>NC_089491.1:20465289-21142164 GCF_036850765.1 Saccopteryx bilineata | reverse complement strand
CACACATCACTCAGAATTACACACACACACAGACCATGCTCACACATCACACAGAATTACACACCCACACACACACACACACTAGCAGAACTCCGGTGCATTTAGCATCTTTTGATTGAGAAAACACATTTCAACAAAAGCTCTAGGAGTTCAGTGATGCACTGAGTGACTTGGTATTTTGTTCATCCCGATAGTATCTTCGGACCATTAGCAACCAGCCTTTCAAAGATGCACCAGACACATTCTTTATTCTGCTCCTAGACAGTATCTGAGTCTTACGAACCCAGGCCCTCCAGTGGGACACTGGGTGCAAGAGTGGGGACCCCTGGTTCAGTCACCCACTTCCACAGGGATTTTGGGCCCCAAGTCCGTCTTGTTCCTCCACTGTCCTTCACCCAGGGCATCACAGGCCGGAGGCTGCATGTATGAGTCTGAGCCCTGGAGCATGAGTGTGCGTTTGTGCTTGTATGTGTGTTGGGGGCGAGGGGAGCATCGGGCTGGGCAGCCTGCCCGGCCGTATCTATGAGCTCATAAACCGCTGTCCCGAGGATCCTCCGGCACAGAAACTCCCCCACCAGCTCCACCCAGAAGGGAGAGCAGATGGAAAATTGGAGCAAGCCTTCATCTTGGGTCAGGGAAAAAAATATTCCTTTCCCCCTTCTCTCTAAAAATATGCTCAGGCCTTTTTTGAGCCTCGATTCAATAAAAACCAGCTGTGGCTCAGAAGGGCCCCTGCAGCTTCTGCCCAGGGAGAAAGCAAATAAAAACAGCCACAGAGGCGGAGTCAGTGTCTGTGTCCGGGCGCTGGGCCCGGCCTCCAGCCCCTGCCAATCTGGAATTGTGACCCAGATGGGCACTGAGCAGCCTCTATTTGTTTATACTGGTGAGGGCTCAGGGCACCAGGGTCACGTGGGCCTAACTCTTTTCATTCTTGGTGCTGAGGATGACAAGATGACAAGAGGTGGGTGTGACTTGGACTCTGCTCCCAGGACCCTTCCCATCTCCTGAGGGTGACAGATGGGCACTCGAGGTACCCTGAGCCAACTTAAGGGAGTGTGCCTGTAGCCTAGAGGAGGGAGAGGCCCTGTCCAATTTGGGGAGCAGAAAGGCTTCCTGGAGCAGGTGACATTGGGATGACCTTCAAGGATGGAGATGGGGAAGGGTGTTCTAGGAGGAGGGACCAGCTTCAACAAAGGTTTGCTTACTGTATGGTGACCAGAATGTAAGGCAAAGTTGTGCGGGGGGGACACAGGGAGATCAACTGAGGGAGGTAGACTGGAACCTCAAACACTGGGTAAAATGTTCAGCGGGTAATTGGGAGCCATGGAAGGTACTTGAGCAGGGGAGGGACGTGGCTAGAGGTGTGCTGCTTGGAGGATGTTTAGAGGGGAAGTCTGGTCACCTAATTGGAGCTGAGGTTTTATTGAGGGTTCCCTTAAAGAGGGAGCCGCATCCTCTAACGGGATTTGCTGGTGCCCTGGCTCATCCTCATGACATGAGACCCTCTGGAGGAGAGTGTGGAGAGGGGACGGGGAGTTGGAGTCAGGGGACCTGGCTTCTCATTCTGACTCTGCTGAGGACTCGAGGGGCCTGGAATAGATCACTGTCCTTCCTAGGCCTCTGCTTTCCCACCTACAGAAGGGGACCATGGGTGCTTTAACTTTCCCTGGAACATCGGTGCTGGGCAGACTCATGATGGACAGATGAGGAAAAAGATGGACTCCAGAGAAGGTATTTGTCTTTTTGTGCCTAGCTTATTTCACTTAGCCCCATGTCCTCAAGGTTCATCCACGTGGCAGCATGTGGCAGAATTTTTTTCCTTTGTAAGACTGAATGCTATCCCATTGCATGTATAAAACACATTTTGCTTATCCATTCATCTATTAACAGATGCTTGGGTTGCCTCCATGTTTTGATTATTGTAAGGAATGCTCTGATGAGCGTGGGTGTTACTTTCTGTCTTTTTTGGTAGTGGTCATCCTCATGGGTGTGAGGTGTGAGCTCCTTGCGGTTTTGATTCGCACTTCACCATTGATTAGTGAGGTAGAGCCTCTCTCCATGTGCTTTGGGGGCATTTGCATATCATTTTGAGCAGGGTGGCCACTTGCCTCTCCTTCCAGCCCTCAGTCCCGGGCTCCCTGTGCTTGGAGGGCTTCCCTTTCTGCCCCTGCATCCCAGAGACCCTCTGAAACTTGGCCTGGAAGCGTCGCAGGGTCTTGCATTGCCCCAGTGGGAAGGGGTCCTAGCAAGCCCCAGGTCCAGCCTCTCATTGTAGAGATGGGAGAACTGCAGTCCCGAGAAGTTAAGTAACTTACTTGTCCAGGGTTGTTCTGTGATGATGAAGAGCCTGGGTCCTGGTCCTGCTGGTGGTTGGCATGCTCTGAGCTTCGTGCCCTTTCTTCCCGCCTCTTTCCTGGAGCCCTGATCGGCAACCACCCACTTGCGTTTTTGCAAAGTGATGTCATCTGCTGATAATGGTTTTTCCGTTCCTGGTGGAGCAGGAGTTCCAGATAGTGCACTTTGGGGGAGGGGCTCAGCAGAGCTGATCGTCCACCCTCCGGCATGGGGGCTGGGTAGACCCCTTCCCCGGCCCCTGACCACCGAGTCTGAGGTGCAGAAGGCAGGCCCATTGTCTTAGGACCTCTGGTCTCTGGAGCCCTGAATGACCAGAAATGTGAGGTAGAGCCTCTCTCCATGTGCTTTGGGGACATTTGCATATCATTTTGAGCAGGGCGGCCACTTGCCTCTCCTTCCAGCCCCCAGCCCCGGGCTCCCTGTGCCTGGAGGGCTGCCTTTCTGCACCTGCAGCCCAGAGGCCTTCTGAGACTTGACTTGGAAGAGTCAGAGGGTCTTGGACTTCCCCAGTGGGAAGGGGTCCTAGCAAGCCCCAGAGACACTCTCTGCCTCTTCCTCGTGCAGATGGAAGTCCGAGGCTCAGAGACAGCAGGGCCCTGCCCGAGCTCACACAGCATTCAGAGGCAAAACCTGGACTCACGCCAGACCCCCAACCTCCTGGGTCACTTGCCCGTTGTTCAGCATCATAGCTGTGACACTTTGGGCATGGTGTGGGGGGGAGGTTTGCTGTGGGACTGTCTCTTGTACCGCAGGCTGTACATCCTGGCCTCCACCCACGAGATGCCAGCAGCACATCCCCCAAGTTGTGACAACCAAAAATGTGTCCAGCTATTGCCAAATGTCCCCTCGCTCCCTCAGGAGAGAGCAAAATTGTTCCCCCCTGAGGACCATTGCCACAGTCGTATAGCATGGCAGCCATCACTGTCCACTACTTGCCATTTTTAGATGTGTCCGTGGGTGGGGACAATAGGAGAATCTGGGAAAAGCTCCTTTGTCCCCAGGAAGATGGTAACCCTCCATCTCCCAAAGCTTCAGCCACGGCTGCCGTCAGGAGCGGGCTCTTTCTTTCTTTTAGGAGAGGGTTCTTGAACCCAAAGGCCAAAGGCGCTTTGTCTGAGGACCCGACTCTGCATCCAACACCTTCAGAGGCCGAGGCAGCCCCGGGGGGCTGCGAGGGGCTGGCAGGGGTCCAGGACCTCCCCCTGGCTAGGAACACTGCTTCCTCTGACCACTTTTCTTGGAGCCAATCTGCCGATTTATTTTCTTGGGGAAATAAAAGTCAGTGCTGGTTTTTGTAATCCCATCCCCGATCCCATCTGGAAAAACCGGGCTCACGCAGCTTGGCAGCCGGAGTTCTGAAGCCTGTGTCTGGCAGAACCCGGAGTCACGATGGGCCCCCGAACATCGGAACAGGCACGGCCAACATTTCCTTTCCTGTTTGTTACAAGGTTCCTTGGAACGCGAGCAGCCCCGGGAGGCAGTCCGTGGGCAGGCGGAATTTGGTGGAAGGGAGCCCTGGTCAGGCCAGAGGCCAGCTCAGCCTCTGACTTGCTGGGTGACTAGGAGTCATTGCTCTTTTCCTCCCTGGGCCTCAACGTTCCCATCTGCGATGTGGGAGGAGCGGTGTTTCCATGGACCACAAGCGTCGGAATCACTTAACGAATGTGTTTTAAAATGCATAGTTTTGATTCGTTCCCCAGATGTCTGAAAGGTTTTTATGAGCTCCCGAGTGATTTTGGTGCACATCACTTTCGGGACCCACTGCCTCGAGGACCCAGAATTTTCCCTCCGGGCCTCTAGTTTGAACACCCTCAGGATCTGCAGGGTCCCCCTTCCATCTCTCATAACCCAGAGGGTAAAACTACATGGCTGGTCAGGACTGAGCATTGCTCCTGAAAATTATCTGCTATCCAGCTCCGGGCAAGGTCCCTGAGGTCCTCGATCCAATGAAGTCATTGTTAAAGTACTTTGTTCCAGCCACAGTGAAACTCGAGCTGCTAGTTACAGTGTTTGGTTTCAGAACTGTGCCACTTATTACTCTGGTTGGACTGGCTTATACACCCTTGTGTAGCCATAGATTGTGTACAACTGCATGATTTCACAGTTTTCCAGACAAGGTGTGTGTCTTCTGTGAAAGACGGAAAAGTTTTCCCTTTCTTTTTATATCCAATGGAAGTCTATCACAATGTGTTACCTATTTACGTCGTTCTGAATGAAGGTCAGGGCACTTGATTTTACTCGTTCTTGATGCCTAAGCATGATGCTTCTATCTAGGGACTTGGAAACTGGATGGTCACGGTCCTTGGTTTGCTCTTAAAAGTTTTGTTTTGCTTTTGTTTTCATATTAAATTTTTTTTTCTTCACAGGATGTCGACAGCTACTTCTTACCACTGCCACGACAATGTCCTGTAGTGGGAAAACCAATAACCCACGGGTGTTAGAGTTGTTCGTGTTATAAGAGTGCATAAGCAATGAATGAAAAGATTCTTTGCCGCACCTGATAGCTGGGGGGAGAGGGTAGTTTTTTTTTCTTTTTCATTTTAAGCCCAGGTTCAGATGCCTCTGGTAGCTGTCTGGAAAGTGAGACATTCATATAAATAAATTTTTCCATGGAACTATCTTAACGTTCCAGGTGGATTTGTTTCTGAATTAGAGGTGCCTTCATTTCCTCCTCATCTGCATCCTGTTCTCGGAGAAGCTGCTTCACCCTCGCCCGTGACATGAGACCTAGCTCACTGGCAGGCCACCTGATCTCACTCGGGCCCATCAGATTCTCTGGCCAGGAAACTTGCACCTGGAGCAGGGGCTGAGCCTGCCATGGGGAGCTGCCCTGATGGGTCACAGGCAGGCCCAGAAGCCAAGCTTGGAGCCTTCCTTGGCAGAGATGCAGGAGTGTGTTGTGTGTGTGTGTGTGTGTGTGTGTGTGTGTGTGTATGCACGCGCGCATGTGTATTGGGGAGACACAAGGGTCCCGTTGGGAAAACAGCTGTGTTAGGCTTGCTTGCTTGTGCTTTGCCTGATTAGTGCGTGAGCACGTGACAGAGCCACGTGTGTGCATAGCCTACATAAGGCTATGGGTGCTTGCCCATCCCTGTGAGGGGCTGTTTTCCTGATCGCTCCCCTGCTGCCACGAGGAGTGGTTCCCCCTGCCTGTGTGCTCACCCGCCACGCGAGAATCTAATATACAGGAATGGCTCAATGCTTTTGGGTTCCGCAGTTCCTCTACCGTCTGCCTGAATCTAACGTGAACCTGCCTGGCCTCGGCCACCAGCATTATAGGTCCCAAGCTCCTGAGGGAAGGGCTTGCCCTGTCACAGAAAATCAGGGCAAGGCGAACCCTGGAAGAGCCTGTCCTCTCTCTACATCTGAGAGACTGGGACCCTTGGACGGGCAGAGCGACCCAAGGTCCCCCAGAAGGGAAGTGGTCAAGCCGGACCTGAACTCTGCCATGCTGGTTCTGCTTTCCTAACTGGGCACCTGGCTCAGGGCTGGACAGGCCATGTCTCCTCTCTCTCCTGCCACGTTCTCCTCCACTGGGAATCTGAGGAGTAGCAGGTGCTGGCCAGCAGGACATGATCTGCTCTAAAATGTCTCCCCAACAGTTGGTCACAATCTGTCCAGGGCACGTGAACATCATGCACCTTGTTCCCAGGAGGGGTTACGTCATCGTTTTTAAAGCCCAAGGTAAGGAAACCCACATTTGTGAATTTCCAGGCCATTTATACCCATCCCTTCCAGTTTACAGGAGAGGAAAATGAGGCTCAGAGAGGTGGGGTGACTTGCTCAAGGTCACACAGCAAGTTAGGAACAGGTCTTAAATCTGCTTCTAGAGCCCAGGCTCATTGATCCAAAGAGCACAGGTGCTGAGTTCTATAGCCAGGGGTCAGCTGAGAAGATGGGTGGGGACAAGAAGGAATCATTCGGTGGGAAGGGACCTGGCCCGCTCCACAGCCTTGGACCTCAGTTTCCTCAACTCCAAAGGCAGGTTGGACTGGATGTGGCCTGCAATCTCGGAGGACTTGGTGAGATGATGTGAGGACAGGCACTGGAGCCTGAAGCGGGAGGACCTAGTTGCGGAAGTTGACTGTCCGCCCAGGGTCCGGATCCCAAGTGCCTGGGCAGTAAGAGCACAGTAAGACTCTGGGGCTCAGCTGCCCAGTTCCAAATCCCCCTCCTGCACCCACTACTGCCTTCAAGTAGGTTAAATTAATGGCTCCGGCCTTGGTTTCCTCATCTATAAAATGGGGATAATAATCATACGAGCCCAGTAGTAAGGATGAAATAAATTAATATGTATCAAGTCGGAGCTGTGTCTGGCCAGGAAGTGCTCACTGCGTGTTAATTACTGCATCCGTCCCCCACGGCTGTGGCACCCCTGGGGTGAGGAGAGGGTTTAAGCTTGGGGCAGCCCTGCCATTCAGCAGCTGGTCCCCTGGGCCTGCTTCCTGGGCAGAGTGAGTCCATGAACACTCAGACGTGACACATGGCCTGACCATCCCTACCGTGACCACAGGCAGCTAGTTCTGGGCTAAAAATACCATTTTCATGAATGGAGCCAGGGAGGGCCGTTCTGGGACCGCAATTAGTGTTTGAGTTAAAGCCTCTGGCTCTCCACCCTTGCCCCTAAGCCCACCCCTTCCGTACTGATGCTGGAGGGGGAGACTCAGGCAGGGTTGGGGGGATTGTGTGCAGTGGGGGGTGGGGGTGGGGTCGGAGTGCGCCAATGTCTCCTTTAACAAATAAGGAGCGGCAGCCTGACTCCCAATTGCCCTACAACGTTGGGAGGTAGGAATAAAAACCTGCCTTCATGTGAAGGAAATGAAGGTTTCCAGAGTTCACAGCCAAGGGGCATCCAGTCGAATCTGAGCTGTGGATCTGCGCCTTATTCCAAAGTCTGTGCTCCACCCACCACTGCCACGGGAGAGGGATGCTGACTGGGGCTGGAGGCTGGCCCGAGTCCCGGAGGCGTGGTCACTAGTGAGGCTCAGGGATGGAAGGAGAGGGAGCTGCTTAGGGAGCTGCAGAGCCAGAGGTGAAGGGGAACTGGTGATGCCCCAGGGAGCCACGGGGTGCAGGACCAGTCTGGAGTGGGCAGGTCCACCCCAGCAGGAGGCCAAGGCAGGCAGTAGTCTCTGGATGCCCGCCAGCCTGCCACCAAGGGGAGCCTCCAAGATTCTTCATCCTGCAGCAGGGACCCAGGACCACCTTCCGTGGGAGGTGCCCTGGGGGCCACTGGCAGGTGGGAGGCAGTCAGTGGCAGGGCAGGAGCTCAGGCCCTCTGAAGTGGGTCACACCTCGCCATGCCACTGCCCTGATGCTTTCCAGGGCTTTTTACTGCTCTACTGCCTGTGCCCAACTAGACTGTGAGCTCTCTGAGGGCAGCAGTGTTGGGAATACATGAGGAGGTGGGACTTGGCAGCACTGTCCTTTCCCAGAGAATAATTAAGGCCCCCCAGTGGCCTGGAGAAGGACAAAGGTTCAACTTATTCCACCTCTTGGGTTCCTTAGGAAGACCACTCTGAACTCAGAAAACACTGCCCTGTCTCCTGACCCTCAGGGTAGCCATGCCAAGGGGATGGCCGCAGCCTCTGCCCACAGAAAAAGCAGGAGACAAAGACAGTGGTTCTGCTCCTTTCGTGGTTCTGAAGCTAGATTCCACTCAGGCCCAAAGTGGGTTTGGGGCCTTTTAGAATTTGGGGGGGGGGTTTGAGGCCTTTGGAACTTTGGAGCACTCACCGTCTGCAGAAGTCTAGCAGTTCTGAACCCTTGGAATCTTGAACTCGGGAGCGCTTTTAGAAGCTTGGACTCTTCCGACATTCCAGAATATTGAGGCATTTAAACTGGGGGTTTTTTGATTTCAGAGTGTAAGGTGCCTTCTCGGTGTTGAGATAGACCTTCACCAGCAGGCCTCACCCCTCGCCTCCCACCAGCCCTCAGAGCCCAGTATTTTAAATATCCTGATCTTGTGCAGCTTTTCATTTCAGAGTTGTAAAATAAAATTATATGGATCATTTTTAAAGTTTTTAATGTTGTGTTTTTTAAACAAATGATGACAATATTTGTTGGCTTGTTGGATTTTTAAAATTTGGGTGTTTTTAAAAGATGATTTTTGCCTCTCATGTCACCATTTCACTGAATATTTTACTCTGGGATGGGGTGTAGAAATCAACTGCTTTTACAGATGGTGATACTGAGGTCCAGAGAGGGCACAGGAAGTGTTCAGGGCCCCAAAGTGATTCGTAGTCAGATCTGGGCTTCTAGGCTGGGGGAACGGAGCTGCAGCCTCGCCCTAGCCACGCCCACCCAACAGCGCTGTTCTCATCCGCGGCCCCGCGCTCAGGCTGAGGGTGTTCAGTGTCTCTCCGCAGAGCCTTCTCCCTCTTCCAAGTCCTCTCTACCAAACGGAGCCAGCGATTCTTGAGCCAGGCCCAGACCCACACGCCCGGAACGTGAGATGGGTTTACGGAGCTCCCACGCTGCCTGGTCGCTTCCAGCAAGCAAGACACGGGGAAAGGAGGAAACCAGAATTTCCCCTGCAGCTCAGCCAGCGCTCCGAGTCTGGAAAGCTCTTTAGGGACCTGGAGGGTTGTTCAGATCCAGTACTTATCTTCCCCAATAGCCTCCTCCCATCTTGTGCGTGCCCGTTACGGCTTCTCCAGCCGTCTCTGCCTCTTCTCTCTTTCGGTCTCTGGGTTTCTGCTACCTGTGGCCTCTGTCTCCTTGTGGTTCCTCCTGCTTTATGGGCCTGTGAGCTCCCGGCTTCTGCAACTCCATAATTTCTCTTTGCTCCCCTTTCTTGTCTCGTGGCTTTGGTTCTCACTCCCAACTTCTCAGCTTCTACAAGGAGAGGAACTGGTTTGGAAGTCACCTACCAAGGACAGGCTGTTAGTTAGATAGGTCTATACACAGTCCCTGATTCTTTGACACCGACTGGGTGTCCAACAATTAATTCAACAGTAACATGAACCCCACAGAGTTAGAGCAGACCCCACGGGTTTAGGGCTCAGTCACATAAGACTGACCCCACTTTAGGGGCCACTTTCAAGTCCCAGGGTCACTCATACTTCTGACTGATTAGTTATGAATTTGGGGGTTCCCTGAACTCTCTCCTCATTTTCTGTAATTTGCTAGAACAACTCACAAACCCCAGGGACCGGCAGTACTTACTATTACCGATTTATCATGAAGGACGCAACCCAGAAGCGGCCCCGTGGATGAAACAGGACAGGGGTGGGTGGGGTGACACAGTTTCCATGCCACCTCCGGCCACCTCACCCTTCCAGCAAGTTGATACAGTCACCAACCCAGAAGCTCTCCAAATCCTGTTTCCGGTTTTCGTGGAAGTCTCTTGACGTAGGCCTGATAGACTTAATCCTTGCCTATTGCGGTGGGATTCCATCTCCAGCCTCTTCCCCTCCCAGGAGTCAGGGTGGGGACAACCAGCCCCCATCCTGAACCTATCGAGCCCCACACCCTTCCCCACAGAGCCCACACCCCTCCCCCTGAGTCATCTTATTAGCATGCGAGAAACAATAAATTCCAACGGATTTAGGGGACAGGAACCAGGGACAAATATTTATTTTTTGATTATACAATACTGGGCCACTTCTCGGAGCCAACATTCAGACTGGCTATTCTTAAGTCAGACACCTCACTTTGGTCTGAGGGGGCCCAGCCAGAGGGGAAGGGCCATGCAGTGGAGTGTGTGCTAGCCCTTGTGGAAGCTGCTCAGGTTGGGCACAGATGTGGCAGGTAACAGCAGTGGCTGCTAGGTGACTGATGGCACTCCGCCTGGGTGGTGTAAGGACATAGAGGGCAGGAATCCTTTGTTTCAGTGTGCCACCTTCAGAAATCCTCTCTTCCCGGTCCCTTCCTTCTCAGCATCTCTCCTTTTTGTCTTTTTAAAATGACCCATTGGAAAGAAAACAATGGTCTGCAGATTTAGCCATTCTGAGCTAGCTGTCAATCAGCATAGTCCCTCCTCCTCCACGACCCGCCCTCACCCCACCTCCCTCTCTCCATTTATAAGACCTTGCCTGAATGGCCAATCCACAGCAGTCAGGAGCAGGCTAGTTGTTGCCCGAAAGGGTGAGGGGCGGGAGTATTGGAACATATTGGAACTAACTGTGTATAGGTACCTGTTTCTTTTGGGGTTGATGAAAATGTTCTGGAATTAGAGTGGTGATAGCTGTACAACATAGTAAATAAATACACTAAAAGCCACTAAATTGTACACTTTGCAATGGTGACTTATGTGAATCATTTCTCAAGAAATTAGTTTAAAGTATAATAAATTGAGTGATGGAAGAAAGTGCTTGTGATTTATTGAAGGGAAAACACAGGGTATAAAATCTAGCTACAGTATGTACTATATATATATAATCTATACCACAATTTCTAAAAATTATTTCAGAAAGAGAGAGAAGCAGGTTTTGCAGATATCAACCACAAACTCAGACATGTAAAAAATGTCACGTTTGTCTCTACTTATAAAGTTACCTTGGGTCTGACTCAGACCCTGGCCTACTGAACCAGTGGGGAATTCATTCTTAGTCATTCGGGGGCCCCTTCCCTCTCCTCCTTGTTCACAGCAGCTGGGAATTGGGGGCTTCACATTCCCCTCAATTTGGCCTCTCTGATGCTTTCTTGGGGCAGGTTTGAGGATTTAGGGCAGGGGTTGGGAAACTTTTTGGCTGAGAGAGCCATGAACGCCACATATTTTAAAATGTAATTCTGTGAGAGCCATACAATGACCCATGTACGTTAGGCATTATCCAATAAAAATTTGGTGTTGTCCAGGAGGACAGCTGTGGTTGGCTCCAGCCACCGCAACCATGAACATGTGCGGTAGGAAATGAATGGATTGTAATACATGAGAATGTTTTATATTTTTAACGTTATTATCTTTTTTATTGAAGATTTGTCTGCGAGCCAGATGCAGCCATCAAAAGCCACATCTGGCTCGCGAGCCATGGGTTCCCGACCCCTGGTTTAGGGGATATCTGCAGTTCAGCCTCTCTGAACATCCTCACAGCCACCACCACTCCTGATTAAGAGCTCCTCCTTACCCCTCCCCTCCCTTCCCCACCCTGGCCCTCCCTCCCCCTCCCTTTCCTTCTTTATATATATATATTATCTTTATTATATGTGGCTTAAGTGTCTGTCGCCGATAGCTTATTGGTTGCTTGCGTAACTGTACTAGCCAATGGGGTAAAGTTGCCACGGCTGAATGCAAATTGAGCGGATCAGGGGGAAGGTGAACATTTGTTTGCATTGGCAATCATCTGTTTTACATAAAAACTACGTCTTAACGTAATTTCTTTTAATAATGCCTCCTAGAAAATATAGCACTGAAGAGGAGAGAAAAGGAGCTAAAGCTGCACAAAAATGGCTTTCTCGACAAAAAGAAACCACTGAGCAGAGAAAGACAAGGCTTGCTTCAGTCGCAGAGCAAATGCGTCTTTCTCGGGAAAATGAGACTGATGAGCATAGAGAAACAAGGCTTGCCTCAGATGCAAGACAAAAAAGCCTGTCCCGACAAAATGAGTCCCTTGAACAAAGGCAGGAGAGAAATGCAAAAAAAATGACAGAGTAATGCTGACCGAAACACAAAAAGGATTAAAACAGTTTCAAACGGAGAAACTTTAATTTTTGAGCATTCCTCTGGTGACATGAATATTAAATGTGAACACTGTCAGTCCTTAAACTTCAAGTTAGAAACTAATCGATTTGACCGTGGCAAGAAAGGATTTTCTCAATGTTGCAAGTACGGAAACATTGAGCCTGCATTTGGACATGGTCAACTTTATGTTGCCTGTTCAAGAGTTCATGAAAGAACGGACGTAAAATTAAAAATAATTGATGGTCCTCTGCAAGGCGAGCTTAAAAATGATGGAAAGATCTACACAAGAAATGTTATGTACAAAGAGATCTTTGACATGTGAATTAACATTTTATTATTTAAATCACCTTTATTTATTGAGCTAGTGGTGGCTCTTAAGAAATGTACCACCAGTGGTTTCCTTCATTGCACTCTACTTTAAGCAATTAAGCAAGTAGAAGGGGGAAACCCCGTGGGGCACTAAGCAAAGGGGCGTCCTTGCCGCCTGCCCTGGGTAATTCAGTTTGAATTAGCAGACACCTTTGCACAAATCATTTTAATTACAATTTATAATATCTAGAACAACGGTCATTTCGTATGACCGCCGGGCCTTCTAGTATATATATATATTTTGTGTGTGTGTGTGTGTGTGTATTTTTCCAAAGTTAGAAGCGGGGAGGCAGTCAAACTTCCACATGCGGCCCTGGCCAGTTGGCTCAGTGGTAGAGCATCAGCCTGGCGTGCGGGGGACCCGGGTTCGATTCCCGGCCAGGGCACATAGGAGAAGCGCCCATTTGCTTCTCCACCCACCCCTCCTTCCTCTCTGTCTCTCTCTTCCCCTCCCACAGCCAAGGCTCCATTGGAGCAAAGATGGCTCGGGCGCTGGGGATGGCTCCTTGGCCTCTGCCCCAGGCACTAGAGTGGCTCTGGTCGCGGCAGAGCGACGCCCCAGAGGGGCAGAGCATCGCCCCTGGTGGGCGTGCCGGGTGGATCCCGGTCGGGTGCATGTGGGAGTCTGTCTGACTGTCTCTCCCCATTTCCAGCTTCAGAAAAATACAAATAAAAATAAATAAATAAACTTCCACATGCGCCCTACTGGGATCCACCCGGCATGCCCACCAGGGGGTGATGCTCTGCCCATCTGGGGCATTGCTCCTTTGTGGCCAGAGCCATTCTAGCACCTGAGGCAGAGGCCATGGAGCCATTCTCAGTGGCTGGGCCAACTTTGTTTCAATGGAGCCTTGGCTGCGGGAGGGGAAGAGAGAGACAGAGAGGAAAGAGAGGGGGAGGGGGGGAGAAGCAGATGGATGCTTACTCCTGTGTGCCCTGACCGGGAATCGAACCAAGACTTCCGCACACTGGGCCGACACTCTACTGCTGAGCCAACTGGCCAGGGCCCCTTTCCTTCTTTTTGGTCTTAATGCCACAGTCCTCGACACCTGTCCCTCTAGGATACCTAGCACAAACTGCTCTGTGAGCTCAGATTTTCACAAAAGGTAGAGGCAGGGATTCTCTTTAGGAAGATCTGCCTTTCAGCCCTGAAAAAGTCCCTTCTCCTCTCCCCAAGTCAGAGATATGGTGACAATCAGGCTGCCTCCTATGACAGAGAAGGGGGCAGAGACCATTTGGAAGGGAAAACAGAGGCACACATTATCTTTATAAATTACCCTGCTGCCTATGTGGACAGAAAACAAATTTTGCATCTCTACAGCTTCTGTCTCTGAAGATGGAACTGTGGGTAATTTTCATTATTAAGCTTGTTTGACTTTTCCACAGTGAATATATATTCCATTACCGATTGAAAATAGGATTTAAAATTCTACCACTCACTACCTAAGAAGATACTTGCCTCTCCACAATGCCAGGTCCTCCTCAGTCCTTCCCTCTCCCCTAGCCAGTTACAACCCGGGAAGGTCTACCTGGCGCTCCACACACCTGTTGGGACAATAGCTATCAATGCCCAGGCGGGCTTCGCTTGTCCCTGAATACAGGATTTACAAGGAAGCAGCAGAGAAGGCTGTGAGAAATTTCTTTGAAGAAAGCTTTGGTTGTGGGGGAACAATAGGGAGTTGGGGGCGTGAGGGGGCAGCCACCTCTTTCACTTTAATGAACCACCTGAAGAGCATTTGATGTGTGTTCCCAAAAGTTGGGGACACTGAGGACAGAAGAAGGAAAGCCTAAGTGTGGAAGGATTGACTCTCCATGCAAATGGCGTTTCCAGGAGAGCTGGACCTGCAGCCCTTCCAATACCTGCCCAACAGAATCTTCTGAAAGGGGGTGTCTTTATTGGGAGGCATCTTCATAGGGGTTCTGTGTATGAGGACAGAAAGGGAGACAGCTACTGGCCCAATTAGGTGCCTCAGTCACCCCATAGAACTGCCCCGAGAGGCAGCTGCAGGCTCAGTGAGCGTCGGCCCACTCACCACAGAACCACCCAGGTAGGAACATTCCCGTCAGTCCGTCTGCTCTCATCCTTGGCTATTGGTCAAACCCCCGCTGTGTCGAAACTGCAGCCTAAAGGCTGAGGTTTGGCAGTAGGGAAGGAGAAAGCTGACCACTGCCCCATTTTCTGCGTTAGAAAATTCTGCATGAGTCTGGGCATTCTCATGATTGGCTCAGGACTGCCATTACTACCTACAACACAAATGACCAGAGTTGCCCCACTGACTGCATTTTAAAAAGTTAGCGAGACCCAGAATCAAGCTGTGTTTTTGATTAGATCACAGTGTGGCTCGTTCAACCTGCTTGTCCTAATACCTTGTTTTCAGTAGCCACCGTAAGCAGGCACTATGCTGCTACAATGCATGTGAGCCTTGTTTGGCCATAGAACAACCTTCGATCATCCAGGGAGCCCACCTGATGAAGCCTGGAGGCACCAGAATTCATGTCCTGGGTCGCACAGCCAGTAAGTGGCAGGGCCTGTGATGCACTGCCAGGCTGGGCAGGCCTGCCTCTCTGAGTCTCAGTCTTGTCATCTGTGAAACGGGAATGCAGTGGGTTACCTTTCAGAGTCGTCATAAAGGATTCATTCAGAGAGGTGAGTGGAGATGCTCTGCACACAGTAGGAGGTGCGGCACACAGTAGGAGGTGCAGTCAAGATCACACCCTGGTTGTGGGCCAGTCCCTGCCCTCACCCTTTCTCTGTCGCTGTGCCTCTGGTGTGACTGGAGTTGTGTGTTTGGCCTTGTGGGTCCTGACATCTGGGAAGCATGGCTTGCTGGTATATTTAAATTCTGGAAATCCCCCCTTCCGTCCCCCACCCAGCATCCTTGGCGGCTGACAGCAGGAACCCCATGGCCAGGCTGTGGAGAGCAGCCAGGGCAAGGTCTGGTGGCTCAGCCTGACTTAGGCAGTGCTCCATGCTAACCTCACTTGACATTGATGTTTCTGGTGGACTGGGAGCCAGGCAGAGTCTGTGAGTCCTCAAACTAGGAGAGGCTGAAGTTTTTTTCTGCTGGTGTCTGCCCGGCACCCCGCTAGCCTGAGGGGGCTCAGGGGGTCGGCTTTGCAGAGATCTGGATGGTATAAAAAGAAGGCCCTTGTCCTGGGCCTCAGCCTCGGCAGTGAGGCCGTGGGGGTGCAGTTCTTCTGGGCCAGGTGCTCCCTGTGAAGGTGGGAGTCTTGTGTCCCAGCCTCACCTGCTATGATCTCAGGCACAGCCCACTGCCTCTCTTGGTCTCCTGAGCCCACATGTATGTAGGGGAGAAAAATAATTTTCTCTCTACCCTTCCGAGTTCTTAGCTGATACCCCTGTAACTAAGGACGAACTAACAAGAGAAAAACGCACAGAAACTTACAAACCTGTGTACCTCAGGGGTACATGGCAGTGACCCAGGGAGAAACCCAAAGAGCTGGCTTTAGAGCTCAGGCTTAAAAGCCACCCTAACAGGGAAAGGGAAGCAGAAATGCAGGCCTCTTAGGAGAAAGGAAATGATTTTTTTGGAAAATGAATGTTTCCCTAGAAGAATAGATGGGGAGCTATGGTAGTTTGTGACAAATTTTGTCTGGGTGTGACATCAACTTCTAGTCTCTTCTCCTGTGACCAGAGTCAGTCCCCTCGACCCTCGGTTGATGACACTCCTGGGGAGGGAACTGGTGACATATGAATTCTTTGAGAAGGATCTGTCTTTAGGCAGCTAAGTGGAATGTAGAGACAGTTTCTCCCTGCATTTGCTGTTTTTCAAGTGCCTACAGCTCAAAATAATGTGTTGGGTTTTTTTTTTATTAAGTTAGAGATGAGGCAGAGACAGACTCCCGCATGCACCCCAACTGGGATCTACTCAGCGAGCCCCTACCAGGTAATGCTCTGCCTGGCTGGGCTGGAGCTTTGTTTCAGCAACTGAGCTACTTTAGGGCCTGAGGCCAAGGTCATGGCCCCATCCTTAGTGCCTGGGGCCAACTTTGCTGAAACCATTCAAGCCATGGCTGTGGGAGGCGAAGAGAGAGGGACAGAGATGGGAGGGGTGGGGGGAGAAACAGATGGTCGCTTCTCCTATCTGCCCTGACTAGGAATTGAACCCAGGACTTCCACACACCAGGCCAATGCTCTACCACTGAGCCAATCATCCAAAGCCCTCAAAATAATTGATATTCCAAAATGGTTTATTTTGGGGTGGCTATTCTGCTACCCTTCGGAGAAGTGGTTGTCTATCCGGTGTGTGTGCGTGTGCGTGTGCATGCTTGTACATGAATGTGTGTGTGGCAGAGAGAAGTGGGGGGAACAGTTTGGGCTGTCACAATGAAGGAAGTGGGGTTTCATTGGCATGCAGTGCTGGGAAGCCAGGGATTCTGTGTCCTGCAATGCATAGGATAGTCCTATCCTGTGAGGGCAGTCGTGCCTCACTGAGAAATTCTGGGTAAGGTAATTTCCAAGGTCTAAGACTTGATACTTTAGAACAATGATTGGGAAAAAGCTTGTTGCTACTTAATCTAAAGAAGAATTTCCTTGTGTTACTGTTGTGATCAGCACTCAAGTCCCCCAAATAGCAGGCATGGAGCCAGGGAATAAAGAAGCCAGTCAAAGGCCCTATTATTTACTCTGTAAGAGGGTGGGTCTAGGTAACTGGAAGGCCCCTGGGTGGGTGTGACTAGGGGAGGGTTAGCAATTAATATCTGGAAGCAGTAGGATTTTTATCCCTAACAGGCTGAGGTTGGGGTAAGGGAGGGAGGGAGGTGTGGGGTGGGGAGGAGGAGAGAGAGGGGCCGCTCGTGGGTGGAGTACTTGGCCCTTGGGAGTCAGGGCCCTATGCATGGAGCAGGGAATAATTCTTGGAGATGTGCGGATGGGGAGAAAAGGATGCTCAGGAACAGGGGTGTCAATCTATTCAAAGAAAGCTGCGTTCTGCAGCGCAAGCACTTTCCCACATTCCATCTCCTGTTAAATCTAGGGCACACCCGCGGATGCTTTGGGGGGAAAGGATTTTTCCTTGCCAAGTGTTGCATCTCAGTAGATGCACTGAGGAACTGAGGTGGGGCTCTTGAATGATCCTCGCTGAATTAACTCAGAAAGGTTGGAGGTGCTCACCCGAGAGAGCATGAAAAGGTGAGAACCCTCAAGCTGAAATCTTGGAGAGGGCTTTGGACTTGGAGTCATGGGTCCACAGCAGTCCAGTGGTAAATCATAAGGATGGCTGGCATTTATGGATGCAAGGTTTGAAGAGGCCATGTGTTACAGTGGTCAAATGAGTGGGTTATACTGGGGAACAACATTTTTGTTGCATTAACAAAAACACTGTTCTTACCTAATTCGAGTGTGCTCATCTCAAATCTGACATTAGTTTTTCTCTGTAAGCTAGAGTTTTTTTGCAATTCAATATTTTAGGTTTTCATCTTATTGTAAAATGTTCAACATTTAATTTAACATAATGAAGTAGAATGTCTTCTTGGGCATCATCTTTGTGAAAATATAATAATTTTTATAATGCAGTAAATACACTAATACACTAAAAGACATTATTGCATCAGAATTAGTCTACAATTTTGACACAGAACATATTAAAACACTTATTTTAATCATAAAGTTTACACAAAACTTATTTAAAATCTATTCAGGCAAAAATTTGCGTTTGTAGCACTTGCGTTTGTGTACTTGTTGAAGACAATCTCGTTTGATGCTCCAGCAGTAGTCTGCTCATCACTAACAGCTCTAAGATTTTCAGGAAACTTATCAAGGTGACTGTTCAGGAAGTGAATCTTAACGCTCATGTTACATCCAGTGTCGTGGAAAGCCAACAGCATCCTTTGAACCAGAAGTTCATAGTTTTCTGCTTTTTTGTTGCCAAGGAAGTTCTTTGTAACTGCCACAAAAGACTGCCATGCTGCTTTCTCCTTCTTACTCATCTTCCTGGCAAATTCTTCGTCATGTATGAGGGTTTGAATTTGAGGTCCATTGAATACACCTGCTTTTATCTTCTTGAAAGACAAGGCAGGAAAAGCAGAAATAATATGTTGAAAGCATTCACTTTCTCTATTCAAAGCCTGAACAAACTGCTTCATTAAGCCAAGTTTGATGTGAAGTGGGGGAAAAATGATCCTGTCTCGATTAACTGCAGGTTCATTCACAATATTTTGCATCCCTACTTCCAGAGCTTAATGTTTCGGCCACTCCTTCTTTGTCTAGTGTTTCTCCCAAGCTCAGCTGTCCCACAAACACAGAAAGCAAGGATACTTTGTGAAACTTCTCTGTTGTCCTAGCAGGAAACTTACCATTTTAAGATCCACACAAATGATCCAGTTATGCTCCTCATACTTCAGAAACTCGAGGACAATTTTTATGTCATTATAATCTTCTCACAGATGAGTTGAGTAACCAGTTGGAACCACTGCATAAACATTATCGTTGTGTAGGAGAACACATTTCAGACTCCATTTAGAGCTGTCAAGCAATAGCCGCCATTCTGTTGGACTGTAAGTGGTAACACCTTGCTGGCTGAGAAGACTACTGATATCGTGACAGTAAACAAAGTGTTTGTCTTTGGAAAAGGAGTCCACAAAAATTTGTTCACGCTTCCTGAAATAGGATACTTTAGCTGACCTGTGAAATACATTTTTTTTTTCTTGAAGCTTGGAGGCTAATAACTCAGCTGCTTTCTTTGACAGGCCCAAATCTCTTACTAAGTCATTCAATTCGGGTCGGCTAAACTGCTGAGGGGTTAATGACTGCTTGGCATCAGAAGAAAACCCTTTAGATTCTACAACTATTTCCTCATGCATCTTATCAAAATACACTTGATCACCATGTTCACTTTCTTCATCCTTAAAAGAAATAAAACCATTGAAAACTGGAACCAGGAGTGTCTTAGAGTGGGATAGGTCGTATTGCTGAAGGAATATTAGGATATGTGATCATATGCCGTTTTTTCTTGCTGATGCCCTTTGTATGGACCAGACAGAAATAACAGTCACTGCTGTGGTCCTTAGGTTCACACCAAACCATGGGAATACCAAAAGGCATTCCTTTGCATTTTCCCTTTGTCCAGTCATGAAGCATTTCCTCACAATTATGACACACAATATGAGGAGCCCAATTCTTGTCTTGATCACCAAGGGGAACTTGAAAATAGGCAATATATGCACATGCCACAAATGACGAAATATTGTGCCTTTGACCTTGAAGTGTGTAACAGACACATATATAACAGAAGGTGTCAGGACTAATCTCACATTTACACCTACTTGAAGAAGCCATGATTCAATCTTTTTTTTTTTTTTTTTTTCTTTTTGCATTTTTCTGAAGCTGGAAACAGGGAGAGACAGTCAGACAGACTCCCGCATGCATCCGACCGGGATCCACCCGGCACGCCCACCATGGGGCGACGCTCTGCCCACCAGGGGGCGATGCTCTGCCCATCCTGGGCGTCGCCATGTTGCGACCAGAGCCACTCCAGCGCCTGGGGCAGAGGCCACAGAGTCATCCCCAGCACCCGGGCCATCTTTGCTCCAATGGAACCTCAGCTGCGGGAGGGGAAGAGAGAGACAGAGAGGAAGGCGCGGCGGAGGAGTGGAGAAGCAAATGGGTGCTTCTCCTGTGTGCCCTGGCCGGGAATCGAACCTGGGTCCTCCGCACGCTAGGCCGACGCTCTACCGCTGAGCCAACCGGCCAGGGCCCATGATTCAATCTTAAAACAGAATAAGAGGGTGTTTTAATCAGATAATTTTTTACATTTAAAAACAACTACAATTATGTAAAAGTGATGTTTGTAAGACATTAATTGCCTTGTGGTTATGTTCAATCCAAGAGTCGTTGCCCTTTAACTCCAATTTAAAAACCAATGCATGCCATTAACTGTAACAAAAAGAAATTAAAATTGCATAAAAACTGGAGCATGCACCAAAAAACAGATTTCAGATTTGGAATCAGTGATGCAGAAATATGTAGAAACAGTTCTAAAACCTCATGCAACAGAAAATGAAAAAAAAAATTGTTCCCCAGTTATCATTGCAGGTGACCTGGGTCAAAGTCCCAGCTCCGCCCTTTCGACCTGGTGGCTTTGGCCAGGTACACACACTTCTCTAAGTGTTGGCTTCTTCATCTGTAAAATGGGACAGCGTCGTGCTTCCCTTGAAGATGAACTATAATCCAAATAAGGCACTAAGCACAGACATGTGTATTTCTTAGTAGATGCCAGTGGCTGTCATGACAATGGTCACTATGCTCAACCCATTGTCTCCAGGGGTAGGGAGCTATAGCTGACATTTGGATTTCACATATGTTTATGTTCTCTCATGGAATTTTCACACCAGTTCCACAAGGCAAACATTTGCCCCACCCATCCACCCATTATATAGATGGAGAAATAGAGGATCAAAGAGGTGAAGTGACTTTACCTGAGGCCCCGTGGCTAGCATGTACTGGAGTCAGGGTTTGAACTCAGGTCTCTCAGACCCCATAGCCCTGTTCCTCCTCCTCCAGGCAGCCTATGTGGTTGTGACAGTGGGTTGAGGTGCCTCGACAAATCATGAGCTCCCTGTCACCAGGCAAACTGGGAAAGAAGTTCTACTCTGGGCAGGAGTACAGATGGTTTCTGGCTCTGGGCTCAGTTCTGTGACTCAGTTTCAAACATTGGGATAGGTTGTGGGAATTTGCTGGTGAGCTTCCAGGCCTGGGTCATGGGGTTTGAGGGCCCAGGGTTGCCTGCAGAACCCAAGAGGCCGCTGAGCTACTGTTAACATCTATGGTGGGGGGGGGGGTGTCTGTGTTTGTTTTCTTTTCTTCACCAAGAGCCCCAGCCCTCCTAGTGAGGTTACTTCATAAGGGGTAGTCTGCACTCAAGGTCACAGTGGTGACGTAGAATACTGGCATACAATTTCAGGAGGAACCTACCAGGGGAGGGCTGGGGGCCTGGTGACCACTCTGGCCCTGACATTCTTTCTGCAAAAAGCCTGACTCTTCTGCTCTCTGAGGCTGGCCAGAAGGTACCTTGCCTCAAGTGACAAGGGGGGGGGGTGAGAACTCCACAGGAGGGCCCAGTGGCCTGGGAGCAAGAGACAACAGGTCAGGGGCCTGCCATGCCGCCCCTCACCAGGTGACCAGGTGACTGTCTTCACCCTTTTCCTTACAAGTAGGGGTCCAGCTAGACTCCTGTGTGATGGGGAGGATCCTGGCTGCCTGGCCTGAGTGCCTTGGAATTCCCCAAACTGGGAAGGTTCAGGAATATTCCCCTAAAAGGCCTGGTGGGTGAATGACTAGTCCAAAGAAGCATTATCGCATCAAAGAAAAGGAAAGAAATTTCCGGTAGGAAAGGTACCGGCAACATTCCTGGGTTGGAGGAGGGGGCGGGCGCTTTCTTCCTGCTCCCAGCCCGGGCCTCTGAGAGGGGCCAGAACAGCTGCTTCCCTCACCTCTGGCTGGCTGTGAGAAACCCGCCCGGAGTGAAGTGATGCAGGCCGGTTAAGGTTAAGGTTGGACACGCAGACGAAGCGATCGCTTGGATCCCCTTACCCTTGAGAGGGAGTCAGCCTGACGCTCTAAACAGGTTGAACAGGCTTAGAGAAATCCACAGACACTGAGCAAAAGTGGAGAAATAGGGACAAGGGAAGGTTTCAGATGGGCATTGGGGTTCTCGGTGTCAGCCGTCTTCCCCGTGCTGTGCCCGCATCTGGGCAGCGGGTACGTAGTCCCGGTTCCCCAGAAACTGGTAGGTAGTACATTGCTGGAGGAAAGAAGCTGAAAAGCAGTCCAAAGCCAAACAAATGTAAAAAGTCAAGTTCACATCCAAGACGTGGTATTTATCGAGCACTTGCAGGGTGCCTTTCATGCCCTGGGTCATGGAATGCACAAGAATCCTCTTGCAGCCTCCAGCCGGAGACCCTGGCCAGAGCCGCTGGCTGGTTTCTGGCTTTTTAGCCACAGTGAACCCTGCCCTTGCAGGCAGGGTGGTTGGATGATTAGAGGCACTGGCTTTGGAATATGGGCTGATCTGGACTCTAACCCAGCTCCAGCTCTGTGTGACTTTGGACAAGTTACTTGCCCTCTCTGAGGCTCGTTTTCCCCAACTGTTAAACAAAGATAATGCTTTCCTTGCAGGGATGTTATTCTTAAAGCATTTAGCCCAGTGCTTGGCACACCACAAGCTCCCCATAAATGGGAGCTGCTATTATTCGGTTTATGTTTGGGCAAGTCCCTTCTCCGCTTTCCTCTGGTCTGTTTCCCCAGATAACAGGACGTCCTCTGAGCAGCTCTGGGAGGCCAGGGCTCCATCACAGACTCTGGGCAGGGGCCCACAGGGCCTGATCCCCACGGAGATTGGATTTCCAGCCCTCAATGGAGCCAAGTAAACACAGGGGAGACAGTGCGGCTCCCTCAGCTGCCCACTAACAACCAGATTCCTGAAGCCACCGCAGCTGTGGCTGCTCACTCTGATTGTGTCTGGCTCCAATGTCCTCGGGCCCTGTTGCTGTCACTCTCATGAGACCCTGGGGTTTGGGGTTAGGGTGTGGAAGAGACAGTGCAATCTGGTTTCGGGTGGTGGTGGTGGCGGCAGCTGAGGCCCCGGTGTCAGCTGCTTCCAAGAGCAGATGGCTTGTCTCCTGGTGTTTCCCTTGTCAAGTCCCTCCCCCCTCTGTCGGTGACTTCACTGGACCACTGAAGTTGCTGACAGATGAGAAAGAGCCCAGGATGTTAAGAAAATGGTCCTATCCCAGCTCCAAACCTGCTGCGCCCCCATGTCCCTGAGGCCAAGACCAGTGGCCCCCTGTTTTATAACCTCTAAATTCTTCTTTTATTCTTTAACTTTTCACTTTCCAAGAGAAATCAGCATGTATTTACTGAGCACAACTCTGCATTAGGCACAGGTGAGCAGGACACAGAATTCCAGCCCTTGAGGAGTTTACAATTTCTGCCTGGTAAACTCCTATCCAACCTTCAAAACCCAGTCCGAATATCCTCTCCTACCTCTTCCTGATACTCATCGCATGCCACTTCCTTGCTGGTTCTCTGCACACGGCCATGTGAGCTTTTCAGCAGCTCCTTGAAGCCCAGCTTCCCCTCTTTCGAAGACCTTCACTGGTGCTGCCCCGTCTAAAGTCCCCCTGAGCAGCCCATACTCACTCCTCAGATCTCAGAGCCTCTGGACTCTACTCTTAAGAACATTATTGCAGTCTGCAATTTAAAGCATGTTTATCTGAGTCCTGCCTGTCTCCCTCCCTGGAATGCAAATTCCACAGAAACAGGGAGTGTGCACATTTGATTACTTTCGTCATCTCAGGGTCTGGTATGTGGAAGACTCTCAGTATGCACCTGCTAAATGAACCCCCTCTTCCATGAAGTCTCCCCGATTTCCTCAGTCACAGCTTGTTTCTCTCTCGTCTGGATATCGCTCATCACTTTCTTTCTTACCTTCTTTTGTTTACAAATTTTTATTTCAGAGTATTTTTGACATGTAGAAAAGTGCATAATATATGTGTACAGTTTAACAAATAATTTTAAAGCAAGCACCTACTTAACTACCATGCAGGTCACGTTATAGAACATAATCATCAGCTGGAACCCCAGGTGCCTTTTTTTAAAATTAATTTTAATGGGGTGACATTGATAAATCAGGGTACATATGTTCAGAGACAACATCTCTAGGTTATTTTGACATTTGATTATGTTGCAAAGTCCAATTGTCTTCCATCACCTTCTAACTGGTTTTCCTTGTGTCCCTCCCCTCCCCCAACCCCCTCCCTCTTCTTCCCCCCACCCCATAACCCCCACACTTTTGTCCATGTCTCTGAGTCTCATTTTTATGTCCCACCTATGTATGGAATCATATAGTTCTTAGTTTTTTCTGATTTACTTATTTCACTCAGTATAATGTTATCAAGGTCCATCCATGTTGTTGTAAAAGATCCGATGTCATCATTTCTTATGGCTGAGTAGTATTCCATAGTATATATGTACCAAAGCTTTTTAATCTGCTCGTCCACTGATGGACACTTGGGCTGTTTCCAGATCTTTGCTATTGTGAACAATGCTGCCATAAACATGGGGGTGCATTTCTTCTTTTCAAACAGTGCTATGGTGTTCTTGGGGTATATTCCTAACAGTGGGATAGCTGGGTCAAAAGGCAGTTCGATTTTTAATTTTTTGAGGAATCTCTATACTGTTTTCCACAGTGGCTGCACCAGTCTGCATTCCTGCCCACTAGAGTTAGCCATGATCTTACTTTTTGATCATTTCCTTTTTAAAAAAATTTTATTTAGAAAATTAAAATTAATGGGGTGACATTGGTCAATAAGAATACCTAGGTTTCAGGTAAATAGCATCTGAACTGTTGATTACATTGTGTGTCCATCACCCAAAGTCAAATCATTTTCCATTACCATATACTTGTCACTTTTTGATCATTTTCTTGCTTTGTTTTATATTTTTTGCTATCTACATAGGCATTCTTAAACCACGGAGTTTAATTTTTGCCTATTTTTGAGCTTTCTGTGCACAGAATCATACTGTGTGTGTTTTTACGTGTGTTTGGCTCCTCTGGCTCAGTGCTGTGTTTGTGACACTCATCCATGCTGGGGTGTGAAATTGCAGCTCATTCACTTTCTTGGCAGCGTGATATTCTATCACATGACATCACTTATTTATTCATTCTGCTGTAGACACTTTAACTGTGCTATAAATGTTTATGCAGCAATCAATGAGCCTTCATGTCTGCATTCACGGAGCACAGTGCTTTGTCTCCGGGCACTGCCCTGCGCGGCCACAAGCCAGAAGTAGGGCCGTGCAGAAAGTAGCTTCCCTGCTCAGCCTGGACCCCGAGGCTGTCCTCGCCACTAGGGACGAGGTTCCAAAACAGGCCGTGAGCTTGCTGACCGGGTGGCCACACTCTGGCTGGGAAGTCACACTGTTCTCGCTTAGAAGGTGGGGCCATTCTGTCCTAGGGGATATGCAGGCTTCCGCTCCACTGTCCTTCATTTTAAAAATAGATGTAGAAGCCTCTCCACGAAGTGAGGACCTCTGGAGTTTCAGCACTGGAAGGCCAGAGCTTGTGGGTCCTGAACCACCGTGGGGTGGAGGAGGCTGAGGCCGTTTGGTGGGGTGCCCCCACCTCTCAGCTCTGATCCTCCCCACGGGTTCCCAGGGGACCTCCAGCTCTGTCCTGTGTGCTGGCCAAAGTTGACATCCAGAAGCCTGCACGGCTCACCATGTGGGGCAATGTATCAAAAGTGAGATGTCAAACTGGGACCTTCTTCGTTCTCTACAGCATTGATGTCACTGGGAGTAGTAATAATAATAATAATAGCAAGTGCAACTTACTTGGCATGTACTATATATAGACATGTTGCATGTCTCGGCTCATTCAGGCTTCGCTAGGACCGTGTGACTTGGTAATGTTACTTGACCCATTTTACAGATGAGAAACCAGAGAGGGTGAGTGGTGTGCCTGAGGCGGCAGAGTAGGAATTCTAACTCAGGTCTGTCTGGCGCTGAAGCCGATGATGCTCTCATCCCCCGCCAGGCCCAGGTGCCCTCGGTGTCCCGCCCAGCGCCCGGGGCCTGGGCCAAGCTTCTGAGTCCTGCCCTCCCTCCTTGCTCCTTGGCCCCACAGGGTCTATGTCTGAGCAAGCCACTCGAGGCCTCTTTTAGCACTTCCTTGTGCCCACGAGCTGCCCCCTGAGTCACTCAGTGGCTGTCCCAGCTGGCCACCTGGTCCTGGCTGTTGGCACAGGGGAGAGAGTCAGCCATGTGGGAGCTATAAGCACTGGCCTCTGGGACCTTTGTCTCTCCAGTGATGGGGACCCAGCGGCCCCTCCAGGCCCCTGAGAGCCCGCGAGGCCCCGGGCCAAGGCCTTGGCAGAGCAGCCAGCCCAGGATGCTGAGTGGAAGCAGATGTTGCCGGGCTGTGTCTGGCCCAGTGCCAGAGGAGCCCGCAGGCCTGGGAGGATGCAGGGTTGTCGGAGCCGAGAGGGGGCTGGACTCAGCGCGAAGCTGCCTCGGAGCCGGAGAGTTTAACCTATTCAGTTTAAGAAAACAATGTACAATCTCTGTTTCTGTTGTGTGCAACAGAGCTGGGTCCTGAGTCAAAGGTAATTAGAGATTGACCCCAACCTGTGGTACATCTTCTTATAGCTCGGGAAACTGAAGTCTGTGACAAGGACTTGTGCAAGGTCACCACACTTTGTGAACTATGACAGCTATACAAACAAGAGTGACGGACGACTGGGGTCGACCTGGGTGGGGTCCCCAGCCCTCCTAGTGGGTCCTCAGAGGCATCTTTTTTGTCTGGCCTGTGTGTGGGCCTCAGGGGCATGAGTTTTTCCAGAGGAGACACCCTCATCATTCTAGGGAGGGGGAAGATTGCCAGCATCCACCCGTTCAGTGAAGTGAGTGCCTGTCCCAAGGTCACTGGGCTCCTTCACATTTACTGGCAAATTGGCACAGCTCCAGGGGAGAGGAGAACCTGCCTTTCTTCAGTAACCTTGCTGGTAGGATATTTTGAGAGAGAGAGCTCTGACCTGGGATTGGGAGCTTTCTGCTCAAGTCCTGAGTCTGCCTCTGACATGCTGTGTGACCTTGGGCAAGCAGCTTCCCCTCTCTGGGCCTCAGTTTTTCCACCTGAAAATTGGATAACAGTATTCTAAGGTCTTCCTTCTTTAAAAATGATAGTCGGCCCTGGCTGGTTGGTTCAGCGGTAGAGCGTCGGCCTAGCGTGCGGAGGACCCGGGTTCGATTCCCGGCCAGGGCACACAGGAGAAGCGCCCATTTGCTTCTCCACCCCTCCGCCGCGCTTTCCTCTCTGTCTCTCTCTTCCCCTCCCGCAGCCAAGGCTCCATTGGAGCAAAGATGGCCCGGGCGCTGGGGATGGCTCTGTCGCCTCTGCCTCAGGCGCTAGAGTGGCTCTGGTCACAACATGGCGACGCCCAGGATGGGCAGAGCATCGCCCCCTGGTGGGCAGAGCGTCGCCCCTGGTGGGCGTGCCGGGTGGATCCTGGTTGGGCGCATGCGGGAGTCTGTCTGACTGTCTCTCCCTGTTTCCAGCTTCAGAAAAATGGAAAAAAAAAATTAAAAAAAAAATGATAGTCACCACCATTACCATCATCACCACCACCATCATCACCACCACTATCACCACCATCACCATCACCACCACCACCACCACCATCATCACCATCATCACCACCATCATCACCACCATCATCACCATCATCACCACCATCACCACCATCATCATCATCACCACCACCACCACCATCATCACCACCATCATCACCACCATCATCACCATCACCACCATCATCACCATCACCACCACCACCACCATCATCACCACCACCATCACCACCATCATCACCATCACCACCACCACCACCATCATCACCACCATCATCACCACCATCACCATCACCATCACCATCACCATCACCATCATCACCATCAGCATCATCAGCATCATTGCTTTCTTGAACAGGCGCATATTAGAATCTGCTTTTCTGAAAAACCAGACCTGAGCAATGAGACTATTTGACCCAGTTTCACCTGAAAAGGCTGAGGCTCAGGGAGGCTGAAGGCATTCCTTAGGTCAGCCATTCCTAGCCACACAGATCCTCTGGAGAACTTGCTGAAATGCAGATTCCCACTCAGAGGTTTGCATCTCTAGCAATCTCCCAGGTGAGTCGACGCTGCTGGTCTAGGGCCACCTGTGGGCCCCACAGTCTGTTAGTGATGGAGCTGAGGCTGGTGTCACTGCAACAGTCCACCCACCCTCTTTCCATCAGCCATGAGCAGACCTGAAAACTATGGGGCAGCCTGGGACCAGGCTCAGTTGATACTGTATTCAAAAAGGCCAGGCCTAATCTGTCTGCCTGTCTAAAGAATTAGAGTATTAACATCCTGTAACCTCCAATGCAATAAGTGATTCAGGCAAGAATCATCAATGCATCCTAAGACCGCAGGGTAGAAGTTGCTGGGGAACAAGAGTCATGGTCTTGAAGTGTCACGCCAAGGACTCCCAGTTGACACAGAGGGGAGCATACTTTGACGCTGAAGCAGCCAGGCAGTCACCTCCTTCCCGGGGTGTCAGGCTGGGCTTTGGCCAGGAGGAGACGGGCTGACGACACAGGCTGCCCTTGCTGAAAACCTCAGGCTTGAGGCTAACCTGGGAATCCTGGGGGTCACTCTGAGAGCCATCTGGCCTGAATTCTTCAATGGGTCTAGTGTCAGGAGGAACTAAGTTGGGGAGACTTAACAGCCCAATGCCACGGGTGATGCTTGACTGCATGCTGGGACAGGAAGAAGCGGCAGCCATGAAGCAAGCTTGAGAGGCACCAGGGGAAGTATGAGCGTAGACAGTGCTGGGGGACGTCGCCTGACTAACACTGATTATCGTGGGTGTGGCACCGGTGTGGGATTGTGTGGGAGAGTGTCCTTGCTCCTGGGGGAGGCACGCTGAGGTATTTGGGGATGAGGTATCGCGATGTCCCATCTTACTTTTGAATGGTTTGGCAGAAGTGAAGTGTGTGTGTGTGTGTGTGTGTGTGTGTGTGTGTGCGCGTGTGCGTGTGTGTATGTGTGTGTGTGTGTAGTGGGTGTGACAAGATGTTAGTAGTTGGTGGATCTCAGAGGGTACTTTTCCTACTACTCAGATTGTTAGGCTTTTTTAAAAATAAAAAATGCAAATGATTGTAAAAGAAAAAAAAGTCACGAAAAAGCCATAAATCGTTACTGAAATCTGTAAGAGATATCAACACAGGATTTATCTTGTATGACAGAAAAGTGTCATAAATATCGTCTTCACCCACCCACCACCCCAAGTCGCCCTTATTATGGAACCTGCTCCTTGTGAAACCTCCCTTTTCTCTCTTTTGGAATCCCTTTTTTCGGAGGGTAGACACCAGGTGTGCAGTCCTACTCTGGCATTTCCATGCTGTGAGGCCTTGAATTGCTTCACCTTCTCTGTACCTCACTCTCCTTGGCTGTGAAACGGGGAGGAACCCTGGTACCTACCCCACATCGCCCCTGTGGGGATTAAATGTGGTGACGCCCGTGGAGCACCACAGACAGTAAGTGATGGGTAAGTGTCACAGTTGCCCATGGCAGGCTGTGCCCCGCCCCCCACCCAGCCCCAGTCCTTGTGGAACATTTGGCTAAGTGAGCACTGACCCCCACTGTGCCTTCCCAGGCTTTCCCCCCAAGGTGGGTAGCTGCACATCAGTGCTGCTCAGACCAGACCCCTCCTTTTCCAGCACGGGTGCTCACTGCACTGAACCATCTGGAGCTGGGGCATGGCCCCTTGCCTTGCTGAGACCACCAGGTGGAGGCATTGAATTACAGTTACAGATGCTCCCCTTTCCCTGCACTCTCTTCCCATATGGAGTGCGGAGAAGCGGAGGCCACACTGAGCCAGCACAGCACGAGGTCCTGCCCACACCCACGGTGGACTCCCTCCGCAGGAGTGAGAAATGCATCTTGGTGGTGTTAAGCCTCTTGGACTTAGGAGTTGTTTTGTTTCCAGTAGGACATTATCTGACTGATAGAGTGGGATTGCCCAGGAACGCTTGTCTCAAGGATGGTCAGTCTTTATTTTTTCTTTCTAAGATTTTGTTTATTTTAAGGGGGAGGGCAGAGCGAGAAGTGTCCGCTCATAGTTGCTTCACTCTAGTTGTTCATTGGTTGCTTGTTGTATGTGCCTTGTCCAGGCAAGCCCAGGGTTTCGAACTGGTGACCTCAGCGTTCCAGGTCAACACTCTATCCACTGCACCACCACAGACCAGGCACGCGGACAGTCAGTCTTAATCGGAACTTCCCAAGCGTCTCTGACTCCTAGTCAACGCCCTCACCCTATTAGGAGCCACGTGTCCAGCTCTGCCAGCCCCCAGCTGTCCCCTTGCCCTGGCTGAGGGCCACTGGAACATGATCACAGTGGAGGCGGCCTCAATTGCCTCAATATAGGCTCTTATCAGCCCCATCTGCTCAGGACATTTGGTCGCTGTCTTAGTCTAGACATCGGAATTGAAATCTCTTATCAGCTCATATACTGGGGAAGTTGGGTCAGTCAGTGTCAGGGCCAAATTCCTCTGCCTCGGGGCGCTGCTGCGGCTGCGGCATCAGAGCTGAAGCTTGCTGGAGTGAGAGTCAGAGGCGTGGGCGGGAGCCCGGCACTGGGACCCAAAGAGCCTGGCTACTGCGCGGCTCTGCTTCTCCCTGTGTGATCTCAGGGAGTCTCTCCTCAGCAAAGTTAAAAGTGCTGCATTTTCCTGCCACAGGACCTTTGCACTGGTTATTTCCTTTGCCTACCATCTAACACCATCTTCTTCCCACTTCCCCTGGTTAACTTGTCCAACCATCACCTCTCAGCCTGAAACACAAGCTCACTGTGGCTCAATACATCTTGCATGCTACCTTCAGAGCACACATTTGTTTGCTTTAATAACCTGAATTAAAGTAATTTCTTCAATTACTTGTTCAGAGACTGTGTCCCTTCTGGCTCTGACCTCTGTGGAAGCAACGAAGTCCACCTTTCTGTGATGCAATTAAGGTTTGGTGAAGCAATGAGTGATGTATGCGAATCTGACCTGTGAGAGTCTCCCTGGGCAGAGAGGATGGTGTTTAAATGTGCCCAGCCTACGCCTCCCAGAAGTTGCCTCAGGGTGCCTCTCTGCCAAGCTCCCCTTGGCAAGGGTTAAGCGTGGCCAAGAGACTTGGTCCTGTGCTGCCCCCTGGTGTCCACTTCAAAGATAACTGTCCCAGGCCCTCTTCCCACTCCGTGGAGGAAACTGGGTGCTCTCTGTGTCGTCCCCTTCATCTCTAACAGTAGCTCAGTGGGACAGGGGTTATTACTGTCCATTTTATGAATAGAGAAAGCCCACATCTGTTCATTTATTTGGAAAATATTTATCAAGTAACTATTATCTGCCAGGCACCTTGCTAGGAGCTGGTGTTCCACTGATGAACTTTCTGCCCTCATAGAGCTCACACGCTGGTCTGTGATGGGAAGGAAGATAGTACGCAAGTGAACACACAAATGTGTGTCTGTTTCTGTGTGTGTGTGCATATGGATGTGTATGTATCTGGCCAGTGCATTGGCAGCCCGGATGTTAACTGACTTGTCCAAGGTCACAGAGATGCTACTAGATTTGAATCCAGTTGTAAAGATCTTAACTAATAACTACACAAGCCCTAAGCTGGTGCCAGGTGCCAAACTCCGTGTTCTTTACACATGTGTTAACTTGTTTTGTCCTCACAACAAACCTTATTGTTATTCCATTTTGCGGATGGGGAAACAGCGCACTAAGAGGCTAGGGAACTTGCCCAAGTCAGGCAATTGCTAAATGGTGAACGAGGGCTTGAACTCAGATTTGGCTCCAGAAAAGCTTAACACTGTACCACACACACTCTAGGAGTTTTGACACCCAGGGCTTCAGTGACGGTGGTCGCAAACCCAGTGCCAGTCTCTCCTCCCACCCCAGCTGAGAAGGATCAGCAGAGTCTGTGGTCTCCAAACCATTCAGGTCCTATGACTTAGAAGGAGGAGAGAGGAGAAGAGAGAGGAGGGGAGGGGAGGGGAGGGAACCTGGCAGGTTGGCCCTGGGAGCAGAACTGACCCTGCTGGGCTCTGGGGTGAGGGGCTCAGGGTGCACAGAGCCCTAGAGGACTTCTTGGAGGAGGTGAGGCCTAGCACATTGACTAGGATTCAGGTGTGTAATTCCGTGGGAGGGCAGGAGCAGCAGGAATGGATGTGCTGAGGCTCAGAGGAAGGAGTAGAGCTGCCTGCAGGCCCGAGCTTCCGGGATCTCCCACCAGGCCAGGAAGCTGGACTGCCTGTGGCCTGGGGGCCGTTGAGGGATAGGACACGGTCAGGTGTGGGCTGCGGAGTGGGGTGGGCTGCGGGACAGTGAGAGCCAAAGAAGGGAGACAGGTGGGGACTGTTGCAGGCATCCAGGTGAGAGGAGCAGGCACAGCCAGGGGCAGATGAAGGGCTCACAGAGGACAAAGCGGAAGATGAGCTTGGGAATACGTGGTCTGCCTCCTCACAACCTCCGGGACTTCGCTTCCTCCCACTTCCCCCTCGCCACTCCACTCGTTGCTCTTGCTTTGTTAAAGAACAATCATTCTAACACTGTGAACTGCTAGAGAGTTTATTCAGGACTGCTGTAATAGAGGAGAGGCTGAGCTCAATTCTGAACACAATGCCGATGGCTGGGGATTTACAGACAAGAAAAGTGAGGGCCCATTGGATGGAAAGTTACTAAGAGGAAACAGCAAGGGTAGGGAGGTGCTTGCTAAACGGCCTCACAGGTCAAGGACTTCCACACATGCCGAACACACATGAACTCATATGCACACAGCCACGCACATGCACATGTGTGCATATAATGCGTACAGCCATACACACACACAGGCAGGTATACACAAATGTATATACTACAGGTATTCATACATATATGCGTGCACATGCATCCCAACACACAAATGCACGTACATGCACATCTGATACCCTGACTCTGACCCCTCCTGTCAGGGCAGGCACTGCATGGCCCCAGGGCCTGGCATGGGTGTGGCCATAGCCAGATTGCCTAAGCTTCTTGGGTATCCTGGACTCAGGGCCTGAGTTGGTGACCCCCACTGATCCTCTGCTGCCACCTTGTGGCCACTTCTCAGATGGCAGCACACAGGAGGTTGGTGAAGCCCCCGGGCCAATCCACTGAGTTCCTGGGACACTTGTTGCCACCCCAGAGCCTTGCCCACACCAGAACACTTGGTTTTGCCAATTGCTGTGGGTGTTTAAAGGGGCCTGGAGCAGGGGATGGCCCACCTCTCCCCACTACCTCCTAATTCAGTGACTTTTCAACCTTTTTCATCTCATGGCACACAAAATTACTAAAATTCTGCAGCATACCAAAAAAATGTATTTTCTGCCGATCTAACAACAAAAAGGTAAATTTTGATTCATTCACACCCGATAGCTGTCGCTGTGTAGACTGTTATCATGTTTTAATGTGACAGTCTAATGGAAAAGAGGGCAGTGCCCTGACCAAACAGTCAGGCATTGCATGTTTTAAAAATTCCCCTGACACACCAGTTGAAAATTGCTGCCCTGCCCCTTCCCACCCCCTCTCCTCTCCGGGCCTTCCCTGGGGTTTCCTCGCTGGGAGCACTCATCACTCCCTGTCCCCACTACTCTCTGAGTCCCTTGGGGCAGAACTGGGAACCCCACGTGGCCTCTGGCAGAGGCAGAGGCTCAAGGAGTGGAGGACAGAGGGAGAAGAAAGGAAGCAAGAGAGGGAGAAGGAAGAGGAGAGGAGGAAAGGAGGAAAAGAGGGGCTTGATCAACTGTCCCCAGGAGAGCCGTGGGCTCCCAAGGGATGGCTGATCACAGTTTTAACAAGAAAAGAGTGAAAAGTATGAGATTTTCCTCCTCCGCCTTTTTCTCTTGTCTAAGTTACTACTTGCTCACTAATATTTTTATTACGAAATAGAGGGAGTCCTTATCTCTGAATGCCTCCAAAGGTGAAAGTTAGGGTTGGATGTGGTCTGTGTCCATCACCTGCATGTAAGAGGAGGCGGGTTCCCTCACTCGTGAGGACCTAGGGCCAGGGAGCTGGATGGGGGCTGAGCTCAGTTTCTCAGCCGGCTAAGCCGTAGCAGGGGGTGGGGGCAAGCCTTGCAGCTGCAACTTTTAAAATAGAGAAATCTCAGTAGCGGAGGACTGAAAATCTAGTGCTGACAATATTTGAAGACTACGTGATTCTATTTTGAGTAGATAATAGGAGGAACTTCGTGGGAAAACCCCTTTCAACTCATATCTGTCTCTTAGAGTTCTGCATCTTTCTTTCAGTGTCTTAATAAGAGAAGCATTTAGGCCTTTTAAAAGTCTGTCAAGGAGAAGGGCCATTTCTCTGATGTTTGGCCAAGAAGGAATTTTAACAATGTGATCGGATCACGGACACAGACCAAATCCCTGCCGTGATGGGGCTGACCTTGTAGAAGGGGAGACAGAGTAAACGAGTCCACAGAGGTGTATAAAATCATGCCAGGCAGTAGTGAGGATGGGAAGGAAAAGAGAGCAGAGTGAGGGGATAGAGAGGGACAAGGACATGGTTTTAGCTGGCCTGGCAAGAATGCCCTTTCTGGGGAAGAGACTCACGTGAATCCCCCTAAGACAAGTGGGCAAGAAGGCAGAACCCTTTGATACATACCCTGAACTAGATCTTGTACTTTTTTTAAATCTTAAAATTTACACAAGGAAGTTAGGTTTATTGTAGACAATGTTGAAAGTACAACTAACCCCCAGAAAGTACCCGTAATCGCTTTACCTACAGGTGTACACACACATGCCCAGGACAGAGTGGGCACTCCTCTTGGTGCCTATGTTTGATACAGCTTACAGCTGAATTACCCTGACTTTGGGAATGTACTTTGGAACTATTGTGTGGCTGTCATTTATATTTGAGCCAAGGGCCAGCCACGCCCTGGTGTTTCTGTCTTCCACGGACTTCCCGTAACATCTATGTTACATCGGGTCCCTCTGAGACTCCGAATTTGTGACTCCCGTTGGGTGCTGGCATCTCCACAGGAGCTGGGCATAAGAGAAATTGAAGACACAGGCTACGGGTCTGCATCCCAGCCACACATAAGAGTTGGCTGCGTTGATGGGACAAACTGTGGCCACTGAAACCCTCTAACCAGTGGACGAGATGACCAGGCAGTTCCCCAGTAGAGAAACTGGATCGCTCTCCCATTAAAACAACACACCCACTGGGTGAACGAAAGAGCTCGAGTTGCATCCTACCTCCTGTGGGAGCAAATGTGGGCAACAGCCGTTAGGCGCCAGGTTGGGGAGCTATAGATACAAACAGCACAGCCATTCTGGAGAATAATCTGGAATCGGCAACCCCACTGCCTGATTTACACCTGGAGAAATTCTCACCCAGGGCAGCACCGCTTGGGACGAATGGGAAATAGTAGACGCCCCCGGGTCAGTGGCTGGGAGAATGAATGAGTAAACATGGAGGACGTGCAGTATGCCACGTCATTTGGGAAACACAGCAACCAAGCAGATCTTTTCTTTTCCCCCATTGATTTTTTAGAGAGAGGAAGGGAGAAAGAGAGGGGAGGGAAGAGTGAGAGAGAGAGAGAGAGAGAGAGAGAGACAGAGAAGCACCAAGTCATTGTTCCACTTAGTTGTGTACCCATTGATTGCTTTGCATACATGCCCTGACTGGGGCTCGAACCAGCAACCTCAGGATCCAGCGGGTGACCTTGGCGCTCCAGGATGATGCTCTATCCACTGCACCACTGACCATGGCTGGAATAGATCTTAAAAGCAAAATTAAGTGAAAAAATAAGAAGCAGAATAAAGTCTATAGTGCAACTCTGTCTGTGTAAATGTCAGCACCTATCATTGGGCGTTTAGCATTGCACAGACAATTCTGTTTGTTCTCTGTCCCCTAGCCCCTGTCCTTTGAATTAAGTTGCCTTCTCTACCTGGATCCTTTGAAGGACTTTTCCTTTTTTTTTCCTACTTTGAAAATTTTGCCATGGCTTTGCCCTGGACACTCAGGGTCCTTTTGACCTATACACAGCCCTTCTTATTCCTGCTCTGCCGAGTGTCCTTGTGTTGCCTCTTTCATTATAGAGAGTTTGTTTCATTTGTTGTTCCTTGTTCATTGAACACCATTGTTATTTCATCATTGGTTGTCTCTTCTCCGTTTTTCTGAAACAATCATATTATCAGTTGTCATTTCTCCTACTCCGAACCACCGACCCCATTCTCTGCGTCATCGCTTCTGCTTACTGCCAGCTATGCGGCCGGGGTCAGCGTGAGCTCCCAGCCCTGTGCTCCGGCCCCTTCCTCTTCTTCACCTCACCCTCCTCCTCTGCGTCTCCTCTTGCTCTCTGCGTAGGCTCCGTGCCCTCTTAGGCTGTAAGACAGTGGCTGACATGACCCGAGGCGGGTTATTTTGGAGGTTTGCTCCCCGCCTGGACTCGGCCCTGTTTCTCGTGTACTGCGGTTGGGTTTTTCTTGCCTTCCTCATCCTCAGGAGAGGCCGGAAGACATCTCTCTCTCTCTCTCTCTCTCTCTCTCTCCCCTTCGTTGGTGAGCTGCTCCCCCAGTCCCACAGCAGGAGGGCACGCTGATGTTTGCAGACTCCAGGTCAATTTCCTGCTTCTAGCATAAGTTTTTGTAGTTTCCTTATGACTTGCACGTCTGTGGTCTGCTTCTCTGTCATTCTGAGTGACGCTAGATGACAGAATTGTCCGGCTGGAGGACACTGCCCTGGGCACTCTCCCAGTGCCTCCCTCTGTCACCCCCCTCCACACACACACACACACAGAACTTGTCCTCTCAGGAGCTTGCATGGTTGTCAGTGGTTCCCTCTCCGACTTCTGTGCAACTTTGGGAGGTTAGCGGGGGCAGCTCCCAGAGTCCCAGTGGGAAAGCAGGGAAGTGTCTTGATTTTTCTCACCCAGATGGTTCTCTACACCAAGAACCTATAAAGTGGTCTTTAAAAAAACGCCGACTGAATCAATGCGACTCCTTTCTTAAAGTAATGTACCCACTGTCCACTGCCTCCTGTTGGCGTCTGAGTCCCCGCACATGCTGGGCACGGTCCTCTCCGAGCTCATCGCCCCTCCTCTCCAGCCTTCCTGCACTGCCCTTGAGCTTGACGGGGCTTCCCCAGTGCTCCACTCTCCACAGACCTCTGTGCCTTTACCCAAGCTGCTTCCTGCGGCAGCAATGGCCTCCCCCTCCCCACCCCAACCTGCCTAGAAAAGGCTATAAGATGGGGCTCAGGAACCCTGCCTGGGTGAGGTGCCCCCACCCCGCGGTGCATTCCTCCATCCCCGCCTTCCCTGCACAGCTCCCTGGCGGGCGGATTCTGTTTCAGACGCTCGGGCATCCTTCCTCACGCAGCGCAGCGAGGGGCGGGGCTCAGGCCCGGGAGCAGGCGCTCAGGCAATGCTGGTGAAACGACCCTCACAAACCCGAGCTGTGCTTCCATTAGAAGGTGCATTATACCAATGTCGCCGCGAGAGCCAGTCCCTACAGTTAGTGTTAGATGCTTCTGAAAAACATGGTCAGAAGACCCATAGCCTCCAGCCAGCATATCCAGTGGCCTGCCCCTGGACCAAGCACAGGTCTAAGTTCAATTTTGTTAAGATCGTGTTAGAATCCAGAACAGCCCTTGAGGGTTAAGGAGAGGGAGGGGCCTTCTCCTGGTTGAGCTGCAGGTGCCCAGTGGTGACAAGAGGAAGGCTTGGACCGAACCTTCAAGCAACTTGCGTTTAGAAAATGCAAGGGCAGAACTCACATCATACAACTGGACATTTAGTGAACTATCCTTATTTATTTAGCATTAAAAAACAACAACCAGGTGGCCTAAGTTGCATTAGAAATCTAAAAATATTTATGCACAATCTATCAAAGACAGAAACTCAATTCCCCTCTGCTTTTGGGAACAAAATGCAAAAACTAACCCCTGGCATGGAGGTCTGGACGCTACCTCGATGGGGAGGAGGTGGGGTACAGGCGGCAGTGCCAGCCTCGCAAGGGGAGGGGGCAGAAAACGAGCACCCCACACTGCCCTCTGAGCAACTGTCATTTAACCAGGTTAAAAAAAGCTATTCCCAAACAGGCTCTTCTGACAGCCTTGGAGCTGACGAGGGAGCCACCAAATGTGTGTATTTGTGGAGTTGTAAGTAGGTCAGATATTTCTGTCGCTAATTATTACTTGTGAAAAGATACGTCGCGAGCTTGCCGCAGGGAGAGTATCGGAAGCAGCATTGATCTTCGAACACTCCAGCCGTATTTATCCGTCCAGGGCTGGAATCCCGAGGGCCATCAGGGGAGGGAAAAGTGTCCTGAACCAAGTGCACACGGGGCAGTCGTGGGAACTTCAGCAGGAGGTCGGGAAACCTCGGCTCCAGCCCCTGCTCTTTATGCCCCTCTTCCGGGCTTCAGTGTGCTCACTGACTTGGGCTTTATATTTAGTACAAAGGTGTGATGCCATGTCCTCTTCCTGGAAGATCATTTTCTGGGGGCCTGAAATTTCCCTTCTGTTTCTGGGATATGTTTTCCTGTTCTGGGAGATATAGGCAAATAGTTGGTTTAGAAGGGACAAAAAAAAATTGGCGCCGAATATTAGTGGGAAATTTCACTGCACCTACATCAGGCTCACATGCCTAAATATTTGCTGAGTGCTGAATGTGTGTTGGACATTGTGGCAGGCATGTTGGCCACACTAATGCATATGACATCTTTATAGGCTTAGGATTGGTGGCCCCTTACGATCGAGTTTCAGAGGGTGAGACAGTTTGTCCAAGGTTACACAGCTAATAAGCAGCAGAATTGGGATTAAAACCCAGTTTCTCACCTGGCAATCCTAAACCAGCCCCCAGGGCTGTGCTCGAGTGAACAGTGCAGAGGACAAAGATGCCCCTCTCTCCTTCTCCTAGATGAGAAGTCTGGATACCAGGGCAAGATGATGCTCTAATTAGTTTTATTTTACAGGCTCTGAGACTTGTCCATGTTTTATGCAAAGTTATGCAGAATATGCAAATCAGAGCGGCTCTGGTTGCATTGTAACCAGTACAGCACCTGTGATCCTCTGATCGGAACAGTTGTCCCTGCAGTGCTTCCCGGTGGCGTGGGCAAGCACGAAGCATCCAGGCCGCTTTCCACAACGTCACACCTGCTTGCAAGTCTGCTCCAGAAGTGGCGTCCAGGTCCTGAGTGTAAACGCGCCTGCCACGTGGGCAGTCTGAGCCCCACATATCTGGGCAGGGATGAATTTAGTCGATGTGAAAAGTTTTTGTTTTTAAAGCTGGTGAGCCTCAGTCTTCTCACCTTCAAAATGATTAAGTTGGTTTTCGATGAGCTTTAAGTTCCTGTGATAACCCGGATGTTCAGAATCCTGTACTGAGGCTTCTGGAAGCACCAGTCTCTCTTTCTTCAGTACTTTGCTTCTGATGCCCCTGCCCCCACCCCCTCCAGAATGCACTTCCGTCATCCTTTGTTTGCATCCCCTCCTCCCCCACCCCTGCCCCATGCCCAGCAGGCCCTCCGGAACCTGCTCTGTCTTTTCTCGCCTCCCATGCTTCACACCTGTCCTTTCTGTGCCCTGGGATACCTTCCTCTCTCTTCTCGATCCATCCAACTCTTCTCTCTCTCTTTTTTTTTTTTCCCTGAAGCTAGAAACGGGGAGAGACAGACAGACTCCTGCATGCGCCAGACCGGGATCCACCCAGCACGCCCACCAGGGGGCGACACTCTGCCCACCAGGGGGCGATGCTCTGCCTCTCCAGGGCGTCGCTCTGTCAAGACCAGAGCCACTCTAGCGCCTGGGGCAGAGGCCAAGGAGCCATCCCCAGCGCCCGGGCCATCTTTGCTCCAATGGAGCCTCAGCTGCGGGAGGGGAAGAGAGAGACAGAAAGGAAGGAGAGGGGGAGGGGCGGAGAAGCAGATGGGCGCTTCTCCTGTGTGCCCTGGCCGGGAACCGAACCCTGGACTTCTGCACGCCAGGCTGACACTCTACCACTGAGCCAACCGGCCAGGGCCACTTCTCTTCTTTCAGGGGCCAGCTCAGACATCACCTGCTCCTGCCCCTCCCCCAGGCAAGACAGGCCACTCTAGGTCCCCAGCCCTCCTGACATCTCTTACTAGCTGTTTTCATCCACTTCCCCCAGGAGGTGGTAAGCCCATGGGGGACAGAGACCCCCCAAGCAAGACTATCAAAGTCGGCATGAATCAATATTTAGGGAATTATAAAGAGTCAAAGAATAAATGCACCTACCCATTTTAGTTTACAATTATCCAAAGAGAGCAGTTGCAAGGAGCCCTCCACCCAGCTTGTGACTTTAGACTAAAAATAGGTAAAGGGACACCAGGCTCCTCTAACTCCCTAATATGAATTTTAATTTTTAACAACTTGAGAAAACAGTGAACTATACCTATGGGAAAATGATGAGGAATCAGCCACAAAATTAATGGAAAGTATGTGTTCACATTATCTAACTATATTAAGTGTGAATAATAATTAATTATAGATTCTCCATGCGGTCGTGTCTTAGAGAATTCGAAGTGAAGGAATTTAAAAAGCCATTCATCACCCCCCTGTGCTCCACCCCGGGCCATAACATAAAAAGCAATGGCCAAAGAATTTTCTATAATTTATGAAAATCATCATCTTAGGGAAAAAAATCACTCTCATGAGGAGCATAATAACTTGGAAAAAGAAACTGCGCCCCTGTGTGTGTGTGTGTTGATCCTGTTGTTGTGATGGTCTGACCCTCCCCCCTTCCCTTTCTCCCCTGCATTTATTCATTCTTCCATTCATTCACTGTATTCTGTGGTGTGTGGAGAGGTGGTCTAGCCAGTGGATATGAACATGGAGTCTAGAGCCGGATTGTTTGAGTTCAAAGCCAAACTCTACTCTGCAGCTGTGTGGTGTTAGGCAAGTTGCTTAACCTTTCTGTGCCCCGGTTCCCCTAGCTATAAAATGTAGATAATAATAGTATCTGTTGCATACAGTGGATATGGAGTGGGGTAAATAAACCAACACACGTGATGTGCTTAGCAGATAGCCTGAGTTCTCCATAAAGCTGACTCTAGTTGTAGACCTGGCGTTGTACTGGGTGCCACTTAAGACAGACCAAGTTTCTGTCCTTGAAGAGTCTGCAGACTGGTGAGGGAAAGAGACTATAAATAAGCAAGCTCATTTTAATTACAAATTGGTGTGTGTTATATATGGAAGTGAGTACAGTACTATGATCGGGAATGACGGAGCCTTCTAACACGGGGGGAGGGGCAGGCCCCTTTGGTAAGGAGATGATGCTTCAGTCGAGATTTACAGGCAGGCAGGAGATGGTGCAGTAGGCAGTGGGGGAAGCAGGTTCCAGATCTTGGCTTGTGTGCTGTACTCTTCCTGGGTGTCCCTTTCCCGGTTTCATTTTTTAAAGCGTGGACCTGTTGTATCAGCTATTGAGACAAACTGTGGAGCCGGAGCGATGAAAGCAGTCCAGGGAAGGGTACGGACAAGCCCATGGACAGGGCACAGATTGGATAGGCGTCCATGGTACAGAGGCGCCATCAGGGGGAGAGGATGGGGCCCTCTGTCTGTGGGCAACTGGCCTGCTGTGGAGAGAGAAATAAAGCTAGCCTTACCCCACACCTAGCTGGACTCCAGGGGGTTTAAAGATGTCAAGTGACAGTTGTGAAGGGAGTGGAAGGAAACTGGAGATAATAGGTTTCTGACTTGGGGTAGAAGACTTCCTAACTAAGACCAAAAGGCCACAAAAATCAGGCAAAACATTGATAGATGCGACTACATTAAAAGTAAGGACCTCTGTTCAGCCGAGGAGACAGGGTAGGCACACAGATGCTAAGGCAAGAGAAGACTTACTACGTCTGGAACAGAGAAAGATTATTATCCATAATATACAAAGGGCCCTTCTGGTCAGCAGGGGAAACACACCCTGGTAAAGTCAATGCAGATGGTCCCAGGGTAGGTGGACAAGACAGTTCACAGAGGGAGACGGTCAAATGGCCGACAAGCTTATGATGCCCTAAAATCCAAGGGATGCAAATAAAACCTCACACGAAGCCTCCTTCTAAACCTCAGAATGGCGACCCCTGGAACAGTGGGCAAGGCCAAGGATTCAGGGAGAAGGGACCGCTTGCTTGCGCCCTGCAGTTGGGAGCCATTTTCAAGAATGTGAGGACAGTGGTACAACAGCAGTTGGCTGAAGGGTCAGGGTGAGCTGAAAGGCAGCCCCATGTCAAACCATGCTCCCATCTTAGGGCTGGCGACGGTGCCTGGAGGAAGGGGAACCCCCTTTCTAAGCACAAAAATCCCTTCCTGGAAGCCTGGCCAGGGCATGTGGGGCAGCATCCGCCAGGAGGGGGCGCCCTTCGCTGGTTTTCACAAAGGCACCATTAGGCTACAGGGCCCTGGCCTTGGGAAAGCTATTCGCCCACAGTGAAGGGTGTCAAGTTCCACGTTTATCCATGGCCCAGCGGGACTGCTCCTGGCAGCCTCTTCCAGAGACATCTCACAGGACGGAGGGAACCCCCCTGCAGCTGCCACCACGGCAGAGTTTGCAGGATCGGGAGCTTGGAAACCACCCAGGTGTCCCTCACTGGGGAAATGCCTGAGAAAGATATGCTGGCTTCTCACCATGGAATACTGCGCACAGTTAGAAGCAATCATTACACACCATGGAATACACCTTGATGCTGAGGAGGCAAGGAAAACAGCAAGAACCAGGCGGAGAGCTACGGCATGCATTAGTCACGTTAGTGAGGAGTATATACAAACAGAGCCACGACATGTTCTCTCAGAGGACCCATGCCTATTTCAGAACAGATATCAGCTACATTAGGGAGGTCCTCTCTAAGGGGGAGGGGAATGGCTGTGAGAATGAGGGATGACGTAGAAATCAAGTTCAAGAACGAAAAGCGAACCTGTAAGAAGGTTCCCGCGTAAGTCAGCAGCGCCATAATTAGGAGCCAGGAGACAGATGAGCAACTTTGCTCTCTGCACCTGAGCCTGAGAAAAGTGGAAAGACGAGAAAAGTCAAACAAAACAAAAGTCTGTCCTGGGAGGCTGAGCTCACCGCTTTCTCCTGCCCGGGGCTGGGCGCTCTTCTTTTCTCCTCTGAGCGCCCCACCCCCACCCCCACCCACGCACGTGCTTCTCTCTGCTTGGGAAATACTGAGCCCCTGGGAGACGGAAGATCATTTATTTGTCATCTGTATTTTTGCCAGTTGCAAACAGCAGGCCCTAACAGAAGCTTGCTGGCTCTATTTTCTATTTCCTTGCGCTTCAGAGCAGCGGGACTCCACCACACATTGATAGGTGCGAGGGGGAAAGCCCTGTGCCCGTAGCGTGAAATGTTAGGATTCTGGTCTCCTTCCTGTCGCCAGTCTGATGAGTGACTGCGGGCAAATGAGTTTTCCTCTCTGGGTCTCAGTCTCCTCCCGCGGCAGTCCCTCCATGGCAGGAACAGGCTGGTTTTCTGCAAACCATGTCCCTTTCCTCCTGGGCTCCCACAGCTGGCCTGCATTTTCCCTGCTCCGTGGTGCTGCCAGGCCGTTGGGTTCTGGCCAATAGAAAGTGGATAGAAGTGAAATACTCTGCTTGCAGGCCTGATCCACCTTCATGTGATTCCCCACACTCTGACGTCATCTGCAGACTAGTTGCAGAGGATCCCACAAGGCCACAAGTTAGAAGGAGCGTGGGTCCCCGAGTCACCACATGGAGGAGAGCCAGCCACTCAGGAGAGCTTTATAACTGGAGACAGCCCTGTTGGATGGTTGCATGAGCAAAACTAAACTTTTATTGTTGCCATTAAAATTTAGGGGTTGTTTGTTATGCCAGGTGTCCTCCTGACTTATCCATTTCCTTTTGGCCCAACCCAGATGTCACCAGAGAATCCCTTAATTTGTGCAATGCTTCTCCATTTGTCCAGTTGACATTTTGTGATCCAGCTCTTTTCCTTTGTTCCACTCGAAAGTAGCTCAGTCGCCTGAAAGAGCAATTGCGTCTCTGAAGAGAGCTGGTCTCAATGCTGGGGTCCCCCCACATCTGCTCCTTATCATTCATCCACTATCCTGGAATCAGCGAGATGTGTGGGAAAGCAAGGCTGAGGGTGTCTCTTCCTCCAACATGCTTTCACGGCCCCCTGTTGTCCTCAACATGAAGCCAAAGAGCTCCTGCCCATAGAGCCCTCCACGCACTGGCCCCTGCTGATTTCAACTACCTCTACTCCCCCTGAGCCGACGTATGACTCAGCTGAGATAGCAGCTCCTCTAACACGCAGAGCACAGAGACTTTGCACATGCTGCTTGCTCAGCCCCGGAAGCTCTTCCATCTCCCCTTCTCACCATGGGCGGCTTGGCTTGCAAGTCACTTTCCTTCAGGAGGCCAGGACACCCTGGCCACCGCCCTCTAGCTATGTACTTGTCTAATTAATGTGCTTGCCTTTCACAACATCCATCTCAGTTGTAATTTCTTGCTCATTCTAAGTCTCCCCACTGCCCTGTCAGTGCCCCTCTGGAAAGACAAGCCTGTCAGGCTCCTGGCTGGATCCCGCACCGACACCTCCCTGCATCATTGACAGTACTCACAAGGAGATGTTGAACTGGTGCATTAATAAATGAACAAATAATGAGGGAACAAATGAGTTTGCATCTTTGGAGAGGAGGTCATTGAAAGGTATTGTATTTTTACCTGATGAGGAAGAAGGAAGGGGCGTAGCCATGAAGTGTGGAATAATAAAAGCTTTATTAGGTACAGAGCGCATCCCGCCTGACGATGTTCCTGGTCCCGGGGACAGAGGCCAGGGAAGTCGCACGGGATGATCCGCGTGGGGGGTATTTAAAGGGTCTCGTCTAGGGTGGTTGAGTTGATATGACGTGGTGAAATCTCACTGGCTGACAGACAGTCGCTCTTTTCCAAAGGACTCCTGGAAAGTTTCTTTTGGTGTGCATGGGTGTGGGCGGTTCTAGCCAAAGTTCCCGGGTCTGGGTTCCTCACGTGACCTTCCCCCATTGCTGACCACCTTATATTCCAATCTTTTGTGTTAATTAGGGGTGCTGGCCCTGGCCGGTTGGCTCAGTGGTAGAGTGTTGGCCTGGCGTGCAGGAGTCCGGGTTCTATTCCTGGCCAGGGCACACAGGAGAAGTGCCCATCTGCTTCTCCACCCCTCCCCCTCGCCTTCCTCTCTGTCTCTCTCTTCCCCTCCTGTAGCCGAGGCTCCATTGGAGCAAAGATGGCCCGGGCGCTGGGGATGGCTCTGTGGCCTCTGCCTCAGGCGCTAGAATGGCTCTGGATGCAACAGAGCGACACCCCAGAGGGGCAGAGCATCGCCTCCTGGTGGGCGTGCCGGGTGGATCCCGGTCAGGCGCATGCGGGAGTCTGTCTGACTGCCTCCCGTTTCCAGCTTCAGAAAAATACAAAAACAAACAAACAAAAAAAAAACCTGTATGCCAGGAGTGGCGTACAAAGGGGAAAAACTGCATGTCAGGAGTGGTGTGCAAAGAGGAAAAGAAGGGGTCCCATCCACTCCCATAACCGAGACCTGTGAGGGAACTAGAGGTCCAGAGTGTGATGGCAAAACAGAGAAGGTAGCTCCCGTGTCTACAAGAAATGAGATGGACTTACCCATTCCTGCAGCATTACCCTGGGTTCAGTGTGGGTGAGGATGATGGGGGTCTTCGAGTCCAGGCCGTGTCAGTTGTCTGAGGCCTAGGAGTTCGAGTGGTGGGCCCGCCTGGCTGGATTGGCCTCCCATTTTGGGTGGCTTGTCCTCCACATAGAGGTGCTGAGGAAAAGTCTGTTGCCCAAAGAGGCAATAGCTCTACCAGTGACCGGGCTGCTTGCAGTCAGGGCAGGGCTCAGTAGGCAGCCACGGGCAGGGGCCCTGCCGGGCCCAGTGACCCTGCTTGCCACATTTAAAGCAAGCTGCTGGTGGGGTTCCTCTTTGCAGCCCAGACTTGGGTCGTGCACCTCCTGTGCCTTGCCCCTGTTGCTCTGCCAGCCTCAGGGCTGCCACAAGAGTCTGGGTTTGGAGCATTACCTTCTGCTGCAGGCGGGCCTGGCGAACAGCCTTGGCCTTTTCCTACTAGTTGGAACCATTAAAAACTTTAAATGCCATGTTCACAGGTTTCAGATAGGGGTTTGGGGGTTGAGAATAAGAGGAGGGAGGGCTCCTGGGGAGCCTGGCACCCAGATCTGGCAGGAAACGCTGGAGCCAGAGGCAGGACAGTGCCAGAACTTCCTGCAAGAAAATTGGGGTTGGGCATCCTGCAAACTGATGTAAGGGCCAATGGCAGGCTGAGAATGGCCTGATGGAGGAGGGGCTTAAGAACACAGTGAAGAAGGGAGGGCCCCTGGCCAGCAGGGGAGGAGAAAGAGAGACTGGTAATTTGCAGGTGAATGAGAAACAGGATCCAGCAAAGGGAGGGGAGGGGGCTCTTGGAGGGAAGATACCGGAGTGAAGAGGTCCGCAGAGGGACCAGAGAGGTGTCCCGAGAGAGGGGCGCCCCCAGGGATCATGCAGGACGGGGAGAGAGCTGGGGTTCAGTGGAGAAGGAAAGATTAGGAATGGAGGTTTTAGGTGAGGTTTCTCTGGCCTAAAAGGGCCTGCGCCATGTAGCAGGCGGCACAGAGATTAGGACAGGAGCACAAATAACTAGAAGCCCTGAATGTAAGGGATCTCCAACCAGTTCCCAGTTCTTTTGGTGATAGTTAAATTGGTGAGGGTGTTAAAACCGAAAGTCCCTTCAAGAGGTCTCCTGGTTTGATTATCCAGTGGGTTCTGTGGCCTGGCCACAGTGGAGAAGAACAGTTTCTTCTTCTTTAGGGAGGGAGAGATTTCGAATAAGGCAACTCCAGGAGTGTTTTTGGATTAGGTTTAGATTCCTGTGCCTCTGTGGCCACCCTCAGTTCTTGGAGTGGTCAGAGTTGAACATTGGCCACTCAACTCAAGCTCTGGCCACTGGACGTATAGGTAAAGTGGATGTGCTCGGGACGTCTCCATGGGCACACACGCACTCAGAATGGAACGGAAAAGAGGTCCCTGACGCAGCTGCGGTTTCAGACAGGGAGTCTCGGCGGAAAGAACTGAGGGGAGGCTGGAGGCAGGGGACTTACCACACCGTGTGCCAAAGTAGGTGGAAGGTCAGAGGTTCTGGTTCCTTCTCGGAGGGGAAGGGGAGAGGAGTGGTCCTTGCAGACTTCTGACTCCTCCCAGGTTTCGGCACCAAATGTAAGGTATTTTTCCTTGCTGAGGAAGAAGGAAGGGGCGTAGCCATGAAGTGTGGAATAATGAAAGCTTTACTGAGCACAGAGCGCATCCTGCCTGACGATGTTCCCTGGTCCCGGGGACAGAGGCCAGGGAAGTCGCGTGGGATGATCCACGTGGGGGGTATTTAAAGGGTCCTCTAGGGTGGTTGAGTTGATATGATGTGGTGAAATCTCACTAGCTTACGGACAGTCGCTCTTTTCCAAGGGACACCTGGGAAGTTTCTTTTGGCATGCATGGCTGTGGGCAGTTCTAGCCAAAGTTCCCGGGTCTGAGTTCCTCATGTGACCTTCCCCCATTACTGACCACCTTACAGTCATGTTCTGTGTCATTCTGGAGAGACACATGTAATGCTTGGAGGGAATACTGTCTCAAACAAACGGAAAGGTTGTCCTCTGATGCATCATGTCTCTGTGAGAGATGCCATTAGGTCTGTGGCTCTCCCAAGTGCATCTGAATAGCCATGGCTCACCATCCACACATCCTAACAGGCACTAGCGCGGGCTGCGGAATTCTGGGACTCAGTCCGAATGCCAAGAATTATTAAGATCCAAAAACTGAAGCCTGAGGTGCTGGGCTGGAAGGCATGATTACCGTTTACGATGCAGAGAGGCTGGGAGGGGAGATCATTTGCGGCAACTCACGCCTTCTCATGCAAGCAAACCTATCTCCATGGCAATTGTTTTCTCCGCAAGTTCCCTGGGAGCAGCCATTAGCGTCTGTTGCTTTCCACACAAGGATGACCTTGTTAGGCCCTGTTAGATAGAAACAAGGCAAGCGCCAACAACACAGGCTTCTCTGCCCAGTCTCCCTCTGGCTAATTACAACACAGGCGAGATGCCCCTTCAGGTGCACTAGCATGAGAGGCCTGATGGCTAATTTAAATAACAAACATTGTCAGCTCAGCCATCTGCTGATGGCCACCAACTTCTCAGCTGTTCCTCATCAGAAAAAATCATCTGTTCTCTCAGCCTAGCAAGAGGGCCTGCCCAGGACTGTCCCAAATGCAGGTGCTGCCGTATCTCCAAGTGGACCAAAGCCTGCAGGCCAGACCCTCTGCACAGCACTCCCTCGGGCCTGGCGGTTTTGCTAATTTTGCTTGTTTTCATCCTGTTACAGGAAACTTGTGTGTCCTGACCTGTTATTGCTTTTTTGTTAATGATTGGCATACACAGGCGTACAGTTGTGAGACGACAAAACAGTTTATCCTGGTATTATTCTTCATGAACGATTGTATCATTTTCCATGTAAACCTACTTTTGCCCCACCTTGCATATGATCTTGCAATTCCACGGGATTTTACATTTTTTCCCCAAAAAGTATTTGCTTGGTTATTTCACTCTCTTTTCTTCTTTCCAAACTGTCCCTTTTTAGTCACGTAATGTTTCAGCTGGCCCACTCGCTGGCATAGAGGAGGCATGGCCCCTCCTTCCAGAGACTGGGTACTGAGCCAACCAGAGGCAGCTGGGCCCAGCTACACTGAGCGAGAGTCATAGGCTGTTGGTGCCAGAAAAGCCTTATTTACGGCGGGGAGACTGAGGCCAGGAGCGGGCAGCATGGCACCGTAGTGCAGTAGAGCCAGGACTGGACCCACAGCGGCCACTTTCTTCTCCGGGGCCAGGAAAACATGGCCAGGCCCCTCCAGGCAGGCTCCACCCAGGAACGGCCAATCCCATTGCTCTCCTTGGCTCTGTTCTCAGCATTGTCTCAACTGGACCATCACAGCAGCTGCCCAGCGGGTCTCCTGGTGGGCTGGAATCTGGTCTACCCAGCTTTCCTTCTTTGATCACAGCAGTCCCCAAACCCTTTCTTTTGGGAATGGCCCTTTCCTCACCTGATGTGGTTCAGGTAGGGCGTCCCCAGACATTAGGCTTTAATTGGTCTGGTGTGTGGCTTGAGCAGTGGATTTTAAAGACTGCCCCAGGTGATCCATAGCCAAGTTTGAAAACCACTTCCTCCTTCCCTTGGTCCAGGGATGGGCCAATCTAAGTCCTTTCTTGGGATTTCACTGCTAGCAGTAATTATGTCAGTCTGTCTGCCTCTCGGTCCCCACCCACCGCCTGCATGCTCCCCCCACGTGTTTCACCGTGCCCCTGGGTCACATGCAGCCCCCAGAATAACTGGGCTGCTCCCTGGATGTGCTCTTTGCACATGGCATTTCTTTCTCTTAGAAGGGCTTCTTTCTCATGAATCCCACTTAACCTCAAAGAACCGAGTAGGCATAATGTATTCTGGGAGACCATCTGGCTCCGGCTCCCCTGGCTTTGGGGCCACTTTTCTGGACTGCCCAGCTCTATGTGCTCCACTGAGGGCCTCAGCTCTAGACCCCATCCCTGTCCACACTATGTCCCTGCAGACTGTGGGCTTCTCTGAGGCCACGACTGTGTCCTGTCCCGGTCCACTCCCCTATGTTTAGCTTGCAGCTGGTCACAGGGTGGCTCTGATGAGCCTCTGTTTGCAAGTGAGTGGTATTTAGCTTCTCGGAGCATGGGGGGGGGATCACCCAGACACAGGGCTGGGGCTTGTCCTGGCTCTCAGTGCTCCCGAGATGGAGGGAGACGAGAATGCGCAGATGCAGAAGCTGAAGCCAGGTTCCAGGCCACCCAAGCAGAGCTGGCATTGGAGCCATGGTCTCCTGACTCATAGCATGTGGCTCTTACATACTTTTTTCCCTTGATCTCAGACTTTCTTTTCTTTCTTTCTTCCTTTCTTTAATTCCTCCCTCTCTCCCTCCTCTCCTCCTTCCCCCGCTCTTCCCTCCCTCCCGCCCTCCTTCTCTCCCTCCCTCCCTTCCTTCCTTTGCCAAACCTGGCTTTAAAGTGTCTAAAATTTGGGAGGAGGCTGTAATGAATTCAGATGCTCGAGATGAAGAGAGCTGGGGCTCCCATGCTCTTCAAAGAACCACCCAGGCTGGGGCCTTGCAGAGACGTAGCACTGTGAGCACATTGGCCATTCTGTGACCTTTCCTAAGCCTGGTCCCACTGATGTGAGCAGCTGTGCCTGTGCCTCGGGAAAAGAGGCGGACTGGGACCTGGGCCTGTGGAAGGGGGAGGCCGCTTTAGGAAAGTGTGTCCACATCTCGGTGCCTGCGGATGTTTTCTGCTTTCTCGATGAGGTGCATAGAGTCTCTCTCTCCTGTGGATGCCTTAGGTGCTCTGATGTCCCCCAGTCTGTTTCCTGAAATATGAGGACCATTTTAGCGTCCAGAATCTGCTAAAAACTTGCAGTATCCAGGAGACAAAAGGTAGGAACAACGATTTCAGCTCTGAAGACCTCAGATGTTTTTTGTATTTTTTGTGTGTGGCAGAGACAGAGAGACAGATAGGGACAGACAGACAGGAAAGGAGAGAGATGAGAAACATCAATTCTTTGTTGTGGCTCCTTAGTTGTTCATTGATTGATTTCCATATGTGTCTTGACGGGGGGGGGGGGGGGAGGGCTACAGCAGACCGAGTGACCCCTTGCTCGAGCCAGTGGCCTTGGGCTCAAGCTGGTGAGCCTTGCTCAAACCAGATGAGCCTGCACTCAAGCTGGCAACCTCGGGGCCTCGAACCTGGGTCCTCCACATCTCAGTTCAACTCTCTATCCCAGGGGTCCTCAAACTATGGCCTGCGGGCTGCATGTGGCCCCCTGGGGCCATTTATCCGGCCCCCACCGCACTTCCGGAAAGGGGCACCTCTTTCATTGGTGGTCAGTGAGAGGAGCATAGTTCCCATTAAAATACTGGTCAGTTTGTTGACTTAAATTTACTTGTTCTTTATTTTAAATATTGTATTTGTTCCCGTTTTGTTTTTTTTACTTTAAAATAAGATATGTGCAGTGTGCATAGGGATTTGTTCATAGTTTTTTTTATAGTCCGGCCCTCCAATGGTCTGAGGGACAGTGAACTGGCCCCCTGTGTAAAAAATTTGGGGACCCCTGCTCTATCCACTGCGCCACTGCCTGGTCAGGTACCTCAGATGGTTTTGGAGGAGCAAGTAAGATACTATTTATCAGAAGATGTCGGCCACAGGAAAGTGAGGAGGGAAGTGTTAAATTTATGTCTCGGGTCCTATTCTAGGTGCAGCTTCAATATTATTGCAATAATAAACATCCCACTTGGCTACAAGGACACTGAGGCTCGTAGGGGCAAAGCCTCTGGCCCAGGGTCACTTACTAGCAGAGCCAGATAGAGACCCATTCTTCCCCCAGTCGTACGTGGACTGCCCCACTGCACCCAGACACCCAGTTGTCAGCGATCACGAGCCTTTTATAGTCTATACACCAATCATTTAAGAATACAGACTGCCTTATCAACCTGAAGTGGGTTCTCCTGACCTCCACGAGAGCCTGGCATCTTTCCTTTTCTGGAATTTTCCACTTCTCCCTTCCCTCTTGCACTTGCTTCTTGAAAACACCAGCAACCTCATAATGAAATAAAACAACCGACTTCACAGCAAACAGCAGCCCCTCTGACCAGCTTCTTTCTTCTCTAAACTTTTCTTTCTCTGTATCTTTGATATTGTATCTTTGATTTCAGGACATTTCAACGACGCCCCTTAATGATCTTAACAGTTCCCCTGAACTTAAAAATAAAAAATAAACCACTCTACTGGGAAGAAAAGGAAAATTGTATGTTCTTTTGTTTACGCAAGTGTACAGAAAATCAGCACCGATCTCCGAATGGCCTTGGTGATTTTCCATTGTGATATGGAAAGAGCAATGGATAAACTGGGGTTTGAAACCAATCTCGGGGGATTTCTTCTCTATGTGAGTGACCCCTGAAGGGCTTCTGCGCATGCGCTATTTTGGAAAGAAGAGGGGAAACCAGGGGGCAGGGGCACCATTAGCAACCATTCACCCTGACGCTAACTTATTCTGATGTCTGCTGGGTTTTATCTTTATTTCATCTGATGTTCTGATGCAATTGTTGGCCTTTTGTTTTTTGACCTTCGACCAGTATAATTCATCTTGGGCGTGCCCGGAGAGGCAATGGACTCCCAGTGACCAAGAAGCTGGCCTATTTTCTTAACCGATAACCCAGCCATGTTCACCGATGGGATGTTGAGTGAGGTCCATCTGGGCAGATGGGAAAGGGGGAAGGGTGGCACTGCTTTGATCTGAACTATTTCGTTGTGACTTGCCCCCAGGCTGCCTGGAAGAGGAGCTTCTTTCCTTCACACAAGGCTTCTACCAGGAGGTCTTGCATTTGGGAAGAAAGAACTTGAGCCAAGTCCTAACCCATATATTCCAGATGCCAGATGTGCAGAATGAATTGCTCTCCTAGAGTAATTCTGAGTTATGTCAATTCTAGGACTAGTAGATCGCAAACTGGACTGGGAGTGCATGAATATAGTCATCCTAAATTCCCGGAAGAAAGTGGTGGTTCTGCCCATTTTACAGATGAGAATACTGAGACAGCCACAGTGAGCAGTGGAGCCTGGAGTTCAGCACAGGCTCCTCCCTGCCTGGTCTGGGAATGTGAGGACCGAGCGCAATGCAGCTCCAGATCTGCTGTGTGACCCCAGGTCAGTCCTCTTCCTTCTCTGGGCCCTACTTACCTCTTCTCTAAAACAAGGGGGCTTGGCTGGTTGAGTTCTAGGCCCCTGTCTTAGCACTGACTACATGTAAACTTTTGTGATCAGACATTCGGACTGTACAGGGGGCTGGAGGCACGTCTCCTCTCCAGAGTCCGAAGAAGGAGAATGCAGCACGGATGGAGAGAAGTAGCATTTAGTACAGATTGTCCTGGGTGCTGTGTGTTTTAAGATTTTTTTTTTTTTTTTTTTTTTTCTGAAGCTGGAAACGGGGAGAGACAGTCAGACAGACTCCCGCATGAGACCGACCGGGATCCACCCGGCACGCCCACCAGGGGCGACGCTCTGCCCACCAGGGGGCGATGCTCTGCCCCTCTGGGGCGTCGCTCTGCCACGACCAGAGCCACTCTAGTGCCTGGGGCAGAGGCCAAGGAGCCATCCCCAGCGCCCGGGCCATCTTTGCTCCAATGGAGCCTTGGCTGCAGGAGGGGAAGAGAGACAGAGAGGAAGGAGGGAGTGGGGGTGGAGAAGCAAAAGGGCGCTTCTCCTGTGTGCCCTGGCCGGGAATCAAACCCGGGTCCCCCGCACGCCAGGCCGACGCTCTACTGCTGAGCCAACCGGCCAGGGCATGCTGTGTGTTTTACACGCGCCCTTTGTTTCCCATCCGTAGACCATAATTTGATGAGGTAGGTACTATTATTATCCCCATTCTACAGATGTGAAAACTAAGGTTCAGAGAGGGGAAGCGGCTTGTCTAAAGTCACACAGCTGGGGCGTGGTAAAGCCAGGATTAGCCTCCAGGTCCCCACTGTATCCTGTTCTACACCCAGCAGAGAGCTTTGACACCTGCTGATGACCTGATGGTGTCTAGACCATGAGTTCCGAGTGGCAGGGACCGTGATTTAGTCTTCTATGTATCTTTAGGGGACATCACAGAGTCCGGACTGAAAAAAATGACCAACAAACATTGTCGAATGAATAAATGAACCCAACACTCCAGAACTCATTCTATTTGTTGAACTAACTGCACAGAAATCTCAGTCGGAAGAAAAATAGTGGCTGTGAGGAGAGAGGCCCAGCGAGGATGTTCATTTACGGGTCTCTGATGCAGCTCCCAAACCCAGATGCCCACCCTCTTTCACAGGCTCAGAACTGAGCTGAAATGACAAGATCTTCTGCCGAAATACTTCTTTCTAGATAAATATGTCGTGAGCCAGGACAGGGCTCACTCCTTTCCCCTGCTGGCTGTGATGTAGCTTACTCTTAAGGTTGACTTTCTTCTCAGTGTTCTTTGGTGGTACTGTATTTTCAAACTTTTATAAATGATTTTTTAAAAGTAAAATGAATGCTTAATTTTTAATTTTTATTTATTTATTTATTTATTCATTTTAGAGAGACAGAGAGAGAGAGGAGAGACAGAGAGAGAGAGGAGAGACAGAGAGAGAGAAGGGGGGAAGGAGCAGGAAGCATCAACTCCCACATGCGCCTTGACCAGGCAAGCCCAGGGCCTCGAACCAGCGACCTCAGCTGAATGCTTAATTTTTAAAAGATAGGATCAATAATGAGATCGGATCTTTGTATTACACCGCTTTGGAAAACAGTAGGCGGTAATTTGGGGGTAGCATTTCAGGTGGCACTGAATTACAAAGTACTTTTTAAAAAGTCAGGGAGAAAAAAGCAAGACTCCACCCGGCAGAAGGCAGAACGAGTTGGAAAACCTGTCGCTACCGCTGATGTCCACAAGAGGGCGTCTCAGGGTCATCAGGACGCGAAACTCAAGCCCAAGATCCACCTCAGCAGCTGCAAATGACCAAAGAGCAGCTGAAATATCAGCGATGAGCCCGCCTCTCCAGCATCTTCCACTTAACATTCAGCTCCTTCTCCTCCCTGGCCATGTGGTTTCAGGCTCACAAGGCCAGTTCTCCCAGTGGTTTCCATTCTGGGGATTATGTGTGCTTCTCTCTTTACCTAGTGAGGCAGTACTGGCATATTCTGTGTGCGTGTGTGCGCGCGCGTGCGCATGTGCACGTGCGGGTGGGTGTGCAGGATAAGCAGAGATGTACACAGCCTGATGTATACCTGGAAATTCATTCATGGGGATGTGTCATGCCAACCAGTCACCCTCTCTTTTCAAAACTTTAGGCCCATGACAATATTAAAAACATTTTTCATCAACGTTGTCAAAACCAACCTGGTTTTTCAGAGTAGAGGAGAAAAACAGCCATGAACAGTCAGGTTTGTGCCCTTTCTTCCGAAGAGGACAGTCATGGGATGTGGTGAGTGAAAAGGCAGGGAGCATGTCTTTTCTCTACCACACTGCGAAGGGGGAGAAGGGAGTCAACCGGGCTGAAACCCTTATGGGTACTTTGTACACGTTGTCTTACTTTGGGAGGCCATAATAACCCCAGGAGGGAAGTCTCACTATCCCCATCTTATAGATGGGAAAACTGAGGCTCAGAGAAGTTAACCCATTGGCCCAACCTCATCCCCACCCCCCTGCTCCTCAGGGACACACAGAAGCAAGATTTTAACCCTAGAAGGGCCCCGGCTCCACCAGCCCCATCAGTGCCTCTATTGAAGCAGAGACAGGCCTGGGATTGACTTTCCAGAGAAGCGGTGGAGAGCAAGGCCAGATGAACCATTCCAGAATTCTCGCAGGCTGCGGGGAGGCCTGTCTCTAGCTTGAGGGTTCTGCAAGCTAGCGCATGAAATCTTTTATGTGTTGCCTCATTAATGCAATCTGTGCTTACACTTCTTACAATAATTATTCTGCAGTAATTAACAAGGGAAAATAACACATCTGGGCCTATACTGCAACTCCAAACAGACATACAAGACTCAGAGGCACTGGGAGGGCCTTCCAGTTATTTGACAAACGTTATTGAGCACCTACCATGCAGCAGCCTGTTGAGACGGGGGCGGGTCCAGCCTTGAGCCAGCTGGGCGAGGTCCCTGGGGAGGGTGTGAGGGGTGCGTGAACACATCCCAGGTGTCAGTTAGTGATAACTGCTAGAACAGCAAAACAGGGTGACATGTGGCCAGGAAAGCCTCTCCCTGGAAGTGACATTTGAGCTGAGGGCTGTGGAGTATGAGAAGAAATGTGCTCAGCTGGGGGCAGGGCAAGGGCCAAGGCCCCGCGACAGGGACAGACTCATCACCTTCTGAGAAGGCCCAAAGGGCGGTGTGGCTGAGGCAGAGCGCGTGCAGTGTGTGGTGGGAGAGGGACCGGGAAGGGCCGCCAGACCCCAGAGGGCTCAGGAAGCCCCCTGAAGGCATTTCGGTGATTCTCCAAGACAGCAGGGGGGGGGGGCTGCTGGAGGTCATTTTTGTGTGTGTGTGACAGAGAGAAAGACAGAGATAGGGACAGACAGACAGGAAGGGAGAGAGATGAGAAGCATCAATTCTTTGCGGCATCTTAGTTGTTGATTACTTTCTCAAAAGTGCCTTGAACGAGGGTGGGGGGCACTACAGCAGACCAAGTGACCCTTTGCTCAAGCCAGAGACCTTGGGCTCAAGCCAGTGACCTTGGGCTTCAAGCCAGTGTGACCTTTGAGCTCAAGCCAGTGACCATAGGGTCAAGTCTATGATCCCACACTCAAGCCAGCAACCCCATGCTCAAGCCAGTGATCTCAGGGTTTCGAACCTGGGTCCTCTGTGCCCCAGTCCACTCTATCCACTGCATCACCGCCTGGTCAGGCTTAAGCAAGGTCACTGGCAGAATCTGATTTTGCATATTTCACAAGGCCCCACCTGCTTTTTTTCCTCTCTATGGAGAATTATGTGTGTGAGCAAGGGGTTGGGGTGGGGGGGTGGGAGGGGTCAGAGAGAAAGAGGGAGACTTGCCCTGAGAAGGTGGCTCAAGCTTTGATGGGGTAAGAGTGGAGGTGGAAGTGGCCATGATGAATTCGGTGCATATCTTGTAGAAAAGTCCATGGTTCCGTCTGAATGTGGAGGTGAGAAAAAGAGAGGAACCAAGGGACATTTCATTAAGGGTGACTGCAATAGGGCTATAAGCCCCAGTCACCTGGGACTTTATACATCCATGCACTTATCCATCTATTTCACAAACCCGGAGACTGTTATATGCCAGGCCCCGTGCTAGGCACTGGGGATTGAGCAGCGAACAAACTTGATGGGAGTGACAGGTGAAAATGACAGAGTGGGCGGAGGGCAGGCTGGAAGGCTGGGAAGCGTGGTGCTGAGCTGCCGGGGCGGCTGTCCGGAGGAGAGCTAAACAAGGGGGAGACTCTACCCAGGGGAAAGGGAGGAGAGCGGAAGTGTTTCAGGGGAGGGAACAGCATGTGTGGAGGTGCTGAGACCAGAGGAAGCAGGGGGTATGGAAGGGAGGAGCCCGGCCAGAGTGTCGGGAAGGAGAGGAAGGTGAGGGATCAGGGTCCTGCTGGAGCAATGGGGAGCAGCTCCCAGCGCTCCGACTGAGGAGCCGCCCAGCTGGTTCAGTCCTGTCTGGCATCCCTCCGGTTGCTGGGTGGGGCTGGACTGGATGTGACTGTACAGACAGACAGAGGGCGGGGGACAGACTGGAGATGATTCAGGGTGCGCACAACAGGATTTGATGATGTTTGGCTGTGAAGGGCAACTGGGCAATTGCAGAAACTATTTCCTGAGAAAGGGAAGACTTGGGATTTGGGGGAAATGAGTAAAAATGCAAAATTTGACAGTTTGAGCAAAGAGATACTGTATTTTTCATTCCATAAGATGCACCTGACCATAAGACACACCTAGGGTTTAAGGAGGAAAATAAGAAAAAAAATATTCTGAACCAAACGGTGTGTTAAAATATTTAATACAATACTGTATTTTTTGCTCCATAAGACACACGGGCATTTTGCCCTCCACTTTTTGGGGAGAAAAGTGTGTCTTATGGAGCAAAAAACATGGTAGATAGATAATGATTCTCCAAGACCCTGGAGGAGGCATGGGGGTGCCAATCTCACGGGTGGCAGGCTGCAGGTGAGACCGGGCCTGGAGAAAGCTTTCATTTTGATTCCAGAAAAATACGGTGCTGTGATATCTTTTGCACCTGGCGTTTCTGGAGTCAAAGTCACACCCACCGTACACACGCGAATGCAGGAAAGACTCTGGAAGGCTCCACACCAAAACCTTAATGCTCTTTGTCTCTGGGTGCTGAGGGTGTGAGCAATTTTTTTTTCCTTTTCCTTTTGGTCTTTTTGTGACTTTCATTGTATATTAAACATGGGTTACTTGTGTAATAATAAATAGATCCTAATTAAAAAGGAGAAAACCTTGCTATGAAGACAGTGGCCTAATCAGTGATGAGGAATTTTCCTTCTTTATTTACAGCCCTGGTCCCTCCTTTTTCCTCGGTTCCAGGGAAGCCCGGGGCCCCTGGGCCAGGGAGCAGGGTTGCTTAGTTGAGAAAGGTGGCTTTGACTCCAGCGAGTTGTCCCGCAGCACAGAGCCCGGGCTGGTTTGAAAGGCCCCGCTGCAAAATGGCCAGACCCTGACAAGGCCCTGCTCTGCCCCTAGCTGCGAGGGAGTCCTTGCATTTGTGATTTGCAAGTACTGTGGAAGCCTTCTGGGTACAGGACACAGCAGGTGCAAACCTGGAGAGCAGAGCGCAGGGAGTCGCTGAGGCTGGGGCCGGGTGTGAGGGCAGGAAGGTTGGGGGAGGCAGCAGCTAGACTGCAGGTGCTCATGGGAACTCTGTCCTGGAGGGCAGTGGGGTTATTTTCACTGCGGTTGTTATTATTATTATTCCCCTACAGATGAGTGATCGGAGAATCTCTCAGGGAGTGCTTTGCCTCTGAGGGCTGAGATTGGGGGCCAGGTCTCTGAGGGAAAGAAAGCCCCTGGCCAGCCAACTTGGTCTCCTTGGTTCTCTGCCCTCCAGCCCTGGCAGAGACACCCAGAGGGACTTGCTGAGATTGGGGGCCAGGTCTCTGAGGGAAAGAAAGCCCCTGGCCAGCCAGCTTGGTCTCCTTGGTTCTCTGCCCTCCAGCCCTGGCAGAGACACCCAGAGGGACTTGCTGAGACACCCAGAGGTCACCCAGCCCAAAGGGGAGTTTGTGAGGGAAACACTGGGACCTCCTCACAGGCAGAGGGGACGATCCCTCCTGGAGGCTCCGTAAACGCGGTGTGTGGGGGTGGGGGTGGGGACCCGGCCCTGTAAGGCCTTTGAGGAAGGACCAACGCCCTTGCCAGGCTAGCGGACTGGGGGACTCTCCTTCCCAGGGTCCCGTTTCTCCTAAGCGGGGTGGGATGGGACCAGAAGACCTTTCTCAGTGCTTTCTGTTGGTTTTTCTCTCTCCTCCTGCCCCTGCTTCCCAGTTTGGGGATTTCTTGTTCTTTGTGTAGGGGTGGGGGGCGGTGAGAAATGCTTCTTATAGGCACGGGTGGGGGTTGGGGGGCTTTGCTGCGCTCCGGAGCCGCCCCTAGGAGGCGGATCATCCACCTTCCCGCTTGTAATAATTGTGTCTGGGCCGAATCCCCCCCCCTCACCCCCTCGCCCGCCCCCGCCCCAGCCCCGCCTGCTTCCCTAGGCCCGGAGGGATCCTATACCATATCTCTCCCGGAGGGACCCTATACCATAATCTCTCCCGACCCCGGCTCCCTTAGAAACTTTCCCCAGGGTTCTCGCCCTCTCCGCGGAGGGCGGATGCCGCTGGGTCACCTCCAGGCTGCGCCGGGCCAGCGGTCCCCGCTCCGGTGCGGAGGTTCGCGAACTGCCAAGTCCGCACTGCCCCGCGGGCTGTGAGGGGGTGGGTGGGGGTGGGGTGGGGGTACCGGCGCAGAGCCCGCAGCGGGAGGCCCGCCAGCGCCCCCGCACCCCGTCCCCTCTCCTCCCTGGACGCCCCTGCTGTGCTCCGAGCCCGGTACCAGCTACCTCTGACCCCCCTCCCTCTGCCCCCTCCCGAGAGTGCGAAGGGGGCACTGACACTCGGCTTTACCCCTGACTTGTTGACCTTGGCCGCTCGGATCTGTTTTCTCTGGAGAAAACTATGGAAACCATAACAGTACTTACCCGAAAATGAGTGGGTGTTTGCCAAAGCCACTTTGCAAGCAAGAATTATGTATTTATATACTAGGCTGGGGGGGGCACTTTGTAGCCCTTTGGGGCTCCAGAGGGGTTAAGATGCCGGGTCGGGAATTGAGCATTCTGGGTTCTAACCTCCGGGCTGAATGGCCTCGGGCAAGTTCCTCCGGTTCCTCCTCGGTGCAGAGGGAGTGATGTCAGCAGCACCTACTGCCCTTAGCTTGACAATCAGTGTGTCATACACGGGAAGTGCTTTAGAAGAGTGACTGGCACAGGAAGTGCCCATTAAGCATTAGCGATGGTTCTGATCTCCCCACCCGCAGGCGGGGCTGGCGAGGCGCAGGGTCTGCAGGGCCTTTCCGCAGGGCAGGGGGCACAGCCGATCACCTGCTCCCTCTGCGCGCCCTCCTGGTGCCCTCCTGGCTCGCCTGGTCTCCCACTCGCCTTGGTTTCTGCTCCCAGCCCCCTCCTACCTCCTCTCCGGGCCCTTCTGAGGACAAGGGTAGCCAGCAGCGGCAGCAGAGGTGCCCAGTGGTGGGCTGGCTCTGAGCTCTTGGGGGAGTTTAAAACAATATGCTAGGTTGAGGCCCTGACCTAGAGGGTGCCCCAGTGTGGGGCCGGGGGAGAACCCTGGGCTCTGAATGACCATTTGGAGATCCCTACTAGCTCTGTCGACTGAGGAAAAGGAAGACCCCAGGCTCTGGAGACAGCCCTGGCTTGGAGCGCTGTCTCCGCTGCTCGTGCTTGGTGTCCCTTCAGCGAGTACTCGAGCTTTCAGAGCCCAGTTTTCTCAGCTCTAAATGGAGAGGTAACATCTAGCTTGTGGGCTGACAGGGAGGCTTGAAGATAATGATGCAAAGCCCCTCCCATCGTGATGCCCGGCAGCCATGTCATGGCAGTGGGCATTGGGGCTGTTATCATTGCTGGGGGCTGCTGTGTGAATAGTGTGCCTCTCCTGCTCTCTCCTGAGCTTCATTTCCCCAGCTTGGTAATGCGATGGCGGGTCAGGTGATCTTTAAATGCTGCCGCTGACCTAAACTTCTGTGATTCTTACGGAGGAGAGAGATGCTCTGGATACCCTACCCATGTCCTTAGAGCTCACTGGGTTTGTACACATCTGAGGTGTCCTCATTCAAGCCCCTGGAACTCTCTGCCCTAGAGCACTTTCTGGCTGCAGGAGCAAACCTGGCCAGCACATGAGGATGGCCAGAAAGGTTAGGGAGTCGAGGCTCCTGGAGCACCCATCTGGGTCGCCCCTGATGGGTTCGAGCTGGTGGACAGCTACCCCAGCCTGGGGTGGGCCGCTCTGAGCCTTCCTACATTAAGCTTGCCAGGATTGCACAGCCTGAGGGAGCCCTGCTTACCCACAGTGGTTCCCTACTCAAGAATCCCCTCTGAACTGGTTTCTTCCTGTCCCTGAGTCATGTCCCCACCCCTCATCAGTCCTTCCTGGGATCACCTACCTGATAAACCACTCAGCTCCAGAGCATGGTGTCTTCCCACAGTGGTCCTGGCAGGGTAGGCATTATCCAGCAACGGAGCCTCTAAGGCAGGGGTCCCCAAACTTTTTACCCAGGGGGCCAGTTCACTGTCCCTCAGACCGATGGAGGGCCGGACTATAAAACAAAACAAAACTATGAACAAATCCCTATGCACACTGCACATATCTTATTTTAAAGTAAAAAAACAAAAAGGGAACAAATACAATATTTAAAATAAAGAACAAGTAAATTTATTTATTTTTTTTTTAAATTTTTATTTATTTATTCATTTTAGAGAGGAGAGAGAGAGGGAGAGAGAGAGAAAGAGAGAGAGAGAGAAGGGGGGAGGAGCTGGAAGCATCAACTCCCATATGTGCCTTGACCAGGCAAGCCCAGGGCTTTGAACCGGCGACCTCAGCATTTCCAGGTCGATGCTTTATCCACTGCGCCACCACAGGTCAGGCAGAACAAGTAAATTTAAATAAAAAAACTGACCAGTATTTCAGTGGGAACTATGGGCCTGCTTTGGCTAATGAGATGGTCAATGTGCTCCTCTCACTGACCACCAATGAAAGAGGTGCCCCTTCCGGAGGTGCGGCAGGGGCCGGATAAATGGCCTCAGGGGGCTGCATGTGGCCCGCGGGCTGTAGTTTGGGGACCCCTGTTCTAAGGGGCCACAGCCTGGGTGAAAGCCAAAGCTTTCCCTTTCCCTAAAGAGCAAGTCCACTGGTCAGCTGTTCCTGGAGTTCTGAGGAAATACCTGGATTGCCCATACCTGGGTCCTAAGCAACCCTTCAAAATGTATCCTGAGTGAGTGAACAGAGCGGGGAGTGCTGTGTGCAGGAATGAATGAATGAATGAGCGTGCATTTGCCAACAGATCTCTTTCCTTTCACATCACTGCTACCTCCCGGTCTGGCAACACTTCAGGGGAAAGGATCAAGTAGCATGAACAAGGAACTCAAGATTCACAATCAAAACATTAATAAGAGCCTAGATATCATGAGTCACAAACCACCTCTGCATCCATAATCTTTTTTTTTATTATTCATTTTAGAGAGGAGAGAGGGAGAGACAGAGAGACAGAGAGACAGACGGGGGGAGGAGCTGGAAGCATCAACTCCCATATGTGCCTTGACTTTCGAACCGGCGACCTCAGCATTTCCAGGTCGATGCTTTATCCACTACACCACCACAGGTCAGGCTGCATCCATAATCTTACTTGATATTTCCAATGACCTAAGTGGGAAGGTTTTATTATAAATTACTACGATTATTATTTATGTCATCATTACTATTTCTCATTACTATTACCTCTCGACTGTAGGGTGCAACCACTCCTGGGCCCCTGGCAGACATGAATAATCAATCAGGGTATTCCCACCCACTAAGCCTCTGAGTGTCCTCAGGATCCTTCTCTATCTAGCACTGTAGGCAGTCCCTACCAATCAATTGAAGTTGGCATTAAGCTGAAACCCATTTTGCCTCTCTAGTTAGCAGCTTTCCTAACAACCGTAAATTCTTATTAAATTGAAAGGTTCACGCAGGAAGTGGCAAGGTTGGCTCAGAGCTTGAGTCTCCTGACACCCACCTGCCTGGCGCTCTGCATGGAGACATCAGTTAGAAGGCTGCTTCCGTGAATGGTTCTCTCATTTCTCTGACCTAATGAGACAGCCTCAGACACTGTGACAGGTGCACACACACAGGCACACACACATACACACTCTTCCTCCCTGGCAGCCTTCCCTAAAACAAACCAAAAAAAAAAAAAAAAAAAAAAATCACCGAGCACTGTTGGCAAGGAGATAAGGCAAGATGGAGTTTGGGGACCAGGCAGTTGCTACAGCCAGGTACATGGCATCCTAAACCACTCAGCAGCGCCGATACCGCGAGGAGTCTGCACTGTAATGAATTAATCACTGATAACAAAGACTCAAATTTACTCTTATCTCTAAACAGGAAAATGCTTTTGACTAGCAAATTGGAAATTTTCATTTTCATCCCCGCCAGAGCATGAGTTTTCTCTTGATTTGTCATTTCCCAGACAGAAAGTCTTCCTTCTAGAGCGCAGGACCCTGCTGACTGGCGTAGGAGAGGCCTCGCTGAGCCACTCCAGAGAGAGAGACACCTGGCCCATGCCAGGTGACCGCCCTGGGCTCAGTCTCTTTATCCAGACGATGTGGGTGCCCGTCCCCGTCTGGCTGCCATATTGCAGTGCGGTGGGGTCAGTTACCAGCTGAGTAACTTCGGGTAGGTTACTTGACTTTTTTGGCCACAGTTGTCCTATTTAGAAAAAAAATATGTACAACAAAAGTTTCTTGGACAAGATGTTGAAGGGATTATACTCTGTGCATGTAAAAAATTTTTTTACCTGAAGCACAGAGTAGAACTGAACCTCTCCGTCTTATTAGCTCCCTTCCCCTTGCCTCACTGAATTGCTATGAAATGAGAGGTGATTCATGAGAAAATGCTGCTTACACTAGTGCCGTCGTAACCTTAGAAGCCCGGTGACGATGGAAACGTTTCCTGTGTGCCCTGGCCAATACAGTTGTCACTAGAGCCATGTGTCCATGGAGCATGTGAAACTTTGTGACTGTGCCCAAGTCCTGTATTTTACATTTTATGTAATTTAAACAATTCAGATTGAAGAAGCCACATGTGGCTCATAGTGACTAGGGTAGATTTAACAGACCTAAACATAGAGCAGTGATGTCCATTAGCAAGTAAATTTCCTCTCCACAGAGCACACCAAAATCCACACAGTCACCGTTACCCGCGTGTGCATGAGTTCAGAAGCCAGCTTGCAGCCCGGGAGCCCAGAGGTCTTGATTCCTGGTAGAGTGCTGTCTCCACCAGCAGGGAGACTCTTCCCAGCCGTGGCGGGCTAATTGGGGACCTGCAAGATGAACCCTGTGTGTAGTCTTGGACTGAGACCACTCTAATTACTGTTAAGATTCTGAAATGCTGACTCCTGGAACAAGAGCCCCGATAACAGACTATACTATTTAGTTCTTTCCCATCGCCAGGAGGGTCCCACAAAGTAGCCACAGACCTTCCAGAGGGAAGATGTGTCCAGCGAAGGGGTTTTCCTATGACCTGGGAACCTGAGAGTCCAGATGGTGAAACTTCCAGCGAGTGATGGCCAACCTGGCCCCCAGACAGGCAAAGCTCTGAGTTGCTCTGAATTTTATCTCCTTTTCTTAGAGCTGCATGGGACCCCTTGAGGTGAATCTGGCCCAGTAAAGTCCCAGGGAATGCACATAGTCGGAGATAATGAAGATTAAGGGAGAAGTTTCAGCAGCGCTCAACAGAGAAATGGATTAACTGAGATACCATCTTATCAAAACCGAAGGCAGAAATAGCCCCTTTAAAAGCGGAACCATTCACATTGAGGGGATTGCCCATAAAATTCATCACGTGGATTATCTAATCCTAAGAGGGTTTTTGTGCATAAGACACTGCTCAGCTACTATGAGAGCATGTTCTCTGGGTCCTGCTGGCATAGAAACACAGTCCTTGCCACGTAGAAAATGCACCCGTTTCTCCAGAGACCGCCTGGCTGCCAACCCCAGGCGAGAGATAGAAGTCAGGCCTAGGAACTGGAAACCTTGTTTGAGTGGGTTTGCTCTTTTGCCGTGGGACACCTTACCTCCCCAGACCTTACTCTAGTACTTGTAAACAAGTAAGAGTTAGGAGGGCCCTTTCGCCAGCCCCTGTGACCCCACCGCCCCACTCCGGCAACAGCCCCTGATACCTGCTCAGAGTTCCATTTCCTGAATATGCTAGCAGTTTCATTATTCATGGCTCAACCCCAGCTCAAGTTATCCTGTTTGTCTTCTTGATGCTTGTCTCTTTCTTTCACTGGAGTCCAGCTCTTCAAGGGCACAGAGGTTGTCTGCTTTGCTCACGAATGTGCTGATGTGTCCCCAACCCTAGATCAGTGGCTGGCACATAATAGTTGCTCATTAAGTAGAATGTTCAAATTGGATCATAGACCTACACGTAAGAGCGAAAACTGAAACGTTCAGAAGAAAACATAAGAATACATTTTTGTAACCCTGGATTAGGTAGTCGTTTCTTAAATAGGACACCAAGAACACAAATAACAAAAGAAAAAGAGATAAATTGGATTATATCAAAATTAAAAATTTTATGCTGCAAAGGATAATGTCAAGAAAGTGCAATGACAACCGATAGAATGGGAGGAAGTATTTGCAAATCATATATTTGATAAGGGCTCAGTATTCAGAAATATATAAAAACTCTTACAACTTAACAACAAAAAGACAAATGATTGTAGAAAATGGGCTAAGGATTTGAATAACTAATACCCCCAAAGAAGATATACAAATGCCAATAGCACTGAAAAGATGCTCAATGTCATTGCATTCTCTGAAGACAGCAAATCAAAACAGCAATGAGATGCAACTTCACACCCACTGGGAGGGCTAGAATCAGAAAGTCAGAAAACAGTAAGTGTTGGTGAGGCCGCGAAGTTCAAGTCCTCATGCATTGCTGGTGGGAATGTAAAATGATTTAGCCACCTTTCACTCTGGAAATCAGTTTGGCAGTTCCTCAGCAAGTTAAATATAAAGTTACCGCTCTAACTCAGCAATCCCACTGTTAGGTATATATCCTGGAGGGTTGAGAACATCTATTCACACAAAAACTTGTACCCAAATGTCATAGCTACATTATTGATAATAGCCAAAAAGTGGATGGAAGTGACCCAAGTGTCCATCAGCTGATGAATGGGTAAATAAAATGCGGACTATCCATTTGTTATTTGGCAACAAAAGGAATGGTAATAGAAAGGAATGATGTATTGTTACAACATGGAGGAACTTGGAAAACATGACACTAAGTGAAAGAAGCTGGTCACAACAGCCCACATCTGGTGTGACTCCACTGATGTGAAATGTCCAGCACAGGCAAACACACAGGGACAGAAAGCAGTTTAGTGGTTGGGCGCGGAGGCGGAGGGGAGTGACTGTGAATGGTTATGGGTTTCTTTGTGGGGGAACAAAAATGTCCTGCAATTAAATTGCAGTCCTGGTAGCACAGCTCTGTAAATTTACTAAAACCATTGTATATTTTAAATCGGTGAATTGTATGGTATGTGAATATGTCAACGGGATTTTTTTTTTAAGTAAAAAACAAAAGCAAATAAACAGCCCGCTAGGGAACAGTGAAGACCTCCAGGAAGAGCTGGTGTCTAAGCTGAGACCTGTGGTGTGAACAGAATGGCAGTGGGGGTCGGGGAGGGGGCGGTTCGGAGAGTGGAAGCTTCCTGGAGAATGAGCGCCTGAGAAAGCCCCGGGGGAGGAGAGCGAGGTCCTGCTGCTGGGGGAAGGGCAGTGTGCCTGGAACGAGGCAGGAGAGAAATGACAGGCAGGGGAGACAGGGAAGGGAGATGACAGGCAGGGGAGACAGGGAAGGGAGTCAATCTCCGTTCCACTGGAAAGAAAGAAACCCCCACTTTCTTTATTAAGATCATTTACTGATTGATTTTAGAGAGAGAGAGAGAGACAGACAGACAGATAGGAACATCCATCCATTCCAATATGTGCCCTGACCGGGGACCAAACCAGCAACCTCTGTGAACCAGCAACCTCTGTGCTTCGGGACAAAACTCTAACCAACTGAGCTATCTGGCCAGACAGGGCTGGAACTCCGCTTTCAACCCCTGGTCCTAGGCTCTTCGTTTGTTGAGGGAATCGAACAGTGGGTGCAGAGGGCTGGGGCTTGAGCATGGCAGGAGCGGGGTCGGCAGCTTGCAGGGACTCTTGGGCGTGCGGTATATTGTTTCTTTGGCACAGACAGCTCTGTCTCACTCTTCAAACGACTCCCGGGGCTGCCTGCCACCCAAAGAATGAAGCCCATTCCTTAGCCTGGCATCCAAGGCCCCTATGACCTGGGACCGGCGCGATATTTTATCTCTGACTGCTCTTCTTCAGCCCCTGGGGGACTCAGACCCACTGTCCCGCACTGGCCTGTGTGTCCATCCTCATATGGCGACTCCACACAGGAACCCGTCCACATGTCCTCACCCGGGCCACTACAGTGCTTCTGTCCCAACTTCTGAGACCTCATTGCCTCCCTTTCTGAGGCTGCCAGGGCCCGCTCTGCCTACCAGGCTCAACAACAGACCTGCTAACAATTCATGCTTCCCCTGGACAACCACCACAGCCCTCAATCAGTAGAAAGAGCTGGCGTGGGAATGCCTCACGTCCTGCCCTTTCTTAGGATAAATTTGAGGCTGTGGACTGCACTGGCTCTGGATTCCCCCGGGGTGAAGCTCTGGTTACCAACAGTGCAAGTGGACCCCACGGCACATGCTCAGGGGCTGCCTTCCCCGCCCGGTCCCCCACTGCCTAACACATCCCCTCCACCTCCCAGATGCGCAGCTTGTGTGCGAACCCTTGCCTCGGGGTGTGCTTCTGGGGACCCAAAGCCAGACCCCCACCTCAGCCAACTGCACCGACAGACCCTCATAGCCCCTCTGATGGCAGCCTCGTCCAAGAATGTGTGTGTGGGGGTAATAGTAGCTAAGACTGAGCACCAGACCCACTCTAGGCACTTGACATGTAATACAACGACCCTATAAGGAGGGTCCTGTTATCGTCGTCGTCGTCGTCATCATCATCATCATCATCATCGTACAGCTGCAGAAACTGAGGCACAGAAGGACTAAGCAACTTGTCTTAGGTCTTTCAGCTAGAACGCAGTAGAGTTACAACATTGTGGAGGTAACATCTGGGTTACCTCCATGTGGGGACAAAACCAGGCTGAGCGTGATGGTTGGGTATGCTGACATCTGCCTACGTGCCATGTCTGGTTCCTTATGTCACCTCGCCCTTTGTGAGCTCGGATCAACTTGATCAAGGGGGACATAAAGGCCTACTCCAGGGCTTGGCCTGTCCTGCTGTGTCCTTCATGGCACACATCACAGGCTGTATTTATTTTTATTTTGCTTTGTTCATTAGTTTCTTTTTTTTTCTTTTTGTATTTTTTCTGAAGCTGGAAATGGGGAGAGACAGTCAGACAGACTCCCGCATGCGCCCGACCGGGATCCACCCGGCACGCCCACCAGGGGGCGACGCTCTGCCCACCAGGGGGCAACGCTCTGCCCATCCGGGGCGTCGCTCTGTTGCGACCAGAGCTACTCTAGCGCCTGGGGCAGAGGCCAAGGAGCCATCCCCAGCGCTCGGGCCATCTTTGCTCCAATGGAGCCTCGGCTGCGGGAGGGGAAGAGAGAGACAGAGAGGAAGGAGAGGGGGAGGGGTGGAGAAGCAGATGGGCACTTCTGTGTGCCCTGGCCGGGAATCAAACCCAGGACTTCTGCACACCAGGCCGACGCTCTACCACTGAGCCAACCGGCCAGGGCCTAGTTTATTTTTTTTAATTTTATTTTTCTCAAGTGAGAAGCCGGGTGGGGGGCAGACAGACTCTCACATACACCTGACTGAGATCCACCCAGCATGCCCACCAGGGGGCGATGCTCTGCCCATCTGGGGCGTTGCTCTGCTGCAACCAGAGCCATTCTAGCGCCTGAGGCAGAGACCTGGAGCAATCCTCAGCATCCGGGCCAACTTTGCTCCAATGGAGCCTTGGCTGTGGGAGGGGAAGAGAGAGACAGAGAAAAAGAGAGGGGGAGGGGTGGGAAGCAGATGGGCGCTTCTCCTGTGTGCCCTGGCCAGGAATCGAACCTGGGACTTCTACACGCTGGGCCAATGCTCTACTGCTGAGCTAACTGGCCAGGGCTCTTTTTCTTTTTTTTTTCTTTTTTTTTTGAGAGAGGCAGGAAGAGAGAGAGACAGGAACATAGAGTTGCCCCTGTATATGCACTGACCAGGGAATGGAACTGGCAACCTTCTGGGATAATGCTCCAACCAATCAAGCTGTCTAGCCAGCACTTAATTTTTATTGATTTTTTTCCTTTTTTTTTTTTTTTTTTTTTTAGAGAGACAAGAAGGGAGAGAGGAGGAGACATAAGCAAAGCATTCATTTATTGTTCCACTCAGTCATGCATTTTTTTGGTTGCTTCCCATGTGTGCCCTAACTGGGGATCGAACTTGTAACCTTGTTGTTTCAGGATGACGCTCTTAACCAACTGAGCTAACCAGCCAGGGCCTGTTTGTTTCTTTTATAGTCTGTCTGCTCCATGGGACAATAAGGCACTGGAGAGCAGGGTCCTTGTCTGTCGCGGTTTTGCTCTATCCTTAAGCACCCTCTGCAGCACCTGGCAAACAATAGGCATTCAAAAGTATTTCCTGATGAGTGAATGCGTAAATGAAGAGTTGGGGGAACCAGCACCTGTGCTGCGATGTGAGGGTCCGGACTGAGTCATCTTGTCTGTGACCTGGTTCATCCAGAACATGGCTCAGGTGTAGTAGCCACCTTGCCCAGGTCACGTGAAAACCAGAGGCCCAGGGCAGTTTCCAAATGGGGGCTTTATGTTCAGATTTTGCTTCCTGGAAAGTGCCCACAGATTTTGGCTTTGTCAGTCCAGGGGCTAGACTCCTAGGTTTCCAGTTGAAAAACAAGAGCTGTGAATATTAAATAAGAGGTCAGCAGAATGCGTATAAATTTCAATAATAATAGGGACGCATTCATCAGACCCATCAATCACCACCCCTTCGCTGCTAGCTAGGACATTTCTCAATGTCAGACACATCTCGCAGACATTGCCTGGAATCCAGCTGCATGGCCCAGGCTGGTGGCCACGACTGCAGGCCATCGCCTTCCCCTCCCAGGCCTCAGTCTCCCTGTCCACCTGAGAGGGGGATTTGGCGAGGATAGCCTTGCTCTGACCGTCCAAATTTCAGGATTATGAGTTCCAAGATGGTACACAAGGAAACTTCATGTCTTTGATGTCTGTTTCTCCGGTGCCTATACAACTGTCACTCCTCTCCTCAAAACTCCTGCAATGGCTCCTTTTTGCCTGGAGAATAAAGCTCCAACTCGCTACAGAGCATTTGAGACCCTGCTCGGTCTAGTCGCCAACTCCCTTCTCACTCTCTGCGGTCTTTCCAGGAAGGAGCCCTGGCATGCCTCTCTCCCCTCTCCCGCCCCTCTCCCCTCTCCCGCCCTCCCCCCTCTCCTGCCCCTCCCCCCTCTCCTGCCCCTCTCCCCTCTCCTGCCCCTCCCCCCTCTCCTGCCCCTCTCCCCTCTCCTGCCTCCCTCCCCTCTCCCGCCCCTCCCCCTCTCCCCTCTCCCGCCCTCCCCCCTCTCCTGCCCCTCTCCCCTCTCCTGCCCCTCTCCCCTCTCCCGCCCTCCCCCCTCTCCTGCCCCTCTCCCCTCTCCCGCCCCTCCCCCTCTCCCGCCCCTCCCCCTCTCCCGCCCCTCCCCCTCTGCTGCTCTCTAGTCCTCACTCATCCCCACCCCTCACCTGTCCCCGTCCTGTTCACACAGAGTGCCTGCAAAGTGCCCACGACATCGTAGGTGCTTAAACAGGTATGCTTTGTCCTTCTGCTTAGGAGACTCAGGAAGGCTTTAGGGACAGGTGGTATTTAAGTTGTTTCATGGTGGCAAATTTGGAGAATTTGGACAGGAAGACACTGTGATGACAAGAGAGGAGGATGACATTTTTAAAAAGTTTATTGATATTAGAGAGAAAGGGAAGGAGAGAGAGAGGAAGAGAGAGAGAGAGAGATCAGTTTGTTGTTCCATTTATTTATGCATTCATTGGTTGATTCTTGTATGTGCCCTGACCAGGGATCGAACCTGCAACGTTGTTGTATTAGCACGACACTCTAATCAACTGAGCAACTCGCCAGTGCTGAGAAGGAGGACATTGTGGGTTGTGAACCTAGCATATGAGAGTGACAGGCATGTAAGAGGAGAGACGAGGATGGAGATCAGGGAGGGGGAATCTCATGACCAGATATTAGAGGAATCCACCCCCTTGGTCCTCACAGGACTAGGTGAAGAATGGCCTCATCACCAACTCTGAGATTTCATAGAAACATTCACAAGTCATTTATTCCATGCCAGGCTCTTGACCAGGCACGGAGGATTGAACTTAAAAGGCATATTTAAATAATGAACTATAATAACATGCAAAAGAACTGTGTACTAAGAAAATGGATGGGAACTAACACTTGCTGGACACCTGCCCTCTTCTAGGTACTTTGTGTTCACCCCTCTTGTGGTGGATCAATATCCCATCCTGTGTGCTCCTTGGCAATGTGACCATACTACTTACCCACCAAGAATTGGTGTGTACTTCTCCTCCCCTTGAAACAGTGTTGACCATGTAACTTTGAAGGCTGGGCATTTAGCAATGGGCAGCATATTCACTTTCCTGCTTTGCACTCTTCATGATGGCCCTCTAGGTCCAACCACCAGAGGCCATGCTGTAAGGAAGCCCAAGCTAGTGATGAAGGGAGAGGCCCTGGAGAGGAGCCCCAGTGTGTCAGTCATGTGAGCGAAGCTGTCTTGGACCTAGTTCAGCCCAGCCACTAGCCAGGAGGCTCACCCTCCTAGGGGGTAAGACTTCATGGACCAGACCGCCCAGACCTGAATTCCTGACCCATTGAATTAAGAGCAAATAAAATGGGTTTTTTTTATTAGCTCCTAAGTTTTGGCATCATTTGCTAGGCTGCAATAGGGAACCAAAACACCTCTTTAATCCTTCTTGACAACCCCAAGAGGCAGGTGTTACTATCTCCACTTTGCAGATAAGCAGACAGAGGATGGGGGATTTTAGATGGCTAACCCAAAATCATATGGCAGAAGCAGGATTCAAACCCAGGCCTGTGTGACCCACCGACTCAGCCAGTTCCCTCAGAGCAGAGGATAAAGGCCTTTCCCTCTTGGGAGGGGAGCTGGGGGGTCGGCCAGATGGGAGGAAGAATTTTCCCTCTACTCTTTTGTACCTTTAAAATTTTGCATATATTATCGACTCCAAGCTGAACAAATAAAGGTAACATTTTCATTTAGAAGAAAAATAATAGTGGTATGTGTGTCTGTTAGGGTACGAGCAGATGAAATTAGAGCTCACCCCACAGAACCGAAGCATGGCATAGAATTGAGTGGCTCCCAGCCCTGCCCACCCAGTGGAGTCACCTGCGGAGTTTTTGAACTTGGATCCCATGCCCCACCCCCCGGGGCTGCTGGTTTAATAGCCTGGGGTGTGGCTTAGGCTCAGGATTTTTAAAAAGCTCCCTGGGGGGTTGAAATGTGCAGCCCAGGTTGAGATGGAGGACCAGGATTCTGCTAGGCAGTGAAAGGCTGGGGAGGGGAAGGGTGGGCTGTGCAGAACTAAAGTGGATGATTTGTGTAGAAAAATATTGCTTTGGGGGTGTAGATGCTTAAACAAAACACAACAAAGCAAAGCAAAGCGAAATGGAGCGGCCCTACATTCTATGCCCTGGTGTGTGTGAGATCACGGAACAGTTCAGAGAAGTGCTCAGTCTTCAAGGCCAAATCGATCAATCTCAGAAGGAATTAATTTGAAGGATGGTAATAATTAGGTTTGGTCATGGGGAGAAATGATAAGCAGTGCAAAAATCCATCATCGCATGAGTTGCTGTTCTTAGTTCCAGCTTTGCCAGGATTCTCAACCTGCCGCCAGCCAGGACCTGGGCCTCCGTAGGCTGCAGAAGCGTTTGGGGCTCCCTGAGCAGGCCAGACCTTTCCTGAGCTTCTGGGGAAGGAAAGTCCCAGGCAGGCCGTTCAGGCTGGGCCCCACCTCCAACTACCTGGGGAGTTTGCAAACAGGTTCCTTCCTGAAATTCAGGGGCCTTTGGTTGCTGGCGGGCTATTGAGTTGCCTGTTGAATTGTGGTTCTCTGTTAGAACAGTGTTTCCCACACATTGCTGGGTCAGAACCATCTGGAGGGATAGTGGAGAAGACAGAGGTCCAGATTCACAAAGAGAGGAGTCCTGGGCCTCCGCAGGTTAACCACCTTCCTGGGACCCAAAGTTAGAGAACCACTGCATAAGAGTGCTAGTTCTCAAACTGGAGGAGTTAAGAATTAAGAAGTTCAAATTGGTTGTTACAGAATAGTGATGGGAATGCAAAGTACTGCATAGTGAAAATAGTCAATATTGTTCTAATAACTATGCATGGTGTCAGACGGGGATAAGACTAGTCAGGATGATCACTTAGTAAGTCATATAACCTCTAATCAATGAGTTGTACTACAACCTGAAGCTAACATAATATAGTATGACAACTATAATTGAAAAATAAATTATTTTAAAAAAATAAAAGAAAAACCACTGTTACCTTGGTCACACACCTAGAGATTCTGATTTAATTAGTCTCGGGTGTGGCCTAGGTATGAGAATTTCTAAAAGCTCCTCAGGTGATTCCAACATGCAGCCAAGTTTGAGAATCCCTGCATTAGGGGGTCTAAAAACAGACTCAGGGATCTATAGGAATTTAGTATATCATAAAAGTGCAATTTTCAGATCAGTGAGGAAAGGGTGAATTTTCAATAATTGGGCTGGGTCAACTGGCTATACTTTGGGAATAAAAAAACGGATCTTTTCTTATGTCAAAAACACTAATAAATTCCAGGTGGATTAAACACATAGATATAAAGGACAAAAATACAAAATTGTCACAGAGGAAAATGCTTTCATAACTCTGAGGGGGGGAAGACTTTTCAAAACATGATAAAAATCCCAGAAGCCCCCCCTAAAAGATTGACAGATTGGCTGTCCCCAAAACTTTAAAGTCTGTTTGGCAAAATGAATAATAAACAAAGATAAAAGACACATGACATGCTAGGAGAAAAAATTTGCAACCCATACAACAAGCCAAAGGTTAATAATCACAAGATATGAACTGTGCTTACAAATTAATAAGAAAAGGACAACTGCCCAATAAAAATAGGTCAATGATATGAATAGGTAATTTTCGAAAGAAGAAATACAGATATAGATTTATATAAACAAATCTATAAATAAAGAAATTAAATAAATATATTAAATATATATATAAAAAGATGCTCTTCATTAATAAATATAAATGAAATAATAGATACCTTTTTCATCTATTTGGTAACAATAATAAGATTGATAGTGCCTGTATTGGGAAGGGTGGGAGGGGAAAATGGGAGATCTCACATGTTGTTGGTAAAAGGGTAAATAGAACTTTTGGGAAGGGCAACTGGCATTCATTATCAGAATTTTAATGTGTCTGCCCTTTGACTTAGTGATCCCACTTGCAGGAATCTATCCTGCAGAAATACTAGCAGCCCTGCACAAGGATGCCATGTAAGCTGCTCAGTGCATTTTTCAATAGTGAAAAATGGAAAAGAACCAGTGTCCAACAGGACAAGGTATGGTTCAGTAATCTGCAGCCCAGCTGTGCAGGGGGTTGCTGGCAACCATTGCTAACAACGCGGCTCTGCGCAGTGATATGGAGAGATGCGCACATATGTTGGTCAAGTAATGAAAGCCATTGCAAGACAAAGCGGGTAATAAAAAGCTGTTTCTACACGTCGTGTTTTGGGATAGCAGTGGGTGAGGGGCTTAGTCAGGGATGGCTAACAGTTTCTTCATTTATTCACTTTTGGCAACAAATCAATTTGAGTTTTCAGAATAACGGAGGCAACTTTGGAATGACAACCACAAAAAGTCTTTGAAGGGATCCTACTATGAGACCCTTAAGCTTATGTCTTTAGGCACTGAAATAATCATTGATAATGATAGTAATACTAATAATAATAGCCAGTGTGGATACAGTACAGGGGGTCCTTGGGTTACGACAGTCTCAACATACGACATTTTAAACCATAAAAACCACAGGAAAGAAGGTAAAGAATTTTTTTTACATTCATTTTTTGTCATTTTTTTTTGTTACTAGTGTACACTACAGTATATTTATGTCCTTTTCCTTTTTCTGTGACTTAGTTGTGCTTTTATGTTCTAGATTATGATTTTACAACTGTGTTAGGATAGGTAAGTGACTCGGGCTAGGGTGTGTTTTAACGTACACCAAAATTCAGGTTACGTCACTGTCGTAGGAACCGAACTATGTTGTAACCCAAGGACCCCCTGTACTTTCTGTGTGCCTGGCACTGTTTTAAGTCATTCACGTGTATTAATCCTGGCTGACTCAGGTTCAAATCCCAGCGCTGCCACCACTGGCTCTGTGCCCAGGGCCTCATTGTCCTGTTTGTATATAAGGTGACCTTGGTGCAGGGCCTGCTCCATGCCCATGATGGCCCTCCACAATCAACTGCCCATCTAAGGGTCACTTCCTTTCACTAACCCTCATAATGTGGACTTAACGTTTAAACTCAGCCTATTTATCGGCTTCCTTTATTTAAAATTCTGCTATCTGCTTTCCTAAGATTTATTCGTGGTTTGGTTTCACATTTTCTCTTCTTCACCTCTTGGGCAACTCTCTGAGTCTTGAAGTCATTCAGCATCAATTTTATTATTTCCCACTATAAATTGTCTAGCCCTCCATGACCCACTGAGGCCTCTGGCTGCATATGACATTTTAAATACTAACTTTGGGTTCTTGTCTTAAAGGGAGGAGAAATTAAGTTCAAACTGTGGCTCTTTAGAAATACATAAAACATGAGCTGGGCTTTTAATGGAAAAGTCACCTTCTCCTAACCTCTGCCAGGCATGGCTGGGACTGCCAGGTTGAATCCCCTCCCTTTTTTCAAAATCAAGAGCAAATATTGGTTTACCCTTAACCAAGATGACTTCAGGCCTATTACTGTAGAAAAACTGCAGTAAGTGATCAAAAGCAGAATGGAGCCAAGGAAAAGCCTGTGATTTAGGGTCCTCTTACTGTAGCTATTTAGGCAAAGAACACTCTCCAATTAAAATGGCCCTTTTTCAGGAAAGAGTCCTTTAGCCAAAGGAAGGAACCTGTAGGTGTGAGATTTCAGGTATCTGGGAAGTCCTTCTAGGCAGGGGATCTCCTTCTACGTTTATGTGTCTAGCTCTGAGCTGACCACATAAAGAAATGAGTAGCTGGACTGACCAGGCGGTGACACAGTGGATAGAGCATTGACCTGGGATGCCAAGACCCCAGGTTTGAAACCCTGTGCTTGCTGGCTTGAGCATAGGTTCACCAGCTTGAGCGCCAGGTTGCTAGCTTGCGCGTGGGATCATCGACATGACCCCATGGTTGCTGGCTTGAGCCCAAAAGTGACTGGCTTAAAGCCCAAGGCCTCTGGCTTGAGCCCAAGGTTGCTGGCTTGAACAAGGGGTTGCAGGCTCAGCTGGAGCCCCCAAGTCAAGGCACATATGAGAAAGCAATCAATGAACAACTATGAGTTAATGTTTTTCATCTCTCCTCCTGTCTGTCCCCTTCTCTCTGTCTCTCTCTCCTTCTCCAAGAAAGAAAACAGAAAAGAAAAAAGTAGCTGATTAATCCAGTCTGATTCAGAAGGTCCCCCAAAAGTAGGTCCTCTGGAGGACATAAGTCTTTCATCTGGTTAGAAACACTGAAACTCTGCTTGGCTAAATCCAGCTGAGACACCACCTTGATGTTAAAGTGTAGACCTGGGCTCAGCTGCCTGGTTATGTGAACTTGGGCAAGTTATTTAACACTCCCATGTCTAATCTATTAAAAGAAAATAAAAATAATAATACTTCTTTTACAGAATTTTGGTGAGGATCAATTTAGCTATTTTAAAAAAAATATTATATATTGATTTTAGAGAGAGAGAAAGGGAGAGACAGACAAACAGAAACATCCATCTGTTTCTGTATGTCTTAACTGGGGATTAAACCCACAACCTTTGTCTATCAGGATGATACTCTAACCAACCAAGCTCTCTGGCCAGGTCATGAATTAACTTTTTTAAATAGATTGAAAGAAATCTGGCAATATTAAAAAAAATTAAGCCAACAACTAGCAAAACCTCATACTAGGACCCTTTTTTTAGGTGACTGACTGCTTTGGAATTTCAGTGACCCTTTAATATTAGGCCATATTAGGTCACATTACACGATCTATAAGAATTTTGATTTTGGCGGGAACTTTTATGATTGCTGCTGTCCCCTCCAAGCACTATGAGTTCATGGCCTTGATCGTCACCACGTAGTTTGGGGCAGAGAGACCATTCTCCTGCCCCAACAGTGCCGCCTTTACCAGCCCATGGGCACTGGAAACCCCACTGAGAGCCTCTGCCTCTCTTCCGCCATTCAGACACAAAGTATTCCCATGCTGGGCAGGGACCCCTTGCTGTGAGTCCTCACTGAACCTTAAGCTCCTGCTCTCTTCCCCTCACTCCGCTCATATTTACGTCTTCAGTTTCTGCCCCACTTGTTCAGCTATGTACGGTTAATTTTAATGTGCCAGTTTGCCTGGGCCATGGGGTGCCCAGATAGTGGGTCAAATATCTTCTGGGTGTGTCTACAAGGGTGTTTCTGCCTGAGTGTAACATCTGAGTTGGTAGGCTGAGTCAGGCAGACTGCCCTCCCTAAGGCGGTGGGTCTCGTCCAGCCGGTGGAAGGCCTGACTGGAACACAAAGGCTGACCCTCCTCAAGTAAGCAGGAGCTCCTCTTGCCTGACTGCCTTCAGACTTGAATTGAAAGGTTATCTCTTTCTGGGTCTTCTTAAACCTGCTGGTTTTCAGAATGGAACTTACACGGTTGACTCTCTTGGGACTCCAGCTTACTGATTGTAGATCTTGGGGTGTCCTAGTCTCCACAATCACATGTGCCAATTCTCTATCTATCTATCTATCTATCTATATCTTATTGGCTCTGTTTCTCTGGAGTATACTAATAAAGACTGTAAGTTCATTATGAGAACAGGGGGGGAATCTCTGTGCCTCAGTTTCTCCATCCTTAGAGCCTAGCGAAGGGCTGGCATTCAATCAGTATTTGCTAAAGGAAGGAATGCATGAGTGAGAAGCGGTCTCTGTGGCAATGCAGACCTCTGAACCCTTACTCCTTCCGAAGCCCCTCGGGCAGCACTCACAGGATCTGGGAAGGTGGTCACTTTGACCTTAGGATTGTTTTTTTCCTTGCTTTCCTTTCTTTCTGCCCTGGTAAATTCCTGGCTTCCCAGCTCCAGAATCAAATCTAATCTGCTGTGGGGATCTACTCCACATGCTAACCCATACTAATGTGTGAGTGCTAAGAAGTCAGCCTACAAGGGAAGACAAGCTAATGGTGGGTATAAAGCATTTCCCTTGGTGCTTGACCTGTGGTGGGAATTCAGCTGTTACTTGTGATTGCTGAGGCACACAGAAATCCTGAGAGAAAGGTAGTAGCCCTATTTTATAGAAGTGGCTGCCGGAGCTCAGAGGGATAGAGAGGCCGGGCTTGGATTTAAACCACCGTCTGGGGGACTTGAAACCCTGTGTTTTCCCCAAAGATTTCTCATGGCTGATCGGATCACTGTTTCCAAATCTTTACTTCCTTCCTTAATAGAATTACACATCCTCATGCCTGCCATGGCTTTGTGGTAGGCAGAGGGCACCTCCCCATCCCTTGACTTTGGACTTGGCCACATGATTTTCTTTGGCCATGGAATGTTAGCAAATGTGATGTATGCAGGGGCTTTAAATGTGCCAACGTAATTGATTTGACTTGGCCTCCTGTGCTCCTCTTACTCTCCGTAAGAATAGTCCACCCAGAACAGTTGCTGATCCAAGGGACAGAATGAATCTAACCCAATGCCTGCAGCCAAGCTAGGCCAACCTGCAACCTGGAGCACAGCCAAACCAGTCAAACAGATGCATGGACATGAAAAAGAAATGCTTGTTGTAAACCACTGAGTTCTGGAATGATTTGTTATGCGGCATTAGTGCAGCAATTGCTGACTAACACACTTCCCTAAATGAGTATCTTTTTAAAAAATTTTTTTATTTTAAATTACAGTTGATATACAATATTATATTAGTTTCAGGTATATAACCCTATGATTAGACATTTATATAACTTACAAAGTTTTCACCCCAATAAATCTAGTACCCACCTGACCCCATGTAGAGTAATTCTATCATTGACTATATTCCCTATGCTGTACTTGGCATCCCCATGACTGTTCTCTAACTACCAATTGGTACTTCTAAATTCCTTTACCTTTTCTACCCATCCCCTCAACCCCACTCCCATTTGGTAACTGTCAAAATATTCTCTGTATCTTTGAGACTGTTTTTGTTCTGCTTGTTTGTTTACTGTGTTTTTTAGATTCCACATATAAGTGAAATCATATGGCTTTTGTCTTCTTCTGTCTGACTTATTTCCCTCAGCATAATACCTTCTGGGTTCATCCACATTGTTGCAGATGGCAAGATTTCATTCTTTTTGTAGCCGAATCATATTTCATTGTGTATATGCCCCACATCTTCTTTATCCATTCATCTACTGATGGGCACCCAGGCTGCACCCATATGTTGGCCATTGTAAATAAGGCTGCACTAAATAGATGCATGTATGTGTCTTTCTGAGTTAGTGTTTTGGGTTTCTTCAGATAAATATCCAGACATGGAGTTGCTGGATCCTTCTTTGTCTCTTGTTATAGCCTTTGTTTTAAAGTCTATTTGGTCTGGTATAAGTATTGCTACCCCCGCTGCTTTGTTGTTGTTTCCATTTTCATGAAATATCTTTTTCCATCCCTTTACTTTCAGGCTGTGTGTGCTTTTGATCTGAAATGAGTCTCTTATAGACAATATATGTTTTATTATCCATTCAATCACTGTATGTTTTTTGATTGGAGCATTTAAAGTAATTGTTGATAGGTATATATTTATTGCCATTTCATTATTCATTTTTTAAATCTTATTATTATTCTTTTCTTTTTTGTATTTTTTTGAAGTGAGAAGCGGGGAGGCAGACAGACAGACTCCTACATGCACCCAACCAGGATCCACCCGGCATGCCCACCAGGGGGCGATGCTCTTCCCATCTGGGCTATTGCTCCGATGCAACTGGAACCATTCTAGCACCTGAGACGGAGGTACCCTTCAAGTTGTCCCACAGGTCTTTTTATACTATCATCACTTTTTCAGATTCCTTTTTCTTTTTCATTCTGGTTGGATAGTTTCTCTTTCCTTATCTTCCAAATCACTGCTTTGATCCTCTGCTTCACCTACTTTATTGTTGATTCCCTGTGATGTCTCCTTCATTTCACTTAGTGTATTCTTCATTTCTGTCTGGTTCTTTTTTATGGTCTCCATGTCCTTTTGTAGGCTGTTGAAGCTTTCACTAAGTTCCTTGAGCATCCTTACAGCCATTGGCTTGAACTCTGTATCTAATAGTTTTTGTGCCTCCATTTCCTTTAGTTCTTTTTCTGGAGATTTCTCCTGTTCTTTCATTTGCAACCTGTTTCTTTGTCTTCTCATTTTAGCTGCTTCCCTGTGTTTGTTTCTATGTATTAGGTAGAGCTGCTAGGTTTCCCACAGTTGGCAGAACAAACTTATGTAGTAGGTGCCCTGTAGGGCCCAGTGGCTCAGCCTCCCTGGTCACCTGAATCAGGTGCACCAGGTGCAACCACTGTGTGGGCTGTGTTCACCCTACTACTACAGTTAAGTTTTGATTACTATTGGCACATCACTGGGAAGGACTGGCCTCCAGGCCAATCAGCTTTGAGGACCAAGCTCTGACTAGAGTGGAGGAGCTGCTGTGTAGGGGCCATGAAGTAGGACTAGCTCAGCAGGGCTTTGGTATGTCATTCATGGAGGTGGGTGGGTGGTGCTCCAGCATGGTCTGAAACTGTCCACCAAGTGTGATGGCTCTAAGGCCTCCCAGGAGATGAAGGCTAAGGTCAGCCACTCTCCGTGTCCTGCCCTGGGCCACCCAGCTTGAGCTACAGAGCTATCTGCATATGGCTGCTACTTGTGCTGGGCTTGGAGATGCCCAGGAGAAGCCAAGTTGCAAACCAAGGCCGGCTGCTGTTACTGCCAGGCCAGGAGCCACTTAGAAAGAGGTATGGGGCATGCTGAGACCAGGTGCTGCTTGTTTGAGAGTGTAGGAAAGTCCAAAGCACGAGCCAGGGCAGTCCATTTGTATGAAAAAGCCACTGGACCAAACTGGCTTGGATGTGCCTGCAAGTTGGGTGGGGCGGGGTCTCGGAAAGTCATCGGGGCAGGCCCAACAGTGTGAGCCAGGCTGATGGAGACTCAGATGTGGTGCCCGCGTGCCGGCTCTGTCAGGGCTGGGCTCAGCAAAGGAACAATGGCCTCTGCTAGCACTTCTGTCCGGGAGAAAGCTGCTCTCCAGGCCTCATCCTGAAGCCAGACAGTGCCATTCCTCCCTGGACCTCTCTGGTGCCTTTTAAACTGCTGTCCCAGTGCTGGAGCCCAGAGTGAGTGAGTGGGAATAAGTACGTGCCCTGCAAGAGCAGCTGCCTGGACCGCAGCAGTCCTCCATCTCTCTCAGCCACAATCCCCGCTGGGTCTTACAGCCACAGGTCATGGGGACTTCTCTTCCCGGCACTGGGACTCCGGACTGGGGGCCTGGTATGGGGCTAGGACCCCTCGTTCCTCAGGGGGGACCTCTGAAGCCACGACATCCCTCCCAGTTTTTATCCACCACACGTGGGTGTGGGACCAGCCCTTTCTGGGTCTTCGTCCGTCCTATGCCTCTCGATGTGGCTGCTTCTTTGTATTCTTAGTTGTAGGACTTCTGTTCCACTAGACCTCAGGTGTTCTGAATGATGGTTCTGTAATTTGGCTGTACTTTCGATGGAGCTGTGGGAGGTTCTGAGCACTGCGTTCAATTAGACTGCCATCTTGACCAGAACTTCTCCGTGAGTATCTGTAAGTCGGCAGAGGGGGGATGGAGACAGCCCTATGTTTGGATGCCGATGAAGAGGGTAATGGACATTACTGGTGTCCAGACACCCTTTCTCCCATAACACAACCAGACTCTGCAGCTCTCTTGCACCTGTCAGGACCGTGGAACATTTCTGGCTTATGAAATACGAGTGGAAAGGGCATACAGCACTCAGGTGGTGACAGTGTATGATTCCAGCACAGTTCCCCGGGTTCTCTCTCCTCAGCCACGGTGACCACGCAGGCGCCCACAGACTGAGATGGGAGCCACGAGATTAAAGCAGCCTGTGTCATGGGCTCACTGCACGGGAACCACAGTGGACTTATCTCCATGTGCAAGAAATCGACATTTGTAGTGTGAAGGTGCAGAGGTTTGGGGATTGCTTGGCATTGCATACGCCACCACCTGACTAATAGAGAGCAGAAGACTGGGAGGGGCTGCGGCTGTAACCCGCTCAGAACCCCACTCCGGTTCTCCCCGGAGAGGGAGGGAGGCTCCGCCACAGCTTGCTCCAAGTCCCAAGGACTCACTCCACCCACTCCTCTCCCAGTTTGCTCAGCAGTCACAGGGGGATCAGCTGGCCGCTCCCTGGGAGCAGGAGCCGGTGGGCCACTAGCATGCTGCCTGCCCTCAGGTGATGCGAATATTCAGCAGTCCCTGACCACAGTAGGGCAGGTGTGACTTCATCGGCTTTGGTGAGGTCGCTGTATGCAGCAGGGAGCCAGGATCTGCAGACCCTATTGCAACCCTTGATAAAGCTGTTAATATGTATTTGGAGTAACTCACTGCCGGCCTTTGTATGAAATCTACCTTGTGAAGCCAGGTCCAGAGAAAAAGAAAGTTTTAGTCAGTCCATTGTGGCTTGGGCCTGGCAGGCACTTCAGATTTTTCCTGAAGCCTCAGACCCCTTATCTGTGAGATGGGATGGTTGTCTCCACCCTGCTGACTCTTGGGCAGTGTCACAGAGTGAGAGGGAGAAGGGACTTGAGGGTGCCCTGTAAACTGTGAAGTACCAGGCGCTGGGTTCTCAAAAAAAGAGAAAAGGCATAGAGCATGTCCTCTTGTGGCTCAGGAACCAGTTAACAAAAGAAATGACCCACCGTGAGAGGCAGGAGAGTAAACTGTGAAATGCAAAGGGAGAAAAAGCCATCAGCAAGGAGATCAGGGAGGGCTTCCTGGAGGAGGGGTAGTTGTAATGGTTTCTGAACGGCACATAAAATGTCGACCAGAAAACTGGGAACAGCATAAGAGAATGTGTGCACCTGACAGCACATTGTTGTGCACAGGGAACAGCAAAGAGGTGCTTGTTGTCCCTACCTCTGCTGCTGGACTTCTCTGTAGAAGTTAGGAGCAGAGGCCCTAGGCAGATCAACCGGGGCTTAAGTCTTGGCATCATCACCTTTTGCTCTGTGACTTTGGGTAAATCACTTCACTTCTCTGAACTCTGGTTTATTTACTTGTAAAATTGGGCTGGTGATACTTACCTTAAAGGACAAAACCACATGTAATGGGTGAAGACCTCAGTACTTTGTCATGTGGTTTGCATCCCATGAAGGGTAGCTAACGACTTCATGTGGCTTGGTCCCAGAGGCTAGACCAACACAGGAGAGGAGGAGCTGGGACAGCCAGCTATCAGTAGCCCCTTGGGGGAGCTGGTAAACCTTGTGTTGAGCCCCAGAAAGATCATGGTTTCTGGAATCAGAGTGTTCTAGGTTTGGGTCTGAGCTCTGCCACTTCCTACTTGTGTGACTTGGTTCTGAAACCTCCCAGAGCCTGTGTTCTCTTATCTGTACGTGGAGGTGTGTTAGGATCTTGGTTGCAAAGCCTGGGTAGCGCTGATGCCATGTTGAGAAAAGGATGTGAAGTAGGAGGGCATCAGGATTTTAAGAAACTCTGGAAATGAGCCCCGTGGGCCCATCATGTCATCGGTGGCCAGCCTATAGGTGGGCTGTTGGTGGGCCAAGTGTCTCCCTGGACCAATCAGTGGTGGTGCTGCACAAAGGAGCACCCTGCCTGGGTCTATTTCCCAGCGGGAACTGGGAGGGGAGGCTTAGCTATTGGGTAGGGCAGCCCTAGTACAGGGGATGTTAATTTTCTCCTCGCAAAATCATCTGGAGGATTCAGTGACCAATAGATATAAAGTGACCAGCCCAGAGTCTGACCATGTCAGGGCTGAACGGGTTCGTGCACTTTTGCTCCAAGAGAGACCTGAACAGAGAGGCTCAGTGTCACCAACAGAAGTAAGACCAGCACTCCAGGCAGAAAGGATACATGGGACCTGTTCTTGGAAGCAGAGCCTGGGGGTCCCCAAAGGGTACATGAGAACAGGTGGCTGGAGGTAGTGTGGATCAGGGGGTGCCACCAGACCCAGTGTTGAGAGGTCTGGTTTTAATCTCAGCTCTGCCAGAGACTTTCTGTGTGGACTGGCCTGGTCACCTAACTTCTCTGTGCCTCACAGTCACCCCATTTGTAGTGACACCTCCCTAACTTTCTCCCATGGTTGTTATTCAGGACATGTTCAGCTGTTCTCTCACTGATGGGACGTAGCAGTATGAAAACAGAGACCACAGTCCCCATTGTATAGAGATGTAAACTCAGAGCAGATGATAATACTGTTTGAAATATGCTGCCTGAACCCGTGTCATGTACGAGTCCTGGGCCAGGCATAATGGCGGGCAAGGTGGTCCATCTGTAGCCAGAGAGATCTTACTCTTTTCTTTTTTCTTTTCTTTTCTTTTCTTTTCTTTTCTTTTCTTTTCTTTTCTTTTCTTTTCTTTTCTTTTCTTTTCTTTTCTTTTCTTTTCTTTCTTTCTTTCTTTCTTTCTTTCTTTCTTTCTTTCTTCTTTTATTAAGTGAGAGGTCAGGAGGCAGAGACAGACTCCCACATGCACCCTGACTGAGATCCAGCTGGCAAGCCCCCTACCAGGCAATGCTCTGCCTGTCTGGGCTGCTGTTCCATTGCTCAGCAACTGAACTATTTTTTAGTACCTGAGGCAAGGCCATGGAGCCATCCTCAGTGCGCCGGGCCAACTTTGCATTGGACTCATGACTGCGGGAAGGAAAGGGGGGAGTGGAGAAGCAGATGGCTGCTTCTCCTGTGTGCCCTGACTGGGAATTGAACCTGGAACTTCCATATGCCAGGCCAATGCTCTACCACTTAGCCAACTGGCCAGGGCCTTTGACACAATATGCCTGAAACCAGAAGGCTCGTAGAAACTTTGAGATGGACAATTTAGAAATGTTTATCAAGAGCCTTAAAAAGGCAGGTGTATAGGGTACGGTAAGAGCCCAAAGCCCTCCTGTGATACTTACCTGTGGCCTGATCCAGTCACATCCACTCTCTGAGCCCCAATCACATTCCTCCTAAAATGTTTCTCCCACAATGTTGCCTTACAGAATTGTTGTGAAGTTTAAAAGACATAGTACAGAGTATGTATGTAGCTTGTGGTAAGCATTAAATAACTGTAGATGCCATGATTGTTGTTAATTATTAATGTAACAAGTTGATGACTACTTCAGCATCTTAACAGCTGGTACCATACCCCTTAGGGAAGGAATTGTCTTGTTTGGGACAATGCCCTGCCAGGTCCCCTTAGGGAGGAGGACTGCCTGTGGGTATGAACTTGGCAGGAAGCAAGGCGGCAGAGATGGGAGAGCTGCTCGCTGGAGACATAGAAGGCACCTGTGCTTTGATTCTGAGGGTGAGGAAAGGACTAAGATAGAAGAGGGACGGGGTGAGAAGGAGGGGACACAGAGAGGGAGATGCACAAAGACGGTGAAGACGAGTAACACCCACGGTGGGGGTGCTGGGACCATTTGTCCAAATGGGGAGGCCTCTGCTCCACTTTGAGGAGCTGACCTGTCCCCAGTCTAAGTACATTCTCTGCCCCACACTTCCTGCACTTACGTCTAACTCCTGTGGTCATCACTGCTGTGGGGGCGGTTACTGAGGGTGAAGGGCTGGAACTCTAAGCAGGGATAGACTCTCACAATTGGGAGACTTGGTAAAGGTCAGTAGAAGTAACAGGGATGGCCCCAGAACTCACTGGAATCTTGAGCAGACTCTGAGCTCGTGCAGCTCCTTCTACCCCTGCTTTGGGGGTGGAGCCACGTTTAGGTGAGGGGCAAGGGCAAGCCCACATCCAGACCTATCTATGGCAACAGCAGTAATAGCTATATTACCAGTCCTTGAATGTGCCAGGTACAGAGTCAAGAACTCTACACGCATCCTCTTACCTAATCCTCAGCCACCCTTGAGGATACTGAAGTTCAGAGTTTAAGTAACTTGTCCAAGTCAAAGAGAGCTTGCAGGCTGGGATGTGGACAGACACAAGTGTCACAAAAATCATTCCAGAGCTGGCCCTCTCAGCCACTACATTGAACTGGAGCTGGTTCCGTGAAAGCCGGAAATAGATGCAAGAGTGTGATTTCACACATACATACATACATACATACATACACATTCTCTATATGATAATGATCAAATCCATGGGCAAAGGATGGGGTATGACTGAGACCAACTGGCTACTGGGGAAAAAATAAACTCAGCTTCCATCACATACTAGAATAAATCTAAATGCTAATAAGGTTAAATGTAAAGAAATAAATAATAACGATATGTAATAATTTGACCTTCATTGTGTGAGATTGTTCTAAACATAGGTGCAAAAACGCAACCATGAAAGTAAAATGATTGCTATATTTAACTCACTAAAACTTGACAGATTCCTTAAGGCAAACATACCTAAACAAATTTGGAAGTCTAACAATAAGATGGCCAAAAGATTTGTGATATTTATCACAAAGGGCAAAAAGCCCCTGCAAATGAATAAGAAGAAAGAAGAAAAGATACAAGATATGAAAAGGCATTGATAAGAGTGTGGTGGTTATGGGGGGAGGGGGGGAGAGGGAGAGGGAAAGGGGGAGGGGGAGGGGCACAAAGAAAACTAGATAGAAGATGACAGAGGACAATCTGACTTTGGGTGATGGGTATGCAACATAATTGAATGACAAGATAACCTGGACATGTTATCTTTGAATATATGTATCCTGATTTATTGATGTCACCCCATTAAAAAAATAAAATTATAAAAAAATAATAATAAAAAAAGAAAATACACACACTCCACTGTAAAAATTTTGAAAAGAAATTTGCAAAGCTTAAGCAAAGAAACTAAAGTGGCTGTCACATAGCCACTATCAATAATTGTCAATCTCGTTTCTTCTTATATAGGTGAAAATGAACTTGCTGTGTGTGTATATTCATATATATGTATATTACATACAATGTAATTGGCCACATACAATATATACAATTCTGTACATTTTTTCTTTCAATAGTATGTCTTCTGATGGTGTAAAATTTGTTGAAAATATATTTTTTGCTGATTAAAAAAAAGATATGAAAAGGCATTAAAAAATACAATCAGCCAATAAGTGTATAGAAAAGATTCACCTTTGTTAATAATAAGATAAATTCAGATTATAATAACCATTTCTTCTTCTACCCCTAGTCCCAGATTAAAAATACTCAATATTGTTGGGGGTGGATGGAAATAGGAGTTTTTAGGCTGAGAGCAAATTACTGGTACAGCTGTTCTAGGGGTGATTGGAAGAAGATACATTTATAATCTTAAAGCCATACCCACCTCTGCCGGCCAGCAATGCTATAAACTGGCTTTATCCTGAGGAGACAACCAGGGGATCCACAAATACTCGGCAACAAGAGCATACACTAAAGTGTATATGTGTGTGTGTCCTCTGATGACAAAATAAATGAAACAACCTAAAAGTCTAATAAAAGGTAATTAGTACTGCAAATTATGGAATATTGACGCAACAAAATAAATTCTTGCTGCCATTAAAAATGACAGTGTAAATCTAATTTTAACAGCAAGGAAAGATGTTCTCATTTTATTGTTTGGATAAATAAAGCATATTGCAAAATGGTGATAAACGTGACCCCATTTTATAAAAATTTAAAAATCTATATATGTATAAATTTGCAAAGAGAAAAGTCTAGAAAATGTATACTAAAAGCAATATATCTCTCTGGGAAATGGGATGACTTAGTTTTTTTTATTTTTTGTTCATTTAATTTTTCCTCTAAAAGATCTTATTTGTGTATAAAAATATATGTTGATCAATAAAAAATAATAAATAGATGATGAGCCTGACTGGTGGTTGTGCAGTGGATGGAGCATTGACCTGGGATGCTGGGGTCCCAGGTGCGAAACCCTGAGGTTGCGGGCTTGAGTGTGGGCTCATCCAGCTTGAGTGCAGGCTCGCCAGCTTGAGTGCAAGCTCATCAACAAGATCCCAAGGTCGCTGGCTTGAGCCCAGAGGTCACTGACTTGAAGCCCAAGGTCGCTGGCTTAAGCTCAAGGTTGTTGGCTTGAGCAAGGGGTCACTGGCTCGGTGAGCACTCAGGTCAAGGCACGTATAGGAAGTAATCAATGAACAACTAAAATGCCACAACAATGAGTTGATGCTTATCTCCCTTCCTGTCTGTCTGTCTGTCCCTCAAATATATATATGATGATTTTGCAGGATGCAGACATAGCAGTACTTATAGAGACCTTCACAACTTTAAACAATGTTATCAAGAAGAAAAAAGCAACCAACTTTATGTACTAGCAAAGAAACAAAAACAACCTAAAGGAAAATGGTAAGAATAACAAAATAATAAAGATGAAAGTTAAAGTAAATAAATTAAAGAAACAAAACAAAACAAAAAACCCAGTGTAATTAGTAAATAAAACAAAGAGCTAGCTCTTTTAAAAGATTTTAAAAAATAATAGAAACTTCTGGCAAATCTAATCAAAGCAAAAAAGGACACAAACAAAATGAGAAAGGGGCATAACTACCCACATAAAACTACCCTACACAGATGAGGACATGCCATGCATGGTTTCATGGTTATACATCCGAAACATCTCAATGAAAATGGCTCATTTTCTACCAATGGACTAACTACCATGGGCCTCCAAAGACACACCTCATTTGCTGGACAAGATCCAGTCACCAAGGAAGCCTGGCAGGATGAACTAGCTTTTCTGTCCAATTGTTCTGAGAGCTGGCTTTCCTTTCCTCTTGACAAAGTTAAAATTGATCAAATAAATAAATAGAAAGGGAAACTTCTGCCAGGAACTTGATCAAGTATGTCAAGATTGGCCTCAAAATACTATGAAGACATGTTAGGATTGGAGGGTGGGATGATATCATTTAACAGAGATGGCGATTTCTCTAATCCAGAAACCAGCACAGCCGTTGCTGGGGCACTGGCTCCTGGGAGACATCTGGGTCATGTCTGACATCTTCCGCTTGGTGTTTTAAGATCTCAGAGTGTGCTTCTAGGTCAGGCCCATGTGTCCGGACATACCGATGTTCTGGTGAAGTTCCAGCCTATAAAAGGGAGCGTTCTCCTGGAAAGACCCTGTGTTGAGGACCACTGACCCCACTGGCTCCTTTGGTGTATCGGCTTCACGCTTTAACGATCGTGAACTTGCCCCACGAGAAACACTGCGCCCTGGTATTCCCACATGTTCATGAATGAAAGTATGGACTGAAGTGGGTGGGCATTTCCATATGTATTCTTTGCTCTGATATTTTCTAACTTATTCTGGGTTCTCTGTAAACATGAACAGATGTTCATAACTGCAAAATAAGTCTTAAGGTATATATTTTTTAACATCTCTTTACAAGAAACTATTCTAGACACCCAAACCCAACGATGGGGATCACATGTCGCCTAAGCATGCAGACTGCAGTCCAACATACCATACTCGCTCAGAGAGAAATATTAATTCGTCATAAACCATTTTTATTTTGCAAAGACTAATTTCAAAATACAGTACCAGAAAAGAAATCAAAGAGAAAGCATGAGTTAGGGCCGCTGATTTTAAGTCCTCCCCCAAAACTCATCTAAGTCCATGGAGCCTGAGTTTAGAATCTTACTCTATCCTCCCATTCCAGCCTAGCCAGGGCCTTCTGTGTGGATCCGTGGTGTGTGGGAGCAGAGAGAGACTGAGGCTGAGTCTCTTACAGATGAGAAGACAGAGTCCCAGGGGAGGTACAGAGACTCCCCTTCAGTCAATTAATATAAATGGCCATCTGGGGACTGCTTCCCACGGACAATTTCCAGGTCTCAGTTTGGGTTTTTGGGTGTGTTGGTCAGGGTTCCCCAGAGAAACAGAACCAAGAGGGTGTGTGTGTGTTGGATATAGATATAAACAAACAGCTATAGATGTAGATAGATTTTATTTTAAGGAATTGAATTATGAGATTATAGATAAGGTGACCAACTTTTTTACAATGAAAAGGAGTACAAAAATAAATTGAAGAAAATAATATCTTAAATAAAAGAAACATTTTATTTATTGCAACAATAATATAATATGATAAATGCATAATAAAACATTCATAATATTTTATATTGCAATTATGCTTATATGCCTATTAATTTTTAATATTATAAGAAAAAAGTACTCATTTAGATAATATTATCTAAATATTATCAATATATTCAATTTCCATTTAATGAATTTTTTTTGTCAATGTATCATCTTGTAACAATATATTGGAAATATCTGAACAAGGAATTTCCTTCACATTGAATTTTACGGCAAGTGCTATAGCTAGAGTATCAACATTCAATCTCGATTTCTCACTTGTCCAAAAATCATTAGCAATTAAAAAAAACTCTTTCAACTGCTGCATTAGTTCCAGGGCAGCACAATGTAAATTGAACAAGAATAGATAAATTTTCACATGGAATATGTTCATTTTTGAAATGGCTGAAATTTCCACCCATCTTTTATCAATTTTAACATGTTCATTTTCCCATTGTATTAATTTTTCAGAATTTAAATATACATTCAGTCTTCTAATTTCTTCAAAGAGACAATTATCATCTATTTTGATATGTCTGACATTTCTTTAGATAAAAACTCAAGACAAGATTCAATATCTGTCCAATATACTTGCGACAAAGTCTAAAAACACCAGTGAAAACTGTTATTTCCCATGATGTTTGTTTCAGACCATTCTTCTATATATTGAAAATATGTCTGGTAAAAATTCTGCACTTCTTTGATAAACATTTCTGTTATGCCCGGATTTGATTCCTCTGACAATTTTCCTTTTATAATTAAAGGAAGATATTTTTCTTCAAAACAAGATTTATATTGAAGGATCAAGTCATTCAAATTAAGACTAACTTCCGTAGCTAAAATGTGTTTACCTTCAATCTTTTGAATCGTTTTGTGAAAAATAGATGCTTGATTATGTATAAAATACATTAGTATCTCAGATATTTTATTATTGAAAAACAATTCCAGAATTTTAGGACATTTGTCTAAACTTTAAAAATATGAACAGAAAGGCTCAAATAATTGTAGAATATTTGTTCTATAGCAGGTGTTAGAGCAAGCCATCCAACCTTGAATAGCCTAAAAGTTTTTTGTATTCAACATTTGCTTCTTCACAAAATTGTTTTAAAGTAGCAACACAAACAGTAAAATGACTAAAATGCAAATAAATTGTAGTTATTGTTACTTCTACATCAATTGGCATGGCACATGAGGCTGTGTTGATTGTATTTGACAAAACATGTGCATTACAACCTATTCCTAGTATTTTCTTTTGGAGTAACTCTTGTAGTTTTACATACACATTATTTACCCCTCTGCGTCTTTGCCCACCAAAATTTGTATTTGTATTATCATCCGTTAGTGCAACAATTTTGGATTTCAAATTGTTTTCATTCATTACTCTGTATAGATGGTTTGACAAAATTTCAGAAGTTTCACCCTCAATGGATTCTAAATTTAAAATTTTTACTTGAATGCTCTTGGTAACATTAAAATATCTTACTATTATTGGATATAATTTAATTTCATTATGATTTGATGCATCAGGTAAAATTGTTACAAATGTTGCAGTTTTCAACATTTGTAAGTATTTTGTCACAGTAATTTTTAAATACTGATTTCAAAATAGCCTTGCATTTTCTCCTGGCACATGAAAATTTTGCATTGTGAAACTTTTTCAATAATTTAGTTGTACAATCTGTACTATGAAAACTTTGATTGTGAATTATGGTATGAAATGCAAATGTTCCCTCCATCGCAGCAAACTGTTTTTCATCTTCAGAATAATTGAAGTTTAAAAAATTTTGTTACTTAACAACTGGAAGCTGATGTATCTAATGATTGCTTATGTTTGTTGGTGGTCAAGTGTTTCGTTATCACTGCTCTGCCCCAAACTGCAATACAAAATTCTCCACTGCAAATATTACAGGAAACAATGGTATCTTTCTTTGATATGAGGAATGGAAATTCCTTTTTCAATTTATCGTTGAAATGGCATTTTCTCTTTTTTGATTTTTCCATTCCTGAAATGAAATTTAAAATGAAAAATAAAATATAGAGCTACACGAACAATGCAAGCACATTAGGAACTGAAAACATTACATCATGGTAGGCGAATTTTCCGGAAGCTAATTTAACAAAACTAAATATCAAACAAAACCACTAATTTGGAGTGATATTCAAGTGTATTTCTTATTTTCTAATTTAAAAAGTCTGTTTTATGCAACTATTTAATCAAAATATATTATTAATAGATACAGTTTGAGGTTAGATTTCCATTTTAAAACTCAAATTTTGGGAAAATACTTGTAAATAAAATTATATATATTTAGAAATTATTAAATAGATAATAAATTAATAAAATGTGAATTGTGCTTATCTGTTTATGATTGAATATTCACTGAGAAAGAAATAATCGTGAGTCTACAATGTCGTATGTGTTGTGTCATATTTCAGTAAGAAGTACACAAAGCCACTTGCACACTCGGTATACACATGCTCTCTCAAGGTCTCCCGTTGGGAGCGCATGCGTCTCATAATCGCATCTCGCCACACTGTATTGATCCTTGACAAATCGTCATGTCAAATACAAATACATCACATCACATGCAATGGATCAACTCTGCATTGATCGAAAACAGACATTTACAGATTAGTCTTCCAATATCAAAAAGGAGGACATGTAGGAGGACAATTTTCGAGGGAGGACAGAACTTACAAAAGAAGGACGGTCCTCCCTAAAGGAGGACGATTGGTTACCTTATTATAGAGAATGCCATGCTCAAAATCTGCGGTGCAGGTTGGCAGGCTAGAGACCCAGGGAAGAGTCCAGGATGCAGCTCGAGTCTGAGGACAATCTAGAGAGGCAAAGTGTCCTCTTCCTCACAGGGAATCTCTGTCTGTTTTCTCTGAGGTCCTTCCATTGATTTCATGGGGACCATTCACATTAGGGAGGCTAATGTGCTTGACTCAAAGTCTATTGATTTAAATGGTAATCTCATCTAAAAATACCTTCACAGCAACACGCAGACTGGTGTTTTACCAACTAGCTGGGTGCCATGATCAAGTTGACACATAAGATTAACCATCACACTGGGGGACAAATTCTGAGCCAGAGAAGTGCATGCAGGAGAGCCAGGAACACAGGATGGAGCAGAGAGAGGAGCTGGGTGCAATGTGGCTGCATCCCTCAACCATCCCGAGAGAGCTCTGGAGCTGAGATGGCTCCTTTGGTTCCAATTGAATTAAGGCCCGGGGGTGGGGATGGGCTTTAGCCCCTGCATAGACCAATCACTTCATGATGTGGGCTGCCCCTGGGGAGGGTCATAGTCACAGAGAGAGTCTGAGCTGAGAGCCATTAGTCACCATTTGTCCCTGCACCCTGGGGCATAAGTGCCCCCAACTGGAAGGAGGGAATTGGGTGACACATCACAGCATCCTCTACACCAGGGGTCGGGAACCTTTCTGGCTGAGAGAGCCATGAATGCCACATATTTTAGAATGTAATTCCGTGAGAGCCATACAATATGTTTAACACTAAATACAAATAAATGTGTGCATTTTATGTAAGACCAACACTTTTAAAGTACAATAAGTCTCTGAATTCTTTTTAATAACGTTGTTATGCTGTTGCTAACCAATGATGAATAAAGTACTTCTTACCATTAATGCGACTTCTGGTGCTGCATGGTTTTGCTGATGGCTTTGTAGTCTGGTTGATACGTGGTGAGGTTAAGCTTCATGCAGGTGCTGAGACTTCCATTCATTAAATGTGATTGTAGATTGGTCTTAACGTTCTTTAGATGTGAGAAAGACTGCTCACATGCATACACAGAGCCAAACATTGTCAGTACAGCAATACTCACACGCTGCAGTGTGTGGTATGTGACGGGAAGCGCGTTCCAAGTTTTGACAATCAGCTGGTCCGTGGGTTGAGGTTTTTTCATTTCTCCCCACTTGTGTTTGCTCCCCAACTCTGCTTGCTGTCATGCAAGTCTTTCCAAATCTTCATTCAGTGACTTGAACTTATTCACCCACATGTTGAGGCCTTTAGGTCAGCAGCTTGTAGCTCAAAATCTCTGATGGAGACACCAGGGATGTAGCTCAGGTTGGCATTGTCTGCTGCACACTCGTGTGGATGGGTGATGAACTTAAAAAGACGAGTGCGCTCACGAAATTCTCCAAAGCACGCTTTGAATGACTGCAGGAGATTAGATGTGAAGCCTGCTAGCTGCTGGAGATCAAGATGTTGAGCAGGGTCACTTGCTGTGCATGCATCTTTAAACTCTCCCAGTTTTTCAAAGTGTAGTAAATGACCTGTTTCAATGTCTGTGATGAAGAGTTCCAGCTTGTTTTCAAATGCAAACACTGCTTGTTGAAGGGATAAGACTGTATTTCCAACACCTTGCATTTTCACATTGAGCTGGTTCAGAGGTTCAGTCATGTCCACGAGATAGTAGAACTTCAGGAGCCACTCAGTGTTAGCTAACTCAGGATGCTCGACATTTTTTTATTTCAAGAAAAGTCTGGATTTCGCTCAGACAAGCTGCAAAATGACTGACCTCCTTCCCTCTTGACAACCAACGCACATTGCTGTGCAGAAGCAGACCAGGATAATTATTCCTAACTTCATCTAGCAGTGTTTTAAACTGGAGATCATTTAAAGCTCAGGCAACAATCAAGTTGACCACCCGAATGACCAGCGACATCACCTCACCAAGCTGCTTGCCACACATCTGAGCACAAAGCACCTCCTGATGTAGGATGCGGTAAAAACTTAGGATGGGTCTCTTTTCTTGTTCATGAAGAAACACTGCAAATCCTCCATGGTGGGGTGTTTTTCCCCACCATGCACGGAGCACCATCAGTACACACCGAAATAAGTTTATCCATCGGTAGATTTTTTTCTTTAGCAAACTCAGTGAAAGACTTGAGTAAATCCTCCTCTCTTGTCTCTTTCATAGGCAAAACAGCAAGACTCTCCTCACGTAGTGTGTCACCCACAGCATACCTTGCAATCACGCTGAACTGGGATATATGGCTTATGTCTGTTGACTCATCCAAAGTGAGAGAAAAGAATGGTGCTGCATTTATGTCCTTCACTTGTGTTGCCTCAATTTTTTTTTGCCATCATGATGGTACGATTGTGAACAGTTCTTGCCAACAGAGGTATGTCTTTTATTCGTTTGATTATCTTGTCTTCATCCAAAAAGTCGTCAAAAAGTTCATTGGCAACATCAAGCATGAATGTTTTGACATAGTCCGCATCTGTGAATGGCTTTCTGTTTCTCACAATTGTTAAAGCACCAGCAAAGCTAGCTGAATTCCAGTCACCTTGTTGGGTCCAAACACGGAGTTGCTGCTGACTAGCTTGCACTCTGCACAGTAGCTCTTGACATGCTTTCTTCCTGCTGTTCCCCGCTGGATATTTGGATGCAAATGTAGTATGGTGTGTGTCGAAGTGCCGCTTTATATTTGACCGTTTCATCAATGCAATTTTATCATTACATATTAGACACACTGCGGAACCTGCTCTCTCCACAAAGGTGAATTCCTCTGTCCATTCCTGCTGAAAAGTACGATACTCCTCATCTTTTTTTCTTTTAGCCATCTTCTTCGTCAAAAGAGTTTCTGCAATTAGCTAGCTGACTACTTGATTAAAAGGAGGGAAGTTTACTTCCTGACCTCACAACGACCTATGTACGTTATGCATTATCCAATAAAAATTTGGTGTTGTCCCGGAGGACAGCTGTGATTGGCTCCAGCCACCTGCAACCATGAACATGAGCGGTAGGAAATGAATGGATTGTAATACATGAGAATGTTTTATATTGTTAACGTTATTATTTTTTTTATTAAAGATTTGTCCAGCCTGACCTGTGGTGGTGCAGTGGATAAAGCATCGACCTGGAAATGCTGAGGTTGCCTGTTCAAAACCCTGGGCTTGCCTGGCCAAGGCACATATGGGAGTCGATGCTTCTAGCTCCTCCCCCCCTTCTCTCTCTGTCTCTCTCTGTCCCTCTCTCTCTCCTCTCTAAAATGAATAAATAAAATAAAAAAATAAAAAAAATAAAAAGATATGTCTGCGAATTAGATGCAGCCATCAAAAGAGCCACATCTGGCTCATGAGCCATAGGTTCCTGACCCCTGCTCTACACAGACAGTATTTCACTTTTTCCTTCACAGAACCTTGTAAAGTGAGCATGGTTATCCCCATTTCACAGACGAAGAAACTAAGGCTCAGATCAGTGGAATAATCAAAGCTGACAGGGCCAACAAATAGATTCAAATCCGAGCCTGAGAGGCTCTAAATTAGTCCAAGGTTTATAATCCCTTAGCTCCAGGGTTTGGGTTATCGTGTGGGGGATTTAAAGTCCCCTCGCTGGTTGGATTGGGGGGTTGCCATGCTTGGCAGCTGGGGTAAGGGAGCCTGACAGCGTCTAAGAAAAAACAAAGCGCAGCAGGTTGGAAAAGAGGAGACCCCCAGTTGGGAAATGAGTTTGTAAAATCTGTATTTTCTGGTTTTGCTCACTTTTATTGTTAAAACTGGCGCTGCCTACATGAATGGCCATTGCCCAGGTGATACGGATAATTACCTTCACGCTTGGGAAGGGGCTTGGTTATGCTAATGTTGCTGGAAGAGGGCTTTTGTGCTGAAAAGTTTTAAAAGGAGGAGCGAGGAGGCCATTTTGGGAGGAGCCCACGTTGTTGCAGGTAGAGAGGCCATGTGGTGGCTGGAGAGAAAGCAGCAAGATGAAGGTGCGCAGATGGGGAAAAGGGGGAGGCTGAGGCTAGTGGGGCCGTTGGTTCAAGGAAAAACCAGACAGAATTTCCCGGTTGTGGAACCAGGGAGCATGTGAGTGGGTTTTGGTGCCCGCATGTTTGTTGTTTACTCGTTGGCCAGTACGAGTCTAGAATAAAGGAATGGCCCACCAGTTCTTGGCTCCGTTGTTTCTCTATGATTTATCTGAATCACATATGAACCTGTGCGAGCTGGGCGGCTGTGATGGTGGCCGTGGCTACTGGACATACACTCTTTCTTTGGCCCCATTTCAATACTGTCTACCTTTGCCTTAGCTGACTCTGGTGGGGAAAGTCTGACCTCTGACCTCTCTTTGGTTGGGTCCGGGGTTCAGCAGAAGCTCTGTCTCACTGGGTCCGTATGTATGTGGGGAAAGTCTGACCTCTGACTGACCTCTGACCTCCCTTTGGTTGGGTCTGGGGTTCAGCAGAAGCTTGGTCTCACTGGGTCCGTATGTATGTGGGGAAAGTCTGACCTCTGACTGACCTCTGACCTCTCTTTGGTTGGGTCTGGGGTTCAGCAGAAGCTTGGTCTCACTGGGTCCGTATGTATGTGGGGAAAGTCTGACCTCTGACTGACCTCTGACCTCTCTTTGGTTGGGTCCGGGTTCAGCAGAAGCTTGGTGTCACTGGGTCCGTATGTATGTGCCTCCATCGAGTCCTCTCCCTCTGGGTCTTCTGACATCCCACGGGAATTCCTTTGCAGGCCCAAGGTCTGCAAATAAAGAGTGCTTCACAGAACTTGTATTTGAAGAATCTCACACCAGCGATTAGGTGGGTGGGTCCTAAAAAGCCACTGAAAGCTGCTGCTTGAAATAAGAGCCAGCCCATCCCCTGGCAAGTACATCTGAGCACCTACTGTGTGCCCAGGGCTGCCCTGGTGGCTTTCAAGTCCCTTAGCTTTGGGTGGGAACTCCTTCCTGCCACTCCTGGCGCTGTGATCTCGGCTGTTAACCTCTCCGAGGCCCGTGTTGCTCATCTCTCAAGTGGGGGGAACAACACCATTCCACGGGGCTCCTGCGAGCATTGGAGGGAGTGTACATGAAGTGCTGAGGGCAGTCCCTGGCCTGTGGAAAGTGCTTAGCAAATGCCAGCCTCCTTCCTGTCCCTGCGGGGGCGATACATGGATACCCAGGGCATGGTCCCTGCCCTTTGGGTGCTCGATGTTGACAGCTTGCTGATCGCTGTGATTAAGGGAAGCCAGGGGACAAGAACACCCTCCGAGAGCACCAGCTGGGAGACACCCCACGTTTCCCAGGCGTGGGTGAACAGGCTGGGCCGGGCCCAGAGGCCCACCTGCAGGCCAGCCCCTCCTCAGGCCCGCTGGGGAGGGGGCCCCGCTCAGATCAGCTGTCCTGATTGCTGCCAAGTCACCTTTGTGAAAGGCAACTCAAAGGGTTAACTATAGAACTGTACTGGACGCATTAAGCATTTTGCCTTTCCTCCAGGGACCCGCCCTTGCTGGAGAGAGAAGCTCTGCTACTCATGCACTCACACATACACACATACATGCACACGCATGCACAAACACACACATACACATACATGCACACATACACATATTCATACACACACACTCATGCCAGAGAAAGTTCAACAAACGTGGACTTTCCAAGTAGTAGTGGCTCCTGAGCACTTTCCACGTGCCAGGCACCGTGCTGGTACTCACGGGCATCGTTTCACTTAATCCTCCAACAGCTCAACATGGTAGACACTGTTATTAGTGCTGGTTAACAAGTTGGAAAACTGAGGCACAGAGAGGCTAACTAGTCTGCCTAGACTCTGACTGCTCTTAAGTGCTGGAACCAGAGTTTGAACTCAGACAGGCTGAATCCAGAGTCGGGTTTTTGACCTCCAAACTCACTGGCTGCGTCAGATGCAGGATTACAGGTGCTCAGAGTGGCTGAGTTTGGGAGGAGCTGGAAGAGTCAGGGAAAGCTTCCTGGGGGAAGTGGCACTGCGTTGAAGTAAATGACAACTATAAAGGACTGAACATCTACTTGATGCAGACTCCAAGTGTGGAGTAGGACGCAGAGAGGCAGAGTCTGGAGGAGGCATCAAGGATAATAGTTGTACAAAAGCAAAGGCAGGAGGCGGAACTGGAGTTGAAACGTGCTGGGTATAATGAGGAAAGTGAGCCAAGTGCTGAAGAAGGCACTTGTTTGGCCTGGCAACCTATTAGAGCATCCTGGCTGCCCTGCACCGCCCTGCCCTGCCCTATTGTCACTGCTTGTCCCTTAGCCCTGGGAGCGGGGACGCGTGGCTCCTCCTTCTTGGCTCCTCCCTGGCTTTGGCAGCTGACACACTGACCCACATCACAGGCAACTGCACGCTCAGCCCCAGCTGTCTTGGCAGAGTCTCTTGGCTTCATGGCGGCTGTCACTGAGTCTTACACTTGTGTGGGCCAACAGGAAATCATCCCAGCCTGAGAGCTCCATGCCCCCTGACCCACTGAGGTTTCCTCAGAGCCTGCGTCCTGCTCTGGAGGCCTCCACCATCCCCATGTCTAGACCGAGGGACAGGATGATTGCTCTGCATTCTGCAGCTGCCTGGAGATAAAGCAGCCATCCCCAGACCCCCTCCTAGCCCCTGCCCTGGGCTCTGCACACTGGCCACAGGGGTGATGGCTCCTGGACAAGGTCGCTCTTTTTTATTTTTCTGTTAATTACAATTCACATTCAATATTATTTTGTATCAGCTTCAGATACATAGCATAGTAGTTAGACATTTATATAATTTACAAAGTGATTCCCCCAATAAGTCTAGAATCCACCACACACAGTTATTACAATATTATCAACTGTATTCCCTGTGCTATACTTTACATCCTGTGGCTGTTTTGTAACTACCAATTTGTACTTCTTAATCCCTCCACCTTTTTCACCCAGCTGCCCAAACTCCTTTGGAGACAGTGGCTCTTAATGGATGGGCAGGCTTTACATAGGTAAAGGGAAGAAATAAATGGAGAGAAGAGAATTAGGTAGGCAAAAGTGTCTATGTGGGTCAGCAGTCAGTCACTCATTTATTCAATCAACAAACACTTCTTGAGTATCTACTGAGGCCAAGCCATTTACAAGAACAAAAGCACATCGACTTGTCTCTAAGGGGTGGCACAATGAGGTTGAAGCCATCTTGCAGGACCTCTCTTCCCTGGATTTTCCCCAGGTACCTTCATGTCTGCATGTCCAAAACTGATCTTACCATGTTTGTCTTCTCCTTTTGGACTCTCTGTCTGTATGAATGACACCACCGGACACCCAACTGCTTAACCTAAAAATTTGGGCGATATCCTTAACTTCTCTCTCCCTCCCTCTCCACATCCATCCATCAACCCCTCAGACTGCGCTGTCCCTCTGAACAGCTCTCAAATCCGCCTGCTGTTCCTTTTTTTTTAATTTTAGATTTTATTTATTCATTTTAGAGGGAAGGGAGAGAGAGAGAGAGAGAGAGAGAGAGAGAAGGGGAAGGAGCAGAAAGCATCAGCTCCCATATGAGCCTTGACCAGGGAAGCCTGGGGTTTTGAACCAGCAACCTCAGCGTTCCAGGTTGATGCTTTACCCACAGTGCCACCGCAGGCTAGGCCCCGTCTGCTGTTCTTGGTTTCTCCAACACAATCGTGACAAAGGTTTGTTCCTTCTGGCTGGATGTCTACAGCAAACTCCAAACTGGTGTCTATGCGTTCGCTTTCACCCCCTCCTGCCCGTTCCCTGCCCCACAACCAGCAGCATCGGTCAAAGGCATCAGGAGGATCCCAGCACTCCCAGGCTTATGACCCTTTGTTACTGGTTCTCCTACTGCCTTCAGGACAAAGTGTCCAAAGCCTTGCGATCTCCCTTGCCTGCTCCAGCCAGTTGATTTCTCTCCATTTTCTGGATGTCACTGTATTTGCTTCTCCTGGAGAGCATCCCTGACCCCTCACAGGAGATTCTATTGGTCCTGGGGCCACCCTCTTCCCCCACCTCCACCTGCAGCTCTGGGTGTGGGGGCAGGGCTGGAGGGACACATTGCCAGTGTGCTTTCACCAGGCTTCCACCTGTCCTGTTGGGGCTCTTTGACTTTGGCTGATGAAATGTGTTGGACCTAGATAGAACTGACACTTGCATATTACTGTGAATGCACTAAATGCTACTGAACCATGCACTTTAAAAATGGTGAATTTGATGTTATGGGAATCTTACCGCAATCAAGAAAGAAAAGCAGTAGGGTGAATCAGCCTGGGCTGCCTGGCTGTCTCGGTCTCCCCAGGCCACCTCGCAGGACCCCTGTCCCCAAGCCTTCCGTGTTCCCCCCCAGAGCAGACTTCAGCGGTGGAGCCACCGTGATCTTTGTCCCTATCTGCCCTTTCCTTTGGCAGGGAGGAGCAGGGGTTGTCTCACATTTTGAGGCCTATATTTCTCTGGGAGTGCCCAACCGGATTTGGCCAGAACCGTTGCTCTAGGTAACAATTACTTCTGCCAAAGGTGTGAGAATATTTATAACTGCTTATATGCTTTATGTTTATTGTGTCAGCGTGCTGTTTGCATTTGTGCTGATAATAAAAATTCAATTTATAATAAAAACAAGCATTTTGTTGTAGAATTGGCTTTTAAGGATCCTATAAAGGCTTTGCAGAGACGTATTGTAGCCAGTAAATATCTTGCCCCTGGGTGAAACTTTAGAGCCTTCAAACAAGTTCATTTTGAAGGATTTGGTTATTAGAAAATTTTATAGCCTCTTTAATTTAATGGAGGAAGAATAACCAACTGAATGGCCTCCAAAAACAATGGATTCCCCATACCTGGAATGGGTTGCCACCTTATTTAAATGGCTAAGTGGTGAAGGACCGCAGGTAGCTGGGTTGGAAGACTTGGGTTCAAGGCAACTTCAATTCTAAATAACTTTAGGCAAGCCCCTTCTCCTCTCCAGACCTCAATCTTCTCATTTGAACAATGCGGGGGGTTGAAATTTTATGTAATAAGAACTTCTGCTGCCACTATCCTATTTTGGGGAATTTTTCCTGGGGGGGGGGAATTCAACAAAGACAGAAAGTTATGTGTCTAAAACTATTCAACCCAGTATTATCTATGAAGGCAAAAAAAAAAGATCAGAAGTGAAAAAATTAACCCACAATTTGGAAATAGCTAATAGAATTATAGAACAATTTATGACAGAATAATAAACTGACATTAAAAATAATAATTGTCACATTTATTCCACCCCTACCCAATACCACTGAGACAGGGGATAACACTCATTAAAGTGGAACAATGGCTATTACCAGATGATAGAATTAGGGTTGATTTTGTATTCTTCTTTGTGCTTTTACATATTTTTCAAATTTTCTATAATGAACACGTAGTACTTTTATAATCAGAAAAAACAAATGTCATTGAAATAGCAATTAATTATTATAAAGAATACGTGACAAAGAAGAAAATGCTGTAGTTATAATGTGAAATGAGAAGGAAATAGAACATGAAATGAATATTCAGATTGCAACTGGGTTGAAATGGTAACAGACCAAATCCTTGAAAATCACTTTGCTTAATTATCAATTCATCTAATAACCAATTCTCTAAAGTTTTAGCCCCCTGCCTCTAGGTGTTTTTATATCTATTCAATTATCATATTCTTTTCCATGTTATCATTTGACATATTAAATTTGTTATTTAATTGTCTAAGGGTACTTCTGATAATTTTGTATTTCTAAGAGTTTTTGCACCATCCCTTGATTGTGAAATTGTTTTTATCCTTGAATGTGTAATTTGTTTCTTTTGAATCTACTTTTGAATAATTTAAGGGCATGTTAGGCTTAAAAACCCTTTCTTCAAAATTTAGTATTTCTAACACATTTTTCCATGATGCTCAAGACTCTAAGAACAACCAACGGTAAATCCTCCTTTTGTCTCAACCTGTCGTTAGACTCTCATCACTAAGGTTATGGAGCAAGCAGGATATGAATGGATGTCTTAAAAAATAAAAATATCACTTATGAAATGCTGATGACTTAATGAGTATTAAAGGTAGCAAGAAAGATTAAGGTGCCCAAGTGCATTTAATGCAGGGTCAAACTTGTAGGTGAATTTATCTCAGGGAACTGGCTGTAGGTAAATATTTCTAAAACCGTGGAAACTGAGAGAAAAATCTTAAAAAATTATATAATTCTATGTTAAGTTGGTGGAATTTTTTGTTTTTATTAAAAATTCTCTTTAATTTTGTTTGTTGTTTTCCCTCTGTCTTCTCAATCTGAAAGAAGACATCTGGCCCTGGCCGGTTGGCTCAGTGGTAGAGCGTCGGCCTGGCGTGCGGAAGTCCCGGGTTTGATTCCCAGCCAGGGCACACAGGAGAAGCGCCCATCTGCTTCTCCACCCCTCCCCCTCTCCTTCCTCTCTGTCTCTCTCTTCCCCTCCCGCAGCCAAGGCTCCATTGGAGCAAAGATGGCCCCGGGCGCCCGGGCGCTGGGGATGGCTCCATGGCTAGACTGGCTCTGGTCGCAAAAGAGCGACGCCCCGGATGGGCAGAGCATCGCCCCCTGGTGGGCGTGCTGGGTGGATCCCGGTCAGGTGCATGTGGGAGTCTGTCTGACTGCCTCCCCGTTTTCAGCTTCAGAAAAAAAAAATTCTTTAATTTTGTTGGCTCAGTGGTAGAGCATTGGCCTGGCATGTGGATGTCCCAGGTTCGATTCCCTATCAGGGCACACAGGAGAAGCGACTATCTGCTTCTTCACCCCACCCCCTCTCGCTAATTTCTCTCTCTCTCTTTCCCTCCTGCATCCATGGCTCGATTAGAGTGAGTTGACCCTGGGTGCTGAGAATGGCTCCATGGCCTCCTTCACAGGTGCTAAGAAGAGCTTGGTTGCTGAGCAACAGAGCAATACCCCAGATGGGCAGAGTATCACCCTTTAGTGGGCTTGCTGGATGCATCCTGGTTGGGGCACATGTGGAAGTCTGTCTCTCTGCCTCCCTCTTCTCACTGAATTAAAAAAAAAAAAGGATCTGAGTCATTATTTATTTATTTATTTATTTATTAAAATTTATTGATTGATTTTAGTGAGAGAGGAATGGAGAGAGAGAGAGAAAGAGAGAGGAACATCAATCACTTCCTGTCTGTGCCCTGACCAGGGATTGAGCCAGCAACCCCTATGCTTTGGGACAATGCTCTAACCCAGTGGTCCCCAACCCCCAGGCCATGGACCGGTACCAGCCCATGGGACATTTGGTACCGGTCCACAGAGAAAGAATAAATAACTTACATTATTTCCGTTTTATTTATATTTAAGTCTGAACGATGTTTTATTTTTAAGAAATGACCAGATTCCCTCTGTTACATCTGTCTTAAGACTCACTCTTGACCCTTGTCTCGGTCACGTGATACATTTATCCATCCCACCCTAAAGGCCGGTCCATGAAAATATTTTCTGACATTAAACCAGTCCGTGGCCCAAAAAAGGTTGAGCACCACTGCTCTAACCAATTGAGCCATCTGGCCAGGGCTCATCTGGGTTATCTTAATTTTTCTTTTAGCAATATGATTCTATTAGAAACATCAACGATGAGAATTGACAAGTTTGTGTTCACATGCACCATTTCTTGTGTAAAAGCAGAGAGGTTAATTGTTATTCACATTCTTGGCAACTTTCTAAAGAGAGAGCAACTGGTGCTGGGACCGTAAATATAGTAATTTTGCTGATGGGTATATAGGTAATGAAATTTTGGAAGGCTTATAGCAAAGCTTAAATTCCCTGCATAAGAAAGGGACAGAGGTTAAGAGAACAAGGTCAAGGAGCAAGAGTCAGATGCTGAGAAGACTGAGAGGGAAGGAAAATGTTCAGGAAACTAGTGGTCCTGCCTAGTTCATTATGACACCAGGGACTTGGGGGGGGTGTCTAATGGGGATGGTTAAGTTGTTTGCAGTACAGTGTGCAGCAAACACTATGTCTGTTTCTCCCACTAAATCATCAGCAGTGTCTACAGGGCTCACAGATCTTTTGGCATATGTAAACTTCTTAGTGATAAAGCTAAAAGACTTTTGGGTCCTACTTCAGGACTGGCCCAGTGCAAAAATCAGTTTCCTATAAGAGTAGGTGACATGGGTTACAATTACTTCAGCATCTGCATGTGAATATACCAATAAAGAAAGGATGGAAGAAATGGGGGAGAAAGAGAAAAAAGAGAAAGAATTTTATAAAAACAACTTTATATTGTCCATGCTAATTTAAAATTGAGATTATTAAAGTTGATTATACTTAAATGTAACAATAAAGAAAATAAAATAAAAATTCAGACGAGATCGGGCGCGTTCAGGGTGGTATGGCCGTAGACTAAAATAAAAATTCAAATAAACATTTTTTCAAAAATAAATAGAGCCATTGTTATTTTCTTTTAATTAAATCTGATAGTCCTATTTATTTATTTATTTATTTATGATAGAGACAGAGAGAGAGAGTCAGAGAGAGGGACAGATAGGGACAGACAGACAGGGAGGGAGAGAGATGAGAAGCATCATTCTTTGTTGTGGCATCTGAGTTGTTCATTGATTGCTTTCTCATATGTACCTTGACTGGGGGCTACAGAAGAGTGAGTGACTTCTTGCTCAAGCCAGTGACCCCACGCTCAAGCTGATGAGCCCACGCTCAAGCTGGCGACCTTAGGGTTTCAAACCTGGGTCCTCCAGGTCCCAGTCCAATGCTCTATCCACTGCTCCACCGCCTGGTCAGGCTGATAGTCTCTTTTGTTAATGTCAACTTAATCTGTTTAATATGTATTGGCCCCTAGTTTTTGGACTTATTTTACATTTAAATTTTTATTATTATGTTTCTTGGTTTCTTTTTTTTCCCCCTTCTTTCCTATCTTTTGTTGAATTAATAAAGCTTTCTATATATCATCCACTTTTTACCTCAGCTAATTAGGAAGTTTAGATTTTATTTGTATTCCTTTAGTGGTTGCCCTTAAAATTTTTTTTTTAATTCAATAAAAATAAATTTATTATTAATTTTAATGTGGTGATGTTGATAAATCAGGGTACATATGTTCAGAGAAAATATCTCCAGGCCTTAAAATCTTATTGTGTATATTCAACATACAATTATTCTAATACTATCTAGTCAGAATCTCTACTCGTCCTTTGAGCAAATCGAGGGTGATGGCATGCTTTTCCACATTCATTACCCACTCTTCCTTGTCACTGCTATCCAGGTATTTCACTTCACCTCTGTTTAAATACAAAGGATGGTGTGATGATTATTATGCAGTCAGTAGTTTTAAATTTGCTAATGTAGCTAATCAGTTTCTGCATTCATCATTTTCTTTGCATTCTCCCTTTTCTTTGCTTTCAGACTCCTTTTTGATGTAAAGGTGAGTGGGTAGTAAATGGTACATCTGGGGGAAAACATCTGTATTTTGCCTTCCCTCAGGAATAGTTCAGCTGCATATAGAAGTCTAGGTTGGTGGTTGTTTTCCTTAGCGGTTTCAATTAGGTCAAAAAAAGACAGCCTGTTAAGTGAGGTCTTTCAGGCAACCATCAGACAGGTCAAATGATGACAATTCTCTGGAATGTGAAGGAACTTCAACCCTGTTCTGCTCCTGTCAGACTGCTGTGGGGTTTTGTTTGTTTGTTTGTTTGTTTTTTGCTTTTTTAAAAATTACAATTATAGGCTGTTGATCTTCAAGGTTGCCACGGAACTGGAGAGCACAAGATGGGAATGGAGCAAATTGAAATGCCATGACGCTTTCTCTCCGTTACCAAGATTTAGCTGTTCTTTTTTTCTTCTTTCTTTCTTAAAGAAATGCTCTTCAGATTGCTGCAAGTCTTTAAGTTCCAGAGTTATAAAAAGGTTGATTCTGAGTTTTTCTTTTGTTTGTTTGTTGTTTGTTTTCTCATTTTAATGGAAGGGAGGATTTTTGGAAGTCCTTACTCTGCCATTTTCACTGATGTCACTTTTCCATGTGTCTTTTGAACTTTGATTTACAGATTCATCTTAAGTAGGAGATCTCTCTCTCTGCCTGTGTTCCTCCCTGTGTGGAGCACACATGGCTGTCTCTACCCAACGCCCCGGGGCCCTTAGTTCTCTTACATTAACAGCCCGAGGCTCTCGCCCAGTGACAGCATTGGGGATAGTGTAGATAGCTTCACTGAGTCAGCAGCTTGACTGAGGTCCTGGATGGAAGACCCTGTCCTCCTTCTCCCGCCCTAAGCTTACAGTTTCGGGTGGCATGTAACTCCTAGGAGCTGCCAGCAGACTTTTCAGCTTTCTTTCAAGAGCAGAGGGGCACCCACTCAAACTCCTGGTGTTGGGCAGTTAGCCCGGCTCTGGAGCCCCACCTCCTGCCGGAGGCTGTCACTCCTGTCATTCCCATCACTCCTGCGCATTCCCACCCCCTCCGCTTGCTCCCCCACGTGGAGGCTCATTGTGACAGCCCCACCCCCACCCCTACTTCCCACTTTTCGTTTCTGGCCCACGGACATGCTTCTCTTGATTTTGAGCGGGCCTATGTCTAAATAATTCTCTCTCTTTATAGTTGGTCTATTGTTGCTGTGTGTTTGGAGCAAGGGGACTGGAGGATGTAGGGATAGACAAGGCATGAATGAACAACGTCATCTTGGCTATACATTGTGTAAGATCGGCCATCATTTACAATTTCAAATTATTTTTCAACCTGAGATAGGATCTATTGACTCTCAGTCCTGATAGATGAGGAAATTAGCCTAAAATGATTTAAAACAACAATGCCAATCTATGGCATGCCTGTACCCTGGGAACAGAACTCTGGAATCTGTTTTCTGACAAAACTACTGCTGCTGCTTTCAAAATTTCATAACTGCAGCCAGCATCTATCTTGATTTTCTTTCTATGAAAAAAAATATATAATAAGGCACCAATCACCATAACAAGGAATTTTTCCTTTTCTTTTGTCAGGCATGTTTTATGAGGGTAGAGAAGTGGCTCTGTGGAGGACAGAAATAATTCCCAGAAAAACCATGATTCTATTCACTTATGGTATATGTAGGCATAAAAATAAACCTGCATAAAAAACTATAATGCCAAATTGAGTAAAAAAAAAAATCGCTGACCAGTTGGCTCAGTGGGTAGAGCATTGACCCAGCATGTAGGAGTCCTGGGTTTGATTCCCAGTCAGGGTACACAGGAGGAGCAACCACCTGCTTCTCCATCCCTCCTTCCCCCATTTCTCTTTTTCTCTCTTCCCCTCCCGCAGCCGTGGTTTGATTGGTTCAAGCACATCACCCTGGGCACTGAGGATGGCTCTGGGGAGCCTCAGGTGCTAAAAATAGCTTGGTTGTGAGCATGGCCCCAGATGAGTAGAGCATCAGCCTCAGACGGCGTTGGTGGGTGGATCCTGGTTGGGCACATGAGAGAGTCTGTCTCTCTATTTCCTTTCCTTTCACTTAAAAAACAAAACAAAACAAAACCACCACTAACTAGAAACTTAAGAAATTTATTGAACTTCTACAAGGTGCAACTTTGAATCCCAGGAATGGAGGGTATATAGAAGTGAATAAATGCCAGGAAAGGGGAGGGGAATTAAGTCACTTGAGGGCAAGCACTGTGGGCCATGCTGGCTTGACCATCTTCAGTGAAGCTGTTTCTGAGTGCAGGCCTGAGGATCAGGTGCTCGCGATGGTGCCTCCGTGTTTGAGAACAAACTTCATTCACCATATTAGCAAAGGCCCCACAGTGAGGTAGCCATTAATGGCTTTATTTGAAATTTTCCCATTGGCTTTTTATAGATTGTCTCAGTGTTCCTGAAATGCAAATGTTAATAATCAGTTGGCTAGGATGGCTCAAATGGTTTGAGCAATCCCCCTGGGTGCTGAGGATGGCTGAGGGGGCATGCCGGGTGGATCCCCATTGGGGCGCAGAGGGGAGTCTGGCTCTCTGCCTTCCTGCCTCCCTGCCTCTCAATTAATAAAAAACAAATCAGTTGGCTAGGGACATATAGCTCTGAAGGGTATCAAAATTCAGTTATTTTAATGTTGAGATCTTGAGGGGGTGCAGACATAGGTTCCAGAGAAATCACCTTCTAACAAGTAGACGGTGGTAGAAGATCATGGCACCAAGTCTGTCTAGTTGCAAACTCAGGCTGTTAGTCCCTAGTAGCTGCTGAGCTCTTTGAGGAGACTGAGAGGAAAACAGTGCCATACTCCCAGCAGTGCCTAGCACAGCGTTTGGGAAAAGCCTCATGGCAGAATATGGTGTCAAGTCCCGGGCTTCCTGACGGTTCTGGCACGTTTGTTGCCTCTCTGTTCTTGTCTTATCTCGGCCACGGTTTCTTTAGCAGGACCATTCGTGGGAGAGCGGGAACCAGTGGTGCTGCCCAGAGAACTTACCAGCTGCGCTGCCCTTGGATGGTCCTTTGTTGAGTTTATTGTTTGAGGCACTTTTTCCTACTGTTTTTTCAAAACCTATTTTCCCCCTTGAGCTTTTTACCAGCCAGGAAGAGGGAAGGACAGGGTGGGGAAGAGAATCACCGGAGAGCAGAGAGGGAGTAAGGATCCTGAGTGGTCCAGGCTGGTTGTTTTGTTGGGAATTCTTCAAACAACTATTTCAAGAAGGTGAGGAAAGACCGGCTTTATATTAATAGTTAGTGTACAGAAAAAGAAGTTCATTTATACTAATGTGCCTCCTTGGGCAGAAGTGGAGTCAACACTCTGAAAAATGCCTGCCGCACATTCCCCACTCTCCTATGGCTCCTATATTCTCTTGGAAGGTATACTAGAGGTTTTATATTTAGATAATGAAATGAAATGAGCTGCTTGTTCCCAGCGAACTGCCCAACTGCATGGAACAGACCTTTACAGAATTCCAGGCCACTAGGATGGATCCCTGAAGACAAGGCTGCATTTAGAAGGAACATTTTATTTTTGTTTTCCACTGGAGGGCGCTGTCTGCTTTGGTGGAAGTGGAACCATGTTCCATCTCACCAATGTATTCTAGGGATCTGGTAGCTTCCCCCATGGATTTGTGCCCTGGGCAGTTGTCCAGCTGTCCACTCCTTAATCTGGCTTTTTCCAAAGTCCCCTGGGCAGCAGTGTCAGGGCTCAGGCGACACCACATCAGTCTGATTCCTACTGGGCTGGGCCTCTGCACTCAGACTTCTCCTCACCCTGATAAAAATGTCAGGGCTTACCCCAGCCTCACCCAGTAGGTGTGTGTTCACTACTTCGCCCTATATGGTCTATGAATTGATTTCCATTGTTTTTGCATCCTTTGCCTTTGAGAAAACATAAATTAGGCATCTCTCAAAGAGCACTACCTTCCTAGGTCACAATTTCTACCTCTAGATCAGCAGCACGATCCCCCAAGTTGTAAGCAATGTGACTTTAAGTTACGGTTTCACCGATAGTAATGTGCAAAAGAATCACCTGGGGCTCTGGCCGGTTGGCTCAGTGGCAGAGCGTCGGCCTGGCGTGCAAGAGTCCCAGGTTCGATTCCCGGCCAGGGCACACAGGAGAAGCGCCCATCTGCTTCTCCACCCCTCCCCCTCTCCTTCCTCTCTGTCTCTCTCTTCCCCTCCCGCAGCCAAGGCTCCATTGGAGCAAAGATGGCCCGGGCGCTGAGGATGGCTCTGTGGCCTCTGCCTCAGGCGCTAGAATGGCTCTGATTGTGGCAGAACGACACCCTGGATGGGCAGAGCATCACCCCCTGGTGAGCGTGCCAGGTGGATCCCAGTTGGGTGCATGCAGGAGTCTGTCTGACTGCCTCCCCATTTCCAACTTTGGAAAAATACAAAAAAGAAAAAAAGAATCACCTAGGCACCCTGTGAAAATGCAGATTCTGACTTGGCGAGGCCTTTGGAGTGGAGCCTGGAGTCTGTACTTCTAACAAGCCCTCCCGCGTGAATGAAGTGCTCTGATGCCCACCAGACACTATAGGTAGAGGCCGTGGGCCAGGCGACCAGAGTCTACCTGCCTACATTCAAATTCTGCCTCTGCTGTTTTCTAGCTGGGTGGCCTTGGGTGAGTTACTTAACCTCTCTGTGCCTTAGTTTCCTAATTTGCAAAATGTGGCTAATGATGCTTCATAAGGTCCTTGTGAAGGTTGAATGAGCTAATTAATGTGCATAAGGCACTTAGAATAGGCCTGACGTGTAATTAGCACTCCATAATACCAGTAATCAGTGATGTTGTAATTCCTCAATTCCTCATCCTGTGAGGAAGGTGAGGAACCCAAGGTCCAACGAGGAGAAATGACTTACACTCAAGATCCCATAGCAAGCCTGACCAGGCGCAGTGGATAGAAAATCGGACTGGGATACAGAAGGACCCAGGTTCAAGACCCCGAGGTCGCCAGCTTGAGCGCGGGCTCAACTGGCTTGAGCAAAAAGCTCACCAGCTTGGACCCAAGGTCGCTGGCTCAAGCAAGGGGTTACTCAGTCTACTGAAGACCCATGGTCAAGGCACATATGAGAAAGCAATCAATGAACAACTAAGGTGTCGCAACGAAAAACTGATGATTGATGCTTCTCATCTCTCTCTGTTCCTGTCTGTCTGTCCCTCTTTCTGTCCCTGTAAAAAAAAAAAAAAGATCCCACAGCAAGAATGGTGGCATGGCAGGGGCCAGATCTGACTTCAGCTGCAGTGCCCATTGCACCCCTGCCACAATTGCAAATGTCGAGTTTGACTACCATCCATACTTTCCCAGCATCCTGCAGATCTGTTATTCACTCTTTCCTTCTAATGGGGCATTTCCAGCTGGGATGATTCATGAATTTGGGACCACATGGTTCCCATTAACTTCAAGAACGTCATCAGGCAAAACCCACATCAATCAAGATGCCAAATTACTCATCCATCTTTACAGGTGACTCGTCAATTAAGAACAGAATGAAGCGGTATCACAAGATAACTATTTAGATTTATAAATATCACATAAAAGTTCACACCAAGTGCCCAAATTGAAGCTTGCTCTGTTTTCACAGTGAGGCTGAATATTAGGAATAAGGGACATGATGTCACAATAGAAAAGCCTTGAAGCTTGAAGACCCAGGAGCTGGGACACCCAGCTTCACTACTTACTAAACTTATAACCTTGAAGCAAATCTTTTAATTTCTTAGAATCTGTTTTTTTTCATTTTCTAATTTATCCTTGCAACAAAGCAAGGATTTAATTCTTATCCCCATTTAACAGAGGTGAAAACTGAGGCAGAGAGAGGTTAAGTGACTTATTCAAGGTGACAAAGGATAAATCAGGCTTCAAACCCCTATCTGAGTCTCAAGACCTATGTCCTCAAACCACTCTATCGCATCAATGGGATGACAAGTCTAAAAGTAGCAGGCACCAAGTAGATACTTAATAGAACTTTACTGAATCTGAATCTTGAGGACAACACTCATGTCTTTTTTTTTTTTTTTTTTTTTTGTATTTTCCTGAAGCTGGAAACGGGGAGAGACAGTCAGACAGACTCCTGCATGCGCCCGACCGGGATCCACGTGGCACGCCCACCAGGGGTGACGCTCTGCCATGCCCACCAGGGGGCGATGCTCTGCCCCTCTGGGGCGTCGCTCTGCCAAGACCAGAGCCACTCTAGCGCCTGGGGCAGAGGCCAAGGAGCCATCCTCAGCGCCCGGGCCATCTTTGCTCCAATGGAGCCTTGGCTGCGGGAGGGGAAGAGAGACAGGGAGGAAGGAGGGGGGGTGGAGAAGCAAATGGGCGCTTCTCCTATGTGCCCTGGCCTGGAATCGAACCCGGGTCCTTCGCACGCCAGGCCGACGCTCTGCCGCTGAGCCAACCGGCCAGGGTTAACACTCATGTCTTACTGATCTATTCTCCATAGTACCTTTGTACATAGTAGGTCCTCAATGTATAAAAGTTGGGTTGCACTATTCCCCCCTGGAAATAGTTGTGTTCTTATTTAATAACTTGCTTAGATGCATTTTAATATGCAGACCTCAATGCTTTTTGTACAATATCTTCTGGACTGTGAGGTGCGGGCATTCATTATTTTATGAAATGCATATGTCATGCACAACACAAGCCCTTTTCTTAAACCAACACAACATGCAAATAGAAATTTCATGTAAAATCACATTCAGACAGTCTCAAAGTGGAAACAGATGTCTGAAAAATATGAACGCCAGGCTTATTAAATATTTTATCATCAAATATTTCATACATTTCAAAAATGTCATCTGTGAAAACACAGAAATACCGCCTCAGGAGAACCAAAATATTTAATCACTTTCAAGAAATTCTTAAAAATAAGTCCTCACCTCCGAACTATTCCAGGCAGAGAACAAATTTCCAGGTGCTGCAAGCTATATTTATTATATTTTCATCAAAATCAGTAACCTAGTTGAAGGAGATACAGTAATCAGTAAGGTCATTATTAGGTAAGATAATGACTTCTGAATGAATTCTCTCATTAATCTCATTACAAAATGGTAATGGTACCTGACTAATCATGCCGAAGGGGAGAGCTGTGTTGAATCAGAGCAAAATTAAGGCAGTAATCACAGAGCTGCTCTCGCCATTTCTTCATAAAAGCCTCGCTCCAGGTTTGGGGACTGGCTTGAAGGCCCTCTGACTCGGGCCCATTGGTCTGAAGGTTGGGGCGCCCGATGAGGCAAGGGGCAGGGTGAGGAGCCCTGGGCAGCCCTTCTTCTGTCTCCTGCTTTCTGTACCACCTTGGACAGGTCACACCTGTCTCTGGGCTCCATTTCTGGTTTCCCTGACCACCTTTGCCCCTTCCACACATACGGCAGATCACATTGTTCCTGGAATGGTTGCCCATCTCAGCCAGAGAAGGGTCCGGATCCTACACGGACCACACACCCTACGTGTTCTGCCCCGTTGCCTTTCGGATCCCATTTCCCACCATGCCCTCCGTCACTTTCTTCTTGCTGTTCCCTCTGCCTGGCTTGTGCCCTCCCCTCACCCCATTTATCCACATGGCTCACCCTCACCTCTTCCGAGTCTTAACTCCAGTGTGACCTCAGTAATGCCCACCGTGACCACCATATTGAGCACTATAATCTCTCCATCCACACTCCAATCGACACTTCCTTTCTCCATGTCCTTATCGCACTATATAATTTATTCAGTTGTCTGTCTCCCCACCCAGAGCCCCCCAGAATGGAGGCTCCACAAGGGCTAGGATCTGTGCACACCCACATGTATGCCCGGAACACGGCAGATGTGCAATAACTCTGATCACATGCTTGTGGGTTCCCAACCTGGGTGGACACTGAGGGAGGAGCCGCGGTGAGTATGATGGTTGACTGGGGTGACGAAGCACACAGTCACTGCAGTGAGGCCCCTGTGGTGGAGGCTGGCTTTGCTTTTCCACGCAGTAAGGAATCGGAGGTGCACCAGGGCCCTTTCTGTTCATGAGGACGGGCCTGAGAACGCACGTGCTGTGTGGCAGTGTTGGGATGCAGAGAAACCTCAACAGCCGGGAGTGATGGGCCAAACCAGGTCAGACAAAACGGACAGAAACAAAAGGGATGCCGTGTCCTGAGTCCCAACCCCAGTGTGAGGTTCAGGGCCAGGGTGACGGGGCTCCACAGTAGCAGGCACTCAAGAGATCGATCTGTTCCAGTATGTACCCTGAATGGGCATCAAACACGCAACATTTGTGTATCGGGATAATGCTCTCTAACCAACTGAAATATTTGGCCAGGGCAAAGCTGGATTGCTTTTATTTTATGTGGCTTTAGGACTGGGGTTACAGATAACTGGCCCCAGTGTCACCACACAGCCCTCGTAAGTCTGCAAATATCACTAATTGATCATGGACACTTTCCTATGGAGCCTGACACTTGAGATAAAAGATCTTTGTGAAACTTTATCTAGAACACAAGGATAGGCCAACAATGGAAACTCCATTAACATTAAGGGGAAAAAATTTGTTATAAGCAAAGATGGAGGAGGCCTGGCTGGGGGCAGTGAGTTTCTTATCTGCTCAGGAAGAGGCCGCCTCTCCCGACTTCCCTGTGGTGACGTCCGAAGGCAAGGAGAGCATCCGAGCCCTTGTCGGTACGTGGTGGAGGCATTTCCAGGGTCCAGAGATCAGGCCTGGACCTACACGTGACAGGAGCACTGTAGGAACTGAGTACAGTGACTGGTGTTTCAAGAACAGGTCCCGTTACCTCTTCGCCCTCCCTCCGGCCCTCCGTCCCCCCTCAATCACACCAGCCCAGAATTCCCTGCAGCTGCCGATGTCGGTGCAGGGGTCCCTCCCCAAGAAACAAAAGGTAAAACAGGCCTCAGTGCACTTCGCTTCAAGCCCTCAACCTGGGCCCTTTCTCTCCCCTGCTTCTTCCCAGCCCCCATCTGGGGGACTCCAGTCGGAGGGAGGAGCCGGGCCCCTGGAGTCCCTCCCTCCTCGATATAGTCCCTCCTCTCTGCTCTTCTTTTCTCTCTTCCCCCTTTATTCTGACAGGAACTTACTTCACTGATACCAATTATCTTCTCTTTAACGTGACTTTCTAAGAAAGTTCCATAATCTGAACTCCACACTCTGTTCTTGATAGTAAGGAAGCATTTAGAATTTAAAGACTAATCTTTTCAACAAATAGTATCTTTTCCAGGATACTATCTTGCTATTGCCTCAAAACTCAGGTTGATTTAAAGTGGGAAAATGACTTTTTGGGTCTAGACTCTAGGTAATACCCACTGTTTCCCCTGACACCAGAAAGGTCACTGACTTAATCGATGGGTACAGGACAACGTGACTCACAGGGAAGGAAACATGCATGATTGTCCCATCTTAGAAGTGTTATTTTTCTATGAAATAACAAGACTGAACAAAAAGATTTGTGCTCAACAAATCTTATATAATATATATAGTGTTATTATATAATGTATTATATATAATGTTATAACATTACATAAATAACATATAGCATTTATATAATGTTATTTTTAATTTTAAAAAGATTGGAAACACATCAAATGTCCAATAAAAGAGGGCCGGTTAAATTATGATTTTAAATGACATCATAGAAGATTAATCTTTTATATAGCTAAAATTTCATAAGATGTTAGTAGGTAAAGAAAATTTATTATCAAATAGCATATTCAATATGGTTATATTTTGTAAAACGTCTGTAACCATCTATACCTGGTTAGTACAAAGATGAGTGATTTTTATTTTCTTTGTGCTATTTTATCTTTTCCAAATTACCTGTGAACATGTGTTAATTTTGTCAAAAAATAAGTTAACAATAAGTGCTTTGTTTTGTTTGCTTTTTGGAGGAAAAAATGCTGGTGATCTCTTAATGGAGATGATGAGGATGGATTCGAGGACCAGGTGGAGGATGCCGGGACTGTTTTAGTCTCAGAGTCTGGTCTTCTGAGCTCCGCAGCTTTGCCTCTGGCCCAGTGGTGTAGGGAAAGCACGGAAGGGCCCTCCCTGGGCTTGGTGGGTCCCCAAGCCCGTAGACAATGGCCAGCCAGCATAGAAAGTGCTCCAACCAGCGTAGCGCTCCACCTACTCCCCGGGAAGCCTTCCCCTCGTAGAAACACTCCATTTATTAGAGAACCACACTGCCAAGAGAGCTTTCTGCCTGCACTCAAACCTTGCGTACCCTGGAGCTTCAATGTTTTATGAAATAGCTTTTCATTTTCCCCCTCTCTACTAAGGGCTATTCCAAGTCACTGCGTCATTCTTTGTACATCAATTTTTAATCTTGTTAAGAGTTGGGTTTTTTTTGTACTTGACCAATAGTCAGTTCATAAATAAAACATCCAAAATCTGCTCCAGTTCCTTTTGTAGGTTTTGTTGGCTTGTGTTTGGTTTAGTATGGTCTCCACTGGGGAGGAAGAAAGAGAAGAACACGTCACTACCTTACGGTGTCCTTCACCCATGTACAAACCTTCCATGGCTCCCTGCTGCCGTCCACAGAAAGCCCAGACTTTCCTGCATGGCCCTCAAAGCCTGCCATGACTTGGCCCAGCTGTCCTTTCTTAGCTCAGTTCCTCTTCTCGTCCCAGAGCCAGGAACACCTGCACTTCCAGAACACACTCCACTTTCCAGTCTCCCTGCCTCTGTTCACCCTAGTCCCTATGCTGGGAATGCTTAGCAAAGGCTTGCAGTGACTTTAACATGTTTCTGTATGGTTCTCTCTGAGTTGTGTTGAAGTTTCTGCCTCAGTAACTTTGCCTGGTTCCTTTGTAGATAAGGCTGCAATTTAATAAATTCTGGACTTGAGATTAGACAGATCTGGGTTTGAATTACACTTTATCATGAGTCAAGAATTGATAGCCACATTTATTTATTCATAAAATGGAGAGAGTAATGCCTACCTAACAGCGCAGTTATCTCTTATCTTCCTATCTGTCTAGATCCATATAATCATCTTTTTCTTTTGGCTGATGCACTTGAAAGAATTGGCAGACAAAATGATTCTTCATCCTTCATATATCTAAAAATAAGGTTATCTTATATAACCAAATGCTACTTTGTAGCCAAGAATATTAACAATAATTCATTGGCCCTGGCCAGTTGTCTCAGGAGTAGAGCATTGGCCTGGCATGTGGATGTCCCGGGTTTGATTCCCGGCCAGGGCACGCAGGAGAAGCAACAACCTGCTTCTCTACCGCTCCCCCTCCTCCTTTCCTCTCTCTCTCTCTCTCTCTCTCCTCCTCCCACAGCCATGGCTCCAATGGTTCCAGCAAGTTGGCTCTGGGCTCTGAGGATAGTTCCATGGCCTTACCTCAGACGCTAAAATAGATCTGTTGCTGAGCAACAGAGCAGCGGCCCTGGATGGGCAGAGCATCACCTGATAGGAGACTTGCCAGGTGGATCCTGGTCAGGGCACATGTGGAAATCTGTCTCTTTGTCTCCCCGCTTCTCACTTAATAGAACAAACAAACAAAAACTAATAATTTATTAACAAATATTTTTTAATATTCAGTTCTTATTAAAGGTCTCCCATTGTCACCCAAATGTCTTTTATAGATTTTCATCAACCAAAAGGCAATCAAGATTCATATACTGCATTTGATTGTCATATCTCTTCTGTCTCTTTTAATGTAAAAAAAAAATCTCTCATAGATTATTATTGACTTCTGGAAATACTAGGCATCTGTATTGTAAAATGTGCTAAATTTTGGAGTTTTCTGATTCCTTTTAGTGTAATTTGACTTTTCCCTCTATTCCTTGTATTTTGCATCAACTAATTGGCATAGACTAGTTGGCATAGATCCTCCTAAACTGATCAAGGAGGGGCTTGATTCTTTCCCTTTTATCACCAAGTTTCAGAGTAAGGAGTTGGAGTGATGGTCACTTTCAGCGTTTGCATTGGAGTCTGTCTCTCACTCTTTGCCAATATTCACTAAGGACCCATGGATTTTTAAATGAATGTATTTTGTTATAATCCATTATTTTTATTATTGGTTTTTATACTCAGATTGTCTTAATTTGGCAAATGGGGGCCTCTTCAAGCCAACTCCTGTCTTTTAAAAAAGTCACCCCATTTCCCCTAACATTGTTTTACAAATTTTCAAACATCAAAGGAAATTTGGAAGATTTTCCATTGAACACCCATATACACAGCATCTGAATTCTACCACGCACGTTTTACTATGTGCTTTATCAGATAGCTATCCTTCCGTCCATTTCTCTACCCATCCATGAAGTCATCTAGGTATGACTTAAGAATCCAATTTTATGTTCCCCAAGTGACTATCTAGTTGTCCTATGTCATTTATCTTAAATGTCATGTTTCTCCATGGATTTGAGGTTGCTCCCTTAATAACACAAACTTTCTATGTATAGTGGGTCTATTTCTGCTCTTTTAATCCTGTTCCATTGATGTTTCTGTCAAATTATGAGTCAAAATCATATTATTTTAATTTCAGTCTTTCTGATATGTTTTAGCATCTGGGAGAACTAGTTCCCCTCATTATTACTCTAAATTTTTGGCATTCTCCTGCATATTTGCGTGTTTTTATATAAACTTTAAAATCAAGTTGTTTAGTTCCAGAAAAAAAAGTTTTAGTATTTTTATTGCAATTGGGCTAAATTTATATATTAACTTTGGATATATTAAGTTGTATAAGCTAAAAAGAGCATCTATGGAGATGATCATATTATTTTTCTTATGGGAATTATTAGTATTTAAGATTATACTAGTTTCCTAATCTTGAACCATCCTTGAATTGCTGTCATAAAGTTTGGCCATTTGTATTATTTAAGTATGCTGTTGGATCTGTTGCTAAGATTCTATTTAGGATTTTTAATTATTGACAAGTGAGATTGGTTTGCAGCTCTCTTTTTGCACACTATCAGGTTTAGGTATTTATTATTTTTACTTTATACCAAAAAGATCAGAAGTTTGCATTCATTTTCTGTTATTTTGAACAGTTGAAATGACATTGGGAATTTTTTTTTTCTGAAGTGAGAAGCAGGGAGGCAGAGAGACAGACTCCTGCATGTGTCTGACTGGGATCCACCGGGAAAGCCCACTAGGGGGCGGTGCTCTGCCCATCTGAGCTATTGCTCCTTTGCAACAGAGCCATTCTAGTGCCTGAAGCAGAGGCTACAAAGCCATCCTCAGTGCCCAAACCAACTTTGTTCCAATGGAGCCTTGGCTGCAGGAGGAGAAGAGAGAGATAGAGAGAAAGGAGAGGGAGAAGAGTAAAGAAGCAGATGGTCACTTCTCCTGTGTGCCCTGGATGTGCCCAACCCCAGGACTTCCACAGGTTGGGCCAATGCTCTACCACTGAGCCAACTGGCCTGGGCAGGAATTTTTATTTTTGAAGAAATGGTAGAAAGCATTTGAAATTATTTTGACCTGATAATTTTGTGGGAGTTAACTCTTTCATAACTTTTTCAATATATTATGAAGATTGATCTATATAAAGTATCTCTCTTTGTGTCAGTTTTGATAAATAAAATTTTTTCTAGAAAGTTCTCTTTTTCACTTAGGCTTTAAAATTTACACATACTATTGTGCAAAGAGATTTTAACCATGCCTTCTGTTCAATGGTTACTTCTTTCTTGTCATTCTTTATTTTGTATATTTGTTCTGCTTATTTTTCATGTTTTAGTTAGCTATCTGTATAGCCTGTCTGAATTTATTTTTTATGTAATTTACCAAGGTCTCCATTGTGACCTAATGTACTGTTAATTATTGTGAACTTTTCCTGTGCACTTGAGGTGGTGTTTTCTCTATTACCAGTCAGGTTTTAAATTTTGATCAATACACATATGATCTACCTTATTGATTATGTTGTGCAGGAGTTCTATTCATCTTTATCTTTTATCTACTTTATCTTTATTAGAGTTAAGTCCATGTGCTAAAATCTCCCTTTATGTTGCCCTGGCAAATTGGCTCAGTGGTAGAGCAGTCGGCCTGGCATGTGGAAGTCCCGGGTTTGATTCCCTGTCAGGGCACACAGGAGAAGCCACCATCTGCTTCTTCACCCCTGCCCCTCCCCCTTCTCTCTCTCTCTCTCTCTTTCCCTTTCTCCCTCTCTCTCTTCTCTACCATAACCATAGCTAGATTAGTTTGAGCAAGTTGGCCCCAGGCACTGAGGATGGCTCCATAGCCTTGCATCAGGTGCTAAAATAGCTCAGTTGCCAAGCAACATCTGCCAAGCAGATAGGCAGAGCATCGCCTGGTAGGCGCTTACCACGTGGATCCTGGTTGGATGCATGCAGGAGTCTGTATCTCTGCCTCCCTGACTCTCACTTAAAAAACAATCTCCTGGCCCTAGCCGGTTGGCTCAGTGGTAGAGCATCGGTCTGGCGTGCAGGAATCCCGGGTTTGATTCCCGGCCAGGGCACACAGGAGAAGCACCCATCTGCTTCTCCACCCCTCCCCCTCTCCTTCTTCTCTGTCTCTCTCTTCCCCTCCCGCAGCCGAGGCTCCATTGGAGCAAAGATGGCCCGGGCGCTGGGGAGGGCTCCTTGGCCTCTGCCCCAGGCGCTAGAGTGGCTCTGGTAGCAACAGAGCAACGCCCCGGAGGGGCAGAGCATCGCCCCCTGGTGGGCGTGCCGGGTGGATCCCGGTAGGGCGCATGCGGGAGTCTGTCTGACTGTCTCTCCCTGTTTCCAGCTTCAGAAAAATACAAAAAAACAAACAAACAAAAAAAGACAATCTCCCTTCATTAGTGGTTTTATAAGTTTCATCGCCTATAGTTTCTGCTTTATGAGAATTACTGTATGCTATTTGGTGCATTGGTATTCATATTCATAACCATCACATATTTATTGTGAATTGTAGCATGTAACATTATCAAGTGTTCTTCTTCATCTCATTTAATATTTTCAGATTTTACTTTGTTTTAGATAAAGGTATCAGTTTTCTTTTGGTCTGAAATATTTTAGCCTAACCCTTTAGCCTTTGTGAATCAATTAGTTTCAAGCACATGACTTTGTAAACCATCTGAACATTTTTTCCCTTAGTAGGTAAATGCAAGACCTGAATGTTTATGTCCCTCCACTCCAAGTGCATGTGTTGAAACTTAATCTCCAGTTAGGAGGTGGGGCCTTTGAGAGGACATTGGGTCAAGAGGGTAGAACCCTAGTGAATGGGATTAGTGCTCTTACAGAAGAGACCCCAGATAGGTCCCACCCCCATTTTGCCACATGAGACCACAGTGAGAAGAGAGCTATCTATAAGCCACGAAGCAGGCTTCACCAGCCATTGAATCTGCTGAGACCTTGATCTTGGACTTCCCAGCCTCCAGAACTGTGAGAAGTAAATTACTGTTGTATACAAGCCACCCAGTCTGCTGTATTCTAGTATTCTGTTTGTTATAGCAGTTCAAGTGAACTAAGACAGAAAAACTTATAGTGATTAATTTTATGTATCAACTTGACTGAGCTAAAAGATGCCCAGATAGCTAATAAAACATAATTTCTGGGTATGTCTCTGAGGTTGTTTCCAGGAGAGGTTAACATTTGAATTAGTAGACTGAGTAAAGATGATGACCCTCGCCAACATGGGTAGATATCATTCAATCTATCTGAGGGCCTGATTAGAACAAAAAGGCAGAGGAAGGGCAAATTTGCTCTGGGCTTGAGCCAGAACATTTCTCTTCTCCTGCTTTCAAACACGGGCACTCCTGCCTCTTGGGCCTTCAGACTTAGACTGGGGCTTACACCACTGGCTCCCCCTGATTCTTGTCTCCTTGGGTTTGGACTAGAACCACACCACTGGCTTTCCCAAGCCTCCAGCTGTCAAATGGCAAGAGTATGGGACTCAGCCTCCATAATCACATGAGTCAATCCCTGATAATAAATCTTTCTATATAATTATATATATCCTATTGGTTCTATTTCTCTGAACAACCTTAATACAGGAAATTAAGCCAATTTACATTTTCTGATATGATTTAAGTTTAATTTCAGTTCCGTTATATTATAATTATTGTGTCTTTTGCTATGTAGTCTCTGTTTTCTTTACTTAAATTTTTGTTTTGTTTTGTGCTTGTATTTCTTTTGGTGTTTAGAAAGGCTTCTGTTTTTGTTTTAGTCGTTATGGGTATAAAATACCTTTACCCATTGCCATAGTCCTCCTTTCTGTCCTTGAGTTTTTTATTACAGGGGGTCCTTGGGTTATGACACAGTTCCATTCCTACGACAGTGATGCAACCCGAATTTTAGTGTAGGTCAAAACACGCCCTAGCCTAAGTCACTTATCTATCCTAACACAGTTGTAAAATAACAATCTAGAACATAAAAACACAATTATCCCTGGCCAGTTGGCTAAGTGGTAGAGTGTTGGCCTGGCATGTGGATGTCCCAGGTTTGATTCCTGGTCAGGGCACACAGGAAAAGTGACCATCTGCTTCTCCACCCCTCTCCGTCTCGCTCTCTCTCCTCCCCTCCTGCAGCCAAGGCTTGATTAGAGCAAGTTGGCCCCTGGCATTGAGGATGGCTCCATGGCCTCCGCCTCAGGCACTAAAATGGCTCCAGTTGCAACAGAGCAACACCCCAGATAGGCAAATTATCGCCCCCTAGTGGGCTTGCTGGGTGGATCCTGGTAGGGTCGCATGTGGGAGTCTGTCTCTGCCTCCCTTCCTCTCACTAAAAATTTAAAAATAAGTAAATAAATAAATAAAATTAAAACACAACTGAGCCACAGAAAAAGGAAAAGGACATAAATATATTGTACTGTACCCTGTACAATAGAAACAGAAAAAATGACAAAAAATGAGTGTAAAAAACTTCCTTACTTTTATTCCTGTGGCTGGCTTATGCACTGGAAGGGGCATTGCAAGGTGGGAGAGAGGGACCTGTTGGGAGGAGGAAGCTGGAGGCAGGAGAACCTGCAGAAGGTGCTGGAGACACTGGGTCAGGTGAATCAGGATTGCCTAAGGAACATGCAGGAGATGCTGGAGATGATTCTACCTGTACTACAGGTGTTTCATCTCGAGAAGCAGCTGATGTAAAGGGTATAAGATCTGTTGTAGGCCTTTCTACCTTCTTAAAGAATTGTTCCAGGCTAGTCTGGAAGGTTGATGACCTCCTTCTCTTCCAAAATCTACCTGTAGGTTTGCAAGGCATCCGTAACACCTGAAACACTCACATCTCAATTTTTTAAAGTTTTTATGGGAGTGAGCATTGTAAACTTGAAAGGTCGTATGTCAAGACTGTTGTAACCCGAGGACCCCTGTATTTGGTTTGGTAACTTTAAGTGATATTTGTAGACTCTCTCTCACCTATTAGCTATGCAGCAGTAATAAACTTACTGTACTCTCTTCTTTCCCTCTCCTTAACCCCTCTTTAGTATATGATCCAACTTTCTCAGAACATGTAATATATCTCTACTATTCTTCCACCCTTTGGAACACTTAAGTTTTGGTCATAGCTCTGTGGTTAACTAACCAATAGTCCAAATCAGCTCTTTTGCCCCTGTTTCTCCAATCTTGTTGTTGGATGAAGCTCTTCTGGTAGATTCCTCGGGGAGGGGGCTTATAAAGACAATATTCTGTAAATCTGGTTTTCTTTTTACCTGATTGTTCTGATTCTTTGAAACTCTTGTATGATTATATTAGGTCATTTCTTTCTTTCTGCTGCCAAGCAGCAGGGGGTACTCTCCTTTCCAAGACTGTCCCCTCTTCCTGGAAGCAATACGGTCTCCAGCCTGCCACTCCAGCTCTGTGCACCGTACCCGTCTCTTCTGCTTTACCCGCTACAGCTAATGTTTAATCTACTGGGCTTCAGACTTGTTCTTCGTGGGGGTGGAGAAATAGCTCCCTTCCGGGAGTGAGGTCCGGTTGGTGTCTCCCGGCTGGATCACACTAGGACTGTGCTGCCCTTTTATCTATCCCACGCAGTTCCTGCCTGCCGTGGGGCTCTGCCCGTGAACTCAGAACCAACTCCACTGGCCTCAGATGTTAATTTTCCATATAGATGTAAATTGAAGCTTTTTACATATTCTGACTCCTAGTTACACCATAAGCATGGGTCAAGAATAATTTAATTTGCTCTCCTTCTTTGTTCTGTAAGGTTTTCAGGAGGATTTATGAACAGATTTAAATATAAGCCGCTGTCATTATCCTTGGGAGTCTCGAGGGCCAAATGTGAATCTTTGAAACCTATTGATAAATGTGTTACATGGTCTTAATTGGCCAATAATGCCAATTCAAATATTTTTATTCTTGCAAAGGAAGCACTGGATTAGTCTTTTATTTATTTAACTAATATTTACTGAGTCACTGTTCTGCGCTTGGTCCTGGGAGAAATCTGACCTTGCCACTTGTTAAGGACCTGAGAGGTGTCAAGTACAAACATTATCACACCCATTTCACACGTGAGGAGACTCCCCCCCTTACTAATTATTCTGTAGGCATGCTGGACTTCTCTCCATTTCCTGATGATGTCTGTCTCAGGACCATTGCACCTGTCATTGTCCATCTTCCTGAAGCATTCCATCACTGGCTTTTTGTATCCTTCAGATCTAAGAATCAATTCTTCGGTATCTAAGTAAGTTTCTTCCGCTCTTACCTCCATTATTCTCTGTTATGATATATTACTCAGTTCCTTTGTAGCTTTTATTATAATTTTTATTTGTCTATTTGGTTGTTTGCTGTCTCTCCATTATACAGTAAATTCTGTTGTGAGGGCAAGGATCATGTCCGTGTTCAAGCACCTCTCTCTGAAGTGCTGGGAACATGATAGGATTGCAGTAAATATTTGCCAAGTGAATGATGCCCAGAGAGAGTGGGCAGTTAGCCCAAGGTCACAGAGGATCCAGAATTAGAAGCCTGGTCTCCACAAGCTAAGTGCTCTGATCATTAGCAATCCTGCTTCTGCAGAGAGAATGTCATCCTCTCACTGGGAGTTAGAGACAGATGTCTATTTTTGCCTCAACTAACCTTCTAAAAAAAATCTCCATAATCATAAGATGAATATGGGGAAAATTTTTAAATTTTTAAAAATTTAAAAAAAAAATTAAACTCCAGGCCCCAGTGTTCCAAATTCAGCCATGAAACCACATCCCTTCGCTCAGCCAGGCAGCCTAAGGGCCTGACCAGAGGGCTGGGGCGCTGACGTGGCAGTGGTTCAGGAGTTGCAGACATTCAAACACTTCAAAATCAGTTGGTCTGCTTACCCCAAGCACTCACCCGGTGCCAGGCAGGGTGCTGGGTGCCGGGGACTCAAATATAGACAAGCTGAATTTCCTGGCCGTCTGGTTGCTCCCAGTGTGTGAGTCACAATGACAGCGCAGTGTTAAGTGTTGTGAAATGGGAAGGACAAGAGGACACACCTGGTCCAGTCCCAGGGCTTAGGGAAGAGGGATTCCAGGAGGAAGGGACATGAAGGATGAGCAGGAGTTCACCGGATAAAGGGCAAAGGAAGGTATGTCTAACAGGTAAAGGGCTGAGGACCAGACGCAAGAGGGAACCGAACACGGGACATGACTGCAGGGCCTCGAGTTGGCCCCGGAGAGTTGGCACTGTGCTGAAATGAAAGAGATGAGACAGGGGCCAAGTCACAGAGCGCCTAGGAAGTGGTGGCCAGAGTCAGGGCATGGCCTGACACAAAGAGCAGCTAGGGAGGAGTGTCCCACAGGGGTGTGGCTTTGCGGACACTGGCTCACAGCATCTGAGTGCAGAAGGGACCTCAGCAGTGATCTGGTGCAGCCCCGACTCTGCCCAGGAAGCCCTGCTGGAGGTTGTACACCTCCGGTGACAGGAAGCTCATCCCTCCCTGACGGCCTGCATTGCTGAGTGGCTTCTTTACAATGAGCTGGAGGCTGCCTCCCTGCAACATCCACTCAAAACAGCTCTGCTTTCTCTTCTCACCTTATCCTCCGGATTAACGTCCCCCCATTCCCTTGACCATGACTGTGACCATGACCGTGACTGTGACCACGCTGTGAGAGGTCCATGATGCTGGAAGGTGCCACCAGCCCTGCCACAAATCCTAAACAGGTTTCTTTGGGGAGCAGAAAACCACTGCACGGAACTGCTTCACACCCCCAAGTATTTCAGCGGAGACAGCGGCAGGTGCTCTCCAAGGACTCTGACAGATAAGCATGGATGGCTCCAAATGTAGTGGCTTCTGCTGCAGCTGCTGCTTCAACATAGCTGACAGAAGAAGCCGCAGCTGTCCTGGTTTGGGTCCCACTCCCGAGGTCTGCTCATCTGTATCCTCTCTGCTTACCTGACTCTGCGTGCTTTGCATCGATTAGACTGCGTCCAGGTCTCCGCAGTTCCTGGTTCTCGGTGGGTGAGACCCCAGTGTCTTGGTCCCTGTACTTCCGTCCAGACCTGTTTCCTTGCACCCTCTCCCGACCCTAGCCCCGGGTCCTCGCTTCCTTCTACAGGGCTGCTCTGCAGTCCCACCTGACATCGCATTATTAAGCAAATTCCACCGAATGGAAGTATCTGCAGCCAAGCACATTTCACAAGGGAAGGGGGAATTTTCATCTATGAAAAGCACATTTATATCAAGGGGGCCTATCACTCACTAAAATTCACGAGAGTAAGAGAGTCCCGAGAAAATCAAGGGCATTTGCATTACAATCCACCTCGATGCCCAAAAATATCCCGCTGAGCACGCAGAATTTCATGGAAAAGAGTGTGTTTTGCTTATTTGCAGAAAAGAGATGAATGTTCAAGAGAGTGGAGCTGAGGTTTAAAAATCTCAGATATGCAAAGGAAAGCGCTTGGTAAACACTGACCGAAGAATCATGTTTGACCCTGCAGACTTCGGCGCTGGGCCTGGCAGCGGTGGCCCGGGATCTCCACCCAGTGCGGAGGGCAAGTCACTGCACTCGAGTGGGCATGGATGGCCCAGGGCTTGGAGCTGGACGATCATGACCTCTCAGTGCCCCTGCTTCAACGTCTTGAAAATGGAGGTGATGGTAACAGGTCACTGTAAGGATTTTATCTGTGCTCTGCAAACGTGTCTCCCAAATCCCCCTCACGGTTGAGGAAAGTGAGCAAGAACTTAACCCACACAGCTGCCTCCCCCACTTCCCCCCCCACCTCCACATGCCCCCACCCCTAGCTTGGGGAGGGGCAGCGCCCACAGCTTGCTATCACAAAGCAAAAATGCCTTTGAAGTTTTGTGCTTGCAGCTAAAATTAATATGATTTGTATCCTACCCCATTATAATCTGTGTTTATAATATAAAAGCGCTTAAAATGATTCCCAACTGGGGGAAAACCAAAAGTCAACCACAAAAAACCCTGCCTGGCTCAGAGGTTAATGAGGGGATTGCTCTCCTTAACAACAATAACTGATACTTCCTGGCCACTTCCTCTATGCCAGGGGCATGCTGAGAGCTTGCCAAATAGTCTCTTGTTTAGAGAGATTAAGACACTTGCCCAGGGTCACATGGTTTGAAAGTGGTAAAGCAAGATTCAAAATCAAGCCCCTGTGACCCCAAAGCCCCAAGTGTGGAAACTGTAGGTCAAGGACATGAAGTGTGATGATGAACAACCGGGTTAGATGCAGGCCAGTTTTTTCTCTTAGAGTCGCAATATTTTAAGAATCCAAACTTAGGTGACTAGGTAGGTTCAAGGATTCCTCTTTTAAGTTATTGCTTTATGAATCTCATCAGTGATTTGCAAGGGGAGAGGACCAGAAAGTGATAATGAGGTGCCGTGGGGCAGTGTTCTCAGGGTGACCTTGGAACGTTCTAGATGAGGGACCTGTTCTGTTGAGAGGCAAGTCCCAGGTCACCCTCTTGTCCTGTCTCAGGCAATGCTCAGCAGATGACATTTCTGGTGAAGAAATCTGACCGATTCTCAGGGTCTCTATTTTTACCCGAAATGCTGCCGTTTTCACTGTCTGATATCCCTCCTCGCCATCATTTTGCTCCATCTTGTTTTCAGACTGGTTTGGAGAAGTAGATATGTCAGTTGGCCTTGCAGTTGTTGTCTGAGAGTGAGCAGCTTGAAAAAACAATCTGCTAAATAATTTTAGAAATTAAATATCTGTGAACCACATTTCCCCAAGGTTCCATCCCTTCTCCATCCCTTCAGTCCATCCAGAGAGGGAACTAAGAATTCTACACCGAAGGGGGCAGTTTTCTTTCTGTCTGCCTTCTGGCATCTGATGCCCCTCTGATGTGCAACTGGTGTTTGAGGATCCTCGCGGTGGTTACAAGTCAGTCTGGGTCCAAGGTCACTTCTGAGTCAGGGCTTCTTCCCACCTCACAGCAGCAGGCCTGGGCCCTTGGACCTAAAGGGGACAGCTGTGATGTTTCCTCCTCCTTGTGGTCCAGCATCAGTGTTAGGAAGGAGGGTCAGGTTCCACTGCTGGGACACTTCCTCCTACTGTTCTTTTGGACCAGATGCCTCTGGTGTGGTAGGCTAAGAGAACAGGAGATGGACAATCCTCTTCTTCCTTAACTATCTTGGCTGTGGTCCTTTCTCTGTTGGCTGTTTTAGCTCCTCCAGCTAGCTTTGATGGGGGTCAGTGCCTGCTGGGCAGCTCCCTTTCTCTGCCCTACCTTCTCCTCTCTTCATCCTGCTCAGATAGGATCAAGGGAAGATCAGCAAGTCTTCTTCCCAAGTAATACCAACTGGGAACATGAGAGACCCTTCTCTCTTTGCAGATACCCCCAATATCTATGAGCAAATTTCTTGGTGCCCTTCCCCATCATTTGTCTTGGGGATAAAAGAGTAGCATTTTGTTCTCTCCCAAATGGTTGAACAGAGCGGGAAAACCTGTCCTTCCTCCTAGACTAAAAACACATATTTCAACAGCTGCCTCTCCCTCCATCTTCCAAGACTGCTTATGTGATTGTGATATATTGCCCCAACTGGTCCTGGCTCTTTAGAATTCAAAGTGCTTAATGCTAACTCTGCATTTTATATTCAGGCCCCTAATTTCATGCCACATCCTGCTATAGATGGTTAGAGAGTTTTCATTTTTATGGGACAAAGTCCACCTCTCACTATAAAAAGATGAATGACAGAAACTCACTTTCCTAGACTCCCTTGCAGCTAGGGTACAGATATGTTACCCAGTGTTTGTACCCAGATAAACAACACCAGGCTTTGAATTAGAAACTAGCAACAGAAAGTATTAGGGAATCTGCAGAAATCCAATATGGCTATGGGTGGCAGCAGCCACAGTTGCTGTAACCAGCTTCTAGGGGCATAGTGACAGCACCATGAGGGTCCAGTGTCGGTGAGGGTTCAGGGGTCAACAGTGTAAGCCACAGGGTCTCTGTGGCAGGTATCTTGGTAATGTTTTCATGGACTCCTTCTGCAACCTTACTTGGGGTACTGCTCTGGGCTGCAGGCACTCAGCCTTATTCTCGGGCCTCCTGAGATTCTGTGGGCTTACCCAACATACTTAGAGTAACTTTCTTAACTCTGACATTGTCCCTTGCCATAGCTAAACCAAATGTATATTGGTATAATTAAGAGGGTTTGAAAATTAATTCTGTTTTATTATATATTTGACTAAAAAGATGATGAATCAGACAGTGCTATTTTTGGAAAAAAAAGTTGCTTTTTTTTTTTTAAATGCCTCATCAACACATTGAAAGTATGGAGTGGAAGACACTTCTAGAAAAAATATCATTAGTGACAAATGCAGTAGCTGCTGCCCCCGTATTTGGCAGTGGCTTTGATAGTAGTTCTCTCCTTTAAGCTTTGGCCACTATAGACTTGATCCCATCTTTACAAATATTCTTGATATTTTTCTAGTTGATACTGTCCTTGATAAAAAATAAACTCAGGTCCTATTAAAATTTTTTCATCAGTTATTTTATCATCCAGAAATTTTATCCAGGATCATTATAAATAAAGCAACCCAAAATGAATAAAATGGCCAAATTGTTAACACCTAAGATGTTACCCAAAGGTAAGGTAAATAAATATTGATAATTCCTAAAAGTTTTACTGACTGCCGACTCTGAGTCAGATTTCAGGCTAAGTATGTATCATTTCATTTACTATTTGCAACAATCTTATGAGACCAGAATTATCATTCCCATTTTATCAATAAAAAAATTGAGGCTGGCAAGATTAAATATCCTCAGTCTTTCAATGAATTATTCAAGTACATTAGTTATATTGATGATTAGCTATATTTGATAACAGCATCGTCTCCAGTTTCTGACTGACCCAAAAGATTTGACTTGATCTGCAGCAAAGGGCATAGCATCTGCTCTCCATGCCTTCTAAAGGTATGTCTGTCATGGTTCCACTGCAGAGAAGAAAACTCTTTCTCGACAGTTGTAAACAGATATCTTGGTCACGCAGTTAATTAGGAAGGCTGGGAGAAAAAATCCTAGGATGAACCTCCAGAAATAACTGCGAAAGCCACATGGCAGAACTGGGCCACCAAAGGAGCTGCTGCTCCTGTCACTACAGGAAGCAACTTTAGAAACATGCTTCAGAAACATGCCATGAGCAGAAAGCTGTCCCTGGGAATTTACAAAGCTGCTCTAGAGCTATCTGACCTCTGCTCAATTCCGCACTTGTGAACTGATGCCTGACGCCTGCTCCTCTCCACACTTAACCTGGCTCCTAAATCAAGTCTAGTATAAAACAATGAAGATAAGATCAGAATTAACTCATGTTTAGCTTCATACAGATGCAGGTGGCTCTATATAGAAATGTTTATAGATATGTGCGTTGATGTGGGTTAGTAAACACCCATGTATCTCCTTGATCTGTCAGCTGAGAAGGCCTAGAAGCAATGACCCCCAAGTTGCAATGAGCCCACCTGGCTCCCAGACCTTAGTTTCTAATACTGTTCTCTAATAACAGGAACCAGGTCTCTTTGGAGAGATGGCTGATTTTAGGATTGGGGCAGGAAATATACTGCTCACAAAAATTAGGGGATACGTACTCCAGGCTCAACTTTGTCACTTCGTTTTCATTTAGAAATATCCCCTAATTTTTGTGAGCAGTGTATATAAGTCTGGAGTATATTGTAGTGCTCAAACAAAACAAAACAAACAAACAAAAACAATGCCCCACAACAATGGGGCTGTGCCAAAGGAACACAGGAACCAAGTGAAAGAGCTCCCAATGGCCAACGCTAGAAAAATTGGAGAAATGAAATAAATAAAGTAGTATTTTATTATACTCCAAAGTATAAAATAAAAATCCATGCATCCATTCTGATACAAATAAATATAATTGAGTAAATTAATAAATGGGGAAGAGAGACTAATCTCTTGTGCAAGAGAATCCCAAATAATTTATGTAGATACTCCACTCTCAAGGAGGTGAAACATCACTTCCTCCTCTGTAAGCATGTGCTGTGTATAGTGACTTCCTTGCAATGAGCACAATATGGAAATGGGGGAATGATTAACTTTATAATAGAGAAACCTGAAAAACACTATGATTAGCCATGACCAAGGTCAACATCAATAGTGATAATTCATGGTGTTAGCATGTCCCCTAGATACAATGTGATAAAATGGCACTTCAATGTCATAGTCTTTTCCCCAAAACTCATACCCCAGTCTAATCATAAGAAAAATATCAGACAAATGAGAAACATTCTACAAAATACCTGATCAGTACTCATTGAGTCTGCAGGTCTTAAAAAAACAAGAAAAATCTGAGAAGTTCTTACAGCCGAGAACTAACTTAAGGAGACATGATGACTCAATGTAGTGTGGTATAATGGATAAGAGCCTGGAACAGAAAAAGATAAAAACTGAGGAAATCTGAATAAAGTATGGAATTTAGTTTAAAATAATTTATCAATATTGGTTCAAAAATTATAACAATTATTCCATACTAATGTAAAATGTTAACAATAAGGGAAACTGAGTGTGGAGTGTATGAGAACTCTCTGTAATATCTTCACAATTTTTCTAGAACCTAAAATTATTTTTTTAAACTAAAGTTATTATTAAAATATTTTAAGAGCACCTCACGAACCTGTAAGACTATAGTAGAAGGTTTAACATATAGGTAAGTCAAGCCCCAGAAGTAAAGGAAACAAAGAGTTGGGCAGAAAAAGTTTTGAAGAAGTAGTAGCTAAAGATTTCACAAATTTGGTAAAAGATATACATTTACATATTCAAGAATCTTAGTGATCCTGACCCTGGCTGGTTGGCACAATGGTATAGCATCGGCCTGGTGTGTGGATGTCCTGGATTCAATTCCCAGTCAGGGCACACAGGAGAAGAGATTATATGCTTCTCCACACCCTCCCCCTCTCCTTCTCTCTTTCTCTCTCTCTCTTTCCCTTCTCCTCTCACAGCCATGGCTCGATTGGTTCAAGTGCATCAACCCTAGACGCTGAAGATGGCTCTGTGAAGCCTCTACCTCAGGTGCTAAAAATAGCTCAGTTGTGAGCATGGTCCAAAATGGGCAGCACAGTGGCTCAAATGAGGGCTGCTGGGTGGATTCCAGCAGTCAGGGTGCATACGGGAGTCTATCTCTCTATCTCTCTTCCTCTCACTTGGGAAACAAGAAAAAATTTAAAAAATAATAAAAAAAAGAATCTTAGTGATCCATAATTAGGATGAATATAAAAAAAAGCCACACACAGGTAGATCATCATAAAACTGCTAAAGATTTGTGTGTGGGGGGGGGTAGGACAGGTGATTTATAGCTTTAATGTTTATATAGAAAAGAAGGAATAGTAAAAATGATAAAAAGAAAAAAGTAGAGGGAGGAAATAGTAAATAAAAGAGCAAAAGTCAATAAAATTGTGAAGACCATTGAAGAAGATTCAACATAATAAAGAAGATTGAAGACCAAATTGTATTTAAAACACTCTGACAAGACTAATGAAGTAAAAAGAGAGAAGACACAAACAAGGAATATTATAAATGAAAAAGAGAAGTATGCATAAATATAACAGAGACTATGATAAGCAGATTTATGCAAAAAATTTGAATATCTAAATGCAATAAAAAGTTTAATATTAAAATTAAAGTGTTATTTATCATCATTGAATCAAGAAGAAATGACCTGAATAATTTATTACTTTTGAAGAAAGTCAATCGGTAGTTTAAAATACATTTACTTTCAAAACACTAGGCCCACACAATTTTAGCAATGAGTCCTAACAAACTGTCAAATAACAAATAATTCTAACCTTACACAAACTCTTCCAAGACTATTAGATAAAGGAACACTTATCAACTCATTTTGTAAGGTCACTAAAAACCTTTATGCAAGTTAGACATAGACATCATTCAGAACATAAATTACCATTCTTACTCATAAATATAGATTTAAAAACATAAAAATATTTTCAAACTAAGTGTATATAAATATAAATACAATATATATAATCATTATTTAATTGGTTATATCTCAGAAATACAAAGTCCATTCACATTAAAGGGGAAAATTATATAATCATCTTGATACAAGCAGAAAATTTATTCAAAAACATTTAACATTCATTCACATAAAAAATTTTTAGGAAAGAAGGAATAGAGAAACACTTCCTTAACCTGAGAAAGACTATTTACCAAAATCATACAAGAAGCATTATATTTGACATTAAAATGTTAAAAGCAATCCATTGACTGAAGACCCTAGCTGACTCATCAAAACAAAACAAAGCTATAAGGTAAAGGTTTAGAAAGTATGAAATAAAACTTATTACAGTATTTGCAGAGTAAATTGTGGTTAATCATGAAAACCCAAGATACTCTTTAGAAACATTATTATAATTAATGAGTTTATCAAGGTTTCTGGATATAAAGATAAAAATCATCCACATCCTGTGCCTCAGCTACAACCATTTAAAAAAATGTAATTTTAAAATTATGTAACAGTTTCAAGGACATAAGGAGCAAAAGAATAAACCTAACCAAACATGTACATGTCATTTATGGAGAAATGTTTAATCCTTTATTGAAAGAAGTTAGAGACAATTCTAAATAAATGGAGAGGTATACCATGTCCATGGATAAAAAGACTGAATATCATAATGCTATAAATTTCTTACAAATTAATTCATAATTTTAATGTACTTCCAATTGAAATTCTTATGGAGTACTTTGTGGAGCTTGACAAACTGATTCTAAAAGTTTATAGGAAAGAGAAAAGGGCCATGCTAATTAAGATGAGTTTAAAGAAAGAAAGAAAAAGGTGGAGATATTTGCCCTGGTAGATTTCCAGTTTTCTTTGTGGCTACAGTAATTAAAATAATGCTTTCTGACAGGTATAGAGAAATAAATTAGTGGAACAAAACTGGCATTCCAGAAATAAACTAATGCTTCTATGAAACTTAATATGTAACAGGGATGACAGAAAAGATCAGCCAGAAATAATAGGGCTGACCATTTAATAAAAGGTGCTAGTATAATTGGTAATGCATAGGAAAATAATTTGATTTTTATTTCACATCCCATATAAAAATTAATTCCAGGACAATTAAAAACCTAATATAAAGAAAAAAATTCAAAATATTAAAAATAAATATAGAATACTTTTATGAACTAAAAAAAGATTTTTTTAAAAAAAACAAGGTTAACAGAATAATTTATGAGAAAAAACTGATTAATTCAACTACATTAAAATTTTAAGCCTTTATTCATGAAAAACATTACAAAAGACAATGTACATGCACCTATCAAAAAGAATTCGTTTCCAGAATAAGTAACATCTATGCATTAATTATCAATACAACCCAATAGGGAAAAATGTGCAAAGCATAGAAAAAGACAATTTACAGAGGAAGACAGTAAATGGGAAATAAACATATGAAAAGATAATCTCATTAGATATGAGAAAAATGTAAATTAAAGTTACATTTTACACAATAAGTTACAATTCTTCATCATCAGCTTAACAATAACTTCAACATCTAACAATTTCAACTGCCAAGTATTCTCTATTTTGCCCTTCCAGATGCACTCTCCACACTTCTCCATACAGAGAATGGGAAGAGTATGTGCTTGGGATTTTTTCCTCCTTCCCGCCCAGCTCTGCCTAGGGTTGACAATGGCTGTGCTGCTCTCCTGAAGGCTAAAGCTCTTGCAGAACACCCTTCCTACAGTTCCAACTCTCTCCAGTTCCAGTAACTGTCTCACTCCTACCCCTTCAAGCCTGGGAGTCTTAACAGCTCCCAGTGCGATGCTGCACCATCTCTTGTTGGTTCACAACTATGTGACTAATCCCTTCATTAGACCCTCTTTCATGATCCCACTTGAGTGTGTCTTCTCACTTGCCAAAAGCGCCTGGAACACTAAGTACTGGAAGAAGGCGAAACCATAGGAACTCACACGCTGCCACAAGGTGGGAACTAGTGCAAACCCTTTGGAGAGCAATTGGGCAATATTTAGAAAAGTTGGAAATGTGCAGAGTCCATTCCTAAATGCATACCAGTAATTCCATTCCTATAGGTAAACCTAGAAAAACTGCTTCTGTATGTTAAGAAACGTGTATAAGAATGATCTTCACAGTAATGCTGTAGTAGTAAAATCTTAGAAACAACCAAAATAGATATTAATAGGAAAAGTTAAGGAAATAGGCCCTGGCCGGTTGGCTCAGCAGTAGAGCTTTGGCCTGGCGTGCAGGAGTCCCAGGTTCGATTCCCGGCCAGGGCACACAGGAGAAGCACCCATCTGCTTCTCCACCCCTCCCCCCTCCTTCCTCTCTGCCTCTCTCTTCCCCTCTCGCAGCCAAGGCCCCATTGAAGCAAAGTTTGCCCGGGCGCTGAGGATGGCTCCATAGCCTCTGCCTCAGGTGCTAGAATGGCCGTGGTTGCAATAGAGCACCACCCTAGATGGACAGAGCATCGCCCCCTGGTAGGCATGCTGGGTGGATCCCGGTCGGGCGCATGCGGGAGTCTGTCTGACTACCTCTCCGTTTCCAACTTCAGAAAAATTAAAAAAAAGATTTTTTTTAATTAAAAAAAAAAAGTTAAGGAAATAGAAGAATGGTCACAGAAGTAATACTCTATCTACCACAGTGAGTATTAGTGAATTGGAAGTTAACATATATTGACATGGATGAATCTCACAAACATAATTTTAAGGTGACAAAGAACACATGTGGATGGCCTGACCAGACTGTGGCTCAGTGTATAGAGCATCGGACTGGGAGGTGGAGGACCCAGGTTCGAGACCCCGAGGTTGCCAGCTTGAGCGTGGGCTCATCTGGTTTGAGCCCAAGGTCGCTGGCTCAAGCAAGGGGTCACTCGGTCTGCTGTAGCTCCCCAGTCAAGGCACAAATGAGAAACCAATTAATGAACAACTAAGAAACTGCAATGAAGAATTGATGTTTCTCAACTCTCTGTCTGTCTGTCCCTATCTGTCCCTCTCTCTGCCTCTGCCACAAAAAAAAAAAAAGAACACATGTGGACAGATACTATAAAGCTTTAAAACATGCAAAACAATACTAACCATTTTTCGTGGACACACTATATATCTCAAACGTATAAAGAAATGTTTGGAAATGATAAATATCAAATTCAGAATAGTGGCTACTGCTAGGAGGGAGGGTAAGGCCATTCCAGAAGAATTGCGCATGCGGGGGATTTAACTTCACTGACAATGTTCAATTTTTAAGTAGGGTAGTAGGTGTATGAGTATGTAGGATATCATTTTAAAACCTTTTTCGTAGATCTTGGCTAGTGCATATACATCTTAAAGCTTAAATAACAAAAGAGAGAGGGAAAACCCTGAAATTTAATAATGAGGAGAAGATAAAATGTTTACATGAGGTTGCACTGCAAAAAGCAAGGATAAAGTAAGAGAAGTACATATTAAAGTAAGGTTTAAAAACATGCATATAATATGCTGGCGTTTTTTTCCTTTTTCCTTTTTAAGGAGAGGAGGGGAGATAGTGAGACAGACTCACAAATGTTCCCCAACAGGGATCCGCACGGCAACCCCTGTCTGGGGACAATGCTACAATCAATTAAGCTTTTTTAGTACCTGAAGCTGATGCTCAGACCAACCAAGCTGCCCTCAGCACCCAGGGCTGATGCTAGAACCAATTAACCCACTGGCTGTGGGAGGCAAAGAGGGAGAGAAGGGGGAGAGGGAGGAGTAGAGAAGCAGATGATTGCTTCTTCTGTGTCCCCTGACTGAGAATTGAACTCTGAATGTCCATACACCAGGCCAACACTCTATCTGCTGAGCCAGCTGGTAAGGGCTATACTAGCATTTGTATATTCTTGTGTATGCATAATTACCTCTGGAAAGATACACATGAAACTAGTAATAGTGGTCTTTTATTGAATGAATCATCTATTTTCTAGTCTTTAAAAAGTAAGTGTTTGGGCCTTTGCCGATTGGCTCAGCGGTAGAGCGTAGGCCTGGCATGTGGGGGTCCTGGGTTCAAATCCTGGCTAGGGCACACAGGAGAAGTGCCCATCTGCTTCTCCACCTTTCCCCCTCTCCTTTTCATCTCTCTCTTCCCCTCCTGCAGCCAAGGCTCCATTGGAGTAAAGTTGGCCTGGACGCTGAGGATGGCTCCATGGCCTCCACCTCAGGTGCTAGAATGGCTCCGGTTGCAAAGGAGCAATGCCACAGATGGGCAGAGTATCGCCCCTGGTGGGCATGCTGGGTGGATCCCAGTTGGGAGCATGTGGGAGTCTGTCTGTCTGCTTCCTTCCCCTGATTCTCACTTTGGAAAAATACAAAAATAAAATAAAATGTTTGAAAATGACCTGCTAAGAAATCATATAATATAGCCACTCTGCACCAGCTGACCAGCACATGTCTTTAAAACTGCTGCTGCTGAACAGTCACCACCAAAGACCACATAGCCCTCAAAGCTCATGATTCCTGATTTAGAAGGATGTGGATAACAGAGGTGAGTGTGAGGGAAGTACCAAATAAGATGTTCAGGTTTTGAGACTGAGTTGTGGACTGAAACAGCTAGGGGTAGTACTCACTGACCTAGAGCATGGAGGAGGAGCAATCGAGGTAGAGGAGGTATGTTTGGCAGAGAGCAGAAGATTCTGGATACAGTAGTCCTCAGATATATTCTAAGTCCCCTAGTGGATGCCTAAAATCATGGATAGTACAGAACCCTATATATATACTGTGTTGTTTCCTATATGTACTTACCTATGATAGAGTTTAATTTATAAATTAGGCACAGCAAGGGGTTAACAATAAGAGCTAATCATAAACTAGAACAAGTAGAACAATGTACTGAAGTAAAAATCATGTGACTCAATCAGCAAAATAGGAGACCAACAAAGAATTAGCCACATTTAGAGAGTGGGAAAGAGAGAGAGGTCCCTGGAACTCCAAGTCCTAGTAATTTATACTGTAGTCTGTAGACATTAGGGAACCAAGGCAGTATATTGAAGAATTAATTAAGAGAAGGTAAATATATATATTTTTAAAAGAAGACTGCATGCCTGGCTCCTCTCTGGGAATAATGAAATTCAGCCAGATTTCTTTGAAGGTTTAGTGTCTCGAGAATTAGGACCCAGTGCCTCTGTATTAGTTCTTGTTAAGACTGAGCAGGGGAAGAATTTATTTCCTGTGATTACACAGAACCAAGCCATTTCCTGATGCACCTACACTTGAGACTTGGGGAAATGGAATGTGGAAGATAGGGGTACTAGCAATTCTAATGAGGATTTAATTAAGATCTCAATTTTCCCAGACTTCCAGTACTTGACTGCCTGATGTTTCTTTAATAGGAACTGTTGATATGTTCTAATTATGTTGGGTTATTTATGAGATTGGGTCTCATCTCTCTGCTCAATTATGTTTTGTTTGGGAGACTTGCGTTCTTTTATGACTCTGGTTCTTAATTGAGTCTATTGTCTTCCCCAAAGATGCGCTTAGTCTGGGGACCCATTCGTTTCTATGGCTTTTCTTCTACCAGAGATCCCACCACCCCTTGCCTTTCTCTTCCTTTCTCTGATAAACTCTGGAGCCATAAAGAAAGCGACTCCCTTCCCTCGTTCTCTGTGCTACCTGTTGGTTGTGCTCCTCATCCATGACATTGTCCTGCAAAGCTTCCTTTACATTTTGGAGACAGGATTCTTTAAAACTGTGCCTCGATATCAGATGTCTTTGAAATTCTGAGAAAACTGCAAATTTCAGGTGTGTAGAGTCCAGAAACACATTTGATATTTTGAATTGAAATATTTATAGACGTTTATGCAGGAAAGACTTATGGTTCACTATCTTGGAGATATTCTAAGCTGTGGTAACTTACAGTTGGGTCCTAGAAGACTGTGGCATTATTATATTATTGTATCAACTGGATTTCTTTCAGCATAACAAGATGATGCTGTTTCCATAACCATAAATATGGCTTTGCATTATGTTGAATGGCCACAGAAGTATTCTGTGTTATGGATACATGATAATTTGTGTAACCAATTTTCCATTGGTGGGTACCAGGTGGTTTTCAACCTGTGATGAGTAACTTCAGACATGCATCATTACGCACATCCATAATTATTCCTGGAGGATCAATTCCTAGAAGGCAAATTGCAAAGTCCAAAGACATGTACTATGTTAGGACTTTTAAAGATTTCAACTGGAGCTGAAGGTTTTAGTGATAGAAATACGTGCCTGAGAATAGGAACAGCACGTATGAAAGTATGAATGCTAGGAAGTATGGCACACGTTTCAATCCTTGCTTATCCACTTGGAATACACACTGGTCATGATGAGGTCAAATCAGTGACAGAACTGTCTTCTGTTCAAAACTAGAGCTCCACTATGATTTTGGAAATGCTCTCAACTCCGTCCTGTTTTCCTTGTATAGCACATAGCACGTCATGGATATATAATAAATGTGTGTTGGACTGAGCTGAGTCAGCACAGAGGTCTACAACCCTCCTTCTCCTCAAAGCTCTTTCAGCCCAGACTTGTAGGATAAAATGCAACAAAGCAGAAATTGACAGAGGGGCTTGATTAATCACAATTTTGTGATTATGGAGGGAAAATTTCATCCTACAAACATCTCCTTTTTCTCATCATTTACATTCCCAATTTTAATTCTATAGCATTCCAGACATGAAGGAAATATGTAATGGGATGAAAATGTGAAATGCCAGTATAGTCGTTTATCACGTTTGTTGAGGAAGGGTATTGATTCCCTGAAATGCTCGTGAACCTGGGGGTGCTTCCAGCAGATGAGGATAGCTCTCCCATCACACACCCCTCTGTCTGCTCAGTAGGGTCATCTCAAGACCCCAGATGCTCTCCTTGGCATGAACACAGGTGTTTTGGGGGACTGGGAGAAAATCTCCCCCATGAAAGAAGCTCCCCCTCCTTTTTCACCTCCAAATCTGACTGATGCTTCAAGGTTTAATTCCTGACTCACACCCTCCATTAAGCCAGTGTCCATCACTGTCCTTTTCTTTTTCTTTTCTTTTCCTTTCCTTTCTTTTCTTTTCTTTTCTTTTCTTTTCTTTTCCTTTCCTTTCCTTTCCTTTCCTTTTTATTCTTTTCTAAGTAAGAGGAAGTGAAGTAAAGAAACAGACTCCCACGTGTGCCCTGACAGGGATCTAACCGACAATCCCCATCTCCGGGGGATGCTCTGCCCACCTGGGGCCCATGCTGTCCCTGAGCTATTTATAGCACCAGAGGCAAAGGCTCCATGGAGCCATCCTCAGTGCCTGGGGCCAGTGAGCTTGAATCAATCAAGCCAAGGCTGTGGGAAAAAAGGAGAGAGAGGAGGGGGAGGAGAGGAGAAGCAGATGGTCACCTCTCCTGTGTGCCCTGACAAGGAAGCAAACCCGGGACTTCCACACCCTGGGTCGATGCTCTACCAGCCAGGGCCATTGCTGTCCTTTTTCTGATCTCCTTTCTCTTCACTGTCTAAATGGAGGCACCAGCGTGGGTAAAGCTTCCCTGCCTTTTTTCAAAGACTCTGACTTGGCCATGGTTCCTCTCTGGGTAATAGTTTGAAAAACAGGAGAAAGGCAGAGAATCCCAGAAGAGTAAAGCTGGGAGAAGGTTTACTGAGAAGGTTAGCTGCGAGATCATCTAGTACAACCCCTTCTGGAGCTGGGACTAAGGATGGGAAACTGAGTCCCATAGGGGTGGGGAGACTGCCTAAGTGAGCAGTAGACTCATGATTAGGATCTAGCCATTTTTTCTTTCCAGAGCAGAATTCAGTTCTCAACCCCATGATATCTTAGTCCTTCCTATTTTGTCATCCTGTGGCCTTCCCCTGTCAACCCACAGTGTCATGAATTCCACATGCAAGTGTGTTGTACTATGTTCACCCACCCACACACACACACACACACACACCAGCAATTTGGGTAGAATTAATGTGACATTGCACTCTGAAGCCAGCTATCTGGGTTCAAATCCCTATGACACTAACTTAACCTCTCTGTGCTTCAGTTTCCTCATTTATAAATTAGAATGATAACATTAGCGTGATCATAGGGTTGTTTTGAAGACCCCCTGAAATACGAAACGGAAAGGGCTTACAGCAGTGTCTGGCATATAGCAAATGCTAGGAAATTGCTTGCCGTTATTATTTCCAGAAAGTTTACTGCCTCGCCTGCCTATTATTCTGTTGGTTGGGAAATAATGATCTAATAAAAATAATAATTCCATACAACAATACTCACAAACTGAAATGCCTAGAGGGGCTGGGGGTTGAAGTGGTCCGCACATAAGAAAAATTGTGTGACCCCCCCACCCCCTTGATTCTATTTGATGTTCCATTTTGAAAGAGAAATGAGCACAGAAAAATATCCTTTAGAGGAAAGACATCAGTGCAAGCATAGTGATAGACGGTGACTGTGCCTTGGCCTCAGTGTTGGGGACAATGGAGAGTGGCGGTGACTGTGGTGAACTGGAGCAAGAGGACACACGCCCTGTATATAGGGGCAGTGGCTACTCAGTTTCAGCTGATTGCTGCCATGTGGGAATTCAGATTTGATGTCAGATCTTTTGATTCTTTTTTTTTTTCAAGAGAAGCCAGAAATCTGCATTTTTTTTAATGTAAAATCTTCCAATTATTAAATGTTGGCTCAACTCTTTGAAAACATTTGATGAGCCAAACAAAACATCTGGGGACCAGATTCAGTCACAGCTGCCAGGACTGTTTCAGCCTTATATTTGTGTGCTGTAGTCATCATCTTACTTAATCCTGCGGTGTCCGTGTGAGTATCACCAAGTGCCTAGCCACGGCCCATCTGGGGTCGAGATAAAAAACTCAGGTGGTGGCAGTGCACTGCAGGTAACTCAGTTACCTGGCGAGAGGGAAAATTCTGAGATCATCCACTGATTTTCCAAGGAAGACTTCATCCTGTTTCTAAGAGAGATCCTTCCCTTCTCTGGGCTTCCATTTCCCCATTAGCAAAGCAGGCAAAGGAAACAGTTTCCTCTAGTGCATGTTGAGTACTGTGACCACTTCAAGGGATCCCTGATCATGTTTTACTACCTGCCAGGCTATAGGCAGAGTGCCTTTTGTGGTAGATCATCGGCTGTTTTGTCTCCTTGCTTCACTCTCCCATTGGGGAGCATTCCTTCTCTTCCCATGTTTGTAGTGGAGCCACTGATTAGAGTACATAGTAAACATCAGCCATTGGCCACATGACCCAAGCCTGACCAGTCATGCTCTCCATCTTCCTGGCAACAATGATTAATTGTTCAAGGGGTGGGAAGGGGACCCAAGCAGAGTCTAGAGAGAACTTATTTAGAATTGCCATTCAGATGCGGACAGAAGGAAGCCCTTTTTGGGGGGAGGGGGTTGCTAAGCTAGAGCTGCTGGTGGCCATGTCCCCACCCTATTGGAAAGGTCCCTCTGCAATGGGGGAGAAACAAGCCAACATGCAGAAAGGCAGAGACGAGACACAGATGCAGAGGGCAAGCTGTGACATTTCAGAATTTAGTCATCAGTTCTCGATGCCAAGAACCTGGTCCCTACAGCAATTTATCAGCTCTAATGGGCTACCTCATTATGCTCTGAATCATAAGAACCAATCAATGTCTTAATCAATTCCTTAAGCAAGTTGGGTTTCTATTAATTGCAAACAAAAAAAGTCAGACAATTGCCAAAATAATTTTTTACAACCAAGAAATTCAGACAATTACATTAGGATCTAAAGTCCACTAGAACACAACTGTTCAAAGAGCAGGGCCACACTGGTCTTGTTCACTACTGTGTCCCCAGTGCTGTGAACAGGACCTGGTCCATAGCGGGTTCTCAGAAAATATTTGTCAAGTGAATAATAGATAATGGATGAGTATTACCTCATGTAATCCTTACACAAACCTTAATGGGGAGACATTATCATCCAAAGCACCAAATGGCAAGGTAAGGGCAAAAAGTTCACCCTGCCAGAAAGGACAGCTGCCAGGTTCTGATGTTGCTGGTAAACCTACAACCCCCCATCCTGACAACCCCCTTCTAAGTGGTTTTCTTGCCTCTATGCATGCAGAGAATCAAGTGACCTTTCAAAAGCACAGGCGTATTTCAGTCACCTCTGCCTAAAACCCTTAACTGGTGTCTACCTGTCTGCCACAGTCCACTGCAGAGGCTGGAGTCCCTGGAAGGACCGTTCTGCATCATGGTCCCTGCCTTCCTCACTGCCCCCCGCTGCCTGGGCCCCACCCTCCAGCAGTGCCCAGCTTCCAGACAGACTTCTCCTGCCCGCTGGGTTTCTCTTCCGTCCCGGTCCTGTGAATCTGTTCCAAGTTTCTGATGAGTTATTGGATCCTCAGTTTTAAATCTTTTTCATATGCAAGTAGTTTATTCTCATTAAGAGAAACCCTATCTCCTGCTTGTTTAACTATGTCAGTTAAATCCGTTAAGTTTATTTGTGTTTGCCCAGTGGTAATTTTTATTGAGAGAACATCTGAAACCGTCTTCAGAGAGGAAGCTGGAGAAGCCGGTGGAGGGCCCCAGCTCTGTGACAGAGTTTCCTGACGTCGCCCCCACCCAGGACAGCCCCTTCCGTCCACGGGAGGCTGACCACTGGGTTGCTCGGCACTGTCGAGTTCAAACTTTTGAGTTTTGAATTTTGCAAAGAACAGCTTTGACTTTCAAGATTTCACATTGTGTGCCTTTCTGTTGGAGGGAGTTTCAAAGCAGAGCCTGGTCTAATGACTTCTGATACAGTTTGTGAATGAGCAGTTTTCTACCTTCAGATGGCGGGGAAGGACCCAGAATTCATACCCCTGGATGTGATCACTCCGTCCCCCTCGGAGTCCCTGCTGCAATGTGTATCTTTCACGGGCCCCTGGCACTTTCTGCCCTCAAGTCAGGTTCATCTGCCTTATTCTCCCACTGAACTCTGAAAGCCTCTTGTGAGGGCTGTATATAATGAGTTATACCTCCTGGCTTATCTACGAGAGCCTCTTGAATATAGTCAACTTTTTTTCACGTCTGATGAATAATGAGTGAATGAATGAATCCATGGACATCATTTGCACACAGTCCTGCCTTCCCAGTATGCGTACCGTCAGGGACCACTACAAATAAGTGGCCCGAGCAGGTGGTCATCGTTGCTCCTCTTTCATAAGGCTTTTAAACATTCATTTTCTTATCTTTATTTCCTTCGAGGAAAAAGAAAAATCCTTTCCTGGTTAATCACAAGTTTCCACCGTTGGTTCTTCCAAGGCAAATTGCAATTTCCAAATGATGCAGAACAAAGCTAACCACAACGACAAAACCAGGCAGCCCAAAAAGAGAGACGGGAGATTTCAGAGCACAAAAGACAACTTAACCGAAAGTATGCCCGTCAACTCCCCTCATTTCCCACCCAGGTTTTTTAGCATCTCATTTTGACTGAAAATAAGTTGGTAATACATTGAGCTTTTAACTGTGAGTTAGGTTGTCAAGATAGATCGTGAGCTCCCTATCACTGGAGATAGGCACTGGAGGTTGGGTGACTAACAACGGGGAAAACAGGACAGAAAGGAACTGACTAGAAGGCAGTGAAGAGTCCAATAATGTGCTCTAAGACCCCCAAGATGACAAATTCAGCTGTACAATGGGTAGACAGAAAGGAGTAGTGAAAAACAGTGTAAGATTTAGGTTCAAACAGTTCTGAGACTGACTCTTGGCTACAGTGATAACTAGCTATGTGACCATGAGCAGGTTGCATAACTTCTCTGATTAAATAAGGTATAAATTATGTATAAAGAACCTAGCTGGCACAGAGTATGTTAAAATATACCAGCTTTCTTTATTTGTTCTTTAAGAGGAGGGGGGTATGGTAGATTGCAAACATTTCTCCCATTTATGTAAGCGTACCCATCTGCAAAGTGACATTATCTCTAGAGGTTCTTTCTGTGTCTCTGTCTCTGTCTCTCTCTCTCTCTCTCTTTCCATTCAGGAATCTGGGTGTAGTTATGTGATTTGCTTTGGCTAATGGGGCATTAGCAAATTTGGCACAAGCAGAAGCTTGCAAAGTATTCTTGGGAAATCCTGAATCTATGGCCATGTGAATGAGCCTGGTCTAACCTGCTAGATGGACAGAGGCATGTGGCTAGTTTCTCCCACTCCCTCTAGCCAATATGTGAGTGAGGCCATTCTAGACACCCCCCCCAAGTCCCCACAACCCCCCACCAGCTAACTGTAGAACTTCCCCATTGACCCACAGACTCCATACGCATTAATAAAACGGATGTTGTTTTAAGTCACTAGGTTTTTAGGGCGGTTTGTTACACAGCAAAAGCTAACTATTACGAGTAGTTAGGACAAGTTTCCTACTATTTAATAATAGAAATCAGTAGGGGAGCGGAATTTGCTTTTCAGAAACTCAGTCAATGGGTGATTTTCCCATAATACAAGTGCATCTCCTGATCTAAGAGCCATCCATGTGAACAGAACTGTCAAAACATAGCTAAACTGTCTGTCTCTCAGGCTTTTATAACCAGTGTAATCCGCAGAAATGCATGGTAAGCCAAGAACAATGAATGTTAAAGCTCGGGCTGCTAAATACAAAAAGATATTTAAGCCTTATTTACACAAGCCCTGTGTTCCCAGAAAAACCCACCAGTCCTCCCGGAGAGGAGGCAGGCGTGGGGCATCCCTGGTGTTCTTCCTCTAGGAGAGAGACTGTCTGTGATCCCTGGGTAAAGCAGAGGAATAGTCAAACATTATTTAGAGCCCACTTTAATATTACCTAAAAAGCGCCATTCTCAGGCTTTGATGTCTTAGCTTGGTAGAAATAACACTTCCCTCATCAAAAAAGTTGTTTGATCCCTGAATTCCATTTTTTTTTTCTTCTTTCATATATTAACTCAGAGCATTTCAGTCTCCCCTAGGGATGAAGCGATAAAAGTGGGCAGTTGATTTAGTGAATATAGTTATTTAACGTCATTATTATTGCAGCCCTGAATGGGGATCCTGTCCCTTTCCTGTTGATTATCTTATGGTTTCTGTCCCACCCTCACCTCCCCAGGCCCTCCACACAGCCCCTAGGCAGTTCTCACATCATCTCACACAGAGTAACGGCAGCTCTTCTCCTGCTCTCAGCACTTAATACCCTTTAAGACTCATGTGGTTCTCTTGCTCAGATACCTGCAATGGCTCCCTATTGCCTAGGCCCCTGAGCGGCCTCTCCTTTCCCCATTGTGTTAGTTTCCTAGGGCTGTCATTACAAAGCGCCACACACCAGGCAGCTGAAACAACAGAAGTGGATTGTCTCGCGGTTCTGGAGACTCGAAGTCCAAGATCAAGGTGCTGGCGGTGTTGGTTCCTTCTGAGGGCTGTGAGCAAGAATCTGTCTGTTCCTCCCCCCTAGCTTCCAGCGGCCTCCGACAGTCCTCGTCTGGAGGATGACATTCTCCCTGTATCTTCACATCACCCTCTCTCTGCGCATGTCCGCTTCTGGGTCTCAATTTCCCCTTTACAAGGACATCAGTCACTCTAAATTAGGGCCCACCTGCACGGTTCATAACTTGATTGCCGTCAAAACCCTATTTCTAGGTCACATTCACAAGCGCTGGGCGTTAGGACTCACATCTTTTTGGTGGGTCATTCAGTCTGCGAACCCTGTTTTATGAGGTCCCTTCAGGAGCTGGGCCGCACTCCCTGTCCTGAGTGTGTCCTGGGGGCTCCCTGGGTCAACCTCGCACCTTCACAGGTCTAGCTACAGCGCCATCAGATGCTGTCAATGGTTATGTCTGGGGCCCAGTTTCTGCTCTGCCATCAATCAGGTCACTAATGCCCTCTGGGCCTCAATTTCTTCGTCTTTAAAATAGGCATAATAATAGTACCTACCTCCAGGGCATTGTTGTGAGAGTTCAATGAATTCATATAAATGAAACTTTGAATAGTGCCCAGCTCCTAAGGAGCATTTAGTGAATGTTAATTACAATTATGTTTTTGTTTTTTTGAAGTCTTCCCTTGTTTCTTCTCTCCAGTGAGGCTCGCCCTCTCACTGTCCCCAAATAGAAGGTTGTGACGTTCCAAGGTCACACTGCAAGTCCCACAAGATTAAAACCCAGACCTCCCCTTCCCCCCACCTCCCGAATCCAGCGCTGTCTCATGGTCTCCTTGTTCCATACCTCACCCCGATCCCTGGTTTACCTGCCACTCACCCTCTTCTGGATCCTTTCTGTGATCCCACATTGCTCCAAGGTTGAGCCATGAAAATCATTTTCTAAAAAGCCTAGCTCCCAATGTGAACTAAATGCGCCCTAAGTATTCGCAGCCGCCGCTCTGCTACGTGTTAATTTGTCACTCGGGGATACGGCCGGGGGGGGGGGGGACGGGAAAAGCACTGCGTGCGGGGTAATGGATCTCCCCCAAGTTTGCCCCCAGTCTTCATCAGCATCCTAATTATTCCACACCTTTTTAATAGAGGAGGCATTAGCATTCCTAAGCTGCGTAGGGGTCTGATTGAAATAATGTCTTCTGAATTATCTTTTCATGAACCAAAAAAATAAGTGGGAAGCTCCACCCACACAGCCTTCTCCTGGGCTGCTGCCTGGTCAGGATTCTAGGGACGGACGGACGGACAAGGGAGTGTGAACAGGCATTTGACCCACTGAGGGTGGGACATGTTGCTGGTCCCTTTGCTCTTCCTCCTCCTCCCCATCCTTCCTCATTGTGCTCATCCCTCAGGGCCCAGTTCATGTGACTCCTCCTCCAGGAAGCTTTCTCTGACCTCCTTTTCTGGTTGCATGTAGAATATGGGCCACCAGACCCGGCTCTTAATTCTCTGGAGCACCACTTACGTTGCTCTGTTTGTGTGGCCCTTGCCGGTCTGAGCGCACATATCTCAAAAAGAAAGCCCTGTGAGAATCTCTGCTTGTCTTCTCTGTAGCTTCCGGCACTGGCCCAGGCCCACAGTAAGTCTCAATGTATAATTATCGACTTCACTCACAGAAAGAAAGACAGTCTGAGTGTCAATGTATCCTGGTCCCTCCAACTGTCTCCCACTGCCACGGCCTTCCCAGATGTGACTCCTCCAGGGCTCTCAGCATCGGTGAAATGCGGAGTAGAGCTTAATGAGCAAGGAAGGTCTTCCCAACAGCCAGTGGTCTGAGCAGGCAGTGGGCTGCCGCCCACGGTACAAACTTCACCATCTCAAGGGGCTTCAGAGCAGCAGGTGGGAGACCCTTCATGGCTCAAAGACTCTAAGGCTCCATGGCTACAATGTCCCATGGAGCCAGGGTCTGTGACACCAAGGTTCCATTCTGTGTTTCATGTCAGCCTTTGCAAAAGAAAGACCAGCTCGTTTTAGTAGCTCCCGGGACGTGTGCTAGGAAGGAAATCTGTAGCTGTCGCCCGCCGCCTTGTTTAAATTGGTACAAACAGAACATTTCACATTTGGAGCTGTCACTCCACCGAGAGTCATTCACATAAACAACGAGGTCCTCGTGGGTTTGATGGCAACACAAACACCACTTGTGAGTCAATTAAGGAAGCGGTAATTAAAAAGGGGGAACAGTATGCAGTCTCTCTAATCATATCTTCCCCCCGGGCCTGGCCGGCTGACTGGCAGGCTGGCTGGCGGTCTGCAGGGCACTCCAGGGATCCGCGTCAGGGCCCTGTGCTTCCGCCCTGGGCAGAGCTCTCCCCGGGTGAGGTTTGAAGGGAGGGAAGACATGGAGATAGGACCCTAGACCTCTGGGAGCAACCAGCAAGTGATATAACCGTGAAAATGGTTGTAAATTAAAGTGCATCTAATGGGTTGCAATATTGCACCCCCCCCAAAAAAAAAGACTACTCACAATTTCTTGGTTTTCAAATAATCATAACCAATATTTTTTTAATTTTTACTGTGTTATAAGAACTTTTTAGGCATTGTCATAATAATCTCATGTGATAGCTGCTGTTATTGACTTCATTTTTCTAGATGAGGAAACTGAGGCACAGGCCCCAAGTCATTCAACTAGGAAGAGGCAAGGCTAGAATTCAAACTTTGGGAATAGGGCTCCAGAGCCCACTCCTTTTATAACTATACTCAACCACCTCTCACCTTTATGAAATGCTCTTTCCTAGGCCTCGGTCTTCCTAATGATACTCAAATATTTGCCATTTGTTAAATAATGACTCTTTTCCAGAAACTATGCCATGCCCTTGACATGGGAGATCTCATTTTATATTCATAGTATGTATTGTGATTATCCCCATTTTATAGATGGAAAAGCTAAGGCTCTTGAAGATTAAATGCTATCCCTCACCCAACTGAGTGACAGAAACTAGAATCAAATCCATATTTGCCTGACTCCAAATAATTTCATCCTGCATTTTTTACTCCCCATTGTGAGTATTTGGAATGGGATTCATCAAGGCCAAATACTAGACTAAGAAACAGCTTTTAAACTTTGTATCCTGCTAGGCTAAGAGCATGAGAGGAGAAGACCCAATAAGATCTTCCGGCCTTAATGGTTGCTATGGTATTAAAGCCTGTCCCCCACCCTCTGATTCATATGTTAAACTCTTAACCCTCAGTGTGACTGTATTTGGAGATAGTGTTTTTAGGAGGCAAGGCCAAATGAGGTCAGAAGGGTAAGGTCCTAAACTGATAGGATTGGTGGTCTTCTAGGAGGAGGAAGAGAGAGCCATCTCTCTTTCTCGGAGCACATGCACCAAGGAAAGGCCGTGTGAGCACGCAGTGGAAAGGTGGCGTCTGCAAGCCAGGAAAAGAGAACTGGAACCCAAACATGCAGTATCCTGATCTTAGACGCCCAGCCTCCGGAACTGTGAGACTATCCAGTTCTGCTGTTTGAGCCAGTGAATCGTGGCATGTCAGTGGTAAGTCATGGCAGCCCAGAATCCTAGATCTTTTGGAATGCTTAGAATCTTTTAGAAGCATTAAGATATTAAAGCTTTGTGCCAAGTAAGAACTGTGGCTGATCCATCTCCCATCTTCTAGAAGGATGGATGGAAGGAAGGATGGATGGATGGATGGATGGATGGATGGATGGAAATTTGGGTATACAGGTTATTCATCCAGAGTTAGAGACAATTACCATGGATCAACACTATTCTGATGACTGTCCCATATCCATTTTGGTAACTTTTCCATTATTTCCTCTTAACTCTCATGGATGACTGAGATCTCGGAGAAGAGGCTTCCCAAGGTGGCAAAGAATCTGGATGCTTCTCAGTGAGTTGTAGCTTTGATCGAAGGAGCAGTGGATTAACGTTCTGTCCCGCCCCTGAGGACACTCTCATCAGTATTCTCAACTGAACAAACACACAAAAGGACCGCAACTGAAATTACTCTGATGTGTGCTTTCAGTTTTATAAATTTATTATAAATCATATCTCCTATGTTTGGGGCAGGAGGTTTGGGAAGATTAATAGCTGTGAAAATCTTTCTGGGGCACTAGATCTGGGGGTAGCCTGGGACTTAGCAAACATTTTCTGCGTGTCTACTATGTGCCAGGCCCAGCAAAAAGATGCTGAGACACAGAGGTGAGCAGAACCCCTTGCCTATCTTCAAGCTCTGAGTCGAGGGGAGGCTTACGAAGCCTCCACCCTCCGTCCTTAGGAGCTGGGCAGGCCCACTGAGTGTCTCTGTTGACCTCCACCCCCACACTACCCAGGCAAAACAAAGGAAGAGACATCCTTTCTTTGCCAGGGAACAGAGCTCTAAATGAAAGGGAACAGAAGGCAGTGTCCCTGAGGACATTAGGCTCCAAACCCAAGAACAGTCTCCAGGGTCATGTTCAAAAGGTTGAATAAATAGAACTAACGGGCCAGCACTGGGGAAAACTGGAACAAGTTTTGTGTTGGGGGCAGGGATGAGGACTTAAATAGGAAGCAGGGCCCAAAGAGGCAAGTAGGCAGAGGAAAGGGGCTGCCTCTTAGGGCAGCCAACACTCAGGGAGGGCAGGAGGACAGTTCAGCTGGGGGACAGTAGCAGCCGCCGTGTGCCGAGTGCCGGAGACCAGGTCCATCGGGCACTCCCCGGGCACGAGGTCAAGCCTGAAAATGCCTGTTTAGCCCAGTGTCAGGTCATGGAAGGAACAACCCTGTCACATGGGTTGTGTTCCCCCCAGTTTTTCACTGATGATGAGAAATTAAAGGTCCGAGAGCTAAAACATCAGGCACTGGTCCAGCCGCAAACTGGCCAGAGCCATGCTTTCTGCCCAGGTAAGTCACCCAAGGGCTGCACCCTTCTCCCCCACCTCTGCTGCTTCCCCAAGGGGGGCTCTCAAACTGGCAGAATCTCCCCTAGGCCTCTCTAAGTCAACCTCTTTTTCCTTGTCTGTAAAACGGGTTGTTTAGGGATCGAGAATGAAATGAAAGTGACAAAAAAGCATTTGTCAAGTGGGGCGTATTCTCCAAGTTGGTGGGTGTGGCTGCTAGTTGGAAGCAGATTGGGGCAAACAACGGTCAACATCTCTACAGCCCTGAGACTGTGCTAGGCACTGCTCTGAGCACCATTCACGTTGTGATCGCGTCTGAGCCTCACCTCAAACCTAGGAGGTAGGAACGACGGTCTTCATTTTATATAGGCACAACGCACTGGGAAACTTCCACCTCATCCCACGGCTGCGCACTGGGCCATCTGCCTTCAGAGCCCACACTCTTTCCACTCCAGTCTACATGGCAGAGCAGAAAGAATGCAGGCCCGGTGCCCAGAGAGGCGGTGAGAAGCTTGGCTCTGCCTAATGGTTCTGTGCCCTTTGGCAACTCGCTGAACCTCTCTGGGACTATTTATCTCTTAAATGGAGATTTAAATGCAAGTGCTCAGTTCACTGTGCCTGTTGGGAGGATTTCAAGACATGATGTTCATAAAACACTCAGCCCCATGCTTGGCACATGTAAGTGCTGGATGAATGGCAGTCACTGTGATGGTGAGAAGGAGGAGGGGAGGAGGAGGAAGAAGGCAAGGCTGGGAGGAGGAAGAAGAAAGGGAGGAAGAGGAAGAAGCAGAGAAAGAGGAAGAATAGGCAGGGGAACAGAGAAGAACAAGACCACCGTTACCTGCTCGGACTTGCCTCTGTTTCTGACCTGCCCCCTTAGCTCAGGCGAGCCAGTCTGCCACGGCAGCCGTGGGCAAGATGGGTGTGGTCCCCCACAGTCCCTGGGCAGGGCCATCTCTCCGTGCCCTCCTGTCTCCCCTGACAGCCCCTTCCTAGATCCCAACAGCCCCTGAGCCCCAAGTGCAAGGAGCCCCATCAACAAATCTGTTTCAGGAAAGGCCATCATTTGGGCTATAAATTAATAGGCTCTCTGCGGCCATTTGCAGAATCAAAGGCAGAATCAGCTCTAGATGATGCATCAGGCCCAGGAGGCCAGGGGCAGAGCGGTCACCTCCAGTCAGCGAGGATCAAAATCTATGTCTCCTCTTGGGCCCCAGTGCTGGTGTCACTGAAGGCTGCCCACTTGGTCCCCTGCATGAGCTAAAGTGGGGCAAATAGTATGGGGCAAGAGACAGTAGCTACTGTGTGTGTATATTAGAGAGAGAGAAATTTGTTGGGTTTTTTTGGTGTGTGTGTGTGTGTGTGTGTGTGTGTGTGTGTTTCTAAGAGACCATCAGCATTCCAGCAGCGTCCTAAGAAATTCATCAAATTATTTAACCTTTGCTGGAATAAATAATACATGTGCTTTTTCAGGATTTATTCTGATTAAGCCGCTCTGGAGTGATGCCAGGCCTGAGCCCGCCCCAGGAAAGGCAGGAGGGTGCTGGTGGCACAGGATGGGGAATCAGGAGGCCAGCTGAGGGCTGGATGGGAGGGGGCCGATGAGGCCGGAGATGGACCCCCCGTAAGCCCCTCCAGGATGGTTGGCTATACAAGCAGAAGATGAATTTTGCCAGCCTCTGTCTCGCTACCTGCAGGCTGCCTGCCTCCATCTTGGCGGGAGGAAGGAGGTGTGGTGCAGAGAAAGCTGGACCTGGGGTTCAGACGAGGCTCAGTCTGCCAGGTGACTGCCTGCATGTCGGGAGGCTGACACCTAGAAGGTGTGGGTTGGAGCCCCTGCTCTGCTCTCTTCCAGCTGTGGGTTCTGCCCTCTCCTGGCATCCCCATCCATATGCACATGCCCAAGTGGTGCTTGTAAAGTGCAGCACCGAGTATCTATTGAGTGCTCAGTAGATATGACGGCGGCACATATGAAACCGATGAGACATAACCAGGTCCTTTAACCCAGTGTTGTTCTACAGCCGATCTGCAGACCAGTGCCGGCTCACCAGGAATTTCACGTCAGTCTGCAAAAGTGTTAACAACTCTGATGTGAAAACCACGGCTTTCACCTACAGAAAGACTGTTTTGTGTGGCTCAAACTATACATGCATAGAGTGATGAAGGCCACGCTAACACTAGGTGCTCTGATCTATATGCTTTCAACAAATAATCTGATTTAACTTTAGTCCCAAGAGGCCTGCACAATCATCATCCTCATTTTACAGAGGGGGACACTGAGACCCAGAGAGGTCAGGGAACCTGCATGAGGTCACCTAGCTGACCAGGGCAGGATTTGAACCCAGGTTAGCCACAGAGCCCCTTACAGCAAGGCATTATGACGTCACTTCTACTTTGCCTTCCCTTGGAGGACACTGCCACTGTGCACGGGGGTGAGAAAGGCAGAGAAGGCTCTAGATTTTCCGATTCGATTGCCCACATGGAGAGTAAGTAGTCAATGAAGGCAATGACCTGAAAAACCTGAGCCCATCAGTGACATGAAATTTGCAAGAACCTGATTCCAGTGAAAGCTCTAGATAAACTGCAGAGATACTGAAAGAGAAATTGTCATGTTTAGGACATTTGCATGCTCAGCGGTGTCAGAGGATCCCGGGAAGGTTCTAGAGATCTCCCAGGAGCCGGCTGTAGCAGACGCATCTCTAGGAAAAGCCTGTGGATTTGGGCTCGCTCGGGTCCATGTTGAGCCCTCAACCTTAAAGCGACAAGTCTCGGAGGCTATGAGTCAGCTAGAGCTGCTATGCAGAACGCCACCAACAGGGGAATTAACAGAAAATTATTTCCTCACAGTTCTGGAGGCTGGAAGTCCAAGTTCAAGGTGCTGGCAGAGTTGGCTTCTGGTGAGGCCCTGCTTTCTGGTTTGCTTCCTGATTTGTAGCTGTTTCCTTGCATGGCCTTGTCCCCGTAGGGCCATACGTTTGGTGTCTCTTCCTCTTCCTATAAGGACACCAGTCCTATTGGATTAGGGCCCACCCTTACAACTTCATTTAACCTTAATTACCTTCCTAAAGCCCTATTTTTAAATAAGTCACATTGGGGGTTATGGCATCAACCTATGAATTTTGGTGGGGGAGAAATCATTTTATAGAGGTCAGAACAGAGGAGGGCTGGGCAGAGCTGACCTGACCTCCCAGTGAGGGGAAGGGCCGAGGGCCACCCAGCCTACCCCAGACTGGAAGCTATGTGGCCATGGACAAGTCCCTTCTCTTCCTAGGGCCTCAGTTTCCCCACTACCAAGTGGGGTGGCCGCCCCTCTCCACAGTCCCTCTGAGCTGTGACGGTCTGTATTTCTCTAGGCCGTTGCACCGCCAGGGAGAGCAGGCACAGGCTCTGGGGGCACTGTGCGTGGGTTCACATCCAGCTTCCCCACTGAGCAGCTCGGTGACCTTGGGCAAGTGAGCTGACCTGACCCCACGAGCACATTTTTTTTACCTGTCATATGGGGGCAGTAGTAATCCCTACCTCTAGTCTGGTAGCCTTGGTTAAACAAGAGGTTTCCGTGGTTCACCTGGCTTGGGGTGGGGATTTGGGAAGGAACAGCTGATGTGCAGGAAGTCAGGGGCGGTAGAAAGTCTCTCTCAGACTCAGACGGAACACAGGAGAGCGTGAGTACCAGGGGCCCAGAGCAGAGGCCCAGGGAGGAGACGGCAGGGTGCTAGCTCAAACCCCAGACCCACCTGGGATTCAGATCTCCGAGCTCTGAGGTCCAAAGACCAGAGAAGCCCTCAGTATTTTTACAACTGCCCAGTTAGCTCCAGTCTCTCTCTAAGAAGCAGAAACGTGAGGTTGGAAAGATTCACAATTGCCCACGATAAACCCAAATAATCTTTCTTGAAACCACATATCATTTTCCTCTTAAAAAAACGAAATCTCTAATTAGAGCTTCCTCTGAATGTTTTCTCTTTGAAAAAAAAATTAAAAATGTATAAGCCCTTCTGTATCATGTATGTATATTTCATTGCTGCATAATTGGGATCTTTGTCAGTAACTGGGGTAGCAGGAGACAGCCTTTTAACCAGCTACTGATGCTAATGCGGAGAGAGACATTCTCCCCCTCTTTGCTCGGCTGTTCTAGCCAGAGACTAGAGTCCTCCCTAATAAGTATTTATGTCAAAACCCTTTTTGGGGAGTGGGGAGAAAGAGCAGCTGTAGCACGGTTGAAAGACGGGGCTCTGATTACAGTATGCCGGCAAAGGGAGGGGAGACCATTTTTAGAGCGAAACAGTGTTAATCAAGTTAATCACAAAACCCGCGCTATAATTGCTTCTGCTCTCAGACAAAATTTTACTTTTATCTAAATTACTAAAGTGAGGAGAGTGCAATCCACTCTAATTTAGCTTTTGAGCTAAGGAGAAATCTTGTGTGGAAGGCTGGAGAGGTTTTTAAACATCAGGAGAACTCATGCAATAGAATTCAACCCTTTTCCTCTCTCTCTCTCTCTCTCTCTCTCTCTCCCTCTCCCTCTCTCCCCCCCTCCCTCCTCCCTCCCACCTACCCTCTCTCTCTTTCTTTAAGACAGCTTAGTGCAGGAGTTGGAAGCTTAAAGTCCTGGATCTACCACTTAAGGCTGTGTGAACAAGTTATTTTGCTTTTCAAAGGCCTCAGTTTCTTCATCTGTGAAATGGGGATGATAATGGTACCCATTTCAGGATGTGGGGCAGAGTAAATGCAGTGACAAGGATAAGGTGCATAGAACAGGGGTTGGTGAGTACACACACACACACATGCGCACAACACTCGAGAAGTGTTAGTTACTATTCTTATCCCTCAATTTTCCTTCCTTATTTTACCTCCTCCCTCACTCTCCTCCATCTTCCTCTGCTCTGTCCCCTGACTCCTGCCTCCCGTTATTAAGTGCACACACTCTCTAGGAAGCATGACCTGTTTTCGGAAGCTAATCCTCTGGTTCTCAGTTAGTTCAACTACAAGAGGAAAGTGAGCATGAACTCAAGAGACTACAGAGAAGTACTGGGGTTTGACTGAAGGGGACTCCTTCCTCCTGGGCAGTCAGGAAGGACTTCATGGAAAAGGAAGCATTGTAGCTAGGCACTGAATGCCACTTCAGATGTGGAGTCAGGAGAATGAGGGAGGCAGGACTGGGACCCACACTCCAGACAGAAGGACCAGCATCGGCAGAGGTCTGGAGAGGGCTGTGCAGAAGCAGCCAGTATGGAACTCAGTAGGAAATCTGGGTACTGTCTGGTGGAAGTCAGCTGAGCACGCTCCTGAGGACAGACCAAAGCTATCATTCTGGCCCAGTGCAGCCCTCACATTTCATCCAGGTCATCCTGCCTTCCTCAACTTCCAGGAGACCCCAGGTGGGATCGCATGATAACCACACACGGGACCATACCCAGGCCTGTGTCACCGGCTGCCATAGTCTCCGTCCTCCACCAGCTTCACTCTCTCCTCTTTGGGACTTCCCAATTCACGCTTAGTCCAATGAGAAGCTGATGTCATCCAACTTGCCCGGAAACACAGATTAGAGAAAACACACACAGTCAATTTAACTGGCAATTAAACAGGCTCCCCTATGTAATTAGCGTCAAGACAACTCACAATTACTACAGGGCGCGCCTTCGCAGCCAAGGCTGCACATTTATATATAGCGACAATTACTGGGCGCTAATATCTTAACAGGAAGCAGAGGAAATTTGTGAAACCATTTCAAGGAGGCAGACGGTCCTGTCCCTCTGCACTGTAAATAACTCTTCTGTAAATGCAACTGTAAAATTAAAGAGCGAAGGCTTGAAATGGTGCCGAAGAAGAAAAATCCTTACTCTGTTGAGAATTGAGAGTAACTGATTGCTGTTTGGGGATGAGTGATGCCAGGAGACTCACTAGTTGTGCCATGTTAGTAATAACAAACAGCACTGATTGAGCGCCTCCCTGTGCCAGTCCCATTCATACTGATTGGACCCAGGTTTCACAATGGCTCTCTTACAGAGAAGGGGATCTGAGGTCAGGGAGGTGAAGCCGCAGACCCAAGGTGCCCCTTGGTGTGTATGGAAAATGAAGCCTGGAGACTGTCACCAAGGAGTGTCCCCACTGGTGTCTCCAGGCTCCCTGGAGCTGCCCTGCAGATCTGAGGTCCTTGTTCCCAGGGAGGGGGAGGGGGCGGCCTGAGATGACTTCAGGCTCATGAGAGTCCGTGTAACTTAGCCCAGACGAGAGAGCCTCTGGAAGCAGGGAGCGCCACTCTGGGCACACAGGAGGCATTCTCCTTCCTCTTCCCCTCTTCTAACCCTGCAGAACCACCCCTGGAAGGAACAGCAACCATCCCCTAAATTAGGAACCCAGCAATTAGGAACACTTAGCTGGACTTAATATATGAGCTTAGCTCATCAAAGAACCTTAGCAGTGAAATCTACTCATCCAAACCATTAGGGCAAGTTGGTAGATGTATCAGTTAGCTATTGCTATGCTACAAACTTGCTCAAGACTCAGGAGCTTGAAAGCAATTATTTATTATCACTGATCCATCTGCTGGTCAGCTGGGGTTTGGCTGATCTAGGCTGGGCTTGGCTGGGTGCCTCTTCCTACTGCGGGTCTGTGACCTAGCTGGGCACCTCTGCTCCACATGCCTCTCGGGCTCCTTGGACCAACAGGTTGCCTGAGGCATGATCTTCTCATGGGGATGCCAGAGACTTAAGAGTGTGAACAGAAGCATGTGAGGGAGGCCTGGGATTGGCTCTGGTACACCATCACTTTTGTTCACATGCCATTGATCAAAGCAAGTCACATGACCAAGCCCAAGTCACATGGCAAGTGTGTGGACGCAGGGAGGAGTAAAGACTTGGGTAAGAGAGAAGGGAGTTCAATTTAACTACAATGCAAAAAACAAGTCATTTCTTTGTTTAAAAATAATCAGTATTTGATGGGGAAGGACTAAAGCTTTAATTTATGACTCTGACAAGTGAGAATAATCACAACTATCTCAGAGAGTTGTTGTGAGATTTATAAATACCGAGCACTAACCAATTGTGCCACTGGAGCCCCTGTTGTGAGATTTAAATGAGATAATACATATAAATTACTCAGCTCCATGACTGACAAGTCATCTGCCTTCAGGAATCACCACTGTTCCCAGGGTGATCAACTTGTCCTGGTGTGTCCAGGACTGTCCATCCTAGGAAGCCCCTCAATGCCAGACAGACCAGAATGGTTGGTCACCTGAACTGTCCCCATCACTAGACTAATATGCACTCATCTGCATTTGTCAGGCAAACTGCCTGGAAAGTGGGGTCAACAGTCTCATTTAACACTTATAACCACCCTACTCAGCAAGAAGCCACTGTTTTGCTGCTGCTGTATAGGAGAATTACATAGTATTAAAGAATATAAAGGATAAAAAATGATTTTTTTTTTGTATTTTTCTGAAGTTGGAAATGGGGAGGCAGTCAGACAGACTCCCGCATGTGCCCGACCGGGATCCACCAGGCATGCCCACCAGGGGGCGATGCTCTGCCCATCTGGGGCATCGCTCTGTTGCAACCAGAGCCATTCTAGTACCTGAGGCAGAGGCCACAGAGCCATCCTCAGTGCCCGGGCCATCTTTGCTCCAATGGAGCCTTGGCTGCAGGAGGGGAAGAGAGAGACAGAGAGGAAGGTGAGGAGAGGGATGGAGAAGCAGTTGGGCGCTTCTCCTGTGTGCCCTGGCTAGGAATCGAACCCGGTACTCCTGCACACCAGGCCGACGCTCTACCACTGAGCCAACCGGCCAGGGCAAAAAATGATTTTTTTTTTAAATGGACTCTTCCTAGGGACTAACCATCTAATAAAAAAAGATAACAAACAAACAAACAAAAACACATGCATAGTAACAACTGTGATACAAGAGAGAAATTGGTTCTGGCAAAGCCAACTTTCCCAACAATGGCAAGGTGGTTGGGGTTTCTCAAAATTAACATTCACGTTCTTTTATAGCCTCTTTATCTTCTTAGCCAAGGTATAGCCTCTCTATCTTCTTAGCCAAGGTCAGAGTCTGGCTTTGGGAATCCAAGGAAAATTATGCCTGACAAGAGATTCTTTGACAAAAGAAAAAAATACCTCCCACTGGCGGTCTTTTTCTAAATATATTTGTTTACAAATTGGAAAACCTTTAAATCCACTAGGATGGGTGGAGGCCCTTTAACCTTTGCTCCCTGTAATCTTGGGGAAGAAGAATCTGGATGTAGGGTGCTCTGGGTGATGTCGACACTCCCCACTCACTTAGAAATAAATGCTAAATTAAATCTATCAGTCCTGATCACTCATCTTTTTCATTGAAGCTGGGCCCTTTAATTTTATGTTTGCATTGTTTTAAAGAGTCACAGGTAAAGCAATATATTAGCAGGAGCACAACAACCGAATGGAATGCTACCTGAGAAAAGCAGTTTTGTCCTCAGCTCTGACGTTTTCTGGAAGAACCAGGTCCAAAAGGGGCACCCATGTGTCTTGGGTGTGTTGTGGTTTCTGAGGACACCCTAAGGCAGGGGTCCCCAAACTTTTTACAGAGGGGGCCAGTTTACTGTCCCTCAGACCGTTGGAGGGCCGGACTATAAAAAAAACTATGAACAAATCCCTATGCACACTGCACATATCTTATTTTAAAGTAAAAAAACAAAACGGGAACAAATACAATATTTAAAATAAAGAACAAGTAAATTAAAATCAACAAACTGACCAGTATTTCAGTGGGAACTATGGGCCTGCTTTTGGCTGATGAGATGGTCAATGTGCTCCTCTCACTGACCACCAATGAAAGAGGTGCCCCTTCCGGAAGTGCAGCGGGGGCCGGATAAATGGCCTCAGGGGGCCGCATGCGGCCCGCGGGCAGTAGTTTGGGGACCCCTGCCCTAAGGTGAGCTCTGAAGCTCAATGCCTCATGACTCTCTCCTGTGCAGACCAGAGGGTTTATTTCCAGATTTCAAGTCACCTTTCTTTTAGTTAAGGGGAGTGCTCACTCTTGCTCCTCCTCACCACAACTCTGGCTCCTTCTTGGGGTCTCCAGGTTCGTGCATTCATTCATTCACCAGACTTTTTACCAAAGAGATAAACAGACCCGCTTGGTAGAGGTTAAGCTGGACACAGGCCTTAACAACAGCAAAGCCATGACAGCCTTGAGAGGTCCCAAGAGGGGCTCATAAGGCTTCCCAGAGAACATGGTATTCGGGCTGAACCCAGCATGGCACAGCACCTTCTCCCTGAAAGCAGGCATTCGATTAGGCTCAGGATCCCAGAACTGCTTCATATGGGGGCGGTGGGGGAGCTACAGATGAGTCGTCTAAGTTTCTGGGCTCAGTATCTTCCTCTACAAAATGAAGGTATCATGAGAATTAAATAAGATGTGTATTATGCACTGAGAATGTTTGACCATTTATTTAACAAATACATATTAAGCACTCATGTGATGCTGGGCCCTGCGCTGGGCAGGGGGAATCTATGGAGGACAGAGGCAGACCCAGGCCCCATGATGACTACGTAGCACCTGGTCCGTAGTACAGGTGCAGTAAATGGTAGTTGTCGTCACTGTCATTGCACCCGCCTGTCGAAACAGTGCCCTGAAAGAACATCACCCAAATGGCCAGGGATCTACAAATGTCCTTCACTCTCCACTAGGAGGCATTGAAAAGGCCTCACAAGTTCGCTCCAAATAGGGACGAAGGAGTTGAGCTCTCTGGAGGCAGGAAGTTAACCCAGTTGTCAGAGGGCAAAACGCAAACACAGGTCAGGCTCTGGGTGAGAGAGAAATTCTGGGGGCTCAAGCATCCTATTGTTGACCCCACATTCCGTCCCCGCACCAGTGACCCCACCACCTGCTTTATAGTGGTGGCCGTGATGAGCAGGGTCCACTCAGTGCTCACGCCATGTGCTCACCTGGTCTGATATGCCCTCCTATACCTGGTGAGTTCCTTTATCTTAGTGGCTTTCCCACTTTAACAGGCCTCAGACTCACCAGGGAGGTTTGTAAGATACCCCCCAGAGTTTCTGATTCAGTAGGACCCCAGAATTTGCATTTTCAGCAAGTTCCTAGGCAATACTGCTGGTTCAAGGGTTACTGGTTTATAACATTGTTCCCATTTCACAGATGGGAAAACTGAAGCTCTGAGAGGTGACTAGTCCATATATACCGCTAGAAAGGAACATGACAGATTGAGATAGTTTGCTTAGGCATGAGGGGTTTTCCTGGACATGAGACTTTCAGTGCTAAAAGCAGGACAGTCGCAGGCAAACCAGGGAGCTGGTCATTCTAATTTTAACCCAGAACTGAATGATCCCATGGTCATGTCCAGAGAGCAGTGTGGAGGTTACAGAGGGCCTTGCCACCCATTAATACTGCTGCTAGGATTATTAATAGCCACTGTTTATTGAAAACTAAATATATATTGCCAGAAACCATTCTAAGTGCTTTCTGTCTCCAAGATCACTCTGAATTCTCATAGCAATCCTAAAAGTAGTCATTGTAATTGCACATTACAGTGGTAAACTAGGACATAAAGAGGGGCGATCTGTCAGGGTCACATGGCGCCAGAGCTTCTCCCCTGAGGCAGACCCTCCTTCGAGGCTGTCCGACAGACTGAGCTCCCAGTGCGGCCTTGGTGGGGGGAGAGGCCTGGGGCTTTCTTTGTACATTGCTCAGCCCTCAGTTTCCAGAAGCCAGCCGGGCTCAGGGAACAGCGTTCTTGGGAATAAATGAGACCATGCCCCATCTTCAGCAAATCCCTCCTTTAGGGATCCTGAGGACCAGCTGTGGTGGCGCATGGAGCACGCCTGAACCATGGTCCCACAGGCCACCGGAACTGCGTGTGGCTGTCCTCACCCCCCAGGGGAAGTGGAGCTCATTACCCGCCTGTGATGGTTCAGTTTATGTGTCGACTGGGCTTGGCCATATACCCAAATATGTGATCCAGTTTTTTAGATGAGAATAACACTGAAATCAGGAAACTTTGAGTAAAGCAAATTACCGTATTTTTTGCTCCATAAGATGCACTTTTGTCGCCCCCAAAAGTGAAGGGGGAAATGCCCATGCGTCTTATGGAGCAAAAAATGCAGTATTTTATTAAGTATTTTAACACATCATTTGGTTCAAAATATTGTTTTTTTTCTTATTTTCCTCCTTAAAACCCTAGGTGTGTCTTATGGTCAAGTGTGTCTTATGGAGCAAAAAATACAGTACCCTCCCTAATGTGGGGGAGGTGTCTCATTCAATCAGTTGACAATCACAACAGGACAAGACTGATGTGCCCTGAAGAAGAAGTCATTCTGCCAGCAAATTGTCTTCAGACTTGAACTGAAATATCAGCTTGTCCCTGGATTTTCAGGCTGCCAGCCCACCCTACAGATTTGGGGCTTTCTAGCCTTTGTAGTTTCTTAAAATCTCTCTATCTCACCACACACACACACACACACACACACACACACACACCCTCCTACAGCCTATTGGTTCTGTTTCTCTGAGAACCCTGACCAATATCCAGGTTTCTTCCAAAGCCTGTGTCTATACGTGAAAGCCGAGCCACATTTCTGGAACTCTGCGAACCCACTGGAGTACCTGGGGGTTCCTGGGGGCGGAGGAGTGGGGGGTCCAGCGAGGATGGGCCCTGGGAGCCTGCCTTCCTTTTAGGCAACTCGCTCGTGCCCACTGGAGTGGGGAGACTGAGGCGCCCCTGAGGGATGGAGAATGCAGAGCAGAAGGAAGGGTGTTCAGGTGGGGCGGGAGATCTGGAGAACCTAGAGTCCCCACCTGCTCGTGGCTGTCCTCACCGTTACTGGGCTGGGCCCAGGAATTGAGTTGTGGCATCAGGCTGCACGTGGTGAGTTCTTGTAATTAAGGGTCTGTCAATGTTTCTGCTGGACAAGCAATTTTCCGAGGGCATCTGGGTTTGTTTGTTTTTTCTCTTTCTTTCTTTCCTGGGTATAAAGGAGTCTGGGCAAAGTGTGCTGATTTGGCATGCGACACTGGTCTTGAGGTCATTATGCGAGTGTTAATGTTCCATTACAGTATACAGTAATGAATTGGGACTTTCAGAGTAATACTAGTTTGTGCTATTGGCCAAAATGAGCGTATTCATCTTAATTTTTAACATCTATTGCTTTGGAGAAGCTTCCATAATTAAATGTTCTGTTACCTCAGCGAATAGAGGAAAGGAATTTCCTTTACCAGGTAGAAAGGGCCTTCCTAATGTCACCCAGCAAGCATCCTGCCCTCTGGCCTTCCCCACAGATGTAAGAGAGTCAGGTTTCAATCCAGTTACAGAGACGAACTTGGTGACGATCACAATCATCTGGCAACACACCAAACTTCTTTCCAAGGGAGTAAGTGCCCCACTGCTGGTGGTATTCCAGCATAGCATGTAAACTGCTGAGCTGTAAAGGGTAATTCCAACATTAGAGGAGTGATTTGTATTTTCAAGGTACCGGGATTTGTGGCTGGGACTTGCACAGGGGTTATCTTCTGGCATGAGCTGCAAGGAAAGTTATGTGGGGAACTGGACCACCAGTTTCCAGGAGTTCAGTGGCATCTGCCAGCTAAGCGCCAGCATGCTTGTCTCAGATGACGCGTGCATTCTGCTCTCTTCCAGTCACTCGTTCCTGCGAGCGGCTGTGCGTGGGGTTGTCCGTGCCATTGCATACACTTCAGAGTTCCAGGGCTGAGTCTTCTTTAACTTAATTCCAAACTTCAGACAAGTTGCCCTTCTGGTTTGCCCTCCCAGGGAAAGTGGTCAGCAGAGCTAAGAACTCCGTGGAGTAAGTCCCCTCCGTGTGTACTGCAAGGGTGACCTCGGCATAGGATTGGCATCTGTGCCTCCTTTCAGAACTCAGGAGTCGGACCGAGCGAACGTCAGCGTGTTTGAGAATTCCTGGAATTCCTCCTAGAAAGCGGAGGACTCTCAGTGCTTCCGGGCTGCATGAAGAAACAGAAAGGGAAAGTTGGGCACGTTTGGGGGGAAATCTCTATGACCCCATGCTAACCTTTGTTCAAGGAGCCCCATGCCATCATGACCTTTGGGGTCCCTCATCTAAAATATCCCCATGAAAGGCCGTTGCTGGGAGAACCTGTCCGTAAGGAGTGTCCCGCTGTTTGACTTCCCATCTTTCTCCTGCTAGACTGTGATGTCTTCACTCCTTGTGCCCTACGCTGCCTCAATGCCTGGCACACGGTAAGCACCCATGAATGCTTGTGGGGCAAAGGAATGAAAGTTAACAGAAGTCAGAGCTATTTTACCCCTCACCCCTTCTTGCCTCCTGGTCGGTTAAGACAAGACTTTTTCATCTTTTTCTTCCCTGCTCTCTCTTCCTCTTTTAAGAGCATCTAAATGCCCTCAAACCATAGTGTCTGGTGTGCATGCCACACTTCCTAGATGACCAAACCCTTTGATATCCATCATCTCATCTGATCTGCCTATTTTAAAGTGAGGAAACTGAGGCACAGAACTCCAAAGCAGGGGATGACCGAGAAAGGACCCAAACCCTGGTCCTTTGATTCCAAGTCCAAGCCCCTGGTGACGATGCATCCCCAAGTCTTGCCATTTCCAGGACCACGTCCTCAGAACACCGCGGAGCCAGGGCGCCCAGCCCTCATTTCCGGCTCACGCAGACCCTGCGTGCGACGGTCCCCGCCTCCCTTCTGCTGTAGGACTCCTTCATGAGGGCCCTTCCTCGGTAGGCAATTACCTGAGTTCATATGGTTAATTGAAATATTCCTTTTCCTAGAGTTTTAATTCATCCAGCATAGTTTCAGGAGCCACAGATAATACGACCTAATTTATAATTAGGGCTTATCAAGAATCAGTTAATTTCTAGACCCCTGATTCCCAAGGAGGGAGCAGATAAGGTGGGGGGCTTCTCTTCCCTTTCCAGGGAGTTGCTACCCACAAACTCCAAGAGGCACCGGGGGGAGGGAGAACTAATTGGGAGCTGGCCCTCCATCTTGGACAATTTATTAATTGGATTATGGGAAATCTCAGGCCCCAGGCAAATCCCAAGGAGGCGCCGCTGCCTACCCTGCCTCACTGTGAGAGGATTAGGCACAAAGACACAAGACCTGAGCTCCACTCAGTCTTTCAGGAGCTGGGAACCTTTAAATAAGTCCCTGAGCACTGCCTAGTCTCAGTTTCCCCATCTGTATACAAAGGCCAGGATCATTCTGCCCTCCTGGCCTCAGACCTCTCATGGGAATTCCATGTGATGATGAGCAGGTAAATTTCAGGAGCTGTCATGATTTCTTCTGGGGTCTCTGGGCCTGGTATGGGCTTGATAAACTACCAAAAAAGGGTGTTCCATCCCAGGAAACGGTGCCTCAGAAAAGTCGAGACTGACCAAGACCCCCCACATGCAGGAAGAGTTGGGTTTACCTTTGACCCCAGCTGTCCTTCCATCTGGTTTCTTGAGATTTCCTTTGCAGGTCCCAGGGGTATTGAACGCTAGTCCCGCTGTTGCTGACTTACTGGAAGCGCCACTTCTCCCTGGAAGCCACTCAAACATCCCCCCACCCAGACTGAGTGTCAAAAAGGGGTGATGCAGGGACAGTGGGGCGAGCACAGCTCTGGAATCATATAGGCCTGGTTTCAAACCCTTACTCTACCCTTTACTTGCTGTGTGTCAGGATTCTTTTAACTAAACGAATGTGACATGTGACAGAAATCTAGTTCAAATGAGCAAAGGCTAAAAAAAATATATTAGTATATCTAAAAACTCTATGGCTTTAGGTATGGCTGGATCCAGGTGCTCAGTGATGATGACAGAGCTCTTATTCTCTCTCCAACACTTAGCTGTGACTTTCTCTATTAACTTCATTCCTCAGCAGGGTTTTACCAGTGGTGGGAAGGATGGCCATGGCCCATCCCTGGTGAGGGAGAGGGGGTAGAATGAGCCCACTCCACCGACTGAGCAGGGTTTCCATGCAGCAGGGAAGAGCGGATCTGTAAAGAGAGGGACATGGGGGACACAAATGTCATGAAATCTGAAGCCAGTCACTCTTCCTAGCTGGTCCTCTGTTTTCTCACATGTGTAATAGTATCAATAGCAATGTTGCAGGATTAATATACAAAAACAATGGCATTTCTATACACTAACAATGAGGATACCAAAAAAGAATATTAGGAAAACAATATCATTTATAATAGTTTCAAAAAAAATAAAATAGGAACAAATTTAACCAAGGAGTACAAGACTTGAACACTAAAAACTATAAAACATTGTTGAAAGAAATTAAAGAGGACCTAAATAAATGTAGACAGCCTGCATTCATGGAAGACTTACTATCAGTAAGTAGTAATACTCACCACATTTATCTATCCACTCAATGCAATTCCTGCAAAATCCCAGCTGCCTTTTGACACACTGAACCCAGAATTTGCATGGAAATCCAGGGAACCTACAATAGCCAAAACAATCTTGAAAAAGAAAAGTGAAATTTCGCCCTGGCCAGTTGGCTCAGCGGTAGAGCATCGGCCTAGCGTGCGGAGGACCCGGGTTCGATTCCCGGCCAGGGCACACAGGAGAAGCGCCCATTTGCTTCTCCACCCCTCCGCCGCGCTTTCCTCTTTGTCTCTCTCTTCCCCTCCCGCAGCCAAGGCTCCATTGGAGCAAAGATGGCCCGAGCGCTGGGGATGGCTCTGTGGCCTCTGCCCCAGGCGCTAGAGTGGCTCTAGTCGCAACATGGCGACGCCCAGGATGGGCAGAGCATCGCCCCCTGGTGGGCAGAGCGTCGCCCCTGGTGGGCGTGCCGGGTGGATCCCGGTCGGGCGCATGCGGGAGTCTGTCTGACTGTCTCTCCCTGTTTCCAGCTTCAGAAAAATGAAAAAAAAAAAAAAAAAAGAAAAGAAAAGTGAAATTTCAGAATTCACAACTCTAACTTGCCAATTTCAACACTTTCTACAAAGCTACAGTAATCAAAACAGTGTGGTATTGGCCTAAAGATAGCCACATACATCAGTGGCATAGAATTTAGACTACAAAATAAATACATATATCTATGGCCAACTGTTTTAACAGAGTGTCAAGACAATGAAGAGGGGAAAGGATAGCCTTTGTAATAAATGGTGCTGGGACAACTAGCTATCCACATGTAAAAGAATAAAATTGAACCCCTACCTCACATAATAGTTAACGGATCATAAGACCTAAAACCATAAATCTCTTAGAAAACATAGATGTAAATCTTTATGACCTTGGAATAGGCAATGATTCTTGGATATGACACTAAAAATGTAAATAACAGGAAAGTAAATTAGACTTCAAAATTTAAAAATTTGTGCTTCAAAGGACATTATCAAGAAAGTTACAAAAAGAATAGGAGATAATATTTGCAAATCATATATCTGATAAGCTATGCAGGATAGATAGAGAAATCTCATAATTCAGTCATAAAAAGATCAATAGCCCAATTAAAAATTGGGCTTTTAACCAGATATCAAAAGAGGAATATTCATTTCTGAAATGTGTATGTCTTCAAAAGAAGTTATACAAATGACCAATAGCGTGTGAAAAGATGTTCAACGGCATTAGTCATTAAGGAAAGGCAAATCAAAACCTCTGTGAGATACCATCTCACGTCCACTAGGATGACCATAAGCAAAAAAGATGGGCAATAAGAAACATTGTCGCAGGCCCGAAGAAACGGGAACTGTTCCATGTTGCCGGTAGGAAAAACTGTGCAGCTACCTAGGGAAACAGTGTGACAGCTCTTCAAAAAGTTAAACTTCGAGTTACCACATCACCCAGCAATTCCACCCTCAGCGAGTCTACTCCCAGTTGCAAGAGAATTGAGAACATGAGTCTACACAAAAACATGCACACGAATGTTCATGGCAGCATCATTCGTAACAGGCAAAAAGTGGAAATTGCCTATGTCCATCAACTGAAAATTCAATAAGCAAAATGTATTATAGCCATACGAACTGAATATTATTCAGGCATAAAAAGGCATGAAGTACTGATGCGAGCTATTACAGGGAGGAACTTTGAAAACACCATGCTAAATAAAAGAAATCAGTCACTAAAGCCACATATCCTCATCCCATTCATATGAAATGTCTTGATTTAACAAATCGGTACAGATAGCAAGTAGATTCGTGGTTTCCTGGGGCTCAGGGAAGGGGAGAGTGGAGAGTGACTGTTAACGGGTGTGGGGTTTCTTTGTGGGGTGATGAAATGTTCTGAGATTAAATAGCGGTATAGTTGTACAACTTGGTAAATATTCTAAAAGCACTGACCTGTATACTTTTAAAAAATGAATTGATGATGTAGTGGTTAATTCTATGTGTCAACGTTATCAGGACACATAGAATGAGAGCTATTTGGTTAAACGTTATTGTGAGTATATTTCTGAGGGTGTTTCTGGGAGAGATCAGCATTTGAATTGATAGCCAGAGGGAAGCAATGGTCTCCCAATGTGGGTGGGCATCATCTAACCCACAGAGGGCCCAACTAGAACAAAAATGCAGACGGCTGAATTCTCTCTCCCTCTGCCTGACTGCGTGAGCCGAGACAGCCATCTTCTCTTGCCCTTGAACTGGGATTTACACCATCCATAGGATCCTCGGGCCTTTGGACTTGGACTGGGACTACACCATTGGCTTTCCTGGGCCTCGGGCTTACAAATGGCAGATGGTGGGGCTTCTTAGCCTCCGTGATCATGGGAGCCAGTTCCTAATAGATCTCTTTTTTAATATTCCTCTTAAAAATAGACATATAAGCCCTGGCCGGTTGGCTCAATGGTAGAGCGTCGGCCTGGCGTACAGAAGTCCCGGGTTCGATTCCCGGCCAGGGCACATAGGAGAAGCGCCCATCTGCTTCTCCACCCCTCCCCCTCTCCTTCCTCTCTGTCTCTCTCTTTCCCTCCCGCAGCCGAGTCTCCATTGGAGCAAAAGATGGCCCGGGCGCTGGGGATGGCTCCTTGGCCTCTGCCCCAGGCGCTAGAGTGGCTCTGGTTGAGACAGAGCGATGCCCCGGATGGGCAGAGCATCGCCCCCTGGTGGGCATGCCGAGTGGATCCCGGTTGGGCGCATGCGGGAGTCTGTCTGACTGCCTCCCTGTTTCCAGCTTCAGAAAAAAAAAAAAAAAAGACATATATTTACATGTATGTCATATCTCTATTGGTTCTATTTCTCTGGAGGACTCTGACTAATGCAGATGGCATGTGATTTCTATCTCAATAAAGCTGTTATTTTAGAAGCTGGTATCAAAATATCCATCATAGAGGGTAATAGTGGAGAAGAAATGAATTGTTGAATCTAAAACTCCTAGCAGAGCGCTAGGCACACAGCACGTGCAAAGTGTTCGTTTTCTTTCCAAACAAATTCTCCCCACTTGCCCTGCCTCTAACCCTCTTTAGCCAGTACATCCAGTTTCTAAGGTAGAACCTTGAGGCATTCCATCCACAAAGAAGGCTGTGCTATGCTCGGCTACGCACAGAGCAGCCAGGGTCATGATTAAGATGGCTGGGCTGTTCTTCCCTGATGTTAATGAATAAGATATTCATTTCCCTAAGAATGCATCAACCTTTCTAGCAATCCTGGGAACACAGAGAGAGACAGATGCAGCTCTATTAATCCAAACAGGCCTCACATCCACTTTGATTCAAAGGTTTCATTCTGGTCACTTCCCATGAGGAGAAGGGTTTATTAGTTGGCGATGACAACCTAAGTGAACTCAGGTACTGGGTGTTTGGCTAAGGATGACGGCGAGGCTATTTTAAGTCACCGGAGTTCAAGGGTATCTGCCTCAGCGCTTTTGTTTAAATTGATTTGTAGTCCTGCTCACTTGACCTTGCTGCATAAAATAGGTCCAAGGGGGAAAAATTAAAGAGCTCAATTCTCACCAAGGGAGCAGATGTGTGTCAGCCCGCCTGCCCCTCCCTCACACCACCGAGCCCCTGCCCAGCTGACCTTGAGCGTGGCTTCAACTGGGGCACGGGCACCACTCAGCAGTCACAGGAGGTGGAGGACGGTCCAGCAGGTGACCCCAGGAAAGGAAGAGGATTGCCCAAGGTCACGAAATGAGTCAGTGACAAAGTTAAGATTTTAATCCTGGTTGGTGTAACTTAAACTCCTTTCAACTCTTATAAAACTATTTAATAAGTGCCTACCACATTCCAGGTACTCTCTAGTGCTTTATATAATTATAATTTGTGCTCCCTTGAGTCCTACAACAGCCAGTGAGATTAAGTACTGTTGGTAACCCCATTTTATAGATGAAAAAAACCAAGATGCTTGTTTTTACATGGAACTTGAGTAATTTGCCCAAAAGTGGCAGAGATGGGATTTGAACCCAGGGAGTATGACACTAGAATCAGTCTCTTAGCCATCACATCATACCACCTCTATTTGCTTATTGCCCGGTGAAAGAAAGTGAAATCTGATTCTACCGGGGTCTAAGCCAGACAATCCAGCTGCTGCACGGTCCAGATTAACCTGGTGATTGTCGCAATCCCCAGACCACCTCCTGCAGAACGGAGCCAGGTGGCATCACTCTTTGGAAGGACTCTTCTGTCTTTGGAGTGTCCAAAGCAGGACTAGTTAACCAGTTGAAGGTGCTACACCTGACAGTGTCTCCTGGAACTGCCCAAGTAAGCTGTTCCTTCCCCTCCTTCCCTCTGAGCAGTCAGATATCTGCACCCTTCCTCCGCTCTTTCTGCCTTTAGCTAACCAGCCTACTTGCTGGGATTTGTAACTTGGACTAGACAAAGAGAGCGCTGGACTAGGATTCAGGGCATTCATGTGAAAATCCTGTATGACCTTGAGTGAGTTATTACCCTCTCTGGCCCCCAAATTCCTCATATGCAGGATGAACATAAGGATATCTGCTTTTCTTGCAGGACTCATCTGAGGATTCAGAGAACTTGCAGGACATGGGTGGGCTTTGAACTGTGAGGAGTTGTTATCACCAAGAGAGAGCCCTCTGCAAGTGATGGGGTGCAATGAGAGAAAGGGACCAGTAGGTGGCAGTGCTTCAAAGCAGCCTGTGGGATGCCTGAGGGAACTTATTATATTAACCCTTCCTCTTTATCTAGCTAGATGAACCTTAACCCCCAATTCCATACGCACATCTAAAAAGGGAAACGTGAAGCTCAGAGAGCAAAAGTGCCACTTCCAAGGACCTGCCATGACACAGTGGCATAGCCAGGATCAGACCCCAGGTTGAGGTAGTCTCTGAATGTCTTCCTTCATTCAACCCCTTTTTAGCCACTTCCCACTAGCTGCAAATGCTTACATGAGAGCTTACCCATGAGGTTTACGGCTCAAGCCTGGGGGATTCCCATCCAACCTGGAAGCCTGACTGACACCTCCCACTGCCTGTACTTACTAGGATAAGTACTCACCCTGCCTAAACTGGACACCGGACAGAGAGAGGGGATGGACTAGAGGCCAGGTGATCTGGTTCCAGCCCCCGTATCAACTGCAGCTTGCTATGTGACCTTGGCCAAAGCTTTCATTAGTAGCTTATAAAATCAATTTAGTGGGTATTTAATTGTAAAAGATTTTTAAAAATACTAATCTATATCTGCCATAGTACAGCTGAACATTGGTTTTTTTCCCTACTTTTATATAGGCATGCATGAAAATCCTGTGTGTCCGTGTGTGCGTGCGCGTGCGTGTGTGTGTGTGTGCGTGTGCGTGTGTGTGTAATGAGTCCTGATATAAAAGGCAGTTCGTCCTGTGCATCAGAGTCTCACAGTTCTGAGAACCCCATCCAAGGTCAATTCTTACTCTTTATTCTTTAATCCAGTGTCTCCTGCCCTTTGCCAACTTCTCATCCCCAGGATATACCCACACAGGTACCTGGGTACATTTCTACTTACAGCCTCAGCAGAGGAAAGGTCCAGTACACTCATATCATCCATTATTTAACATACTGATGATGTGCACAATACCATTTTATCCTCAAAGCAATCAATCACATGTGGTAGATATTCTCATCTACAGATGAGAAAACTGAGGCTTAGAGAGGCGCTGTGACTTGCCCACGGCCTCCCAGCCGGCAAGTGCTGGAGGCAGGATGTGAACCAGGGTCAGCCTCACCGTCAGAGGTTGCTGACTCCACTGCCTTGAGCACAGAGGCCCTAGGGGCTCCCTCTCCTAGGGAAAGCAACACCCTCTCTCACCAGCTCTTCCATTTTTCTTCTTCCAAGTCACTTTTATTTTCTCTCTCTCTCTCAAGTTTGATTGAATTTACACTTAATGAATCCAACTTTGTCATTTAGGGGATGTTGGAGCAATAAGACCTGACAAGGCCTGAGTGATGATGCAATCAGCTGCGCTGGGAGCCCTGGCGGCAGCACCCGGAGCCGGGCGCCATCCCTGCTCCCTCCCCAGAGTCCTAGTGCACAGCTCAGGCTCTGGGGAAGCAGCCAGACTCCCCGCAAGCACGGCTGGGCACGGGGTCCACTTTATTTAGGCTGAGAGTTCAGAACCAGCCTTTGAGATTAGGGTGAGTAAACCAGGGTGGGGAAGGCGGGCCAGCAGGATGGGATAAGTAGGTGCCAGTTCTGCCACTGACCGGCTTGCTCCATGCTCTTAGGCAAGTCACTTCACTTCTCTGGTCCTCAGTTCCTCCATCTGTAAAGTGGGGCAATGGTCTACGTTTGCTGTTGCTTTGTAAATGGTAGGAGGGAGGCTCAGGCTCTTATTGGAATTTCAAAGGTGGCCGTTCGACAGCAAATGAAGCTATGTGGAAGTCCATGTCATGTTCTTTTATTTTCTGATAATAAAGGGCAGCTCTGCTGTCCAAGGCCCCCCTCCTAGTGCAAAGCCGATAGGAGGAGCTCTGAGGAGGAAAGAGGGTAACAATCTTTGACACAAGAACAAAATGAAAAATCAAAATTGTGTTAAAGTGTGATCTCACTCCTGTTAGGAAAAACAATATATGCACAGGAAAAAAAGTGAGATAAACAATGTATATACAGAAAAATAGTGGCCAGGAGAATACACCCAAATGTTCAGTTAAAGGTAGCGTTCTGTCGATTTCCCCTAATTCTTATCTGGAAAGTTAAACCATTTCTTTTCTTTTCTTTTCTTTTCTTTTTTTTTTTTTTTGTATTTTTCTGAAGTTGGAAACGGGGAGGCAGTCAGACAGACACCCGCATGCGCCTGACCGGGATCCACCCGGCATGCCCACCAGGGGGCGATGCTCTGCCCACCTGGGGCGTTGCTCTGTTGCAACCAGAGCCATTCTAGCGCCTGAGGCAGAGGCCACAGAGCCATCCTCAGCACCTGGGCCATCTTTGCTCCAATGGAGCCTTGGCTGCGGGAGGGGAAGAGAGAGACAGAGAGGAAGGAGAGGGGGAGGGGTGGAGAAGCAGATGGGCGCTTCTCCTGTGTGCCCTGGCTGGGAATCAAACCCGGGACTCCTGCACACCAGGCTGATGCTCTACCACTGAGCCAACCGGCCAGAGCCCCATTTATTATTTTTATAGAAATATTTCAAAACAAACATACAGAAGACTGACTAGCCCATAAATGTTGAATTTATGATTAATTGTGAAGATTGTGAAGTGAACTTGTCAGGAATCACCTTCATTGGCACCCCGTACATAAAAGCTTTTCACGTGTCCTTCTCAACAGAACCATTCCCGTTCCGGGACAGGCAAGCTTGTTGCCAGTCAGCCAATCATCTTTTTGCATTTACTTTTCATTGTTTTACAGCCTACATAGGCATTCCTAAAGAATAGTTTGTCCTATTTTTGAAATTTATATAATTGGAGTTAGACTGTGTTTTGTAGGTGTGTGTCTATTGCCTTAAAATCAACACGTTTTTACAACGTATTCTTGTTTTGCTTGTGGCTCTAGTTGGTGCATTTCTGATGCTATGTAGTAATAAACTGTATGTCTGTACTGCGATTCATTTACACATTCTGACGTTGGTGGACATCAGGGTTGCCTTCTGTATATTTTCTAATTTTTCTACAATGAACATGTCATTACAGGTGAACTGCTTTGGTGTTCAACGAAAATTTTGGAACAAATGCACAAAAAGTGATGGTATGTTTCTAATATTATTATTAAAGAAGAGTTTCAGTGGTACTAGAGGGGTTGAGGCTGTGAACAAAGAGAGATCAAAGGGAGAATTTCCCAGATTTGCAGATTCTCCCTGGAGCTCAGAGGAGACACGCGGGTTAAAGAAGAGATTGGTGGGTGTCATCTCCATTACCTAGAAAAGCCTCAAGCATATCTGGGCGTCCCATTTAAAATAAGAATAGAGTAATATTGAAAATGAAGAAAAATTACCACAATCATGGTTTTAGATGTGTGATTAGAGAAAATTAAAATTTACAGAAAGCATTGCAGTGAAGAAGGCAAAGCAATTAACGAGGAGTCAGAGGAGCTGAGTTTAACTCCCTACTCTGTCGTCAGTGAGCAGTGTGGCCTCGAAATAGCCATTCTAACTTCTCAGAGCCTCAGTTTTCTTATCTGTAAAATTGGACTAATCCGTCAAAGGGTTGGTCAAGTGACTGCGTTTTGTAAATGTCAACATCAATGCCAGGGATTTTAAATGAAATCACAGGACAGAAAGCAAATCTTTCAGAATGTCCATTCCCGAACATATAACATCCATTTCCTTGCTGTCTACCACCGAGGCTCAGAAGACAGGGAGAGTAGACCACTGTTAATTATTAGGACTCTGACTTATTTAATTGGGAAGGCTGGGAGCCAGAGCAAGAATAGGAGGCTCCCTGCTATCTTGTCAGCGCCACAAGGAAGGGAAGGTCAGGCTGTGCCAAGCACATAGCTGAGACTCCATTGTGAAAGCATGGAACTAACAACAGTATTTTCTAATCAAACTTTGGAAGCATATTCTTCATGCTCCTCATCTTTTTTTTTTTTTTTTTGCATTTTTTTTGCATTTTTTTGAAGTTGGAAACGGGGAGGCAGTCAGACAAACTCCCACATGCGCCCGACTGGGATGCACCCGGCACGCCCACCAGGGGGCGATGCTCCGCCCATCAGGGCATCGCTCTGTTGTGACCAGAGCCACTCTAGCGCCTGAGGCAGAGGCCACAGAGCCATCCTCAGCGCCCGGGCAAACTTTGCTCCAATGGAGCCTTGGCTGCAGGAGGGGAAGAGAGAGACAGAGAGGAAGGAGAGGGGGAGGGGTGGAGAAGCAGATGGGCACTTCTCCTGTGTGCCCTGGCCGGGAATCAAACCCGGGACTCCTGCACGCCAGGCCGACGCTCTGCCACTAAGCTAACCGGCCAGGACCTCCTCATCTTTTTGATCAGAGATTTTTCCGAAAAGTTAATATAGGTTTTAAACTCTCCTGAAATCCCACAGAGGTCCAGGAAGGCCTGGCTCCGACCATGCATTTGAGCAGAGTTCCTGACCATTTTATTTCTGAGATGTTCACCTTCTTGACATTTTGAGTAAACCCATAGATTTCTTCTCAGAATAATGTTTTTAAAAGAAAATAATACATATAAGACCTGGCCAGATAGCTCAGTTAGTGGGAGCATCTTTCCAGGGCACCGAGGTTCGACGGTTGGTTTGATTCCCCAATCAGGGCACATACAGGAGAAAAAAGAATTCATACATATTTAAATGCATATATATTTTTGATGAAAATATAGGATTGCAAAGAAAATCAATTATATTGAAATATGGTTTTCAACATTAAATGAACAAATACAGAAAATAGTAATAGATGTGTTTCTTTACTCATGCATTAAATAACAAACTCTAGCAACAGGTCTAACAGCTAACATGGTTTTGATATAGTGAGGAACCTGAGTGATATTTTAAGATACCTGCGACAGCTGCATTGTGATAGGAAAACATCTGGGATTTTTATTGGTGACATGTTACCGTTCTGCTAATGTGACTGGTTTGCTGCCTACATTCAGAAGGAAAGAAAACACTAAATCTTAGTTACGAAATGAGTGAAAATAAAGAAAAACAGATAGGTGTCCTCACCCATCCAACTTTACAGACCTTCTGAATTTTAACCATCTGTCAGGTTAAGAGCCCCTGCAGGTGTTTGAAACTGTTTCTGTTTATAATGAAGTGGCCTATAACTGTTTCACTCAGTCTTTTTTACAAACACACGAGCACACGCGAAGAATCAGCCACCTATGGAGCCCAAGGTGGTGAAGGGGTAAGGGCAGGGTAGAGCCAGGGACAGGGAAGGTCTTGTGGTATTAAAGAACCTCTGTGAGCTTAAATGTTTGGGTCAGATCCTCCCCCCCAGTGGCCTCTCTGACATCACAGCCCACAAATCCATACCACAGTACACACTGGACCACCCGACAACAGGGCTAAAACAAGGCATTCTAAGACCACAAGAAGTCACTCAGCTAGTGCCCAGAGGTAAATTCTGTTTTGGACGCTTTATAAATTAAAATACACACACACACACACACACACACACACACACACACACTGAAGACCAATGTCCTAAGCTGACTGCTTTAGGTCTAGAAAACAGATGTCCCTCCACCACCTCCACCACACACACAAACCCTAAGGAAATTGGTAGGCAGCAAAGAAAGAAAGATAATAGCAGGAACGAACAAATTAGGAAGCACAAAAACAGTGAAATCGATAAATAAAACCAAGAGCTGATTCTTTGAGAGAGCTAATAATAAAGACCAACTTCTAGCAAATATAATCAAGAAAAAAAAAAGGCCCAAATGAAATAAAAAACGAAGAAGTGATTACAATGATGCATCAAAAAGATTAAAAATATTGAGGGGGCGACATTGTACATAATTATTTAGCAAATTTGTTTGAAATGATCAATTAAACAGACAATAGTCTACGAAAGGATAAAATAATACAATACAATTCATACAATAAGCAATGTAGGTTAGATCAGCAAATGAGAAAGACTCTGAGGAAATGAAAAATTTATTAAAGAACGACCCTCCCCACCCCCTGAAAAGACCATTTGTACCCAATCCAGGGTCCCTGGAGAAATCTAGCCAAATGTTACAGAACAATGCATTTCCATGTTATGTGAATTATTCTTTAACATAGGAAAAAGAAACTGCTAATTCATTTTGCAAGGCAAATGCAGTCCTGATTTTAAGCCTTGATAGAGAATTTTTTTAAGGAAACAGTATCCAATATCATTTGAGAGCACAGTCCCAGCAAACAGTGTTCAGCAGCACATTAAGAAACAAAAAACACCATGACCACAAAGGCTTTCTCCAGCAATGCAAAGAAAGTTCAGCACAACACAACACCAGATCAATAGATTAAATAATATGAACCATATGATCATCCTAATGGATGCCAAAGAACGCGTTTCAAGAGATGTCAAAACATTTTTAAAAATAGAAATAGAATGATATTTCCTTAACATAAAAATAAGATCCATTAAAAACCAAGCCAGTATCCTTTTTTAATGGAAAAACATTAAATATTTTTCTATTGGAAAGGGGGACAAGATAAAATAAGCTATCACCATTATTATTTAATATTATATTGATATATCTTGCTGATGTGATAAGACACGAAAAAAAACCATAAGTATCGTTATTAGAAAGACAGAAAACTTCATTAGATGATGACATGATTATATTATTTAAAAATTTTATGTTCTCATTAACCACCATTAGCAGTAATACAGAAGTTCAATAACTGGCTAGATATGGATCCACAGTAGGTATTTTTTTTAAATCAATAACTTTTTAAAATAAATGCAATAACAAGACAAATTTTAAAATGAGATCAAATTCATTATTAAATATGATTAGTTATTTATTAAGATATTAAAATGGCACACCAAAATATTTCAAATGTCCTTAGAAAGTGTAATAGAAAATTTGAATAATATAAACGCATGTGTTTCTCAACAGAAAGTTTAAATACTTCAATTTTCTGATTTCCCAATTCAAGATCCTCTCAAAATAATGCCAAACGATTTTTTACAGAATTTGACAACATGCATTTTTGAAAAGTACAGGCAAAATAAAAAGGAACATGCTAATAAAAGAGCAAAGAGAATAGCTAACATTTAAATAAATCATTAAAGAACAATAACGAAACGATGTGGTAGTAGAGCAAATTAGATCTTAGATTGATTAAATCAAAGGTCCAAATGCAGACATGATGATATACGAGAATGTAACATATAAAAAGGGCGTCACAAAATGATAGAGGAAAGAATCACTGTGTAATAAAAGAGTTGAAAGGTAAGTAAGCAGAGAAATTAGTTTAGGTCTACATTTAAAAATAAATTCCTGATTCTAAATCAATTTTTTAAAATTATAAAAAAACAGTGAAACATAAAGTGGTATATTTATCCCATCAAAGCAATAATTATAATAGTCATGGATAGAAGACATAGAAGAAATTAGAAAGAAGAAAAAGAGACAGAATAAGCTATGTTAAAATGCTAAATGTATGCATACACTAACTGAGAGAAAAAATACACTAGGGAAAAGATTTGTATCAAGTGGGTTCTTTACTATTTTTTAAAATTTGACATTTTTGAGAATTGAAAGAAAGTTAGGACTCTTGCACATATACATAGACAGTCATACATACATAGACACACAGGAACACACACATTCACACTGACACATACAGACATACACAAACATAGATACACATATATAAATGGTAGGTATACTTGTGTAGGGCTGATGGACTTCCTAAGCCTGTCCTTGGTCCCAAGGTTAAGAATACCACATCTAAACAGAAACAGAATACACTAAAATATGTAAGAACACCCAAAAGCCAAATAAATGAGCAAAAGGTATGACCCAACAACTTACTGAAAAGGAAATAGAAATAGTAAACACAAAGACAAGTGATCAATAGGAATAAAATATGCTCCAAATTTTGTCTACTAAATTATCAAATTGGTATGAAACTGATTTTAAAAAGCAAACTAATGCTGATAAGGTTTCAAGAAAAATGCCACATTGCTGGTCTCTTTTTGAAAAGTAACTTGGCCCTGGCCGGTTGGCTCAGTGGTAGAGCGTTGGCCTGGCGTGCAGGAGTCCCGGGTTTGATTCCCGGCCAGGGCACACAGGAGAGGCGCCCATCTGCTTCTCCACCCCTCCCCCTGTCCTTCCTCTCTGTCTCTCTCTTCCCCTCCCGCAGCCGAGGCTCCATTGGAGCAAAGATGGCCCGGGCACTGAGGATGGCTCTGTGGCCTCTGCCTCAGGCGCTAGGATGGCTCTGGATGCAACAGAGTGACGTCCCTGGTGGGCATGCCGGGTGGATCCCGGTCGGGCACATGCGGAGTCTGTCTGACTGCCTCCCTGTTTCCAGCTTCCGAAAAATGCAAAAAAAAAAAAAAAAAAAAAAAAAAAAAAGAAAGAAAGAAAGAAAGAAAAGTAACTTAATATACCTAACAAGAGCCCAGGAACATCAATACTTTTCGACCTAATTACCCTTTTTCTGGGAATTCATATTCATGAAAGAAATCTGAGGACCGAAGCTCCTCAAAGATGTTCACCACACTGTTTATGAGTTGTGTTAGTGCGAAGTAGAACCCTTTAAATATTACAAGAAAGGGCAGGGGGACAGCTAGACAGTTTGAGGACTCCACATAACGGAATAATGTGCCATTAAAATGAAAATGATGAAAATAAAATGATATAATATGTTAAATAAAAAGTAAAATAGGCCTGACCTGTGGTGGTGCAGTGGATAAAGCATCGACCTGGAATGCTGATGTCACCAGTTTGAAACCCTGCACTTGTCTAGTCAAGGCATATGTGGGAGTTGATGTTTCCTGCTTCTTCTCTCTCTCTCTCTCTCTCTCTCTCTCTCTATCTCTATCTCTATCTCTATCTCTCCTCTCTAAAATGAATAAATAAAAAATAGTAAAATAAACTGTATAGTTTATATGATAGAATGGTGGTGAATGATAAATGTTTTTTAGTTTCCCTTAATATTATACATAAAAAGTTATATTCTATGCTAAGCATGGAGAGGATATCATATCATGATAGAATCTGAGAAAGGGAGGGATCTTAGAGAGCTTATGGGCTGTGACTCAAATCTAGGACTCCTGACTTAATCTAATTGTGTGCATGAGCCATTTGAGACAGGCAGGACTCTAGGAACTTCTGTGATAAATTGAGTTCCTTTGGCTTCCTTTCTCTCTCCCTTTTCTTTTATTTCCTTCCTTTTTTTCTCTCTTGCTTTCTTTGTCTTTCTTTGGAGGAGTAGGTGATTCTTACACTTTGGGATCATTATTCAAGATTACCACCTCCCCAAATCCTATTAAACTCATAAAGCATTCAAAAATATCTGTGTCAATACTGGTATAAACAAACTCAAAATGAGGGAGATTAAACTCCTCACATCTTGTAATGCAATGCTCCTCTAGGGTACAAGCTCCCCCTCTGTCTTCTTCTATCACTGAATCTCTAGCATCCAGAACAATATTTGGCACAAAGCAACTGCTCAATAAATGTCACATGGTTGGATGGATAGATGGATAAATGGATGGATGGAAGGATGAGACAAAGGACACACCTAAGAGGCAAAGAGAAGCAAGCCTGAAAACCCTAAACCTTTGGGCATATCATCACAGCTGTGGAGGTTCATATTGTGGTTAAGAGAGGCAAATCAAAAGACATGAAATTTCTACTCTCAGATATTAAAAACAGACCCACACTCAGAATGACAGTACCTACTGCACCTTTCTCTGAGGTGCACTAAAAGATGGTGCACTAAGCTGAGATGGATCATAAGATTGGCTAGAGAAGAGGCATGGTTTCCCCTGCTAACTCAGATAACAAAAGCAAAATATGCTCGACTGAACCCTGAATGTCCCTGTTCTGTGAGGACTTTTGCAATTCCCATGGGCATCTCGACCTTAAACTTCATCTGGATGCCTAGAATCCGGGGCTATTTGAAAATGATCCAAGAGGCAGTAAGTGTGAGCCGATTTCAAGCCCAAGAATGACTTGCAGCACTGTGTCCGTCATGCTTACACAGAGAGGGGGTGAAAGGACTGCCTTACCAATGGTTACAAACTACACTGCCTGAGAAACTGAGTGCCCTGACTGGCCAACCAAACCTTCAGAAACATAAAGTTTCTCTTTTTCTGTACATTTGAGATGAAAAGAACTGAACTTGTTTCTCCTCTGACAGACTTCATTTCCAAACCCAGACCTGCCTCCAAAGAGTAGGTAAAACAAGAACAATCATCAAATTGTTATGTTCACTAGTACAAAACAAGCAATTAATTTGGATATAAAATCTGAACAAATGTTTCCTAATGACATAGACTTACTTGAAGAAACAGAAGGAAATATTTTAATATCAAATTTATATTTTTATGAGATTAGAGAATATATTGCGTTTATGAAAAGATAATTATCTGAGATAAGACAATTTTACTTTAAGATGAAAACCATGATTACAGAATTTTTAAATGAAGTAGAGGCAGTGAAGAGCATATTAAACATTGAAGAAAACTGTATTAATAATTTAAATTGTCTGTTGAAAAATATCTAGAATTCAGAGAGAAGCGTAGTGAGATGAAAGAAGATGAGCAGAAACATCAGAGTAAATCTAAAAGCAGCAATAACAGTTTGAGAAAAAGCACTCACCAAAAGCAGATACAATTAATTAAAACAATCCACATCCAGACATATCCTGGTGAAATTTTCAAATGTCAGACATACAGGCAAGGAGCCAAAAATTAAGAGGGTTTGAATTTTAAAAATAGGATCAACCAAAATAAAAATAAGAGTACATAACAACTGAAAGAATAGAAAAAAAAAAAGAAAGTAGATAATGTGAAAAATCTAACCAAAGACTGGAGGAAAAAACAGCAACAAGAAACAGCATACGCCTGACCAGGCAGTGGCGCAGTGGATAGAGCATTGGACTGGGACGCGGAAGACCCATCCCAGATGGGATGTTCGAGACCCCGAGGTCACCAGCTTGAGCACGAGCTCATCTGACTTGAGCAAAAAAAGCTCACCAGCTTGGACCCAAGGTCGCTGGTTCGAGCAAGGGGTCACTCGGTCTGCTGAAGGCCTGCCGTCAAGCACATATGAAAAAGCAATCAATGAACAACTAAGGTGTCGCAATGAGAAACCAATGATTGATGCTTCTCATCTCTCTCCATTCCTGCTCCAGTTAAAATAATAATGTTTAAAATAAAGGCATGGGTGCCTGACCTGTGGTGGCACAGTGGATAAAGCATCGACCTGGAAATGCTGAGGTTGCCGGTTCGAAACCCTGGGCTCACCTGGTCAAGGCACATATGGGAGTTGATGCTTCCAGCTCCTCCCCCCTTCTCTCTCTCCTCTCTCTCTCTCTTCTCTAAAATGAATAAGTAAAATAAAATAAAATAAAGGTATGGGTAAAATAATATCCTATAAGGCAACTGTTAGTCTGCAAAAGGAATACAGGGACAATATTAACATAAAAAGTAGGTGATGGGTACACAATGTGATGAATAGTTCACATGCTATGGAGATGTTACCTAAAACATGTGTGTTCCTGTGGATCAATGTCACCCCATTAAATTTAATTTCTAAATAAAAAATAAACAGTAGAACAAAAAACAGAATTGAGTGGGATAGGGCTAAATTACAATGTGGAACAAAATTTTTGTTGCATCCACAAAAACACTTGTTCTTACCTAATTCGAGTGTGCTGATCTCAAATCTGACATTAGTATTTCTCTGTAAGCTACAGTTTTTTTATTTTATTTATTCTTTTTTTTTTAGAGAGGAGAGAGAGAGGGAGAGAGAGACAGAGGAGAGAAAGACAGAGAGAGAGAAGGGGGGAGGAGCTGGAAGCATCAACTCCCATATGTGCCTTGACCAGGCGAGCCCAGGGTTTCGAACCGGCGACCTCAGCATTTCCAGGTTGACGCTTAATCCACTGCGCCACCACAGGTCAGGCCAAGCTACAGTTTTTTTGCAATTCAAGATTTTAGGTTTTCATCTTATTGTAAAATTTTCAACATTTAGTTTAACATAATGAAGTAGAATGTCTTATTAGGCATCATCTTTGTGAAAATATAATAATTTATATAATGCAGTAAATATACTAATACACTAAAAGATATGATAGAATTTGTCTACAATTTCAAAATAGAGCATATTAAACACTTATTTTAATCATAAAATTTGCGCAAAACTTATTTAAATTCTATTCAGGCAAAAATTTGCGTTTGTAGCTCTTGCATTTGTGTACTTGTTGAGGACAATCTCGTTTGATGCTCCAGCAGTAGTCTGCTCATCACTAACAGCTCCAAGATTTTCGGGAAACTTATCAAGGTGACTATTCAGGAAATGAATCTTAATGCTCATGTTACAGCCAATGTCGTGGAAAGTCAACAGCATCCTTTGAACCAGAAGTTCATAGTTCTCTGCTTTCTTGTTGCCAAGGAAGTTCTTTGTAACTGCCACAAAAGACTGCCATGCCGCTTTCTCCTCCTTATTCATCTTCCTGGAAAATTCTTCATCATGTATGAGGGTTCGAATTTGAGGTCCATTGAATACACCTGCTTTTATCTTCTTGAAAGACAAGGCAGGAAAAGCAGAAATAATATGTTGAAAGCATTAACTTTCTCTATTCAAAGCCTGAACAAACTGCTTCATTAAGCCAAGTTTGATGTGAAGTGGGGGGAAATGATCCTGTCTCGATTAACTGCAGGTTCATTCACAATATTTTGCATCCCTACTTCCAGAGCTTCACGTTTCGGCCACTCCTTCTGTGTCCAGTGTTTCTCCCAAGCTCGGCTGTCCCACAAACACAGAAAGCAAGGATACTTCGTGAAACCTCTCTGTTGTCCTAGCAGGAAATTTACCATTTTAAGATCCATACAAATGACCCAGTTATGCTCCTCATATTTCAGAAAGTCGAGGACAATTTTTATGTCATTATAATCTCACGGATGATTGAATAATCAATAGGAACCACTGAAAATAGGCAATACATGCACATGTCACAAATGATGAAATATTGCACCTTTGACGTTGAAGTGTGTAACAGCCACATATATAACAGAAGGAGTCAGGACTATTCTTACATTTACGCCTACTCAAAGAAGCCATGATTCAATCTTAAAACAAAATAAGAGAATGTTTTTATAAGAGGGTGATACTGATTTTTTACATTTAAAAACAACTACAATTATGTAAAAGTGATGTTTGTAAAACATTAATTGCCTTGTGGTTATGTTCAATCCAAGAGTTGTTGCCCTTTAACTCTAATTTAAAAACCAATGCATGCCATTAACTGTAACAAAAAGAAATTAAAATTGCATAAAAACTAGAGCATGCACCAAAAAAAAGATTTCAGATTTGGAATCTGTGATGCAGAAATATATAGAAACAGTTCTAAAACCTCGTGCAACAGAAAATGAAAAAAAAATTGTTCCCTAGTATTATTTGATGAAAGTAAAATTCTCATTTATGATGTCATGAACTTTAGGCACTAAATAACATGGCATTGGAATACATAAAGCAAACAATCATGCTGAGAGATTTTACAAACACTACTCTATCCACATTTTCATTATCCACACTTTCATTTCTGATTATGGAGTAACTGGAATCAAACTAGTCCTCCTGTCACAGATATCTAGAAAACTGAAGAGAATATGTGAAGTAACTGTTTTCAGGTAAGTCTCACATCCATAAAAAAATTACCAGCTATGTAAAAAAGAAGAAAAATACAACCAACAAGGATAAAAATCAATGAATTGAAACTGACTTAGAATTTATATTAATGAGTATACATAGACATTAAAATAGTATTATAACTGTAGTTCATGCATTCACGATGCTAGATAAAATAGAGTGGTTAAGTGCACACATGGCAGATACAAAAATGACCCAAATCAACTTTCTAGAGATGAAAATTACAGTATCAGTGATGACACATACAATGGTTGGGCTAACAGCAGATTGCATTAAAAAATTGGAAGCCCTGGCTAGGTGGCTCAGTGGATGATAGCATGCCATCCCAGTGCACCTGGATTGTGTGTTTGACCCCTGCTCAGGGAACGTATAAGAAGCAATTGATGAGTGCACAACTAAATGGAATAACTAAGTGGAACAATGAGTGATGCTTCTCTTTCACTCTCTGTCTTCCCTTCTCTCTCTCCCTTCTTCTTCTCTCTCTCTCTTTCTCAAATCAATGGAAAAATATTCTTAAAAAGATTCATGGAGTTGAAGACACAGCAATAGAAACTATCCAAAATGAAAACACAGAGAATGCATTTTATAAAGTTGGTATTACTCTTCTAAAACAGAAAAAAAGTAAAAGAGAAAATTACAGAACAATATGCCTTCATAAATAAAGCTTAAGTCGAGAATGAAATAAGATTGTAATTGTAGGCTAGAAAATAATAATGATAACACCATGTATCAAAGCGTATGGGACTCTGAAGTAATACTCAGAAGATAATAATTTTTTAAAAGATTTTATTCATTTTAGAGAGGAGAGAGAAAGAGAGAGAAGGGGGGAGGAGCAGGCAACATCAACTCCCATATGTGCCTTGATCAAGCAAGCCTGGGGTTAAGACAGTTGAAGGACATATACTTCCCAACTTCAAAACTTAATAGAAAGCTACAGTAATCAAGACAGTGTTACTGGCATAAGGAGAGACATATAGATCAATGGTAGAGAATTGAGAGTCTAAAAATAAACCCATACATCAATGGTCAATTGATTTCAATAAGGGTGCCAAGAGAATTTAATAAGGAAAGAGTAGTCTTTTCAACAAATGGTGCAGGAATAACATGGGTAAGAATGAAGTTGGACCCTTACTTTGCACCCTATAGAAAAAATTGAATCAAATGGATCAAAAAGAAAATATAAAGCTAAATTATGAAGCTATTAGAAGAAAACATGTGCAAACTTTATGATATTCTTAAGTAATATTTTCTAGATATAACATCAAAATCTTAAGCGATCAAAAAAATAAATTGGACTTCATCAAAATTTAAAATGTTTATGTTTCAAAAGAGACTATCAAAAAATTGAGAAAAGACAACCCACAGAATAAGAGAAAATATTTACAAATTCTATAATCATATATCTGATAACTAACTTATATCCAAAATATATAAAGAACTTTTTTATATAGTCAGTAAACTATAACAAATACAGTAAAAATACAAATAACCAAATTTAAAATAACCCAGTAAGCAAACGATGTGAATAGGCACTTCTCCAAAGAATATATATTTTAGGGAAATGTTAATAGAAACCACAACGAGATACTACTCCACACCCACTAGGATGGCCATAATTTAAAAGACACACAGCCCTGTCCAGATAGCTTCTTTGACTGGAGCATCGTCCAAAAGTGCAGAGGTTGTTGGTTTGATCCCAGGTCAGGGCACATACAGGAACAGATCTATGTTCCTATTTCTCTCTCTCTCTAAAATCTATAAATAAAAATAAAATAAAATAAAAACTAAATAAAAGACACACAATAAAAAGTGTTAACAAGAATGTGGAGAAATTGGAATCCTCATATACTGCTGAAAGTAATTAGTCTTGCATTTTCTCAAAAGGTTAAACATAGAGTTGCCATATGATCCAGCAACTTCACCTCTAGGTATATACCCATGTGCTCACACTAAAAACTTGTACATGAATGTCCACCGTTATTCATAATAACCAGAAACCAGAAACAACTCAAGTGTCCATAAAAGGTGAATGGATAGGAAAAGTGATATATCCATATAATGGAATATTATTTGTTCATGAAAAAGAATATATTCTAAAATATAGACAAATCTTGAAAATATTATGCTAAATGAATAAAGATAGACATGAAAGACCGTGTGTTATATAATCCCATTTGTATGAAATACCTAAGATAGGCAAATCCATAGAGACAGAAAGTATATTAGTGGTTTCCAGGGGTTGGAGGGGAGGGAACAATGGGGAGTGACAGCTTAATTAGTGCCAGATTTCTCTTTGGGTTGATAAAAATGTTCTGGAAATAGATAGTAGTGATGGTTGTGAGACTTGTGACTATATTAAAAACAAGTGAATAATTTACTTTAAAAGGGTGAGTTTTATGGTATTTAATTATCTCTCAATAAAGACATCTGCATTATTGGGAATAATAAAGCAGTTTTAACCAAAGAGCTAGAGAAAAAATATGTTATTTGTAAGCACATATTACATGGAAATTACAAAATACAATGCCTCCCAAATTGAAAATTTTAACGAACTACATTATTTGTAAGAATATACTTTCCCAAAATCAAAGTATGGTGGTTCCTCAAAAAACTGCAAATAGAACTACCTTATGACCCAGCAATCCCTCTACTGGGTATATACCCCAAAACCTCAGAAACATTGATACGTGAAGACACATGTAGCCCCATGTTCATTGCAGCACTGTTCACAGTGGCCAAGACATGGAAACAGCCAAAAAGCCCTTCAATAGAAGACTGGATTAAGAAGATGTGGCACATATACACTATGGAATACTACTCAGCCATAAGAAATGATGACATCAGATCATTTACAGCAAAATGGTGGGATCTTGATAATATTATAAGGAGTGAAATAAGTAAATCAGAAAAAAACAAGAATTACATGATTCCATACATTGGTGGAACATAAAAATGAGACTAAGAGACATGGACAAGAGTGTGGTGGTTACCATGGGTGGGGGGGGAGGGAGGACATGGGAGGGAGGGAGGGAGAGAGTTAGGGGGAGGGGGAGGGGCACAGAGAACTAGATAGAGGGTGACGGAGGACAACCTGACTTTGGGCGAGGGGTTTGCAACATAATTTGATGACAAAATAACCTAGACATGTTTTCTTTGAATATATGTACCCTGATTTATTAATGTCATCCCATTACCATTAATAAAAAAAAAAAAAAAAAAAAAAAAAAAAAAAAAAAACAAAAAAAAAAAAAAAAAAAAAAAAAAAATGTAAAAAAAAAAAAAAAAAAAAAAAGAATATACTTTCCCAAAATCAACTCAAAAAGAAGTAGGAAACCGCCCTGGCCGGTTGGCTCAGTGGTAGAGCGTCAGCCTAGCGTGCAGAATTCCCCGGTTCGATTCCCGGCCAGGGCACACAGGAGAAGCGCCCATCTGCTTCTCCACCCCTCCCCCTCTCCTTCCTCTCTGTCTCTCTCTTCCCCTCCCGCAGCCAAGGCTCCATTGGAGCAAAAGATGGCCAGGGCGCTGGGGATGGCTCCTTGGCCTCTGCCCCAGGCGCTAGAGTGGCTCTGGTCACAACAGAGCCACGCCCCAGAGAGGCAGAGCATCGCCCCCTGGTGGGCGTGCCGGGTGGATCTCGGGTCGGGCGCATGCGGGAGTCTGTCTGACTGTCTTTCCTCGTTTCTAGCTTCAGAAAAATACAAAAAAAAAAAAAAAAGTAGGAAACCTGCATAGACTAGAAATCAGCTGAATTTGAGATGGTTGTCAAAGAGTTTACCAAGAAGGTACTAAATCTATATTGTTTCATTGGTAGACATTTCAAACTCAAGTGTGATAAAACATACACACACAGAAAAGAAAACTAATAACCAGTCATGCTTTGGGTTACGGATAGAAAATATCTTTAAAGAAATAAAAGAATGATTGAGTCCAGATGTACATTAAAAAAAATAATACACCACCACCAAAAAGGGCTCATTATGAGAACAGAAGGTCAATTTCAATACTCAAAATTCACTATTATAACTAATCATATTAATATGTCAAAGATGGGAAACCATATTAAAACTCTTTATATACTTAGGAGATAATACTTATGCAATTTGATTTTTCAAAACCTACATCAAATCAAATGTCATCTTTATGCTTAATGACAAAGCACTGGAAACATTATGATTAAAATCAGAAGACAACAGGACCCTCAATTATCATTACTTAACTTCATTATATTAGTGCCTGCTGAGGCAATTAGATGATAAACTGTAACAAAAACATGGGATATATTCAAATATTTAACAAGGAGTTTAGTAATATATACTAATATGGGCACTAAAAATGTTAAAAATGTAGTCCCTTTTACTTTCCAAGGAAACTAAGCTCTACAGATCATCAACGGTGCTTGCCAATTAATAGCAGTTGTAGTTAAGTTTTTTCATCAAATTGTGCTAATAATGTCCAAGCCACTTGTTGATTTTTAGGAATTGTTGGTGCAGCTTTTAAAACTGCATCCAACACTGATTAAATGATGCCTTCTCTGAGCTAAAATTTGACACACAAGCCACACCAAATTCTTTCAAGAATTTACCATTAATTGGTAGTCAGTGAGTGATGTGGTAAACGAAAATCTCTTAAGGTCCAAAATATTGCTCATAGATATGACTTATCTCTTAGCTTCTGCAGAATTTATAACAATTAATCTAGAATTGTTCTAGCCTTGAAAATATTTGGCTTTCTATATAGTTAATATCTATTATCAAATAAGCCACAAAATTATTTACTATATATAATATTGTATTTAGTTACAAAAATAATTTATCAATCTTTATTTAGTTTTTTTTTTTCTTTACAGAGAGAGAGTCAGAGAGAGGGATAGATAGGGACAGACAGACATGAACAGAGAGAGATGAGAAGCATCAATCATCAGTTTCTCATTGCGACACCTTAGTTGTTCATTGACTGCTTTCTCATATGTGCCTTGACCGGGGACCTTCAGCAGACCGAGAAACCCCTTGCTCCATCCAGCGACCTTGGGTCCAAGCTGGTGAGCTTTTGCTCAAACCAGATGAGTCCGCGCTCAAGCTGGCCACCTCGGGGTCTCGAACCTGGGTCCTCCGCATCCCAGTCTGACACTCTATCCACTGCGCCACCGCCTGGTCAGGCTCTTTATTTAGTTTTAATTCACAGGCTTCATAAACACTATATGGCCAAATAATGGCCAATGCAAGATTAATAATTTTATAAATTAATTTTATTAAACTTTATAAACACATTAAAGAAAAAATTTTAATAAAAATTATTATTTTAACTTTTGTCATCATATGGTGGATGCATTTTTGATAATTTATCGATTTAATATATGTTTAAAGTAATACTTTATCCTATTTAAAAGGGTATAGTCCTTTATTTCTATAAAATCTTCATTTTCCTTTAGTTTTATATGTATAAAATTTTTCTAATTTGGGGGCATTAAACTGTTCACTAGAATTAAGAAAACTTTCTTAGCTTAAAGAGAAATCTCTTTTTTAAAAAGGGCAATTTTCCAGATGTTAGCTCTTATTACACAATTTTTGTTCAATTGATAAACTTGATATAAATCTCAAACGGCTTTTGTAATTCTAGCATCATGGCCCAAGCACTATAATTTTTATTGTCTCAATTCCCAAATCTTCAGCTATATTATAAATTTTTCCTGACGTTATATGATAAATATAAGAAAACATTTACAATGACTTACTTGCTCTATACATTTTATTGCATTACCCAGGGATGATTGCGTTCAGTGACTTGGACAGTGCCAAATTAAAACATCCAAAAAATTTCCCAAATTTTGGCTGAAACTGTCTCTACTCCTAGCTATGCACAGACACTGTTTATATAAAATCCAATAAGGTTTTCAAGGAAATATTTCTCACTGAAACCATTTTTCTCAAGTGTCAACGATAAATTTTGATAAATTATTTCAGATGTTGTTCCTTCTTGCTTCATGAGATCAACAAAAACCATTAAATTATCTTCAAAGTTCTGAATTTCAAATTTTGAGTAAATTATTAAAACTATTTTATATGAAACAGTTGAGGCTTCATCAATAATGATTCAAATTTTACTGCCTTGATTTATACATTTTCAAAAAAGTTATTTTCTCATAGCAGTAGATAAATATTTTGCAAAAAGTAAGTTCATAAATTTAGATTGCTATAAGTCTGTATGGATATTGCTCTTTTTTGAAGGTCTATTAAATATTTTATGTTTAACAATGTTCAATTATTTTTAACCATACAGATGGGATAAGTTTTTCATTTGCTTTATCAATATTTTGACTTTTTTCAGAAGCTTTTATTATTGCCAATGCTTTATACATGAAACTTATTTTAATATTTTTATAATTTTTTCATCAATAAGAGGAATTTTTCTTTATTTAAACCATGAGTTTTAACAGAACACATTGCCTTTCTTAGAAAATGTGGAGGTATTGCACTTTCATTTTGTGTGTGTGTGAGTGGCAGAGACAGGGAGAGTCAGAGAGAGGGACAGATAGGAACAGACAGGAAAAAAGAGAGATGAGAAACATCAATTCTTCGTTGTGGTTCCTTGGTTCTTTAGTTGTTTAATGATTGATTTCTCCTATGTGCCTTGACCGGGGGGCTACAGCAGACTGAGTGATCCCTTGCTCAAGCCAGTGACCTTGGGCTCAAGCTGGTGAGCCTTGCTCAAACCAGATGAACCCACGCTCAAGCTGGCAACCTCAGAGTCTCAAACCTGGGTCCTCCACATCCCAGTCTGATGCTCTATCCACTGCGCCACCGCCCAGTCAGGCTGCACTTTCAAATTTTATTATACAACTTTTGAGTCACGTTTATACACTAACAATATAAAGTCAGTTATACTATTTTTTATTGAAATAACAGGCCCTGGCTGGTGGCTCAGTGGATAGAGTATCAGCCCAGCATATGGACATCTCAGGTTCAATTCTCAGTCAGGGCACACAGAAGAAGTGGCCATCTGCTTCTTCCCTCTCCCTTTTTCCCCTTCTCTCCCTCTTCCCCTCCCATAGCCAGTGGCAGTTGGGTTCAAGCATGGCCCCAGGCACTGAGGATAGCTCTGTTGAAGCACTTTAGCCTCAGGCACTAAAAATAGCTCAGTACTCAAGCATTGGCCCCAGACAGGTTGCCGGATGGATCCTGGTTGGGGTGCCTGTGAGAGTCTGCCTCACTATCTCCCTTCCTGTCACCGAGAGAGAGAGAGAGAGAGAGAGAGAGAGAGAGAGAGAGAGAATCAAGTTGTTTTTATTTCATTTACACAAATTATTTTATTTTGTATTGTTTTTTACAAAGTATCAAAATATATCCACGATTCTGGTTTCTACATAGTAACAGAAACTATCCCTGGTGTGGTTTATTATTAATATCATTTCTTTATTTTTCCATAGTCAGAAGTTTCATATTTATAATATTTAAAAAGAACATTAAGAAACTTATCCAAACTCCTCTGTATCTTTACTCTGGGATTTATTTTTACTATTGAATTATAAAGCCTCAAATTTAAAAACATCAGAACACTGCACAGTTACTACTTACACAATAAATTATAGCATACTGAAAATAAAACCTAAGTTAAAACTAAACAATTTAGAAGCAGGGACAATTCCATAATTTGGGCATGGTAATAAATTGGGACTCTTTTAAAGCAGTGCCTCTCAAATTGTTTGGTCTCAGAGCCGTTTTACAGCGTTAAAGATTATTCAGGAAAGCTGGATCTTTGTTTATGGGAGTTCTATCTATCAATGCTTATATTAGAAAACTTTACATTTTTGTAGTTATTTAGTTAAGTATAACAACAACAAACCTATAGAATGTTAACATAAATAACATTTTAATGAAAATGACTGTATTTTCCAAAATAAAAAAAAATAGTGAAAGAAGTGTTATTGTTTTACATTTTTGCAAATCTCTTTAATGTCTGGCTTAATAGAATTCAGCTGCATTCTGAGATCGGCTTCTACGTTCAATCTGTTGTGATACTGCACACCATCTAGCCTCTGAAAAACTTTACTTAACTCTTATGAGAATGAGAGTGAAAAAGGCAAATGATGTCTTAGTATCGATATTATTCTTAAATGTTTTGTCCCCATAAACTCCTGAAAGGGTCTCAGAGACCCCCAGAGGTCACCTATCCACAGGTTGAGAACCACTGTCCTAAAGCATAGAGTATTTCCTATAGTGTGTGCCATGAAGCTATCCTGCTTTCTATGAAGCGAGCCAAACTCGCAAGGAATGCTGCATAATGTACTCAGATGTCACTTTGATGAGAGTCCCATTTATTGACGGTTGTCATGTGTTACAGCCACTAGCTTAAATAAATGGATGTCCATTAGAATCTATATCATAAACTGATTTTGTTGGACCTTGCTGTTATTGGTACACTATTTGCCAACTTATACAGAAGTTATTTCAAAATTTAAAGACCAGTAAGCCAAACTGGTAAGCATCACATAAATAAGTGAAATGGAGAGATATAATTGTCATTCTTTGTCAGTGATGTATTGACATATGAGAGCCAAGAAGATTTTTAAAACTTCAAAGGGTATCTAGTAAGAAAACTTATTGCAAAGTAAAAATGCTGATGTGTGTGTGTCAACATCTTCATGTACCTACATCTATAGCTAGCTTCCTTATATAGCAAGGACAATTCAGACTTAATAAAAATATGGAGGACATTTACTAATATAATTCTGCTTAAAATGGTCACTTTTATCACTTTTCTCAGGAACTTTCCCTCAACTCCTGGGTTTTATAGTTGGAGATGAAATCATCCAACAGTCTATGAAATCATCCACAAATAGGGTTTTAACAAGGCAAATTTTAGAGAAATAAAGATGTTTCTGATGAAAGGGGATGCCAAAAATCTATAGCATTAAAACAAGTAGATACCTGTGTAACATAGTTACAAATGAAAAAATTTAAAAAGCCTTCTAAAAATGTCTGAAATTACTCTTGCCTCATAAACTTAGGCTTTTGGATTCTTCTGGGGACAGACCTCTTCATGTTACTGTGGCTTACCTTGACTAGAAAGCCTAATCTTTTATTTAAATAAAAACTTCAAATTCAAAATGGGAAAGCATGCTGAATATTTTCTGGTTGCCCATCAAGATCCATTCTTTCCCCTTTTCTACTTTGCTCTGCGCCCAGAAGGTTGACCTTTAAGGACCATATTAACTAGGTCCCTTGTCCTCTGGCTTCTAGTAGATTCAACCAATAGGAAGAACCAGCAGGAAACCTATGCAGGAAGAGTGAGAGGTTATGTTCATTCCCCTCAACTCTCTTCCTGCTACTGTGGTTTGGCAGTCAGGGATCATGTTCCTCTACTTCTGACATGTTCCTCCTGGGGGTAGCTTTCTCGTATAGACAGCTACAGGTCCCACAGAGCCCCGGTGAGGGCCTTTTCTCTTGCCCTTGGCCCAGGGGTGGCAATGGCTTTGCTAGTCTCTGGTACTTTGCCAGCCCCTGTAGCTTTCCCTTAACCCTAATTTCACCTCTGTGCATAGACATGTGATTTACTTCTCCGCCTTTCATTCTTTTTGAGCACTGAGACCTCCTGGGACTCTGACTGATACAGAAATCCAGCCTGGATAAGGGAAAGTCAACTGGGGAGTCCTGAAGCTTTGTCCTTGGTCCTGGCACGGGTACTACTTTGCCAGGTGATCTTGGGTAAATCCTTTTCACTCTCTGCTTTGCAAATGCCTTACCCGTAGAAAGATTGGTTGGACAAAATCAGGAGACTTTCCAAATATTTTTGCCCATGTGCCTCCAAAAGAATTCTCAAAAACCACATAATCACACATTTTTAAAAATTTGCCATCACGGTTTTAAATAGTGGTAAAGGTTGTAATGTCCTGTGTAATGTAAATATTAGTGTTTAAAGATAAAATGATTATGTCACGTTTAAAAATATATCCAATGGAATTTAAATATCATGGTGATTTTATACCCACCATCATCCATTAAAAAAAATACACGCACAAACTCTAACAGCTAAAAATTTTACAATGTTCCTCTTTCTCCTTTAAATCATTTTTTCCATTCCACTTCCCCAACAGAATTTTATAGGAATGTAATATATTTTTCTGCTTGTAAGTTTCATATGGATCATTTTGGCATAGTCTCTAAATCAAAAATGTTCCTAGATGGAAAATTTAAAATGTTTATATTTCCTGTGTTCACAATACCCTAAGGGTTAAGCATTTTTCTGAATTGAGTCATCAACACAATTAATTTTAAGATACAGTTTTGATCAAAATGTCGATAATTGTTGAACATAAAAAGTAAAATTAATGAAAATTTGTCTTTCAACGGGATGGATAGAAGAGGGGTTGTGGTGTCTCGGTAAAAGGAGCGCCTGCACCCCAATATTTGGAAGGAGCCCTAGTTTGGGGCCCTAACCCGCACCCCTACCCCCGACCCAGGCTTTTCCACGCAGGACAATGCCCCGCGGTACGATGTGGATGGATAAGGGATACACCTTTATTTTGTCAAGGGGAGGAAGGGAAAATGGGAATGGAGAACCAGGGTCTTGGGTTCACATTGAAGTTCTCAGGCCGGTCAGTTGTAGGAAATCATCCTTAATGGCAGTTGAGAATCTAGAAATGGATTCTTTCAAAACTCTCTGTCGACTACTCCTCGGAACTTGTATCTTCAGTAGATGCACTGTTTAACTGAAAGGCCCCTGGGCATGGCGGTGTCGGAAGGGTGCCCTGAACGGAAGCTTTCATAGGACGGTTCTGCAGTCAGATTGCCTCAACACTAAGTGCTGTGTGACTAGGACAGCTCTCTTCATCTGTGAATGGGAGATGCCTACAGCTCTCCTGGGGAGTCTTTAAGAATCATTGGGATGATGTGTATAAAGCCCCCGGAACCTGGTAAACAGTATATTCAGCATGCATCCTAGGATTGTGGAGGTGTCCCCTAGCTCTGACATACCTGCTCAGTATGATCCGTTTTCCTCAGTGTAAGCCTCCTGCCTTAAGGTCGTTGTAAATATCCTGATGTCTCTGTAATGAAAAGCAGAATGTTTCACCCTTTTTAGCTGTTTTGGGGGATACATTTTATTGTTTACAGAGCCTTTTCCAATATTTCCAAACAATATCAGTCCACATTTATCCACAGATCGGGACCTTTGCCACCTGGCAGAGGTTGGTCCTTTCAGTGCTCTCTCACGGTGGAAGAGAGAGGCCGTGGAGAGGTAGATTTGGAGACCGGTATGGCTGTCTTTACACAGCACCCCCATTTCTCAGAGACAGGATTAGAATCAGGCTATGTGTGGGGGGTGTGAGCCCAGAAAAATGACAGTTCCTGCTTTCCAGGAACGGGAATAAACTGTGCTTCACTATGCCTCTCCTGGCAAAACTCTGGGTATCATAGGAGGTCGATTTTGACTCAAGCAAGCCAGTATTTGAGCTTTCTGCCTGAGAAACACAATGAGGCATTGATATGCTAGAAAGTTGATAACTGAGTCAGTTTTGCTGCTGGCTGGCTCTGACGTGACTTTTGTGCTAACATTATTGCTCGAACACCAGGCCTGAACAATGCCTACCTTGCCAACTGCCACTTTTCCACCAGGATACGAGCCTCTCCAGCACATGCTCAGTTTCCTTTCCTGCTGCCCCAGAGGGATGCGGCCACTTTTCCTTTAGAAGGAAACCAGTGTGGCTTTTGCCCCTGGTTTGGTTTCAACCCTCTTCCCCATCTCTCAGAGCACAGCTTTATTTTGTAGCATCTTGCACAGCTTTATCTAAATGATTTCTTTGAAATTTGATTTTGTTCTGACAATTTTTTTTTAAGAAGAAAGAAATTTGGTCGTAAGCGGGGTAGATTGAGTGTATCAGTGGTCCCAGTTGTCTATCCCTCCCTGTATCTGTGCCTGGGGCCGTGTGACTGCAGGAGCCTGACTCTGGGCCCAGCTGCATGACTTGCTTCGGTCAATGGGATGCTCATAAGTATGATTTAAACAGAGGCTTGAAAAGTGCATATACAGTAGGGCTTGTGACAGAGCTCAGGCTGGCCTACCAGACGACGAGAAAGAAGTGGACCAGACCCATGTGGCCCTACATGCCCCAGCCAGAACCAAGATCAGCCTTGAGCCAGCCACCTCCAGCCATGTGCACGAGCCCAGCCAAGACCAAAAGAACCTTGCAGATGATCAGCAGACTCTTTTTTTTTTTAATTTTTTTTTGTATTTTTCTGAAGCTGGAAACAGGGAGAGACAGTCAGACAGACTCCCACATGCGCCCAACTGGGAACCACCCGGCACGCCCACCAGGGGCGAGGCTCTGCCCACCAGGGGGCGATGCTCTGCCCCTCCGGGGCGTCGTTCTGCCGCGACCAGAGTCACTCTAGCACCTGGGGCAGAGGCCAAGGAGCCATCCCCAGCGCCCGGGCCATCTTTGCTCCAATGGAGCCTTGGCTGCGGGAGGGGAAGAGAGAGACAGAGAGGAAGAGGGGGGGGGTGGAGAAGCAAATGGGCGCTTCTCCTATGTGCCCTGGCCGGGAATCGAGCCCGGGTCCCCCGCACGCCAGGCCGACGCAATCAGCAGACTCTTGAACTAAATTCATGCTTATTACTGGAAGCCATGGAGTCTTAGGGTTACTTGTTATGTAACACTGTAGTGGTAATAGCAAATAAGGGTAGTGGCAGACTGGACCTCCAGGAGCTGTATCCAAGGAAACATTGAGCCCATATACAAGTCTTCCCAATAACTGGAAGTTGTGATAGTTAGGGGAAGGAAGGAACCTTACCAGGGAGGCTGAAACACCCTCATCATGCAAGCGGGAGATCCCATCAATGAAATTCAGAATAGCAAAGTAAAGATGAGTGCAGGCCCTGCAGTCAGACTCCTAGGTCCAAAACCAAGATGCAACCAAGATGCACATAGGAGCTCTGTGTCCTTGGGCAAGTTTATTTGACCTCTCTGCACCTCAGTTTCCTTATTTGTAAAGCAGGGAGGATAATAAAAATATTACCTACTTCATCCAGTTCTTACAAAAATTCATGGTTGTAATGCACTTAGAGAAGAGCTCATGGCAAGCCCTAGGAAAGAATTTGTTAAATTAATAAATAAGTGTGACCTCATTTATACCCACAGGCTAGCAAGGCCTGGGGAACTTCAGGGTTACATCTGCCTTTTGGTAGGAAGGATATATGGGGATCATGGAAGGGCTGTTTCTCATTTCATAGAGTCAAATGTTGACTTCTAAAGAATCAAATGCATAAAAATCTGGAAAGAAAAGTTTTTCTTTGGAAAATTTACTCTATTGTGGCAATGTCCTGGACTCAGTTAATTTGTTTTACAAGCAATTGTCTAAAACTAGAAGAATAAAACCATCATCCACTCAGATATAAGGAGCAGAGTGCCCCTTGTCTAGAATTTAATCAGGTTTTTATAAGCAATAACATTACAGCTTTAATAAGATCTCCATGTTGCTAAGAAATTTACTGTTGGCTGGCAATCCTGGACAAGATCATACCCACCGTTGGCATGGGATTAACAAAACACCAAGGGGGATCTGCCTGTAAAAGATGCTCCTATGGGCCCTGGCCGGTTGGCTCAGCGGTAGAGCGTTGGCCTGGCGTGCGGGGGACCCGGGTTCGATTCCCGGTCAGGGCACATAGGAGAAGCGCCCATTTGCTTCTCCACCCCCCCCCTCCTCTCTGTCTCTCTCTTCCCCTCCCGCAACCAAGGCTCCATTGGAGCAAAGATGGCCCGGGCGCTGGGGATGGCTCCTTGACCTCTGCCCCAGGTGCTAGAGTGGCTCTGGTCACGGCAGAGCGACGCCCCGGAGGGGCAGAGCATCGCCCCCTGGTGGGCAGAGCCTCGCCCCTGGTGGGCGTGCCGGGTGGATCCCGGTCCGACGCATGCGGGAGTCTGTCTGACTGTCTCTCCCCGTTTCCAGCTTCAGAAAAATGCAAAAAAAAAAAAAAAAATGCTCCTATGGAGTTAGAAGAGTCTGAGGACCCAGCAGTGATGTCAGGGGTGGGGGTTCCCTCCAGTCATGGACCCTGGAAAAGGTCCGCTTTCGTGTACAGCTAAAAATGGCACCTTCCAACCATGGCCGGGTAACTCGGTTAGAGCATCATCCCGATACACCAAGGTTGAGGCTTCAATCCTTGGTCAGGACACAAATGAGAATCAGCCAATGAATGCATAAATAACTGGAACAGCAAATTGATGTTTCTCTCTCTCTCTCTCTCTCTCTCTCAAGTCAACTTTTTAAAAATGGTACCTCCTCTTCCACTCTTCATTGGTTGTGTTAAAAGCTACCCCAAAATGTAGTGGCTTTAAACAACAACCATTTGATTATGCTCCCAGAATCTGTGGTCAGGAATTTGGACAAGGCACAAAGGAGATGGCTTGTCTCTGCTCCACAATCTCTGGGACCAGCAGGGGAGACTCCAAGACTGCGAGGTAAGTAACATCTGGGAACTGATATTACCCAGAGGTTCTTCACACACATGTCCAGTTCCAGAGTTGGAGGCCTCGAAGGCTGGGACTGAGGATGTTATCTATTGCTGTATAACAAATTATCACAAGCTTAACAGCCTGAAACAACATGCATTCATTATCTCACAATCTCTGTGCATCAGGAATCTGCCCACATGAAGCTGCAAGTGAGGGCTGTTGACTCACTGAAGGCTCAACTGGGAAAGGATCACTAAGGCCACTTATATGGTTGTTGGAAGGATTCAGTTCTTTTTGGGTTATTGGACTGAGGGCTAAGTTTCCTAACTGGCTGTTGGCTGGAGGTTGTTCTCAGTTCCTTGCCACATGAAACTCCCCAAAGTGGCAGCTTGTTTTGTTAAAGCCAACAAGGTGGAGGAGTCTCCCAGACAGAAAGAAGTTACTTATGTGACATAGTCACAGAAGATATAACCATCACCTTTGCCATCCTCTACTGATTAGAAGCACTCAAGAGTGAGCAGAGCAACTCCACCCAGAACACATTGAGCATGGTGAGAGGTTTATTCTCTGAGGAACACTGTGATCCTGTCAGTAGAGTGAAGGGCAATGGAGAACAGGTGCCCTCTATAACCCTCTTTGCAATAAATTAGAAGATGGTAACCTTTAAGAAGGAAGAGAAAAATTGGTCTTTGGATTATAACTGTCAGACACTAGACCTACACAATTCTAGCATTTACTTCTCATGACAGCTCTATGAAGTCAGTGAAATCAATTAACTCATCACACTTTGACAGATGTAGAAATGGCAGCAGATGGAAGAGTAGGAGGAAACCTGTATCAGGTATCTGTTACCACAATAATGCTTTGTAACAAAACTCAGTGATATAAAATAATATGCATTTATTTAGCTCATGAGTCTGTGGGTTGGGGATTTAATGTAGCTGCTTCTTCTATTCTCTTCTAAGCTCTCTCACTCTGGGGGTGTTTGGCTATTGGCTGGCCACTCACACATTTGGTGGTCAGCAGGGGTGACCAACCTTTCTCATCTTTCTCTTCTACTCTTCCAGCAGTCTAGCATGGACTAATTCTCATGGTGAAGGTAGAAGTGTAAGAGCAAGCACAAACCCAGTTGCACAAACACTTTTAAAGCCTCTGCTTATGTGAAATTTGCCACCATCCCATTGGCCATCACATAACTAAACTCAGAATCACGGGATGTGCAAATAGATCCTACCTTTTTTTGAGAAGAACTGCAAAGTCACACAACAAAGAGGGATAGTTGCAGGGAAGTGTGCAGAGTTGAGGTTTTAATGCAATCAGTTTCACACAGAACAAAGGGAAAAGTGCAACATCCCATGATCCTTTGAGGTTGCTAAATACAGATGTATGGGTTTTATTTTTCAATAGACTTGGGATAAAAGTAAAAAAGGGTTAATCATCATTTCTACCTTTATTAAAGCAGCTTTTTAAATGTTCCTTCATCAACTGCTATAGAAAATATTATAGTGATTTCTCCAAAAATTAAACCTAGAATTACCATATGATCCAACAATCTCCCTTCTGGGAATTGCCCAAAAGAAGTGAAAGCGGGGTCTTGATCATGCTATGAATATGAATGTTTATAGCACCAGGATCCACCATAGCCAAAAGATGGAAACAACCCAGTGAATGAGTGAATGGATAAACAAAATGTGGTATATACGTAGAATGAAATATCATTCAGTCTTAAAAAAGAATGAAATTCTGACACATGCTACATGAATGAACCTTAGTGCTATTATGCTAAGTGAAATAAACCAGACACAGAAGGATAAATATTGTATGATTCCACTTACAGGAGGTACCTATAGTGGTCAAGACAGAAAGCAAAATGGTAGCTCTCAAGGGCTGGGAGGAGGTAATGGAGAGTTGTTTAGGGAGTACAAAGTTTCAGTTTGGGATGAAAAAATATTATGGCCATGAATAGCGGTGATCATTACACAACATTGTAAATGTACTTAATGTCCCTGAACTGCACACTTAAAAATGGTTATATTGGTAAACTTTATATTATGTACATTTTACCACAATGGAAAAGACATTTCTTCTCTTGATGCTGATATTCAAGAATTTGGTTGAGTCAAGACCAATCAACTAATATTTTTGCTGCCTAACCTAACATATGTAATGAGCTGTGTTGGCCATACAGCAACCATTCCCTTCATCCCTCTCCTTATGGACCTCATGGTCAAGTTGGAGAAATGGAATGTTAAAATAATCCTCATTAACAAGGCCTAGAGAGTTTGCAATTATTCTAGTACCAATGAACAAGACAAGTTGGGAGTCCTGACAATCAACAGGCAATGACTGCTAAGAACTTGAAAGGTGGGGGCTTGTTAAAAATACAGATATTTGGGCTCCACCCCAGACCTATTACTTCAGAATCTAGGGGCATGGGGGTGTGAGTAGAGGCTGGGAAATCTTTCACACAAGTCCCTCCCAGGTGATTCTGATGCCCAGTGAGGACTGAGAATCCCTGTGAACTACACACAGTAAAATCAATCAACCCTCCCCCCAGAAAAACCTGTTTGAAGAATTAAACTTTATTGATAACATTGAAAATTGGAGAAACTGAAATGAATTTTTACTTGGTGGAAATAAGCAACAGACAACCAAACCAACAAAGACTAACGCTGCACACGGTGTAGACTATGCTTGATTAAAAATTGACAGAAGAGCCTAAATCAGCTTGACAAGATTTACATCACAAAATCTGCCTGGGAAAGTGGAGCTGGTAGGAACAGTGGTTGTGAAAGAAAACTCACGTTGTCAGAACAAAATAATCAGCAAAGTTTGATGCAGACAAACCACCAATCAATGTGTCAAATTTTGTTGTCAAATATACAATGAAAATAATCCATTCTGATGAAAGTATGGTAATTTCTGTGTAGGCTTCTAGCTTTTCAGACACTTCAGATATATTGCTTTTCTTAATTGTTTTTTAAAAATGTTTTGTTTATTGATTTGAGAGAGACAGGAATATTGATCTGTTCCTGTATGTGCCCTGACTAGGATCGAACTGGTAACCACTGTGCTTCAGGATGAAGCTCTAACCAACCAAGCCATCCAGCCAGGGCTTATATATATATATAGTTTCGATCTTTTTTCAATTTCTTTAAGTTGATTTTTAGAAACAGAGGAAGGGACACACACACACACACACACACAGAAACATCAATTTGATTGATGCATTGTTCTATGCATATGTTCTATGCATAATGCAATGTTCTATGCATTATGGTTGATTCTTGCATGTGCCCTGACCAGGGATTGAACTCACAACGTGAGCATGTTGGGACGACACTTGAACCAACTGAAATACCTGGCCAGGGCATTTTTCTTAATTGTTATTTGAAATAATTTCAAAGTTATATAGAAGAGTTGCAAGAATAGTACAAAGGACTATTATATTTATCTGATATAAATACAGATTTATATGTAGATATGTATGTAATTCATACATAATTGTTATTTTATTTAAAAGATTTCTTCCATTAATTTGAGAGAGAGAGAGAGAGAAGCATCAACTCATTGTTCCACTTAGTTGTTCTATTTAGTTGTGCACTCACTGATTGCTTCTCATTTGGGCCCTGACCAGGGATGGAACCTGAGACTTCAGTGTACCAGGATGATGCTCTATCCACCAAACCACCTGGCCAGGTTCCATAATTTTTATTCTTGAACCACTGAGAGTTGCAGGCATTGTGTCCCTTTATACCAGAGGTGTGCAAGAACATTATCTTACACAATCACAAAATATTTATTGATTCAGAAATTTAGCACAAGTAAATACTATTATCTAGCATCCTACCATATTAAAATTTCACCACTTGTCCCCATAATGTGTTTTAGAGCAATATTTTCACTCTGATATAGAGTCTAGTTCCAGATCAGTCTTTGCCTTTAGTTGTCATACTGCTTTAGTCTCCTTTAATTTGACGCTTTCTGTCTCTCCTAATGTTGACATTTTTGAGGAATATAGGCCAGTTGTTTGGTAGAATGCCCCTGATCTGGGTTTATTTGATGTTTCCTCAGGTTTAGATTTGGGTTATGCATTTTTGGCAGGAATTCTATGTAAGTGCTGTTGGTTCTTTTCAGTGCTGCCCATCAGGAGGCACATCAAGTCCATCTGTCCATTTACTGGTAAAAGACACATTCCATTTCCCCTCTGGGCCTCACTCTCCTCTGCTCATGGAGATCACCAAGGAGCATGGCCCCGACATGTTCCACCCACTGGATAGCTGTGCCATTGATACAAGCCATTGAGATCACATCATGGTTAGTGGCATCATCACTAATAGCTAGGATACCTACTGTGTGCTGGCATTCATTTTCTTTTTTAACCCTTATAAAATATGCATGCATATGTTATTATTCCACTCAACACTCAAGGAAACTGAGGCTGAGAGACAGTAATGTGAAGGGTTCAGGCTTACAAGGCTGGGAAGGGGCTAAGCTAGGATTTGAACACAGTGTGGTCTGAGTCCAGAGCCTGAGCCCTACGCTATTCCACACTGTCAGCTCATCTCATTGACAAGGACGTCTCATGGCAAAAAGGATACATTAATGGCCTACTTTGCGGGCCTCCCGGTAACATTAGGAGAAAACAGGGCGGACCAGCTCCTGCCATCTTCCTTCCTTGTCTTTCCTTCCGCTGGTCTGGGTCCTCCTCCGTTCTGAAAGCCAGCGGAACTAAGTTTAGGATTGCTGCTGTATTGGGTGCCCAGACAGCTAGACTTGGGGCAACTGCCTCCAAAGTTAACTTTGTTCCCCTTTTTGGCTGGAAAACAAATGAGGTGACTCTATCACCACCCCTCAGGGGACCTGAATGTCCTTATATTTATTACAGTGGAAATGGGCTGGGACTAGTAATAAGAGCTACCACATGTTGAGTGCATAACATGAGTTAATGCTTTAAATACCCCTGTATATTAGGCCCCTTATTTTGCCCATTTTACAGATGAAAAACACTGAGGCTTCATGGGATGGCAGGCTCATGGGACAGGTTTAGGAAACAGGTCCTTCATTTTAGATACACAATCAGCATCTGCTCTGGAATCCAGGGACGGGCGGTCAGACTTGGCCTTGGTTCTAATTCTTGGTCTAGGGTCCGGGCCATCAGCTTAATTTCTCTTTTTTGATTTGTCAACCTTCTGTCCTGGGTCCATGTTCCTTCTGGATTTTCCGCCTGGACTCACCATGCTGAAGGACTGCCTCGGATACCCACCTCTCCAGAGACTTTTCTTTTCTTTTTCTTTTTTTTTTTTAAATAAATTTTTATTTTAATGGGGTAACATCAATAAATCAGGGTACATACATTCAAAGAAAACATTTCCAGGTTATCTTGTCATTTAGTTCTGTTGCATACCCATCACCCGAAGAGAGATCGTCCTCCGCCACCCTCCATCCAGTTCTCTCTGTATCCCTCCCCCTCCCCCTCTCCCTCCTTCCCTCCCCCCCACCCCCCCCCCCCCCCCGTAACCACCACACTCCCATCCATGCCTCTTAGTCTCGCTTCTATGTCCCACCAATGTATGGAATCCTGCAGTTCCTGTTTTTTTCTGATTCGCCCATTTCACCCCACCCAATGCTACCAAGACTCCACCATTCCACTGCAAGTGATCCGATGTCATCATTTCTCCTAGCTGAATAGTATACCATGGTGTATATGTGCCCCATCTTCTTCATCCAGTCCTCTATTTTTTTTTACAGTGATTAAAAGCCTTTAAGCAAACTCTTGGCCAATACAGCAAGAATCCATAAAAGAGTATTGTCCTTAACATGTTCACCAAGTCCAAGTTGGCCCCATCACCATGCCAAATCCCTGAAAAATGCAACCCAACCACAGTTCAGTCTGTTAGGAGCTGTCACAGGGAGCAGGAGTCCAGGAAAGTTCCCCACAGGAAAAGTCCGCATTGCACTGGAATTGTTGTCACCATTCTATACTTTGCAGCTCATGTCCAAGTCCCAATGACCGCTGCTTCTAGCTGGTAATGATTCAGGTAGACTGGAAAAAGCCATTTGCAGCATGCGTGGATATGGAGCTTCTGTTCTCCTCTGCCTGGAGCGTTGAGACCAAGTTGCTTTTCCCTGGAGCTCCAGAGACTTTTCTTTAGGAAGAAACTTGCAAGGACCTCTCTTTAGGAAAGTTGCTGCTACCGCTTTGCAACTTCTTCCTTTGTGGGGAAGGGGAAGGAGAAATATGAAAAGGAAGGAAGATTCCAGGGCCAAGCAAGATGATTTAGAGCAGTGGTAGTCAACTTGGCCCTTACTGCCCACTAGTGGGCGTTCCAGCTTTTATGGTGGGCAGTAGCGGAGCAACCAAAGTATAAATAAAAAGATAGATTTAACTATAGTAAGTTGTTTTATAAAGATTTATTCTGCCAAACTTAGCAAAAATTTGACATAAAGTACTTGGTAAGTAATTTTTATTATATGCTTTAACTTGCTGTAACTCTGCTTTATCAATTTTATAAAGTAAAGTTACTTCCCTACTTTATAAATCACCATTACTGTGGAACCGGTGGGTGGTTAGAAAATTTTACTACTAACAGAGATACAAAAGTGGGCAGTAGGTATGAAAAGGTTGACTACCCCTGCTCTAGAGCAGTGGTCCCCAACCTTTTTTGGGCCACGGACTGGTTTAATGTCAGAAAATATTTTCACAGACCAGCCTTTAGGGTGGAACGGATAAATGTATCATGTGACCGAGACAAGCATCAAGAATGAGTCTTAGACGGATGTAACAGAGGGAATCTGGTCATTTTTTAAAAATAAAACATTGTCCAGACTTAAATATAAATAAAACAGAAATAATGTAAGTTATTTATTTTTTCTCTGCGGACCAATACCAAATGGCCCACGGACCAGTACCGGTCTGCAGCCCCGGGGGTTGGGGACCCCTGCTCCAGAGAATCTGTTGATTTTGATTCCAATCACAGGGGCAGCCAGAACACTGTGGGGAGAACGTAGCTGGAGAGGCACACTGGGCTGCCGCGCTGGCTGGTTTGGCCAAAGACTTGAGCCTCCAATTTCTTACCCTTAAAATAAGGGTGATTGTACCTTGCCCGCCCACTTCAGAGAAGTAATGGATCAAAAAAGAAAATACTGCCATCTGGTTTGATAAATTGCTATGAGATTTTACAAGTCTAGATGGTATGGTTCTCTCCCACTGTGTAGAGACTTCAGGGAGCCCCAGTCTCCCTGGCTGGGCTGTCACAAGAGAGTACTTCCCTCCCAGGTTAGGCCTAGAAAAGAGACCCAGCTTGAGGGCGAAAACACCATTTGGTGAAGTCCTTGTCTTCTTCTGTCCCACACCCCTTACATCATATTGCTTCACCCCAAAGATATCTTCTCCACCAAGATCTACCCACAAGGTTTTAGCCAAGCCCCAAGTTTTCTTTGGGACCCAAAGGCCACTTACTGAGGCAACCCTTATCTCTTTGTTTCCTTCACTGTCTGTGACATGAGCCTCACATCGACTTCCCTCCCTCATTCAACAAAATGTCACTACCCTCAGACGCTGGTTACCTAAATGTCTCCAGACTCCAGCAGGAGGAAACATACCTTTTGAGTGTATCTGTGCGGCAGGCCCTAAGCCTGGTACCCCTACACCCCCGAGCTCAGCAAACCCTCTCAGACCTCCCTGTCGTTCAACATTGGAGGGGTCTGCCCAGTCTACCGCACCTCCTTCCCTTGGAGTGGGTCTCAGAAATCTTTGTGTGTTAGGTGACCCTGCGCCTTTTGGCTCTGGTGGCACCTGAGCCAAGCTTGGTTAATTACAGTCTCTGTCCTGAGGATCTGGATTGGAACACTGAGACACTGGGCAGCACATGTTAGCACCAAGGGGAGGGTGGAGTGGCCATTTGGACTGTGACCCTCGGGGAGCAGAGAGTGCCCACCCGAGAGAGAGGCAGGGAGGAAGGGAAAGAGGGAGAAAAAGACAGAGACAATGAACTAGGGCTGAGACATCAAGAAATCTATGGCCCAGGGTGATGACGAGCAAGCCCAGTTCCTGATGATTTTCTAGTTCCGAGCTCCCGATCCTCTTGAGGTCTCGCTTCATTTCCTTGGATACCATGAGCCACCTCCTAATTTAATAACACCTCCTTCCTTCTCTTTCCCCTCCTTCCTTCTCTTTCTTCCTCCTTCTTCTTATTCTTTCTTTCAGCTCAGCATGACTTTGTTACTACTGGTTACAACTAAAAAAGCGTTGATAAGATGGGTAGGTTTTAGGATCCTTATTTCACAGAATCAGGAACTAGGCTCAGAGATTAAGCCACAAGCCCAGGGTCACACAGCTTGTCAGAGGTAGAGACGGGATACATAGTCTCTATGTTTCCGATCCATGCTGACATGTATGGAGTGCTTTCTTTATGCCAGGCACTTTCTCAGAGCTTTACACGTGTTATCTCATTTCATCCTTGGAGCGCCCCCAGGGGGGAGACACTGTTGTCAGCACCATGTGAAAGATGAGGAAACGGAGGCAAGGGGAGGTTGAATTGTCTGCTCAAGAGCCCGTAGCATGCGAGGGCCAGAGCCAAGATTAGAACCCAGGCAGTAGACGGGCTCTTAAAACTTAAGTCGTATTTAAGGTGTTAATGCAGCAGTGCTGGTTCCAGCGGTAGTGGGCTGAGCATGGCAGGGGTCAGGAGTTTCCAGAATTTGATAAATGTAGGTATGTCCAATGAAACCATGGACCTTTAGAGAATGGCCCTTCGAGGTCCCTACTGGACTGTGTTTCCACCTAATGTAAGTGTTTGCTCTCGGCAGCTCTGACCAGTGGTCATACTGCCCCTGTGATATGGGGCCTCTGTTCTGTCATTGAGCAGGCTGGTCTAGCCCCTGGGCTCCCACTAAATACTTGGGCTCCTCTCTCTGTCTTTCCCCTGCCTAGTTAACCCTTAGCTTAGTTTACCTCCCGAAGAGGATGAATCGCAGCTCTGGTTGGCTGCAGTTTCCACTATGGTTTGGGAAATGTGTGCATTCATTTGGAAACTGGGTTTTGTCAGGAAGATAGCAAGCTCAGCCCTTGTCCCCTCAGTATCCCCTTCATGGCCCAGATGAGACAGAGTGAAGGAACAGATGCTCCAGGGCTGAGACCCCTGTGGAGGACATGCCTGTCCATAGTGGTGTTGAAAGCACTCTGGGCTCTCTGTGGGGATGAGCTGACAGGCCCAGGCCCTGTGGCCCGTGGGTGGTAGAGAAACAGAAAGGGCTTGCTGTGATTCCAGAAAGAGAAGGCTGAAAAGGACCCATGAGCGTTTTCCAGGCCAGAGGTGCCTGGAAGCAGGCTGCAGGTCATTCCAGGTTGGTGTAACTGACCCGTCTGAGAAAATCGTGAATGCCATAGATTTTCTCCCAAAAATGTACATATAGACATAAGTTTGCTTAAGGCATGCAACTGCTTAGTTCAGGGGTCCCCAAACCTAATCAAGGTGTCTACTTAAGAATACCTGATCCAGACTGACCAGGCGGTGGCGCAGTGGATAGAGCGTCGGACTGGGATGCGGAGGACCCAGATTCGAGACCCCAAGGTTGCCAGCTTGAGCGCAGGCTCAACTGGTTTGAACAAGACTCACCAGCTTCAAGGTCGCTGGCTTGAGCAAGGAGTCACTCGGTTTGCTGTACCCCCCGTCAAGGCATATATGAGGAAACAATCAATAAACAACTAAGGTGTTGCAACAAAGAATTGATGATTCTCATCTCTCTCCCTTCCTGTCTGTCTGTCCCTATCTGTCCCTCTGTCTCTCTACCTGTCACAAATTAATTAATTAATTAATTAAAAAAAAAAAAAGAATACCTGATCCAGAGAACCCTGCCATATGATTAAGATCCTGAGAGGAAGGGTACTTCCACCCAACCTTGCAGCAGGGCATTATTCTTCCTGGAATCTTTGCTGACCCCATAGGCTGCATTGGGCCCTTCCTCTTTCTCTGCACCTGCACATTTTGCTGTATTGCAATGGTTTAAAATGCAGTCCTTAGACCAGCAGCTTTATTAAGCGTCATCTGGGAACTTGTTAGAAATGCAAATTCTGGGTGGGGCCCAACAACCTGTCTTTGTACAGGTCCTCCCTGTGATTCTGAAGATCGCTCAAGTTTGAGAAGGGCTGCTTGCTTCCAGCAGTCCTCTGTGCTATGATGTGTCTGCCCTACTACACATAAAGTGCTGGGCACATAGTAAATGCTCAATAAATATTAATTGCATCATGTTTTCCTGACTCTCAGTTGTAGGCTTTCCACCCCTTGATAACTCTATAGCTCTGAGTCTGGTGACTGAGATGCAATGTTATTTGGGGTCCAGTTTCTATTCCAGGGCCTGAGGTCAGGGGGTAGCTTCACTAGACAGAGGAGAGGGCTTGTCCTTGAGAAAGGTGTCCAGAAACCTTCACAGAGGGGAGGAGCCAGAGACTTCAAAGCTGGTCATCTGTCCGGGCAACATGGCCTCAGCCACCTGGTGGAGAGGGGCAGGCAGGCAGTGGGTGCCTGGCCAGCACGTATGCCCAGGGCTCATGGAGGCACAACTCTGCCAAACTCTGTAGGCTGCCCTGTTCTCCTTGGTTCCTGCCTTACACCAGTTTTGGCAAAGCCTGCCAAGCCTCTGCCAGGAACATACTTGCCAGGCTGGCTGGGAGGTAAATAGACACTTTATATTTTTAATGACTCTCCAACTTTTTTTTGGGGGGTGGGCAGTTAGAATATCCCTATTACCCTCTTATGTGTGCTAGGGGAGTTTGGTCCTGGTAACAATGTGTCTCTTAATTCTATGCCTCCTATGGACCACTACGTTCCCACACTTTCATTCTTCAGGGAGAGGAAGTGTCTTCTCTACTGCCCTGCAGTTTTCTGACATGTAAACAATAATAACCTTTCTGGGGAGTGCAGAGAAAAAACTTCTGTAACCCTTTTATTCTCATATTCATATAGCTCTTTAAACTTAACAAAATTTTCTTTAAGGTGGGGGCAGTGAAAAGAAACCTGTTTAATTTCCTATGCTTTTATTAAAAAAAAAAAAAAAGAGACTACCCTTATATTTTTCTCTTGGGGAGGAGCAAAGAAAGATTTCTTTCATCTCCTATATGAGCAGTTCTTCAAATTTTTATTCTAAAAATCAATCAATCATAGGAGATGTAGGATGGACCCAGTAATCCCTCTTGTCTCTTTATGGGCAGGGCCTTCACGCCTAGTTTTTTTTTTTTTTTTAATTGATTTGGGGTGTGTGTGTGATGAGGAGGGCTAATAAAGAAAAAAATCCCCCTTAAAACTTCCCAAGTCACAAGGAGGCAGTTCCTCAAATAAAATAAAAAAAAGTCTGATTTTTTAGAATGTTGGATGGAAACATTCTTGTTCATCTTTATTTCACATAGGAAGTTTCTCAAGTTTTTCTTTCTAAAATGAACTTGATTAGGGGATATGGGAGGAGGTGAATCCCAGTTAACCTTAACCCCTCTTGTCTTATATAGGGCTGCCCTTTCTTTAAACTTTTATTTTTAAAATAAATGTTCTTAAATTTTTTTTTTGATTGGAGTAGGTAGAAATTCTGTTCACCCAGCATTTCATATAATTATAGAGCAGCCCCTCAAATATTTATTTTTAAAATCAATCTGATTCGGGGGTCTAGAAAGAGTCCCCTTAACCCCTCTTGTCTGACATAGGGCCAGCTTTTCAAACTTTTATTTTTAAATGACTTTAGATGTCTTTGGAGGGGTGGCAGGGGCAATAGGAATATCTTCATCGAGCCTTCCCATTATTCCATAAAGCCAGCTCTTCAAACTTTATTTAAAAAATCAATCTGATTTTTTTGGGGGTGGGTGGGGGGGAGCAGAAGAGTTCCCATTAACCCTTTGTGTTCCACTGAGAGGCAGCTCCCCAAACTTTTTTTCCAACGTGAAAATGACCTTTCCGAGGGTCTGGAGAGCGGGGGAGGGCAGTAGGGCGCTGGGGGGCGGGCACTGGGGGCGCGGGGAGGGCAGGGCGCGGCGCGGGAAAGTTTGGGGGGCGGGTGCGCCGCGGCCCCAGGGCTGGCAGGCGGGCTGGAGCGGCGCGCCCGGGGGCCGGCCGGCTTTGTGTGCGGTGCGGAGGCCGGCGGCGCGGAGGCCGAGGCCGAGGCCCGGAGCTCGCGGGCCGCGCTGCGAGGCCGGCCCGGGGGCGGGCAGGGCGGCGGGGGGCGGCGGCGGCCCCACGAGGGGTGGCTCGGCGGCGGCGGCGGCGGCAGCTGGTGCGGGCCGGGGGTGGGGGCGAGGGCCGGGCGCCCCCCCCGCGCGCCCCCAGCGCCCCCGCCCCCCCGGCCTGAGCGGGGCGGGCGGAGGAGGGAGCGGCGGCGGCGGCGGCGGCGGCGGCATTGTGCGCGCACCAGCAGCCCGGCCCGGGAGGAGCAGGACGCGCCGGGGCCGCCTCCTCCCGCACGGACCCATGAACCAGCCGGGCGGCGCGGCGGCTCCGCAGGTACGACGGGGGGCCGGGGGCATGCACTGCGCGGGGGACCCCGGGGGGCCGGGGCCCGGGGCGCTGCGCCACTTCATTGCAAGATTTGCAAAATGCAAAGTGCCAGGGCACGTTTGCGGGCTTTTTGTGGGCGCAAACAGGAGGGTCGGGGTCTAGATAGCCCCCCCGGGTGCCGCGGCGTGCGAGGAGGGTGGGGGAGACGATGGGGTCTTTTCGGACCCCCACTCGGCGCCCTCTCCGGCCCCAGGCTCGGACCGGAGCCCAGAAAACAAAGCGGTGAGAGAACAGAGCAGCCATTTCAGTTTGGACAATTCACATTTTGCAAAAATGCAACCCCTTCCAGCTCTCCCCCCTCCCCTCCAAATTTGCAATTTCCCCCTGACCATCTCGGCGCTCTGGGATCCTGATGACCCCCCGGGAGATCTTTCCTCCCTGGCCCCCCATTTTTGCAATAATCTTTTATTTTTTTAGGCCATATTTCCCTTTCTCATTTTTTTTTTCTAATTTTTCTTCAAACGGTAGTTTTTTCCCATTAAAACGACGCCACCTAGAGGATACTATTTTGTAAATAAAAAAAGAAATTAAAATTGAAAAGAAATATTTTTTATTTCTTATTTTTTCAAAAGTTTGCACTATAAGGTAGTGGAGGGTAAAGGGATTCTTTTTTTTCCTTTTTGGGGGTGAAAATTTTTACTTTGATCTTTCCAGGAGCATGAAGACAATTTTTATTTCTGAAGCCAAATCCAGATAATATGTAAATGAAAATTAAGCTGGAATTTGAATGAATTCAGTTTTTGAAAGGATGAAAGCAAAAAGCTTCCTGAAACTGAAGTCAGTTTGGCTGTTCAACTCATTTTAGTTTGAGAAAAAAACTAATTGGAATGAGAAAAGGAGGGAAATGGTTGAGTTTAGGGAAAACTGGGAGAAATTGGCATTATGAAGCAATTAGAAATTGTACTTCATTGTAATTTGGAACTTGGTTAGTTAAGCGGGCAAAAAAGACTAATTTCACCATTTGACAATGTTTAAGTTTTTCTATTTCCAAGAAGGAAGGATTTACAGGAGAAAATAGTCCCTAAAATGTTGGCTTTGGACACACCCAGAAATTGTAGGTTGTTTTTATTTTTAATTTTGTATTTACATTTTATTGCATTTAAATCCCAAGGTTCTAAAGAAAAACAGAAACTGGAAAAGTTAGAGTGAAATCCTCTTTTTCCCCCCTGCGTTTGTTGGTTTTGTGTTATTTTGTTGTGTTTTGCTGGAATAATTAAGACTGTTTTTTTATTTTGTTTTCTGAAAGGTCTGGACATTTCTTTTTTGTTGTTGTTGTTTTATTCAGAAAATGTCAGAAACCTTTTTTGAGCTACATTTAGTGGAAAAAATGTAAATTCATTACATTATACAAATTGAGTAGCCCACAGATTTGTAGGAGAGACCGCCATTAAAATAAGATATGCATAATTAACATTATTATGAAAAAACTAACAGTGGATTCACAGAAGCTCATTTTTTATGACATGCAACTGAATCAGTTGATAAAGACAGGGTTGAGGAATTCTTGGAGGAAGAAAATTTTTCCTTCTCTGCTTGCTCACTCTTCCAATTTGAAAAATTTATTTTTTAAAAATATATATAGATTGGTTTCAGGCCTCTTTGATTGTGATGTGGGCTTGGTAAGTGTTAACATTCGGTATTTTTTTCTCCCACAAATTTGATTACTTTCAAAGGGGAAGAAAAATCCATTAGCCTTGATCATTTTGGGGTGTTTGATTTTTTTTTTTTAAAAAAGCACAAATTTTACTGATTTAACAAGAAGGAAAGATAGAGAGGGAAAGACAAGAGAGGAGATGAAAATTCTAATTCTTATCTACCTTCTCTAGTGGAACACTTACTTTGCTGGGAAAAAAATGGGGTAAAATACCAATTCAGCTGATTCTAGCATCAAAATTTAATTTTATGTTTGAAGGAAGAAAAAGTCAAAATACAAAACAAAAGCCAAACCCAAAGATACTTGCTTTTGGAACAGGAAAACACATGTGCAAACAGCATTTGATGTATTTTTTGGTCTTAAAATGAATCAGATGAAGGTGAAACAAAAAAAAAAAAAATTTTTTTTTAGAAGACAAATATTGACCAAATTAAAATTTAACAGATAAATTTAAGATACCCACCCAGAGCTGAACTGTGATTTGTAATGAACCTGATGGGAATTTTGGAACCAAAACAACCCCCCCCCCAAAAAAAAAAAAAAGTTCTAATTTTTCTTTCCAAAAGAGAGGAATATTGTCAGCATTGCAGGGCGTGACCTTGGGTCACACAGGGCTAGAACAGGATTCTCTGTGTTCCTTTCACCAGCCACCAGCTGGTCTGGGAAGAAATGGTAGCTTCAGTCCATGGATTCCCAACCTGTTTTGTAGAAATTCCGATTTCTAAAGGGATACGAATTCTGTGAAATATATTTGATAGTGGCAGAGGTTTGACATTTCCCATCATCGCCATTGCATTTTGGAGATTTTTATTTTTTTTAGTAACAAAATCCTTCAGGGCTGACTGGCCACATTCTGACATATTTGGAATAAGCTTTTTTTTTTTTTTTTTTTTAAGTAGCATAATTAAAAAAATTTTTTTTCTGTTGAATTATTTAGGCCGATGTCTAGGACGGTCAAAGAATTTATAATTTCCAAGGGCTCTGGTGGCCTCATGAAACAGTAGGCCTGAGTTTAGCAAGAGATAGAGGAAAGCTGTGACCTGGGCTGGGGAGGGTAGGTGGGCACCCCTACCAGGCATCTGAGGAAAAGTCAGGATGGTTGATAACAGGTTATTTCTGGTGCAAGGAATAAAAATAAATTGCAGCACGTCCCTTTGTGTGTGTCCTGGCTCTCCTGACACACAACTCGGATTCCTTCATTCCATTCTGCTGAAATTTTGTTTTGTTGTCTATGTTTTAAAGGGAACTCTGGGCTAGAAATTGAAAATCATTTCTGTTTTTTAGACCTGTTTTTCCCTTAAAAAACAAACAAACAAATTGTTTATTCTGATCATGTTTGTTGTAGAGGAAATAGAAGTGCATGATGGTACTGTTGGAGGTGGGGTCAGTTTTCTTTTGTTTCTGTTGGCATCTCTCAAGATTGAGATCTGCCATGGGCCTTGCCTCTCTTACCTCCTGTTTTAGATGGAAGTGTGACCAGAAATGGATACATGAGCTAATTTTTATTAGCTCACCACGCTTTCTTATAATATTGGGCAAAAAAATCTGGCAAATTGGACTTGAGGGGTGGTAATTTGATGATGGGCTGAGTTATTTTGGTGAAATATCATTTATACTCACTTTCACAGTGGAGACTCTTATTACTTAATGTTTTGCTTTTCTGCCTAAGGAATTTTTTTTTTCTAATAAGGTTTGAGATTTCAAGGGCCTGCTTTATGGCTTGACTTTGGACCAAGCAAGGAAACAGGGTTTGCTTATACTTTAGCCCTGCACAGTGGTGAACTTGAACAAGGCCTCTTGCTTTTGCAGAAGGAAAGCAACAAAGATGGCTGGTTGGTGGAAGGCTGACCCCTCCTTGGTCCTAGAAAATAAACAGCCAATGGTTTGTTTCATTTGAGACACAGAGTTTAAAAACTCCTCCATTGTCAGATACAGTCCCGCGCCCCCCCCCCCCCCCTTTGACTCAGCTCTTGGCCTGCTGCTTCCTCTGACCTCAGAATACTCATGTCTTCTCCTTGGTGAGGGTGATAAGAACTTCCTTGCTGTGTTCTACTGGGTGTATAAGCTAGCTGACTTTTTCATGATCATGGTGAAATCTGAATTTTTTCCATGTTCTTGTAATGTTGCGCATCAGTTGTGTCTCCTCCCCGCTGATGTCAAGTGAAAAGTAGATTTGTGCGTTCACAGGAGTCCTACCTTTTCCACAGTCATGCTGTATGACCTTGGACAAATCCCTTTTTCCTTCTGAGCCTCAGTTTTTGCACTTGTAAAATGAGAGCTTGGGATCAGAACAACGGTAATAATCAATAGGATTCATCTCTGGTTCTGACTCCCAAGCGATTGGCTGTAGCCACCCAGATCACTGGGTTGAGAAGGATTCTGGGATCACATCCGCACCCATGTTCTGGAGAGAGGGGCTCAATTCCTATCACAGAGTGGGGAGTGCACCTCTCATTTACCATGCTCCGGCTAGGCTACTTCACGACCCGTTAGTGGGTTGGGAAATCAGTTTTGTGGATCATAATCAGCATAAAAAAATAGAGTAGAATACAGGCAAACACAAAACAGCAGAGGCATCGCGCAGTATGGAAGGTAAGTGTTGCCTCATGAAACTTTTGTTTTATTTATATTTGCTGATGAATGTGCATGATAAGAAATGGGATTGCTGCTGTGAGTCATGGTTGTAAAGAGTTTGAAAGGTTCTGGGCTCCGTGATCCGCCATGATGCACTGCGTTTGCACTTGACTGCTTATGCCTTATTTTCTCATTTATTATCCTAGCTGACTTTTACATGCACCCCGTGGCATAGGTGCCCCGTGCCGCAGGCTTGTCCCCGGGTTGAGCCGGCCTTAAGGGCCACCTGTGAAGAAGTCTCAGCTGCCTGGTGGGCTGGCTTGCACCTCCACTTGTTGGCCTTGGATGAGACCTGAAGGACAGGACGGGTGCTGGCGTGAAGGCCACATCTTTGCCAGGTTTTCTTGCTAGAAAGGACATTTGGAGTATTTGGAATCCCTGTCTTGCTGGGAAGGAGAGCTGTCACAGTTACTTTTATTTCTCATTTTTCTTCAAATTGCCAGAGGAATTTTTCTGGAGGTAGAGAGTTCATGTTGGTGCTGTATTCAAATTTTAATCAGACTCTGTGTGCGTCTCTATTTTTGTGTGTGTGCACTTCCTAAACACTCCGGAATTAGTTTCTCTTCATCTTTAAATGTGTCAGACCACTGCTGTCCAATAGAAATCAAGATTCGAGCCGCAAATGTGAGCCACATGAGTGGTTTTAAATTTTCTAGTAATCCTTTAAAAAAAAAAAAGAGTAAAAAAGAAACAGCTGAGATTAATTTTAATAATATAGTTTATTTAACCCAATATGCCCATAATACCATCATTTTAATATGTCATTAATATAAAAATTATTAATGTGATATTTTATATTCTTTTGGGGGGAGCATGTTAAGTCTTTTCTGATTAGCCCCATGCCACCTGCTCAGCAGCCACAGCCACATGTGGCTAGTGACTTCTGTATTGAACAGCACAAAGTAGTATTCCACCTAGTTGTTACTGGGGTGTCCTCAGAAAGTCAGTGACACATCTTTCAAAGCTCTTGGCTGTGTTGGTGGGACTTCCTTCCTGAGCTCTATCTGCTTGGAGGCATTTCAGCTGATAGCAGTGATGAGTTCCATCCATTTAGCCTCTTCTGGCGAAAGTGGTCCACACCTCCCTTTTATTTGTCCCAAAGCAGTCTTCTGCTAGGGTTAGGCCAGAATGCTGTAGTTAAAAGTGACAAATGATGGCTAGCAACTCCAGCATGTGTGCCAATTAAGTTGAAAAGTGCCGGAGGCAGTTGTAGGAGGTAGGTATTAAATAAAGTGTGGTTGGAAAGGGTGAAGATGTAAGAAGACGGTGGGTGGGGAAGACTAGGGTTACGGCTTGAGGGGAGGGAGGAGAGGGGGCAAAGGTGGTCTGTCAGGAAAATTCATTTCTGAACTGAACATGGAACCACCAGGAAATTCCCCCTGGGAAAGGCCTTACGTCAGGGGCATAGAAAATTTCTGACATCCACGCAGTTGGTGAAATGGAAAGCTGGATTTGAGGTCAACCAGACGAGAGTTTGAAATCCAACCTCATTGCATGGCTAGCTTTGTATTGCTCTGGGAAAGTCACTTCTGGTTTTGGAACCACAGCTTCTGCATCTGGAGAAAGGGGGGAAGTAATCTTGACCTTGAAGGGTTGTTTTACAGTTAAATAAAGCAGCACATGTGAAAGTACCCAGCTCGTTTTTTGAAACTGGCTTTTGGAGGGTAGTCAACACTTGTTATCTCCTGACTCAGGAGCCAATGGATCTCCATTTGGGGAGATTGAGTCCCAATAAGAAGTCCCCAAAATAATACTCAGTGGCTTATCTTCAATGGGCAAATTAGGTAACAACAGAAATGGTACTTTTTTTGGTTGTTGGCTTTAAGACAGACTAGGATGGGACATTTCCTGGGCCTTATACATCTTTCTTGTCGAAGGTGTTCTCAATGTGTTCATTCCAGGGATGCTCTAGCTCCTCTGAATAGGTCTGGATTTGTTTCAAATCCTGTGGCAGTGTTTAAAAGTGATAAATCTTAATCCTGGTGAACTGTGTACCTTTGAGCTTCTGCTCACGCTGGGCTCTGCTGTCTCTAGTGCCCTTTCCCTCATTCATCTTTGCTCCATGAGAAACCAGACCCCCTGCAGACCACCTGCGCGTCCTCTTCTGTGGAGCCCTCCTGAGCCTCCCGGGTAGAGTTCATATCTCCCCACTTCGCGGTACTTCCCAGATGCTCTGGGCCGACACATGAGAGTTGGTTGGTTGCATTTGTTTCTCCAGCCAGCTTGTGAGTTCCTTGAGGGCAGAGATCATGGGTTATTCATTCTAGGGTCTGGCACAGAGCAGCAGCTCAATGAATATTTGATGACTTAATTTGAATTTTGGAAAAAGCTCAGTAGGATTTGAGTCCGGTGAAGAATAAGGAGGTGACCATTTTGGATGTGGCCATTTGGTCACAACCAGTGTTTGATTAGAGAGCAATGGCACCTTTTCTCAGAGCCAGCCCTGAGGCCGAGGCTCCCTTGGACTGGTCATGCACAGGAGTTGTCGGATGGGAATAATGCTTCTTTGACTTAACCTGTCTTGGGGAATGTTTTCAAAGTTCCCACCCCCTTCACTTTGTTGTGGGAACTATTTATTTAAAATGGTTTGGGGACCACCCAGGGTCACCATCCAGATGGCTGATTTGCAGGTATGGTGAATAGGACTTAGTATTTCTAAGGAGGTGGAAATGGGCAGCCTTGAGGTGGAAGGGGCTCAACAGTACCCCATGTTTGCTCCAGGTGCTGGCCTTCTTGGCCACAGGCCCAGGAACTGGACATTAGGGGGCTGTGTGCAGACCCCCTGGACACATAGGTCCCTTCAATGTAAAGTAGCTGTGTGATTTGATGTTCAACTAGACCCCGTCTTTGCTTGGTTTCTGGTTTGCAGATGTCAAAGATGCAGGAAAATTTATGGGAGAAAACTGGGAACATTCTGTTTATTTACTTAATCTTTTTTGGGGGGTAAGTTTTATAAAACGGCCAATTTTGAACACATTATGTGTGGGTCAGCTCAGCAAGTGAGCACAGGATCGCAGTGTGAATTAGACCATATTTCCTCAATGGTCATATTCCCATATTTTCCTATTTCTGAAATTGTGATGTGTATTACAGTAGATGTGTTCTGTTATAACACACACTGTTTGTCCCTCTCATTTTTTTTCTTTCCAAAAAGCAGTTACAAAATCTTTTAATTTTTTTTTGTTTGTTTTTGAGAGAGACAGGGAGAGAGAAACCTGGAGCTGCTCCTGTATGTGCCCTGACTGGGGAATCGAACTGGCGACTCCCTGCTCTGGGATGATGCTCTGACTGACTGAGCTGTTCAGCCAGGGCTTAATTTCTTTTTTATTTTTAGTGAGACAGAGAGGGGAAGGGGGAGAGGGGAGGGGGAGGGACGCATTCATTTGTTGTTCTATTCAGTCCTGCACCCATTGATTGCTTCCCCTGTGTGTGCTCTGACCAGGGATTGAACCTGCCTGCAACCTTGTTGTTTCAGGACAACACTTGTGTGTGTGTGTGTGTGTGTGTGTGTGTGTGAGACAGAGACAGAGAGAGACAGAGAGAGGGCAGCTAGTGACAGACAGACAGGAAGGGAAAGAGATGAGAAGCATCAGTTCTTCGTTGCGGCACCTTAGTTGTTCATTGATTGCTTTCTCAGGTGCCATGACCGGTGGGCTACAGCAGACTGGGTGACCCCTTGCTCGAGCCAGCGACCTTGGGCTCAAGCTGGTGAGCCTTGTTCAAACCAGATGAGCCCGCGCTCAAGCTGGTGACCTCGGGGTCTCGAACCCGGGTCCTCCGTGTCCCTGTCTGATGCTCTATCCACTGTGCCACCGTCTGGTCAGGCCAAGACAACACTCTTAAGCGACTGAGCTATCCGGTCAGGGCCTGTGTTTTTACTTTTTTATCCTCACTTATCTGTAGGTGTGGCTTCTCCACCTGTACAGTGAGGCAGGACTTCATCTTGAGAAGAAGCTTCTGGAACTCTGAGTTAGCACCCCTTTCCTTTCATAGCTTTGCTTCTCTTAAAGGTGTACGTAGCCAGTGGGAGGGAGGTGGTGATGCTTTGTAAACAGTGGCCTTTCTGTACAGGCACGTGCATGAACTGTCCTGCCAGTGGCAGAGCACCAGTCTGACATTTCCAAGGGTGTAATGAACAGGTTGAAGTTCCAGGGACAGGCTTGGCTCCTTCCTCTGCTCCACTATTTATCGTTCGTGATCTTTACTGAAGTACTTCATTTCTCTGCACGCTGTCTGTAAAGTAGGGACGATGATGATGATGATGATTGGTGTGGCACAGGATTCTTGTAAAAAGTAGTGAGAGATGTGGAGAAAAAACTTTGTAAAGGGCAAAGTGCTTTTCACTTAGAATAAGAATATGTTATTTGTACACCATCTAATCCAGGAATGATACATGAGTAACATATATGCCACCGCTTTCCACTGCCAAGCCTGTGGCAGACATTGCTAATCTATTATGCCAGTTTCTTCCATTGAGTCTAGCCAGTGGTCTCAGAGTCCTTTTTAGTATGTTACCAGTCACTTGGGGTTAGCATGGGACATAAAGCCAATTTGTTGTTTTTGATTTAGATACGCACGCACGCACGCACGCACGCACGGAACTGAGGTGGAGTTACTTGTCCAAAACCTCAGTGAATAGGCAGTGGTGGAACTTCAAACCTCAGATTTCTTAACTCCTCAACCAGTGCTTTTCCTACTATTGGCGCATACATTGTGTCAAAAGGAATTACAGTTAATTTGGTCTTGAGAAATAGAGGCTTCTGACTGTTATAATTAGATACCCTCAGGGTTGTCATCAAAGTAGGGCTGATTGACCTGCTTCTTTGGCTGATCCTGGAATGAACAGGTTTCAAAGGGGAGAGATACTGGTGGCTGGGCCACTGGGTCCAGCAGTGTCCCTTGCTCACTCCTGTCGTACAGGTGACATGGCAGAGGGACGAGGCAGGACCTGGGGTTCCTGGAGGATGACTTGGGTTTGCTACACACTGTAAGACCATGGATGAATCTTAATTTCTACATCTGGGAAATGGGATGGAATAATGAAATAGCATATTTGGAAATGCTTTTTTTCACCGAAGCCCTCCATATGTGTTCTTTTTAAACAGGTGCTAATTTTGGTAACTAGTGCCGATTATTTCGCGTCCTGTGGGGTAAATTGTTTAAACCTGGAGTCCCAGATGGGTGCCGACGAAGGTGAATGGGTCCCTTAATCTTGTTCTAGTTGCTGGTCTAGGATTTAAAAAGTTTGGGATTTTTAGACCTTTAACAGGGTATGTGTTCTCCTCTCTGATCAGTTCCTGCCCTCCTCCCATTTCAACCATGTGTGTGACAGGGCCACAGCCTTTGTTGTGTGTGTGAAGTGGGAGAGCCGTCCACTCATACACCCCTCCCAGGCTTCCTGCAGGCATCACCGTCGGACTCCAGCGCACCTCATAAACAGTGGAGGACTGGAGAAACCTGGGTGACAGCTCCTTTCTCAGAAGGGAGAGGAGGGAGGCTGAGGTGAGGATGGTATTGAGTCGACAGAAAAACGATATAAATATTTTGGCTGACAAAGCAGAAGGAGACTTCGTGTATAAGCTGAGGAGAATAGACGGAGTCAGGTGGTGCTTGGCTCTCCGGTCTGCCATAGAAAATACAGGAAAACCTGCTTTCTAGTGAAGTGAGCTTTGTGTCAGGGATGGAATATCTTTGATTCCCAGGGGCCAGCCCTGGTCCTGCGGGTGGGGGTGGGGGGAAGTGACCCTAGGCTGGGGGCACCCCGGGAGAAAAGAAATCTGCTATCTCTCCCATGGGCGGAAATGACTCCTACAAAGTGGAGGAGGACGAGTGCCCTTGAGGCTAGCGTGTCCCCACCCCGGGCAAGCCCCTGGCTTGCTGGTAACATTCAAAGTCAGGAGCCGATTTGGCCAGTTTACTGGATGTTATTGTCCTAGACAGCCTGCCTGAAGGCTGAGCCATTCCTACCTCTCGGCTTTGAACCTCCGTCAGACAAATCCCTACCAGCCCCAACACGAGGGTGGGGACTGGCCGGTGGGAGTTCTCATAGGGCGAAATTTTGCAGGGAATTTGTGTTTCGTTTTATTTTGGGCTTCAGAGTCTTGCAAGCCAAGTGGACCCAGCCAAGGCACTTGAAATACCCAGGGAGAAGAGATACAAGACATTTTTGGATGCTGGAAATAATTTTTTTTTTTTTTGCAGTTTTATCAACTGGGAAAAATAACTATAAAAATTTAAGTGTGTTTATGTGGGTCTTTCTGGGAATGGATGCTGGAACAGCAGAAAGTGAAACTAGTTTGAACTAAAACTGAAACTGGCCTGCAATAAAGCCTCAGGGAAGAGAGGTTTCCCTGGGGGTGCTGCTGGCTGCAGGTGGAATTTGTGTGAGGCTTGTCTCTGTTTTGGGTGGGAGGGTTCTAGAGCTAAACACGGTACATAGGGATTATCGAAACCTGTACCAGCCAATCCACACTGGTAACCGCTAGCCACATGTGGCTTTTGGGTAGTTGAACTGGGGCTTAGCCTGAATTGGGATGTGTTTTAAATATCAAATTTATAGTTTTTTTTTAATAGACTAAGTAGGAAAAAAAAGACTGTAAACGTTCTCAGTAATAATTTTAAAAATATCGATTGCAGGTTGAAATAACATTTTATAGATTGGATAAGATACATTGTTAACGTTAATTTCACTGTTTAACATGTTTGTAAACAAGGTGGCTACTAGAAACTTTGAAATTCCCTGTGTGGCTTGTATTGTAATTTTTTGGACAGTGCCGATGTAAGCCAGCCTGTACAGCAGTGGTAGTCAACCTGGTCCCTACCGCCCACTAGTGGGCGTTCCAGCTTTCATGGTGGGCGGTAGCGGAGCAACCAAAGTATAAATAAAAAGATAGATTTAACTATAGTAAGTTGTTTTATAAAGATTTATTCTGCCAAACTTAGCGAAAATCTGACATAAAGTACTTGGTAAGTAATTATTATTATATGCTTTAACTTGCTATAACTCTGCTTTATACATTTTATAAAGTAAAATTACTTCCCTACTCTATAAATCACCATTACTGTGGAACCAGTGGGCAGTTAGAAAATTTTACTACTAACAGAGATACAAAAGTGGGCAGTAGGTATAGAAAGGTTGATACCCCTGCTGTAGAGACACACAGTGGCTCCATCAGGTAACTAGACAGACTGCGAGACTCAGTTTGGAATTGAGAAGGAAGGTGATGTAGTGGTGTAGGCGTCAGTATAAGTAGGTGATTACGATGAAGGGGTAATGGGAATTTATGAGAGAGACAGACAGACACAGAAAGAGACAGGGGGAGAAGGAAAGGACAGAGAGATGGAGGAAGGCATGTGTGTGTGTGTGTGTGTCTGTGTATTCATTTTGAGAGATTGAGATTACTAATTTGGGGAGGAGGAGAGTAAGCTATTTTTCACTTTGTTACCTGTTCCCCTCAACATTAATTAAACACTTAGGAAGGAAGTCTAACAAGGCGCAGACAAAAACAAATCTAAAAGTTTACCCCAAATAATTTCTCTGCTTGCCAGAAAATTCCAGAGTCTGTTGTTTGCTAAGTCTTTGGGTTTTAACTGTTTTTTCTGAAGGAGAGTACAGTGCAGGGCATAGAAACCCAGGTGACGTTAGGGGCTGTGAATTTTGGGTCATGGAAGCCATTGTTTTGTGAAGTCGTATCTGTTCTCTGTAATGATTTGAGAAGCTAGGCTTCTAGAAGACCCAGAGGGCATACTGCCATAGTGGACAGAGCTAGTTGGGTGGGCAGGTCATGTAGCAGCCCTGACCTCCAGTTTGGTACAGAGGCTGGAGCAGGCGCCTAGCCCCAGGAGGAGCAGCAAAGCTGACTTGAACGCAGGTCTCTACAACTCGGTTCTCCTGTTCTTAGTGTTTCCAAAGGAGTTTGAGCTGTTTGTTAGAAATTCAGCCTTAACAAATTTTTGTTTTTTAATCAGGAACACTTTCTGTCAAAAGGCTGAAGGTTAGAATTCTTCTTTGTCTCACTTGAATTTTGCAAAATAGAATTTTTCTGCCTTGAACCCTAATTATTACCCATCTGCTGAGTATTTATTAGGCGCCAGGCGCTGGGCAAAGCATTTAACACCTCTTTCATTTAATACAACCACCATGGAGAATAGGGGTTGGTTTGTTTGTTTTAAATATGAAGGCACTGAGTTTCAGAGGTGAAAGGAATTGCCCAAGGTTACACAGCTAATCAGTGGTGGTTGGATTCCCATTCAGATGGTCACCAAAAGCCAGACTCACAAATAGCCCTTTGAGTCTTTCAAGCCCTGACACCAAACCTGAGAGTAGAGAAGACTCTAAGATGACCATTCCCATTTTAGAGTTGAGGAAGGTAAAGTAACTTGCCCCAGGTCTGGAGTTGGTAATCGGGCTGGGACTTGAACTCATGTCCCTTAGATGCTCTGCCCATGCCCTCGTGAGGTTGTACTGAACCGCGGTGACATGGGAAGCTGCCCTCCCCACCTTGTGAGGCCTGGCTCTGAGTTCTCGGGCTCCCAGGCTCCCATTCCCCAGCTCCCAGCAGCGTCTCCGCAGACCAGCGAGTTGTGTGTTTCCTTCACACAGAGCCTTTAATACCACGTTTGAAAACAGTTGCAGAAGGTTTGCTGTAATTAATTACATTTGACATACTTGGAATCAGGGCCTCCTGGATTCAGAATGCAAATTTATGCCCAGACAGATGTAAGGTATTCTTGGAGCCAAGAGCTCCGGCACGTCCCAGCCTGTGGCATCGCTTGCTGCCCTGATGGGACTGCTGTCCTAGGCAGTGATTGGTGGAGGCAGGACTCAAACTTAGGATTCCCGGAATCCACACGCTGTTGGAGGAGAATAACCCGTGAAAAACCCGTGTCTGTAGTGTGAGTCCTGCTCCTAACTCAATCATGGTCTAAGGTGATTTCTTTTTCCTTTTTTGGGCCTCAGTATCTCCTACTGTACAATAAAGGTCTTGGTCAAGGTGATCTTAGAAAGCATGTGCTGATAATTTGTTCAGGGGCAGGAGGGCAGTTAATCACATTTGGATCTTGGAGAGTGGGCTTTTAGAAGTACTGTGGATAAATAGTTGAGGTGAAAAAGGCTTGGAATAGGAAGGTAAGCTATTGGAATAGACAAGAGAGGTATACAGGGCCTCTTACCTAGCACAGGATGTTGCTGATTTCCAGGGCTTCTCATAGAGACGTTATTTGTTCAGCATCCGTCCGTCCCCCCACCCACATGCACTCATCTCACCATCTGTATTAGATAGTTATTGCTGTGTACCAGATCACCCCAAAACTTAGTGGCTTGAGATAACAATAATTATTGGCTCATGGTTTTTGCAGGTCAGGAATTTGGGAGAAGCTCAGTTGGTTGGTCTGGTTTAGGGTCTCTCTGTGGTTATGGTTTTATAATGTCTTGGGCTGGTAGGTCATCTTAAAGTCTTCACTACTCCCATATTTGGTGCCAGGGCTTGGAAGACTTAAAGAGCTGAAGTTCTTGGACGTCCATCCACCCATTCATCCATCCATCCATCCATCCATCCATCCATCTTTATCCATGTGTTCTCTCAAGCATGGAGGCTTCATACTTGACCTTGGCGCCTTGAGACTTCAAAGTTCATATGTCCTAAGAGATACAGAGTCAAGCATGACTTAGCCTTAAAAACCATGCAACATAGCTTCCACCTCAGTTGGTTGAGGCAATTATAAAGATGTGTCTAAGTTCAGGGGAGAGACACAAATTCAGCTCTCTGTGGAGCAGTGTCAACATCCCATTGAACTTGTCAGGGATATGTATTCATGTGGTCATCTTTGGGAAATTACAGGCTGTCAAACCATTTGTCTACCCATTAATCTCTCTGTCTAGCTATTCTCCTATCCATTCTTCTCTCTACCCTCTCCCATTCACCCATTTCATCTTTTCATCCTTTAGATCAGGGGTCGAGAACCTATGGCTCGTGAGCCAGATGTGGTTCTTTTGATGGCTGCGTCTGGCTCACAGACAAATCTTTAATAAAAAAAATAATAATGTAAAAAATGTAAAACATTCTCATGTATTACAATCCATTCATTTCCTACCACTCATGTTCATGGTTGCGGGTGGCTGGAGCCAATCACAGCTGTCCTCTGGTACAAAACCAAATTTTTATTGGATAATGCATAATGTACACGGGTCATTGTATGGCTTTCACGGAATTACATTTTAAAATATGTGGTGTTCATGGCTCTCTCAGCCAAAAAGGTTCCCGACCCCTGCTTTAGATGTCAGTCCTTATGATGATCTGTTTATCTATCAATTACCTGACACATTGTGGGTACCTAATATATGCCAGGTATAGGTAAGTTCTTTCAATAGTGAGCTTAAATGGGAGGATGAGACTCATATTTATTGAGAACCTACTCAGTATTAGTGTCCTTATCTTCAAAATAACTTCATAACATAGAATTGTCATCATCCTTGTTTTTGTTTTTTTTTGTATTTTTCTGAAGCTGGAAATGGTGAGGCAGTCAGACAGACTCCCGCATGCGCCCGACCGGGATTCACCCGGCACGCCCACCAGGGGGCGATGCTCTGCCCATCAGGGGCATTGCTCTGTTGCGACCAGAGCCACTCTAGCGCCTGAGGCAGAGGCCATGGAGCCATCCCCAGCGCCCGGGCCATCTTTGCTCCAATAGAGCCTTGGCTGCAGGAGGGGAAGAGAGAGACAGAGAGGAAGGAGAAGGGGAGGGGTGGAGAAGCAAATGGTGCTTCTCCTGTGTGCCCTGGCCGGGAATCGAACCCGGGACTCTCGCACGCCAGGCTGACGCTCTACCACTGAGCCAACCGGCCAGGGCCGTCATCATCTTTGTTTTTACAGGACACAAAGAAACTCAATAACTTACCCAAGATCATTCAGTTTATTAGTGTCAGAGCCAGAACTTGAACTTAGGACTTTCTGACCACACTGTCTGCAGCTATCTCTATTCTGAAATGGCTGTCCAGGAGTTGATTCTCTGCATTTATTTTTAAGTAAGTTTTTCTTTCCTGATTTATAAAAATAATACATTCATTAAAAAACACTTTCAAGCAATACAGAAAAATACAGTTCTTTAAAAATAATCGCTCAAAATCCCACCACCCAGAGATAACCAATGTTCACATTTTGGCGAACATTAGTCAAGTCATCTCTCTTGACCTTTAAATACATATGAATACCATTTTATACAAATGTGAGTATATTTTACATCAAGGGTCTCCAAATTTTTTACATAGGGGGCCAGTTCACTGTCCCTCAGACCGTTGGAGGGCCGGACTATAAAAAAAAACTGTGAACAAATCCCTATGCACACTGCACATATCTTTTTTTTTTTTTTTTTTTTTCCATTTTTCTGAAGCTGGAAACAGGGAGAGACAGTCAGACAGACTCCCGCATGCGCCCGACCGGGATCCACCCGGCACGCCCACCATGGGGCGACGTTCTGCCCACCAGGGGGCGATGCTCTGCCCATCCTGGGCGTCGCCATGTTGCGACCAGAGCCACTCTAGCGCCTGAGGCAGAGGCCAAGGAGCCATCCCCAGCGCCCGGGCCATCTTTGCTCCAATGGAGCCTTGGCTGCGGGAGGGGAAGAGAGAGACAGAGAGGAAAGTGCGGCGGAGGGGTGGAGAAGCAAATGGGCGCTTCTCCTGTGTGCCCTGGCCGGGAATCGAACCCGGGTCCTCCGCACGCTAGGCTGACGCTCTACTGCTGAGCCAACCGGCCAGGGCCTGCACATATCTTATTTTAAAGTAAAAAAAACAAAACGGGAACAAATACAATATTTAAAATAAAGAACAAGTAAATTTAAATCAACAAACTGACTAGTATTTCTTTTTTTTAATTTTTTTTAATTCATTTTAGAGAGGAGAGAGAAAGGGAGAGAGAGAGAGACAGAGAGGGAGAGAGAGGAGAGAGAGAGGGAGAGAGAGGAGAGAGAGACGGAGAGAGAAGGTAGGGAGGAGCTGGAAGCATCAACTCCCATATGTGCCTTGACCAGGCAAGCCCAGGGTTTCGAACCAGCGACCTCAGCATTTCCAGGTCGATGCTTTATCCACTGCGCCACCACCGGTCAGGCCTGACTAGTATTTCAGTGGGAACTATGCTCCGCTCACTGACCACCATTGAAAGAGGTGCCCCTTCCGGAAGTGCGGCGGGGGCCGGATAAATGGCCTCAGGGGGCTGCAGTTTTGGGACCCCTGTTCTACATGCTCGTCTATAACCTGCTTTCTTTTTTTCTTTTTAAACTCATGGATATCTTTCTACATCAGTATGATTGTCATTTTTTTACTGACTGCATAGTATTTCCATGTATGTGTTCATGTTCCAAAATTCATTGTCCTATTGGATTGTGGGTATTTCTAACCTTTTTACACATGATGTTTCTCACTTATCTGATAACCTCCTTAGCATCATTCTTCAGAAGACTGAGTGCTGAGTCACACAGCAGTCACTTTCTACAGGTGGTACAGATGACATTTTTACTTGGGCATCACCAGTGCTCATTTTACCCGTTGTGCCCATCACCTTGTATTGACAGTATTTTTTTAATCTTTGATGTTCCAGTGAGCAAACTAATGAGGTCAGATATCTGCTGGCATGTTTTATTTGCCACTTGTACTTCTTCCTTTGTGATTGCCTACTTCAGCATTTTGCCCTTTTTTTTCTTTGGGGCTGTTTATCTTTTTCTTGATGGTTTTTCAGAGGTCTTTGACTTTGATAGTTATTGACTCTTTGTTGTTTAGGTTCCAAGTATTTTCCACTAGAGTTTATTTTTTTTTAACTTTGTTAATGTTATTTGGTTGGTGGTGGTTAAATAAAATGTTTACATTTTTGTGTTTTGGGGGTCTGTCTCTATTTTTTTGGTGTTAGGCTTAAAAAGACTTTCCCACTTTAAGAATTTATAGTGAAAAGGCTCCCTACAGAATGGGAAAAAAATATGCAAATCACATATCTGATAATTTTTATAATATATGAAGAACTCCTACAACTCAACAACAACAAAATAACCCTATATTTTTTAAGAAAGAGCAAAGGACTTGAATAGATATTTACTCAAAGAAGATATATGCTCAACATTACTAATAATTAGAAAAATGAAATTTAACACCACAGTGAGATATCACACACCCATTAGGATGGCCACTATCAAGAAAACAAAACAAAGTAAGTATTGGTGAGGATGTGGAGAAATGAGAACCCTTGTGTACTGTTTGGTGTGGCTGGAAGACAGTTCCTCAAAAAATAAAGAGAATTACTATATGATCTGGTGATCCTATTTCTGGGTATATATCCAAAGAATTCAGAGAGATATTTGTACACCCATGTGATCCTACTTCTGGGTATATATCCAAAAGAATTCAGAGATATTTGTAAACCCATACTCATTTCAGCATTATTCATAATAGCCAAGAGGTAGAAGTAATTTATGTGTCTATTAATGAATGAATGGATAAACAAAATGTGGTTTATATATAAAATGGAATACTTATTCAGCCTTAGAAAAAGAAGAATCCTTTTCCGTGCTACAAGATGGATAAATCTTGAGGATACTGTGCTAAGTGAAATAAGCCAGTCACAAAAAGACAAATAATGTATGATTCCAGTCATATGCGGTATCAATCAGTTTAACTCACAGAAACAGAAAGTAGAATGATGGTTGACAGGGGACCAGGGAAATGGTGAGGATGTTGTTCAATGGGTATAAAGTTTAAGTTCTACAAGACGAAAAAGTTCTAGAGATGTGTTGTACAACACTGTGGCTGCACTTAGCACTACTGAGTTGTACACTTAAAATGGTTAAGATGATAGGAAAAAAGTTAGATGTTTACGTAGCCTAACAAATCAACAATGTGTGTTCCAGGAGCATACGGTAGTCGTCCTTTATTTGCAGGGGATGCATTCCAAGACCCCCAATGGATGCCTGAAACCATGGAATAGTACTGAAGCCTATGTACACTATGTTTTCCCTATACATACATATCTTTTCACTTAAAGGACGCACTTTATGGCTTCTCTTTGGCATATCCGAATTGCCAGCATCACTACCCTTACGCTTTGGGACTAATATTAAGTAAAATAATGGTAATGTGAATACAAGCACCGCGATACCACCACAGTTGTTCTGGTGACCAAGACAGCTAGCTACTTAGTGACTAACGGGCGGGTAGTATATAAAGCCTGGAGACATTCACGTCCTGGGTGAGGAGGAGTAGGCCCTTGAGATTTCATCACACTACTCAGAACGGCATGCAATTTAAAACTTCTGAGTTGTTTATTTCTAAAATTTTGCACTTAATTTTTTTGGCTGTGGTTGACTGCGGGTAACAAACTGAAAAGTGAAACTGCAGATTAGGGGGACTACTGAACATTCAAGAAACCCTTGTGCCTGTATACCTTGTGAGAAGTGTATTATGAGTACTCATAATAGAGTTGTTTATAACATTTAGTACCCGGGAACAAAACAAAGAATTTATAAAGATATTCATCCTTATTTCTTTTATGATTTTAGAGAGGTCTTGTTTTCGTACATTTAAATTGTCTATCTGGCATATATATGCTTTAGAGGAGGGACATAAGGATCAGGGTGAATTTTTTTCCAAATGGTGAGCTACCTGCTGTAATTGAATGATCAACCCATAATTGAATGATCTGTCTTTAACTCCTTGAAATGCTGTCTTCATTTCATATTAAATTTCCATATTCTTAGGTCTGCTTCTGGACTCTGTTCTCAGGGTGTACAGGTAGAAAACTTTTTACTTTGGTCGCTTTAAAATAAACTTTAACTCTAGAATTGTGTCTTAAGAATAGATACAAATTGCATGTAAATTGCCATGAGTGGTGCTCAGCAGGTTGGGGCAGTTGTCTGGTGATCTCTTTCACTGGACAGACTCCTTGTTACCCAGAATGGCCTGGGGGCCAGCATAGATGCAGATACTGAGATTCAGTGAGGTTAGGTAACTTCCTCTGGGTAGCTAATTGGTGCTCTCATTTCCCAAGTCTGAGAAGTGGTAGAGTGGAGTTTGGAGCCTGGGTCTGTCCAACTTCAAAGCCTGTGGACTTCCTTTAACCATATTCTATGTCTCATTGGTTGCTTGGATATTTTCCTTTTGGGACCACATTTAACATCTGCCTCCATTGTGCCTGGCACAGGGTGGGGCTAGCTAGTATGTGCTTGTCGAATTGGATGGGAAGCAATATCACGGCTTAAGCAAAACATAATTTATTAAACGGATTATTCCTTGGCTGCAATGAGATGTATGCTAACATTTGTTTTAATAAGTTAATTTTTAAATAAGGTAACCTAATGATATTACAGAGAAATTTGAAAGTAAGGAAATAAAAAGATTATGCTAAATCAATTTTGGCCCCTTATATTCACTATTAAAATTTGGTGCATTTGCTTCTGGTTATTTTATAAGCAGATTTTTATTATTTGAATCTTGATATATTAGATGTTTTACCTCCTACCTTTTCCTTCCATCCTTAATTTCTTTGTCTTCCTAATTATCATTTTTTTGAAACTGCATAATATTCACAGAAGAGAACATAGTTTATTTAACATTCATGTTGTTTATAATTTTCTTATAAAACTACACTGTAAAGAACATCTTCTTATATATTCTGATATTTTTAAAGCCATCTCTTTTGGATATTAGTTTAACATATTTCCATATATCCTGTTTCTTTTGGGAGTACTTATGTTGATTTGGAAAATAAATTTGGTAAATCCTTTATAAAATGTTTCATTGACTTTATTATTGTGAACGGGGTTCCTGTTAAGTGAGAAAACCTAGAGTATATACAGAAAAAGGAAAAGACTCCATAATTCTAGACCTCTCCAAAATGATCTGTTAATTTCATGTTTATCCTTGTATTAGTTATTTTTACAAATACTACTTTTTCAATAAGTTATTTTTAATTTTATATTATTTGCCAGAACTCTTTACTCATTTGTCTGCATTTATACAGATAATCCATTTTTGGATGATAATCCTTACTCTTCTGAGATTCTAAACACATCTGACTGTATCCATCCACCAACCATCTATTAAATATTTGTTCCAACTGTGGGTGAGACCCTTGAGAGCTGCCAGGATGCTCAATCAATATGAATTCTGTATACAGCCATCTATGAAGTGTTGTGGAAAGTGTTCAGTGCTCTAGCACTGGTTGCCAGAGGGATTTGGTGGAGGGAAAGATGAAGGTTAAGGGAATCCAGGGCAATTTCCTGGAGGAAGTGGCATTTGGACTTGTCTTTGAAGGACAGATAAAATTTGAGGATGTAAAGATTGGTCAGTGGGAGGCCTGACCTGTGGTGGCGCAGTGGGATAAAGCGTCGACCTGGAACACTGAGGTCGCCGGTTCGAAACCTTGGGCTTGCCTGGTCAAGGCACATATGGGAGTTGATGCTTCCTGCTCCTCCCCCTTCTCTCTCTCTCTGTCTCTCTCTCTCACTCCTCTCTCTCTAAAAAAAAAATCAATAAATAAAATATTTTAACAGTCTCAGATTCAATATTAAAAAAAAAAAAAAAAGGATTGGTCAGTGGGAGAAAAGGGATAGAACATAGCATTCTGAGCCAATGAATAGTATGAATCATCAAAGAAAGATGAACTTACCATTAGTGAATTTTTAGTGTTGAGTATACTATTTTATTGTAAATTCAATTCTTTGAAAGCTGATGAATCACAAAATTCTGTCCAAATGTGGTTATCCTCTATGTGGGCCCATCAGAATGTGTAGTTAATTAGAGCAAGTTGAAGGTAGGTGAGAGGGAGAGAGAGAAAGAGAGTTGTGGGACATGGGGTGGGAAGTCAGGAAGAAATGTAAATATATGGTAATTACAAGAGGGAAAAGAGGTGGGAGGAGAGAGAAAAAGGTAAAGGGTAGTTAAGTGGTGACAGGAGGAGACTTGACTTGGGTGGTGAACACACAGTACAGTATACAGATGATGTGTTACAGAATCATACCCCTGAAATCTGTATAATTTTATTAATGTCACCCCAATAAATTTGATTTAAAAATTTAAAGAAAAAACCCCACAAATTTAGTCTTTGGTAACCTGGCCTCAGGTCAGAACAGTGTTTTAACTTTGCAAAATGATTTTGCAGATGTCTCATTGCTCCACCCTAGTATCCTGACAGAACTGACCTCTGCAAGGCCTGTGACTTGTTAGTAGTCTCAGCAAGGCCAGGCAGTGACTGTCAGCCTTTCATGACTGACCCACAGGAAGAAATACATGTTATATCACCATCTGATGCACACAGATTTACTCTACAAGTAAAAGCAGAAGCAGTAACAGTATTTACACTTAACCACTTCTGAAGCATTCTGGTATTTTTTATATCCTTTTATTTAAAAAAAATGTTGGCTGCGATTCATTTAAATTGATTTAAGACCCAGCCAGGGGTCATGACCTGCTACTTGAAAACTGGTAGCCTGAAGAACCCCTGAGTGAAACCTGGCCTGGATTCTCCTGCAAGGACCTCCCAGCTGTGAGCAGGTAGAATCCAGAGCCTCTTCCCCTTCCTGTCCAACAGGTAAAGAATCGATCAGGTACGTGCTCCTGCCGGGGTCCCCCATCTTCATGATGAATGTTGGCCTTTGTAACTTCCCTTTTAAGTTGTGAGTACATAAGCAGGCAGCTGTGGAGCTCCCGAGTTGGTGAACTGAACTGGACCAGTTTCCTAGAAGTGATTAGAAAGCTCAGGTTCCAAATGGGCACCAGGAAACAAAATGATAATGGAGATTATCTCAGAGAGGTATGGGATTAAAGGTCTCTTTTCTTCTCTTTTGCATATATATATTCTAAATTTTCTTTATTGAATATGAACCTTCTTTCATAATTAATAAAGTGAGTTAACGAAACATTTTTGAGGGATTTGCTCTATATTTTTTTTCAACAGATTGCCAAATCTTAGTACCAATAAATGCCTATGTAGGAATGGCAAAAACTGTGTGTATTTGTGTATTATGCAAACTGAACTAGTATCTATTCTTGACCCAGTGATTCCTCTTTGGGCATATATCCAAAGGAGAGGAATGAAAAATATCAAAATGTTTTATATATGAAGATGTTTGTTACAGTGTAATTTTATGAGCTCAGTGTGAGGTCTGGTCAGAGTGTGCAGTATGGGACTGAATGTTGTGGCACATGACACTGCTCTGGCACTAGGAAAGACAGTTACTAGGTTACTGCTCAGATAAGTGGTACAGCAAAGTGGCTAAGGATGTGTACTGCAGAGCCAGATTATCAGGTGCAAAACTCAGATCTGCCCCCTTCAGACCATGTGACTTTGAGCAAATTACTTCTCTTGGCATCAGTTAGATGGGTAAAGATTAAGAGCACTAGAACAGTGTTTGGCACATGGTAAATCATACATAAGGGTTAGCTGGCAAATTCCACCTGTATTTCTTTCTTGCATAAAAGATGGGAGCTTTATGTAGGCCCACTAGTCAAATTCCATTATGGGTATAGGACATAGAGTGGAGGACTATAAAGCCAGATGCAAGAGACCGAGTGTTGAGGGCTGAGTTTGGGATGTTATTTTCCTACTTGGAAATGTTGTCGTCTAGAATATGAGATACGAGCTTTTTGTGCTCTGCCTTGCAAAATTGTCATGAGGACAAAACTGCATTCATCCATAAAATGAAGAAGGGATTAGACTTTAGCAATGTCCCTTAGGTGTTTCATTATGAATTCCAGCATGGTTGGTTGGTATTGGGTCTGTGGATGGCCATAGTGGGGAGTAGATGCTGAGATTGATTAGTGATGTCTGCCACTGGTAAGGCAGTGTGTTAGTAGCCTAGATCACATTTTCTACTCCTGGGCTGGATAGTTTCATGGGCCCAACTTTCATCCATGGTTGGGTAGATTTAAGGGTTATAAAATGATTAAGGAACTGGCTATGTAGTACTGTGATGAAGAGGTAGGTGGATTTGAGGCCATATTTTCCAAATGTGTATATTAAAATATCTCAAAGCTACAATAACTAAAAGAGGGCAGAACTGGAATAGGTGTGGACACACAGATAAATGAAGTAGATTACTGTCCAGAAACACCCAACAGACTCAGCTGTATGGTAATTTTAGTTCTGGTACCATCCTGATTTGGTCAGGGTTGGTTTTAAATATTTTAATATTTGGCAACCATCTCTGCCAATTATTCTCTTTTCAAAATTTTCATCACTCTCACTCATGTTCTACTAGATGAACTTTAGAATCATTTTTTTCCCAAGGTAAAAATTGCCTGTGATTGTAATTGTATTAAATTTATGCATTTAATTGAGTAGGAAGGACAGTCTCACAATATTGTTTTTCTGCCCAGTAACGGGGTTGGTCTTTTTAGTTATACATGTTCCTTAATATAACCCACTGTAAAGTTTTGTAGTTTTCCACATAAGTTTTGGACATTTATGTTTAATGTATTCCTCGGTGTTTTTGACTGCAATTGTAAATGAAATAATTTTCCTCATCGTCTATTTTGACTAATCCATGCAAGTACATAGAAAAGCTACTTGTTTTAATGTTGCTTTGTTAGTGAATTACTGAAAATATTCTCTTCCTAGTTCTAATAGTTTGTGGTTTCTAGGTAAGTGATAATACCATATGCAAGCAATACTCATTTCCCTCCTTTTATAATATTGTGGGGTTTTTTTCTTCTTTATAAGTTGACTAGACCTTCTAGAGCAATTTAAATAGTGGCAGGGATGACAAGGAAGGATTGTAGCATTTTGTAATCAAGTATGAAGTTTTATTTTGGTTTCTGATATGTATTCTTTATCACTAAGTAAACATCCTTCTGGGTTGCTAAGAGCTTTTTCTTTTTAATTTTAATCAAGATGGAGGTGAGTGGTATGATTTAGGAGTGATTTTTACTTTCCCGCATTTGAATTTTTCTTTTTCCATGGGGTGTGTGAATCACCCCTCCTCCACTATAAAGCTACTTAGTAATGAGAGGGGAAAAAAGGATGATGAATTTTTAACAAATGCCTTTTCATTTTGTACCCAGATGGCCATATGGTTTTCTTGCTTTGATCTGCTGATGTGATGAATTATATTAATAGATTTCCCGATATTAAACCATCCTAGAAAGAACCTGTTTCATGGTATTTCATTATTTTAATACATCCTGGGTCTGTTTTGCAGTGTTATTTATTAGTGAGATTGTCCTGCAGTTTTATTTTTAGTGTGCTGGTTTTGTCATTTTTTTTATGGGGGTTATGCTAGTACTGTGCGTTATAAATTGGAAAGCTTTTCATCATTTTCAGTGACCTGGAACAAGGAGGGTCAATACATTTCAAATTGTGTACCTGTTGGTGGTGGCTACTGAGATTGTTGTGTTGAGAAGGATTCTGAGGCCCTGTCATTTGTAAACAATTTAGTATTTTGTATGAGTGTAGGAAATAAGTGTTTAAGCATGCATGCCAGATGTTTATTTGTAGTTCCTGCCAGGAATTATTTATATTGCATGGGAATTAGCTATCTTTTGGAAGTTTAAAAGGACTTGCCTTTATAACTTCTATCTTTCTAGGCTTTTGGAGTAAATTATTTTCCATTGTAATCCTTTCTTCAGTACCTTTTTGGCTTTTATGTTTGTTGAAATAGTTTTAGTCGTTTATGTTTTCTAAGAAGTTTTTTCAATTTATCAAGAATTTGAACTATACTTTCATAGAACAAAAAAAAAATTTTTTTTAAAGAATTGTCCTCTATTTCGTTGTATTTCCTAACCTGCATTTTTTGTAGTTGTATTTTTTTCCTCTTAATTTTTTGGTTTAATACTAATATCCATGTTTGTTTCACCTCTTAACATTTTTTTTTTTTTGTATTTTTCTGAAGCTGGAAACGGGGAGAGACAGTCAGACAGACTTCCGCATGCGCCCGACCGGGATCCACCCGGCACGCCCACCAGGGGGCGACGCTCTGCCGCCACCAGAGCCACTCTAGCGCCTGGGGCAGAGGCCAAGGAGCCATCCCCAGCGCCTGGGCCATCTTTGCTCCAATGGAGCCTTGGTTGCGGGAGGAGAAGAGATAGACAAAGAGGAAGGAGGGGTGGGGGTGGAGAAGCAAATGGGCGCCTCTCCTATGTGCCCTGGCCGGGAATCGAACCCGGGTCCCCTGCACGCCAGGCCGACGCTCTACTGCTGAGCCAACCGGCCAGGGCCTCACCTCTTAACATTTTAAAGTCACTTGTCAATTCTGACTACTTAAAACATTTCCAAATTATTATGTGTATGTTAAATAAGTCCACACTTCTGCTTTTTGGAATTTTTAACTTTTAAATTGAATTCTTAGCTCTTTATTCTTTGCTGTTTAATAAGATTTTATTGATTTTAGAGAGAAGAGAGAGAGAAAGGCAGAGGGAGTGGGAAGCATCAACTCTTAATAGTTGCTTCTTGTATGTGCCTTGTCCAGGCAAGCCCAGGGTTTTGAACTGGTGACCTCAGTGTTCCAAGTCTACACCTATCCACTGTGCAACCACAGGTTAGGCAGGCACTTTGTTGTTTCATAATAAATGGGTTTAATCAATGAATTTTCCTCTGAGTGCATTTTTGTTCACATCCCATAAGCCTTACTGTGAAGTACTGTTATTGTTTTCTCTCCTAATATTCTATGATTTTAGTTTTGCTGTTTGTTCTCTTTAGCTTAAAAATTATTTAAAAGTATAATTTAAATTTTTGTGTGATCCCTTTTATCGCATTAGTTATTTTTAGTTTATCATGAGAGAAGATTGCCAGTGATGGTTTTGCTTTTGGTAATTTATAGCAATTTTTGGATTCCTCTTAGAATATTAGTTCATGTAAATATTTGCTTTGCTTGCAAATTAATTTCTGCAAATTAAAAGCAGAAGTAATTTCTGCTTTTAGGGATATTGTTTGCTATTACATATATTTCTCAATTTCATATATCATTGACAATGTTAATTACATTTCAGATTCCCTATAGAGCTCTAATCATATTGCTTTTTATTTATTATTTCAAGAATTTGAGAAGCTGTTAATGTCCTTCAATACTATAATGTTTCTTTTTATTTTACCTTTTTGTTCTTTAGATGTATTTTACATACCTTATTGCTACTTTATTTAACAGAAGTATACCTGCCTGCTACATTTTGTTACAGGCTTATTACTCTTAATCTATAAAAATAGGCCCTCCTTGACCTGTTTTATGCCTTCTACTTTCAGCTCCAGTTTTCCTGGTTTTATAATGTATTTTCTGCTTTCACCTTTAATTCTAGTGATTTTTATAGAGCACTCCTTGCTTGCTGTTGTTGGAATCTACCTGGTATAATTTTACCTATTTATTTCACTTCTAACCTTTCTACACCCTTTAAAAAATAGCTATATTTCAGATAGCATGTAGTGTTTTTAAGTTAAAGACTCAGAGTTTGAGTGTGTGTGTTTTTAATATGGAACTTAACCCTATTGATATTTATTATGTTTTTTTTTACTTCTTTCATCTAATTAAAGCTTTCTTTTCCTTAAGTATTAACGTAACAAGGAAGATATTTTTGATTTCTTCTCATGTGAATGGCAACTTGGATGAATAGAGTGGGTTACATATTTTATCTCTCATTACTTATTCTGTAGCTGTTCTGTAGTCTTAATATTCATGTTGCAGAAGATACAATGCAGAGGCCACATGATATTTTACTTTTGCGATTGATTCCCCCACCCCAGCCCCATTCCCACCCACACCCTCACTCCCACCCACACCCTTCCGGAATGCTCCTATCATTCTTTTCCACCCTTGAAATTCAGAGGTTATTCCAGGCAGTATCTGTGTTTTGGAGTCTTTTAATTCGTTTGCTAGACACATGGTATGTACATTTAGACCACAGATTTAGCTCTTAATAATAGGAAAATTTTTGTTCCCTGTGCCCTATGGGTCACATCTCATTTTGGAATGGTAGTCATGCATGCATATCCATCTGTCCCTATTGTTTGTTTCCTGTAATTCTCTTTTAGTTTGTTTCCTCTGAATTGTCTTTAAATTTTTTTTTCTCTTTTTATTAAGCGAGAGGCAGGAGACAGAGAGACAGACTCCCTCATGTGCCTTGACCAGGATCCGCCACCTGGCAAGCCCCCTATTGGGTGATGCTCTGCCCATCTTGGGCTATTGCTCTATTGCTCGGCAACTGAGCTATTTTAGCACCTGAGGTGAGGCCATGGTGCCACCCTCATTGCCTGGGGCCAACTTGCTCGAATGATCCATGGCTGTGGGAGAGGGAGAGAGGAAAAGTGATAAGGGGGGTGGGTGGGGAAGCAGGTGGTCGCTTTTCCTATGTGCCTTGACCAGGAATTGAACCCAGGACTTCCACACACTGGGCTAACACTCTCCACTGAGCCAACTGGCCAGGGTTGTCCTCTGAGTTTTCTGAGTGCTTCTCAGGTTCATCCTTTGCCTTGCTTGGTTGTCTGCACTGACAGTTATGCTGTTTACTGCTTCCAATGTTGGTTTTAATTCAGCAATGGCATTATTTGATGCTTTGCCACCTTGTCATTCCTTGGGCTTCCTTTTCCTTTTACTGTGTTCTTGTTGCCTTGAATTTTGTTGAGCGTGCAAAGGAGAGTGTGTCTAAAATCCATTTCAACTTCCTAGAGGAAAACTATATGTTTCTTCTCTGAACCTTGAGTGGAATGCTTATCTCCTCTTTTGGATTACACATTTGTATTTCATTTACCCTCCCCCTTTTGCTTTATTTATTCATTCTAAATAAGGGGAGGTATGTTTTGATACGGTATACAACCTAAAATGAGATCTTGAGCTGCTTCCTCAGATCTTGGTTGAAAGGGGAGGGCCAGATGTTACAAGATCATATGACAGATGTGCTGCAGCGGCCCAGGGTTGAGGGGGCGGGGTTATCTCAGTCCGGGTTCCATCCTCGGCTTAGTGAAGCTGCACTGGGTAGCGCCAGGGGCCAGTGCCAGGGTCTAGGCCTACTGGGAGAAGCGTAGCTGCCGCTGGGGTTGCTCTGTAGGGTTTGACAGGGTCCCTCTAGGTCCTGGCCGCTGCACCCCCTTCCCCACACACACACCCTGCCACGTTTAGTTTTTATCTGAATCTGTGTCGGATCTCAAGGGTGGCTTTGAGATGGTCCATGGTGATGTCCTTTGGTTTATCCCCACCTCCCTAACATCAAGCAGGAAATCCTCCGTGGAGTTGGGCGGCTTGGCTGTGAAAGCCTCTGCTAGATGGCGGGGTCTCCTGCTTTGTTTATTTATTTATTTTTAAGGTTTTAATTTTGGTAAACTACGTATAACATGAAACATATCATCTTCACCATTTCTGCATGTATGTACCGTTCAGGAGTCTTAAGTGCATTCCCATGACTGTGCTTCTAATCTCCAGAACGATTTCATTTTGCAAAACTGGAACTTGACCCATTAAACAACTCCCCATCACCCCCTCCGTCCCCAGCCCCCAGCAACCACCATCCTACTTGCTGTCCATGAATCTGACTACTCTAGGTCCTTCGTATAAATGTTAGTCTTTTTATGGCTGCCTTGTTTCTAACTTAGCATAGTGACTTCAAAGTTCGTTCATGTTGTTGGCATACATGAGAATTGTTTTTCCTTCCTAAGGCTGAATAATATTCCACTGTATGTATATACCACATTTTTTTTATCCATTCATCTGTCGATGGGTTACATCTACATTTAGGCTGTCATGAACAATGCTGCTGTGAATATACATAGGTGTACAAATATCTCTTTGAGGTTTTTGGGTATATACACATTGTTTTGGGTCTATACCCAGAGATGGTATTGTTGGGTCATATAGTAATTCTTTAGTGTTTATTTTGTTTGTTTGTTTTGTTTTGAGAAACTATCATACTGTTTTCCTCTGATTTAAAAATTCTTATGGAAAATTTCAAAAATATGCCGAGTCGACAAAGTTGTGCGGTGACCCACCACGTCCCCTTGTCCAGCGCCAGCAGTCTTCAGCGTGTTGCCGTCCTGTTATCATCTGTCTCTCCGTCTGCGCTCCCCACTTGATGGTGGTGGTGGTGGTTATGTTATTACAGCTGTTTCAGGAGAAACCTACGGAAATAAAATGGGCAGTCACAGCTGAAGGCTTTGATACGTGGTTCTACCCATGTAACTCGTGCCCCTGTGGAAGTGGAGAACATTTCCAGCTCCCAGAATGTCTCCTGCTATCCTTTGTCAGTTGCCACCTCCTCCCTCAGGCAGACTTGGTTCTGATTATTTTCATGTTAGACTAGTTTACCTGGTCTAGAACTTTATATTAAACAGTGCCTCCTATTTTTATGTTCCTGTGGTCAGTCTCTGAGGGCGGGGGAGAGGGGAGAGGGGAGAGGGGTCAGCGGCCCCTGTGCCACAGGCCTAGCAGGACCGCCTCCTTCACTCTTGCAGGTCTGGGGTTCAATGTTAGGTGTGGTACCCCTGCCTTTGGTTTTGGTTTTTATTCTGTCCTGCTATTGTTTTAAAGAAACCCAGTGAAAAAGCCCCAACATTTCCCTAACATTTAAAACTCATTGTACTTAACACCCCCTTTTGTTATAAAAGCACTTACTCATATATTAAAAATCTGGAATAGAGAGAACTAGAGGAAAATAAATCCATCATTGTTATTGCACCGAATAATCATGATCAGCATTGCTCCATGTTAACTGGGTCTTTTTGCTGTGTACGTTTTTCCTTTGTGTAGTTTAACTGTCGTCATAGTGCATACGACCACGTTTCCTGCTTCTTCACTTAAAGTTGAAAAGTCATTATTTTTCTAGCTAGCTCTGAATGTCACGGTGGTTATTTTTTGTTGGCTCCATGGCAGCAGTGGTAGGGGTTGCCATTAATGCTTTGCACTGCACTAAGTCTTATGAACTCACTGGATCCTCACAACATCTAGGTGAAGTATGTACGGTTTACTCCCATTTTAGAGATGGAGAAATTGAGGCCAAGTGAAATGTCACGCATTTGGTGAGTAGGAAAGCCAGGAACCAAAACCCCCAGATGTTCTACTTCCTGCCCTCAACACTCATGCACAATGCTAACTTCACCATTCCTTTGAGTGTTCTGTAGAGGAAGCTTTCCCTCCATTTGACAGATGTGTAAACTGAGGCACAGAGAGCCAGTGAGGCAGCAGGGCCATGGTAGAACTGAGGCTAGAACCCAGGCTCCTGTCTCAGACCATACTCTCCCAATTCTGGAGGTTCTTTGTTCTGCCTGGGAGGTCCTGCCTTGTGTTAGTTCTTCCTCAGGTTAGAACCACTCCCCTGTCTCCCCCCCCCCCCCCCGCCCCAGCTTCTGGTTTTCCTTGCATTTTCATTCTGTCATCCTTCCAGCAGCCCCTCAAGTTTCTCCTCACCTCTCTGGGCCTCAGTTTCTTTATCTTTAAAACGGGTATCTCTTCTCGCCCACCCCTTTCTGGGCTGCTGTGGCTTCGTCCCCCTCCAGCGCGGACTTGGCCAGCCGGGCGCTCTCCCAGACACTTGCAGGGAACTGTACTTGCGGCTGAGCTAGCATCTGCTTCCCCATCTGGTCCCAACTTTTTCCTTAATTACCCACTGAATTGGCTCTAACAAAACGCTGACAACTTGAATGAGACATTAGCTGATACATCAGCACTCGTGCCAGAGCCTCATGGGCTTTTCCAGGACGTGACGAACCCAGGCCCAGTGAAGCCCCATGTACCCTGGCTGGAGTCCCCATCTCAGCTGAGTGGCAGGCCCAGGCAAGCTGCCAGGTTCTCACGTAGCTCATCAATGCCACCTTTTTAGTGGCTGAACCCTGGGCTTTCGTGGGTTTGGGACAAGGTCACAAACCTGGAAGCATGTTTTGTCCTCTCTCCTATCCCTTCCTTGGTCCCTAACCCTTGGGTCGTTTGTTCCAAGGTGTTGTTCTTCAGACTATTTTTGTTTTGTTTTCTTCTCCACCTTTCTGACTGTGAAGCGGCAGGACAGCTGTGAGGGGAGGAAATTGGCCTGGGCTTTTTTTTTTTTTTTTTTTTTACCTCAGGTGCCCCCTGCTTTGGGGCCTGTTTCTGCATCCACAGGAAGGGGTCCCGGGAGGTATAATGCAGGATTTAATTTTTTTTTTTTAAATCATTTTTTTCTTTTTATTTATTTATTTATTTTTATTTTACTTATTCATTTTTAGAGAGGAGAGAGAGACAGAGAGGGAGAGAGAGGAGAGAGCGAGACAGAGAGAGAGAAGGGGGGAGGAGCTGGAAGCATCAACTCCCATATGTGCCTTGACCAGGCAAACCCAGGGTTTTGAACCGGCGACCTCAGCATTTCCAGGTCGAAGCTTTATCCACTGCGCCACCACAGGTCAGGCCGCAGGATTTAATTTGAACTTCTGTGATTCTAAGAAAAGGCGGAGCTTCTGTTCTGTCCCTGTAAGTAGGGTAGGTAGAATCAGGGGCTGTCAAGTGGGTGTGAAGAGCACAGGCTCCAGGGCCAGCCGGTCAGGGTTCAAATCTTGCCTCTGTTACTTCGTCCCTGTGTGACCTTGGCCAAGTTGTCCAACCTCTCTGTGTCTCAGTTTCCTTTTTAGAAATGATAGAGAACCCCATGAGTGAATTATAAAGATTAAATGAGTCAATACATGTAAAGCACCTGGCACATAATCACTCAAATGCTACCTGCTCACCGCCCAACCCCCTTTTTAAAGCTCATGTGCCCCAGGTTGTTAATTATACTCACTTTAGGGCGCATGGTAATTGTGGGCTCATTACAGTCCTCTTTTCTGGATTCATTGAGTCCTGTCTTTTTTTTTTTTTTTTCCATTTTTCTGAAGCTGGAAACAGGGAGAGACAGTCAGACAGACTCCCGCATGCGCCCGACCGGGATCCACCCGGCACACCCACCAGGGGCGACGCTCTGCCCACCAGGGGGCGATGCTCTGCCCATCCTGGGCGTCGCCATGTTGCGACCAGAGCCACTCTAGCGCCTGAGGCAGAGGCCACAGAGCCATCCCCAGCGCCCGGGCCATCTTTGCTCCAATGGAGCCTTGGCTGCGGGAGGGGAAGAGAGAGACAGAGAGGAAGGCGCGGCGGAGGGGTGGAGAAGCAAATGGGCGCTTCTCCTGTGTGCCCTGGCCGGGAATTGAACCCGGGTCCTCTGCACGCTAGGCCGACGCTCTACCGCTGAGCCAACCGGCCAGGGTGAGTCCTGTCTTTTTATTCCCATTTTCCCTCTGGCTCTGCTCCTCCATGTCTCAAGCCATTCAATTCTATGTATAGTATTTACCGCACATCTTTTTGTTTATATGCCTTCTTGCAAAATGTGGGCTGTTTTTTGTGTGGGCGCATGTTTAAGCTTTTTTTGTCAGTGCTTTTAGTGTCTAGATCTCATTCTGTTTCTGACTTTCGTCCTCCACTCCAAGTTTTTGAGATCCATCACGTTACCTCTAGCTCCTGGGTGCAGCCACCAGGTTCTACAAGCAGATTGCCTTCATTTCTCCCCACCCCGAGTCAAACTGCAGGGAATGTCCTTCTGCATGTGCCCACGTGGGCTTCTGTGAGACCTCTGTTGTAATGTGGACCCAGGGGTGGAATTTCAGATGGAATGAAATAGGGAATATCTGAAGGAAGTGTAGGAGTGGGTGTTTGCATGCCCCGAATTGAGTAAATCACGAATAGCGCTTGGCCAATTAAGAAGTTGACTGTCTTGTGGGCTTGTCTTGAATCCGAGCCAACGACTTCTTTTGTTTTTAATTTTTTTTTTTACTTGAAATCACATGAATACATGTTCTTTGGAAAGAATTCGCATGACACAACACTAAGTACGATGAAGAAGAAAAGTAGAAAGGGCCCCTTCACATTGCTTGCCACCCTCCTAAGCCCCGTTTCCAGTTGGTAAGCACTAGTGACAGTGGAACATTCATGCTCAGTCATTTCTTGTACATTTACAGGCACAAATGTGAACCATCCCTCTTGTTTTATAGCTTTGTTCGTCTCACTTTACAGGGTGCCACAAAGTCATTTCATGTTAGCCTCCATAGATCTGCTTCACTTTTAATCCATGCTCAGTATTCCATTTTAAGGATCTACCATAGTTTATATAACCAGTCTCCTTCTGATGGGTATTTTGCTTGTTGCCAATTGACTAGCTGTTATAACCGGAGAATCGGCACTTCTTGTGGTGTCGGTCTGCTAGTGATGAATTCCTTTAGCTTTTGTACTTCTTTATTTCTGAAAGATACTTTTGCCAGCTATTGAATTCCAGGTTGACAGACAGTTTTTATTTTCCTTTCAGTACTTTAAAGATGTTGTTTCACTGTCTTCTGTTTTCATTGTTTCTGATGAGAAATTGGCTGTCATTCTTATTTTTTGTTCCTCTGTATATATCTTTTAAATTTTTTGACTACTTCTTAGATGTTCTCTTTATTTCTAGTTTTATGTTCTTTGGTTGTGGTATGCCTGAGAGTAGTTTTCTTCTGCTTGGCATTCATTGAGCATCTGGGTTTATAGTTTATGCCAAATTAGAAACTTTTGGCCATTATTTCTTTAAATATCTTTCCTACCTTACTCCCACTCTTTTTTTTTTTTTTCAGGGACTCCAGTTGCATATGTGTTACGCCTTTTGAATTTGTTCCACAGCTCACCCATGCCCTGTTGATGTTTGTTCATCTTTTTTCTCTCTGTTTCATTGTTAATAGTTACTATTGCTGTGTCTTTTCAGTTCGTCTTTTCTTTAGTATTTCATCTATTTTTCATTCCAGACATTCTGTTTTTCATCTCTAAGAAGTTTGATTTGGGTCTTTTTATATCTCCTGTGTCTTTCTCTAACTTGCTCATGTTTTCCGTTATGTTCTCAAATTTATGGAATATGTTAATGATAGCTATTTTATGTCCTTAAAGTCTATTATTTATGCCATTGCTGGGTCTGTTCCTATTAATTAGTTTTTCTGCTGCTTTCATGCATAGTGGTTTTTGATTGGCAGACATTGTGAATGTCACATTATTCAATTCTGAATGTTTTAATATTCCTTTAAATATGTTTGTGCTTTATGTTATTGCTGTGGTATTAGTGTCCTGTTGCTGCTGTAACAAATCACCACAATTTTACAATTTTAGTGGCTAAAAGCCACTTAAATTTACTTTCTTATAGCTCTGGAAATTGCAAGGGCAAGATGGGTCTCACTGGGCTAAAACCAAGGTGTGGGCAGGGCTGTGTTCTCTAGGCAAGAAATCGTTTTCTTTTTCAGCTTCTAGAAATGACCTGCATTCCTTGACCTGTGAATCCCCTTTCTCCATCTTCAAAGACGGCAAAGTTGGGCAGAGTACCTCTCATGCTGCCGTCTCTCGGGTTCTCTCTCTCCTGCTTTCCTTGTTGATTTAGAAGGACCTTGGCATTGGGCCTACTCAGGTAATCTCTAAGATAATCTCCCCATCTAAAGGACGTCTGATTAGCAAACTTAATTCCATTTGCCTGTATCCTGACATATTCACAGGCCTGGGGATTGGGATGTAGACAGTTTTGCAGGGCATTATTCTGCCTACTGCAGCAGTTAATTGTTGTGTAGGACTAGAGCAGCCTTTAGAAGAGAGCAGGCAAATTATAGCCATGGGACAAATCTGGCCTGCCACCTGTTTTTGTAAATACAATTTTATTGGTCCACAGCTATGTTCATCCATTTGTGTATCGTCTATGGCTGCTTTTAGTACACAACGACCCACAAGGACTGAAATAGTGACCGTCTAGCCCTTACAGAAATGGCATTCCAGCCCCCCTGTCTAGAGATAATTTTTCTCCACTCTCGAGGGCATAACTTTCTGGGTAGTCAGTCTGATGCCCTGTCTGTTATGAAATTTCTCCGTTTGGCTGTTGGGATGGGAATGTGAACTACTCTTAGCCCTGTGTGAGCTCTGGGGAAGCGTTGTGCTGGACTCCTTCTGGTGGTTCTTGCTCCAGGCTCAGGTCGTTTGCTAATGTGCGTGTGGGGACCCGTGCGCAAGCAGCTGAAGATCGAAGCTCTTTCTCTGGACCCCCCTCTCCCTCTGCTTCTCTAACATGCGTATTCTTGCCTCCTTTTCCTCCACAATTCTTAACTCTGACTCCTGAACTCTGCCTGGGTGCCCCCTCTCTGCACTGCAGCTTGGACGTCCTCCAGGTGGCCAGCCGGGACAATCAATCATAGGACCCACCTTGTTCGCTTTGCCTCTCAGGGATTACTGTCGTGCCCGCCTGTTGCCCAATGTCTAGAATTTATTATTTCACACATTTTATCCAATTTTCTAGTTCTTTAAAGTGGGTGGTAAATTTTGTCCTGTTATTCCATCGTGACTAGGGGCCAGCAGCACGTCAGTCAGTATTATTTTGCGTTTACGGGGATACTCTGGGAAGCTAGCATGCTGGAAGAGGCAGCGTCGGGTCGAAGACTCTCCATCTTAATGATATTACCACATTGGCCCTGGTAAAGCCTGTACCACCTTGTACTTTGGAGAGTCTTATTCTAATGGCAGGGGTTGTGGTGGTATTGGGGAACACATGGTGATATGATACTTTGAGCTCTGTAAAGTGCTAGGAACTTGCCAAACGTTGTGGTTCTTAAGAAAGGGCCTCTCCTGGCTGTTACTCCTTTGACTTGGCTCTCTGATGGTACTTTTGCTCTGCCCAGCCGTGCTCAGTCTGGGCATCGAAGGACTATTACTATTTCCTTAGCAAGTGGGGGTCCCATGGGGATGTCTTCCTATAGGCCACTACTTTCCTGACATCTAATGAGCACTTATAGGTTCTCAACAATATCGCACGTGCTTCATATAGTCATTGCAATATAATTTAATTCTCCACCTCAACCTTAAGGGCTTGGAATGAAATGGAAATTGAGAGAGGGGGCGTGGCCTGCTCAAGGTTGAAGCGAGGATTCTTTCTGCTTGAAACCAAATCTGCCAGTTCATACAACAGAGCATTCCTTTTTGCCGAGACCCCTCGGGTTGCAAACCTCAGAAACTCATCTCAAACTTGCTTACACCGGAAGGGGACACTTATCACTTATTGGAGTACCTGCTGAAAAGTCCGGGGCTGGACCCCAATACTTAGATCATGTTATCAGAAATATGTTGCTCTCCATCTCTCAGTTGTTGTTTCCTTGTGTTGACTTATTCTTGAAGCAAGTTCTCCCCAGGTGATGGCAGAAATGGCTGTAGCAAAGCTAGAGTAGTCCCAGTGGAAAGAAAGCACCTGTTTCCCAACAGTTTCAACCAAAGGCCCAAGAAAGACTCCTATTGGCCAATCACAGTGCCAGGAGGGAGTGCTGTTTTGATTGGGCGGACACGGGTCATTTGATTCTCCCTCTGGAGGCGGGGCCTGCAGAGAGCTCATCAAACCACTTAGGTCTTGGGTTTCTGGAACAATGAGATAGTCTGTTGTGGATGAAGGGATGCTGAGTAGGCAGAAACGAAACTGTCTTCTGCACCCCTCTGGCTCTGGACAGTCTAGAGCGCCATTGCTCACGGTTCTCGCAGGCCTGTTTGGTGCTTGTCTCATCTGGCCTTGTTTTGACAGTGGCATTCCGTCCTTCCCAGGTTCTGGCCATCAGCTCTTCTCTCTCAATACCAGGCGCAGGTGAAGCTTCCTGGCTTTTGCTCCCTCTTGCCAGAGCTGAGTCTGGCCTAGAAATGTACCACATTGACACGGAGCAGATAGGGGGAGATGCCAGCACCAGAGCCTCAGTGCCTCAGCCTCAGGGTGGAGGGGAACCCTCCTGGGAGGTTTGCTTTGGGAGAGCAAAGGATTTGTGTGTGTGTGTTACATGTGGAGAGAGAAACCCGCCATGCTGTGCCCATTACACTTCTGGGGCTACTGATCAAGAGGTCCGGTGGGGTGAGCCTTACCTCCCGGTTGGCACCAGGAAACAAGAGCCCAGCAGGCTGGTGACTCCCCGAAACCCCCTTTCATCATCATTAGATGACTTTTCTGAGGGTGGTCTGGGACCTCCTTCACTAGAGCAGCCAGTGGATGCCAACCCCATCCTCAGACCGGCTGTTTCTGAATCATGGGGGGTGCGAGGTCGCGAATCCAAGGTGTTAACTGATGCCTCCGCAGTCCTCATCCTCATACACTGCAGTTTGCGGGCCCCACAGAGGCAACTCTGAGTCGGCTGAGTTGTTCCCGTCTCCCGATGGGACTATTTACCATGTTGATCCAGTTTCGAGGATTTCCCTCCTTCAGATTTGAACTGCTCCTTTCAGAATAAGGGGAGCCAGCCTGAAGGGTGGGGTCCCTTTCTGAAAAGGTCAGCATATTGTTCTGTTCCATCTAGCATTTGCTGTGTCTCAAGACATACCCTGGAAATACCGTGAAAAGAAAGGGTAACGCGGAGTGTGTCTACATTTCTTCCTAGGAAACGCTGACCCCCCCAAAGCCCGTGACACATCAGGACTGGCCCTGAGAACGGGGAGGCACAGCTGTGTCAGGAATGGGGCCTTTGGCTTGGGAAAGCTCAGTGACTCATCGGCGTCAGATTTCATTTGTTCATAAGTCGAGACCCTAAAACGTCGTCGAGAAAAACATTATTTTTACTCACAAGATTTCAAACATTGTTTTAGCCAAAGAAGCCTTTCATAGATGAACTCTTACCATGGGAGCCAAGTAGATTAGATAAAAATGAGTTTTGAAGTTGGGGAAGGAGGGCCACATTTATGACTTTCGTGGGCCCTGAGGCACTTTGGTTTTTTGTGGGCTCCTTCCTCCATAAAAAATAGGGAAAGTTATATTTTATGACTGGATTGGTATAAAGATGAGTATATTAACATTATATGTTAAACATTTTCTCTGACCTAAAAGTTCAGCTTCTTTGTTCTGATTTTAAAAGAAATTCAAGCAGTTTTGTGGGAGGAGGCAGGGCCTCAGCTGCCAAGCTGCCAGGCTGCCGCACTCCCCTGGGTGGCTCCTGAGGTGGCCAGAGGAGTGGGACCCAGTGTGGAGAGCACTGCTCAGACTCATCCCTGTGCCTTAGCAGACACGGCTTCTCAGTCTGCTTAACCGGGGGAGTCGTAACATACCCCAACAGCTGAGTCATGCTCCTCAGTTTCTTAAGCATCATTCCTGCCAAGTGATTATCTGTCCAGCTTCTGCTTGAGCCCCTCTAGCGACAGGGACCTCATCACTGTGTTTCAGTTCTTTCTTTTTTTTTTTTTTTTTGCATTTTTCTGAAGCTGAAACAGGGAGAGACAGTCAGACAGACTCCCGCATGCGCCCGACCGGGATCCACCCGGCACGCCCACCAGGGGCAGTGCTCTGCCCACCAGGGGGCGACGCTCTGCCCACCAGGGGGCGACGCTCTGCCCATCCTGGGCGTCGCCATGTTGCGACCAGAGCCACTCTAGCGCCTGGGGCAGAGGCCACAGAGCCATCCCCAGCGCCCGGGCCATCTTTGTTCCAATGGAGCCTCGGCTGCGGGAGGGGAAGAGAGAGACAGAGAGGAAGGCGCGGCGGAGGGGTGGAGAAGCAAATGGGCGCTTCTCCTATGTGCCCTGGCCGGGAATCGAACCCGGGTCCTCCGCACACTAGGCCGACACTCTACCGCTGAGCCAACCGGCCAGGGCCATGTTTCAGTTCTTTCTGATCCAGCTCTGTAGGACCTCCTGGCACCCGGCAGGACCGTGCCCTTCACCATTTATTCCCTAAGCCAGTGAGTGAATCCTCTTGTGCCCAAGCCACGGCTGTGCTGGGCTGGGAGTCTGAGCTGGGCTGGGAGTCAGAGCCTGGGGTTTGAGGCACAGCTCTGCCCCTCCGCTGCTGTGTGACCCCGTCAAGGACCTCTCCCTCTCTGAGCTTGAGGTGTCCGTTTGGGAAAGTTGCTGGTTGGACTTGGTGGTCTTCTCACACATGGCTGTTGTGTGATGCTAAAGGGAGACCAAGGCTCGCCCTGAGCAGCTGCTGCCCACAGCCAGGGTTATTCCGGGATGTAGAGAGCTTGTTGCTCTTGCTTGGAAGTCTGTGTCCCTGTCCCTCTGGGTCTCATGGGTCTTGACAACAAAATTTGGGGACAAGGAAGGAGAAGGGTCAGGTGGCTTGGGATGATCGCTCCACTCCTTGTCCTCCACTCTGCTGCTGGTTGACTTATCCTGAGATTTAGGAAAATGTGGCCTCCAGAGCCCACTGGGCAGCTACTCAGCGCTTTCCTGGTGCTGTGTGCTGGCCCACGCAGCCTAGGGGAGAAGGGAACCAGAGCTGGTGTGCTTTTCTCCCTGGGTCCTGTAGGACCTCCTGGCACCCAGCAGGCCTCTGCGTGTCACTCACCTTTTATTCCCTAAGCCAGTGAATCCTCGTGCCCAAGCCACGTCTGTGGGAGTCGGGAGCCTGGGGCTCGAGGCACAGCTCTGCCCCTCTGCCTGCCGGGTGACCCGACCCCATCAAGGACCTCTGCCGTGGCAGAGCGGGAACCATCCTTCCCCTGTCCCCTCCTGTCCAACCTCTCTGTCCCAGGCCCCTGCTGCTTGGAGGAGGGATGCTCCCGTCTCACACCCTACCCCCAGTACTCCCGGCCCAGCCTATCTTTGTGCCCCCCCCGCTTCATGCTGCCTTTGACCCTGCCGTACTAGTTGGCTCTCATAGACACCCCCCCCCCCATGGTTTCCCACCTTCACACTTGTGCATTGCGTCCCTCCTGCTGGGGCAGTTGGTGTGATGGCCTCCCAGCCCACCAAAAGAGTGGAGCGTGGAGCGAGCCCCATCCTGGCCTCTAACCCAGCTTCTAACCCATGCCCAGTGTTTGTTCACCTGATTCCTGCTCTCCACGTTGTAATTATTGATTCCTATGCATCCACTTACCTTGTGCTGTCTGGGGTGAACTTGCCACCCAGCGCCAGCTTCAGGGGCTCAGAAGTTCCTGGAAACAGTGACTTATTACTGGCTTAGTGAGCGTGTCTCTGCCAGCCAGGTGCGTCCAGGAAAAAGCGTGTGTGTGAGGTAGGTGCTGTTCAGGACACCTTCATGGCACCATGTGAGTTTTCCTTTGTCTTGGGTCTGTCTTTTGGGGTTCCCCCCCTCACCATTATGTTTTTACTTAAAAAACTCAATGAAATGTCAGGGGAGAAGTTGGTTTCATTCATCCGTCCATCCATCCATCTCTTCTTCCACACATACTGTGTGCAGGGTCAGTGAGTGAGTGATAAGCCCAAATGCTGAGTGAATTCCAAGTTAGTATAGGACTTTCTGCTTTGTTCTTTTCCAAGTGAGAGGAGGGAAGATAGAGACAGACTCCTGCATATGCCCGGACTGGAATCTACCTGGCAACCCCCATCTGGGGCCATGCTTGCAACTGAGCTATTTTTAGTGCCTGAGGCAGAGGCTCCAGAGAGCCATCCTTAGTGCCTAGGGCTGATGTGCTCAAACCTATCGAGCTATGGCTGCAGGAAGGGGAGAGAGAAGGGACAGGGTAGAGGGGGAAAGGTGGAGAAACAGATGGTCGCCTCTCCTGTGTGCCCTGAATGGGAATTGAACCCGGGACATCCACATATCGGGCCAATACTCTACCTCTGAGCAAAATGGCCAGGGCTAGAACTTTCTGCTGTCTAAGTGATATCTTCTCAGAATCTTTGTTTAAAACAGTTTGGTTTAATTTATTCTAAAAAGTAGCACATGCTCTTTATAGAAAAAGTTAGAAAACTCAGAAGAGTCTGAGGAAGAAAGTTACCTGTAGATCCCTACCTGATGCTTTTATACCTTTTACATTTTGATTGTTTTCCTTTTCATTATTATTATTATTTTTAATCAATATGTGCGATACAATTTTTCTCCTGCTTAAAAAATAAAACACAAAAATTCAACATCATATAATTAGGGTTTCCCAGTTTTCTTGTAAGCCCTGTGGCTTTGGCTGTATGTGTCCCGTGAAGTGGCTGTACCCTGGTTTATACCCACCGGTGCCCTGTCTGGGGGGTGAGTTGCTCCTTCCGGTTTTCCCTGTCCTGTAGAACACTGTGAAGAGTACCTTGTAAGTGAATTGGTTTCCACGTGTTGGATTGTTCCCCAGACTTTCCGTCTGGAAGGAGTGTTAGTGATCGCCCGGACCCCTTCTTCTCTAACTTGAGTGTGTGAGTGTCACCTGGAGAGGGCTTGTGAGAACAGCTCTCCGGGCCTCTCCCCAGAGGTTCTGACTCAGTGTGTGCGGGTGATGCTCAGGAGGCTGCCTCCGCACCGGGGCCAGGTGTGCTGATGCTGCAGGGTCGTGCACGGCCCTGGGAGTGGCATCAACCCCCTTCTCCTCTGGGGCTGTGGAGATGGGACAGTGGGGGATGGGTGACCATTGCCCAGTCCAGGCCAGTGGTTGGCTCCCGTGCTGGGGCGCTGACCCCCTCCCCTTGCTGTCCCTGTCACCTGGGGGAACCTGCAGGAGAAGGCTTCATTCATTTACTATATTTACACCATCATAGTGTTACTAGGATGGGATTGCAGCCACTCGGGGCAGGCAGACGGCGGGTGCAGACTGGGCTGGGTGCTGGCATACAGGTGGGGGACAGGGTAAGAGCAAAGAAACTGGTGAAGACCTTGATGAATTGTTGTAAGTGAGAGTGAGTGACAGCCTTTCTAGGACGCAAGGGGTTAAGCAGGCGGCTGGCACAGCCTCCCCGGAGCCAAAGGGGGAACTCAGGAGTAAGTCATGACTGCTAATTAATTCAATTAAACTACTTTATAAGCTCCACTGGTGTCAGTAAATTGTTAAAGTCTATTAAAAAATCAGTGGAACGTGATGAGGGTTTGGGGACGCCGCATCACCTTCCTCGAGTCCTCCCCCCGTAGTGGGGCGCCCTAAAGGGGGGGGTCGGAGGCCCTGTCTGGTGCCCCCGCCGACCTGGTGCGTGTGCTGAGGCAGATCCCACCTCCCCTGGGCCTCGGTTTCCCTTCCCCGGCTGTACCGTTAAGTGACGGACTGGCTTTTGAGCCCCCGCCCCTTTGGCACCAGAGTTGTTAGGACTTGCCCGTCTCTTCTGGTCAGAGACAGCTGTCACTCCAGATGCGCTGCCCAGTCTCTGCCCCTCCTTCACCACAAGTTCATCTGGTCAGTTTCCAGGGGTGGATGTAAGGACAGCTGACCCAAAGGGGAGGTGCCGGCTCTGGAGAGGAGAGTGAGCAGGCTGGGTTGCACCTAACACCTGTGCTGGTCCCCTAACAGCTATGGGACTGCTTGTAGCGTCTCATTCAGTCCCTCCTCTCAGCAGGCCGTGGTGTCCTCCACTCTTAAGGGCGAAGATACCAAGGCTCCCAGGGGCCAAGCAGCCTACCCACGAGCAGGTGGTAGAGTTGAAACTTGAATCGGGGCTGCCCTCTCTCCGGGTCCTTGTGGCTGACTGCTCTTTTCCAATAACGTGTTTAAAGCTGCGACTCCCGGCCAGACTCTACAACGAGCAACACTGCAGTCACGGGAAAGAAAACACCAAAGTGTTCTCTTCCTCTCGTCACTGTCCAGACAGGAGGAACCAGAAAGAGGAGTCGGCTGATGGTTTCGCCAGGCCTGTTAGACCCAGCTCCTGCATGCAGCGCTGGGCCTAGCTGCTGGTCTCAGCCTTTTGAGCCGTCTGTACAAGAGCGGCTGGGAATTTGGAAATTGCTCCCTGGTGCTTGGACACTAGAGTTACTCTCTTATCTTCTGTCAGATTACATCTTGTTCAGCCGTGCAAACAGTAGGCCAGGCAGTGCTGGTGTTGAGGAAGGGTGGCCGTGGTCCTGGGGCTGAGGGTAGCCTCCGTCAGCTGTGGGTCTCGAGCAAGTCCATTCTCCTCCCAGTTCTAGGAGTTTGAGCTTGTTCCCCTCATCCCTGAAAGTCAGTATGGGCAGCCTGCTCCCTGGGTGGTCTGAAGGGAGAGAAGGAGAAGGAGAAGGGGAGGAAGAGTTTAGGGCCAGCTAAACTTGTGAATGGAGCATGCTCTGCCGCTGGACCTTGAAAGGCTCTGAAAAGTCCGGCAGTACAGAAGGGAGATGAACTTTGTTTACTCAGCTTCCTGCAGCCCAGCCACACTTCCGCTCTCCCAGCACACCTTTTGTTTAATGACCTGCTGGCTGAGGGGAAGCGACTTATTAAACACTGAAATATTGCCCTGGGAGAGAGCTGCTTTTCTAGGTGGCAGTTTCTCCGGTTCTGTTTGTCCTGAGAACACCCATTCAGTGAGTTGGGTAGACCTGCGCTCAGCAACGCGGTGTCTACACCCGCCCCCTGCGTTGACTTTTCTTAAACCAGAGTCCGTGTCTGTCCTAGGATCCCAGAGCCCTCCAGTTGCCCAGCCTTCAAGATCGGGAATATACTCTTGTCATGGTTCCCTTTGTGAGTATTTATCAGCAGGACACGCTGTTGGTGGGGGGTTGGAAGCTGCCTGAACGTGCGCTACAAAATCCCAATAATTCGGAGCTGCCCGTTTAAGAATTTGTGAACTGCAGCTGACCTTTTCAAAAGAAGGGTTGCCAAGGAAAATGCTAGCGTAAACACGATCTTTAGGGGAAGAATTCTGAAGTGTGTAAGGACTCAGATCTATTTTTAAGCCCTCTGAAGGCTCTCATTGGAATATAAACACTGTGCTAATTATAAAAACACCTTTTTCTGTTCAAAACTGGTGTAAACAAGATGGGGGAGGCTGGGTGGAGGAGGGAGGAGGGTTTGCACAGAGATTACACTCTGGCCACAATAGCTGACTTAGTTGCCTCTCTTTAAAAAATTCAGATTTCCCACTTGTTTCGACAGCCTGGACACCTGGGCAGTGGTGGCCATGCCCTCCCACCGGCAACGGTCAGCAGGAGTGGGTGGCCATCTCCTTCTCTTCCCCACGCTGGACCCCCGCCTGGTTTACTTGTGGGAGTTCCCTGCAGGGCCCCAGGCCCATTGAAATCCGTACCCCTGCCTTTCTAAGAAGAATTTCCCCAGTGTTGAGCACAGCATGTAATTGCTTGTTTCTTCTCCATTAACCACAGAGGAACGTCGTGTCTTGTTTGTTCAACAAAACTTTCAAAGATCAACAGTTTCAGCAACAACTGACCCCTACCTACCTACTGACGGCCTACTATGCATCGGGCTCTGTGCAAGAAGCTGGAGTTGGTGTGGACAGAAAGTGCCTCCCTGTAGCTTGCTGCCCACCCCAGTGGCCGTCAGGCAGTGCTCTGGAGGGCGCTTTTCAGCCCCCTGCCGCGTGTCACCCAGGGCTTCTGTCCTGCCGGCCCTGTGATGGACGGGATTTTGAAACGGTGGTCACAGTCCTTGCCGTTGAGCTACTGTTTTCAGAGAGACAGGACAGAGGGTAAAGCGAGCTCCTAAGAAGTCAGGCTGTTGGCCCCTTTTTAGCTTTGGGGATGCCGAGGGGTGTAGCGGGGGAGAGAGGGGGCTCGGGGGTGGGGGTCATAGACACCTGCCGGAGGGATGTGTGACCCTGTGGTGTGATTAATACTGAGATAGGCTGCGGGGAAAGGAGTGGACATCCTAGGCTCTAATGAAGAGGTAGAAAGAGTCTAATTGAGGGAGGCGTGGTATGCAAGTGGTATTTCAGGGTGTTTAAAATATCTTCTGAGGGAGGATGCAAATAGCAGGTGGTCTACTTGAACAGAGTATTTGGGGAGTGGAGGGATGGAGGGGTGTGGGGTGTGAGGAGGAGGAAGAGGAGAAGGATAACGGGAGGTGGGTAGATGGACAGATGAACAGATACTAGATGTCCTGGTGGAGGACCCTGAAACCAAGGAGGAGAATTTCGCTCACCAAGAAAATGAGCATGAGTAGGCCTTAAGCCGCAGGAGGCCACAGTCTGTGTCTGTCTCTTTCACCATTGTCCTCAGTTCCCAGCAAAGGCCTGACATAGTAAATGTATATGAACTGTCTGTTGAGTGAATGAATGAAGGTACCTAGTGGGTATTTATCACGTTTATCTTAACGGCATTATTATGGGGAGATATTACTGCCTTTTACTGATGAAGGTGGGCTGTTCTTACGTGAGTGTGTGTGTCTGTGTGTTGTGGCTTTGGGGGAAAGCATGAGAACACCAGAAAGCCTTTTTTTTTTTTTTTTTTGTAACAGCACTGTGAAATATTGATCAATTTGGTTCCATTGTATGACCCAGGGACAATTTTATGGGCAGAAAATATGACCATGTTATATGGCTGTAATAAAAAATCCCAGGTTGAGCCAGACCCAGAAAACCAAGTAGCTGACCACGTGGGCAGGACGAGGCGATTGCACGTCTTTCTGCTAGAGTCAGTTTGTTGTTTCTTCCTTCATGGTACCAGTGAAGGGCTCAGTTGCAGGTAGGAAGTAACAGGTCCCAGCACGAAATGTATAGAACAAAAGCTTAACACCGAATTCAGTTTGTTGTACTCCTGCAGTCAGATGTCCTCTGTTAAGTTGTGGATATGAACTGTACAGTAATCTGAAAATCGTCCCCCGGTGTTGAAGCAGGGACATGATTTGATGAATGGGAATCGTGATATCGCACCAAATATGCATGTGATCGGGGAGAATATGACGTGTGCAGCGGGCAGGTGCCCCCGGGCAGATGACTAGGAGGTGAGAACTCTTGTTCTCTCAGTTCCTCTCAAAATGAGAGCGTCTTGCCCGCCCGCCTGACTGCGATTGTTGCGTTGCAAGGTGAGCATCTTGCATACAATACAGTTCGTTTTTGCAAGCCAGCACTTTCGTCTGGTGCCCAACCAGAGAAGCATTACTCTGTTCCAACTTTCCATTTTGAAAGAATTTCAGACTTATAAAAATTTGCAAAAATAGTACAGAGTTTCCATATACACTTCACCTAGCTTCCTCAAACGTTAGCGCCTTACATAATCATAGTATCATACACCAATTATATTACGAAGTTAATGTTAATACAGGAAATTAATAGTAATGCAATACTATGAACTCATCTACAAACCTTATTCAGATTTCACCAGTGGTCCCACTAACAGCCTTTTTGGGTCCAAGATTGCATATTGCATTTGGAATCTCCGTAGTCTACAGCAGTCTGGGGCAGATCCTAGGCCTTTCTTTGAATTCTGTGCCCTTGACCCCTGTAAGGAGTCCCAACTGGTTATTTTGTAGACTACCCTACCCCTCTGGGGTTTGTTGGATGTTTGCTGTATCAGTGGTTCGACTTACGCATTCTGGCAGTAGGACCCCAGGAGTGATGCTGTCCCTTCTCATTGCATCTTAGTGGGAGGTACAGGGTGTTGATAGGACTTCTCACTGGTGATGTGAACTTTGAACTTGGTTAAGGTGGTGCCTGTCAAGGTCTCTGCAAAGCTACTCTCTTACCCTTCACATTAATAAGTACTTTTTGGGAGGTACTTTGTGACTAGGCTGATATCTTTTTTTCTCCTCATACTTATTTTGGCCACTAATCCACTAATTTTAGCATCCATTCCTGCCTGCAACAGTTATTACTGTGTTGTTTTCAAATAGGTTATTTCCTGTTTCCATTATTCCTTCTACATTTATTAATTTGACTTCTACCATAGAATGAGCTCTACTTCCTCTCCCATTTATTTATTCATTCATTCATTCATTCATTCATTCACTTATTTGTATCACTGTAGACTCCAGGTGTCTGAACGGACATGGATTAATGGATTATAATACATTACTCTCACTGCTCAAACTATTCCAGATTTGGCCAGTGGCCTCCCCTTTGTGCAGGCTCTTCTGTCCTCTGTGCACCTGTAGGGCCACAGCAGATAATTTCTGGGTGGATGAGTGAGTGAATGAATCCTACAAGGGGAGATTGAGTATGCCAGGGTACAGGGGCTGCAGCACAGGCTTTAGTAGCCTCCTCCTGGTAAGCCTGAATTCCTGAGTTCAGTTGGCAAAGGAGCGTCTTTTTCCTGTTCCCTCTCCTTAGGGAAGGGGCTGACCAGACTCGTTTGGTCTCTTTCAGCCCACTCTCAGCAGCGCTACACAGTCTGAAAAGCAGCCCAGGGCACCTCAGATCTTGTAGAGCAGAAAGAGCCAGGAGCGTGGAGCGCAGCCAAGGGGAGCAGGCTAGCTGGATAGTTCGCGGTGGCTGGCAGAGCCTGGACCTGCTCGCTGCTAATGACTCGCTGAACGCCAGCTACCACGGGCAAGATGCTCCAGTGGTCGATGGCACCGGTCCTGTCTCCCCCCCCCCCCATGTGTCTGTATCTGGGGGCTGCCCAGAGCTACCTCTAGTCTCCTGAGAGGCACAGACCTCACTTGAATATTTTATGAGTTTTTCTTTATAAAAGATTAAAACTCAGTCACATTGCTTTTGGAAAAGCCTGTGATAATCAGATTTTTATTTATGAGTTCAATTGTGTGTGTGTGTGTGTGTGTGTGTGCGCGCGCGCGCGCCCCTAAGAGGAAAATGGCTGCTAGGCTTTCTTGTCATCCATTCTGGTGGACTTCTATGCCAGGAGCAAACTTGGCAAGTGGTAGCCTTTTCATGGTCAGGAGAGGCCTGGCTGGCTGTGGGCCGTTGTGACTGGTGTCCTCTGAGAACGGCGCGGGCCCCTTCTCCACTTAGAACCTTCTCCAGGAGGAGTTAAGGATGCTGATACCGCCTTGATCTAGAAGTTCAGGTTTGTGGAGCCCCTGGACATCTGCATTCTTCCTGATACCTGCATGGTGGTCCTGGGAAGCAGGCCAGGCAAGGATGGTTGTTCCTGTTTGCAGACAGAGAAGCTGAGACCCAGAAAAAGGGAAGTGACTGTCTCTTCATAGCGCTGAGAAGTCTGGAAATCACGGACATTTAAAAAAATATCCCAGGGCCCTGGCCAGTTGGCTCAGCGGTAGAGCGTCGGCCTGGCGTGTGGAGGACCCGGGTTCGATTCCCGGCCAGGGCACATGGGAGAAGCGCCCATTTGCTTCTCCACCCCTCCCTCCTTCCTCTCTGTCTCTCTTCCCCTCCCACAGCCAAGGCTCCATTGGAGCAAAGATGGCCCGGGCGCTGGGATGGCTCCTTGGCCGCTGCCCCAGGCGCTAGAGTGGCTCTGGTCTTGGCAGAGAGATGCCCCAGAGGGGCAGAGCATCGCCCCCTGGTGGGCAGAGCATCGCCCCTGGTGGGCGTGCCAGGTGGATCCCGGTCGGGCACATGCGGGAGTCTGTCTTTGACTGTCTCTCCCCGTTTCCAGCTTCAGAAAAATACAAAAAAAAAAAAAAATATCTCTCTCTCTCTCTCTCTCTCTCTCTCCCAGTACCTGGGAGGAGCTGCGGGGGATACCTGAGCACCAGCTGCCAACTCCTCCTGGCTCTCCTGAGTTGGGGGCAGCAGCCCAAGTTGAAGGCAGTTGAGGGAGATGCAGGAGGAGCAGGAGGAATGATTGAGGTTGCTTGGAGCAGGTGACCCGGGAGGGAAAAGGCAATGTGAGCTTGCCTTGGCCCAGTATTTACTGAGCACTTACTATGTGATAGTGGGGCAAGGGTGTGGAGAGCTTCCAACAGATGTTGGGAGGACAACAAGCCTTCTTTGGTCTTTGGTTAGGAATGCTGGGGGCCTGTTTTCTCAGCCTGGGGGTGTAGCCAGATATTCGCCCAGCCTGGTATGCCCAAGCTTAGCTCTCAGCACATCTACCCCCTTCTGGGGTGAGGTGGCTCAGAGCAGAGCAGGAAAGGGTAGTCTATTCTAGTTTTCTTTTTGATCATTTCTTCATTCATCTGAGAAGTATTTATTGAGTGCCTGCCCCCTGCCTGCCCTGTGGAGTTCAAGATCATGAAACAGGCAATACGACAAAATACTATGTGAGTGCTCTAATGGTAGAAATCCAGGCTCTGTAGGAGGCACCCTTGTTCATACATTATGTGTATTTCATCCTGAGGACCACTCTGGGGAAGAAGGTGGTCACCATCTCCATTTAACAGATGAGGAAATTGAGGCTCAGAAGTTATTCCACTAAAAGGTAGCAGAGCCAGGGTGGAGCTCATGTGCTTGACTCGGAGCACGGGAAGGGCCCTGCTCAGTGTTGTAAGTCAGTCCATGGCAGAGCTGGCCCAGAGCCTGCCCATCACCCCAGCTCCCTGTATCACTGTGACCTGAGTAAGGATATGAACCGGACTGGGCTGGGGCCTGGCATCTGGTTAGAGTTGGGGAGCAGGTGGAGCCCTGGGCATCGGGGCCTCTGCAGCTCTAGGTCCAGAATGAAGAATTTCTGTTGGAAGAGCTCCCAGGTACCCATGGATCCTCCTCTCTCAGGCCTTTGTACCCCGGGTTCCTGACTGGCCTGGCTCAATAAGGTGCCGTGAGGATGCAGAAATCACCTCCATGGTCTGAGAATTTTGCCTCAAGAGATGCCCAGAGCCCTCCTAGATGGATTTCTCTCTCTGTGTGTGTGTGTGTGTGTGTTTTGGGTGGGGGTCCCAGCAAGGTATAGCTCATGCCAGGGGCAGTTCTCTGTAGTGCTGGGGGAGGTAATATAAGAAGGTACTATAGTAGATTTTGTTTTTTTACTTATTTTCAGAGTCTCAGGCTACTTGCCTGAAAAGTGGGGATGAATGAGCTCACATCATAGGGTGGTTATTGGCTGTTTATATCCATTAAGTGCTAAGCACAGTTCCTGGCACCTGGGAAGAGCCACAGACAACAGTGACAGTTTGTAGTAGTGTTAATGGGATTTATCAGTGGAGGTTTCTGTAGTGTGCCACTTTGCTAGTTGTAGTGTTGCTTAGTCATGTGTTTGCATTTCAGAGGCGGAAGTCAGTGCGACGCTATTAAGGAGTTGATTGGTCATTAGGAATTGTGTGATGGGTTTCCCTTGCTAGCACGCACGCTCCACCAGGGCAGAGATGGTAGCTCTCCCTTTCTGGTCTTGGCTTGGAACCTGGCACAGATCAGGCACTCAATTTCTTTGCCATTTTAAAAAAGTTATTTGAACATACACAAAGCTTAATTTATCATGAAGCATTCACATCTGTCAGGTGAGGGTTGGGAGTCCTGAGTCTGTTTCTTCCACTTAATAACTGGGTGACAGTAGGTAAATTACTTCTCTTCTCTGATCTGTTCCCTCATCTGTCAGATCAGGTCAGTGTATTGCCCCTAGAGTCCACTCTGAGGCCAGACAGCCAGAGAACTCCTTCCTTGAGTCTTATCTTCATCCAGTTCATCGAAGGCTCCTTCCTGGTTACAGCAACTGAGAATCCTGTCTGGTTTTTTTTTTTGTATTTTTCTGAAGTTGGAAATGGGGAGACAGTCAGACAGACTCCCGCATGCGCCTGACCGGGATCCACCCGGCATGCCCACCGGGGGCGTCGCTCTGCCGCAATCAGCCATTCTAGCGCCTGAGGCAGAGGCCACAGAGCCATCCTCAGCGCCTGGGCAAACTTTGCTCCAATGGAGTCTTGGCTGCAGGAGGGGAAGAGAGAGACAGAGAGGAAAGAGAGGGGGAGGGGTGGAGAAGCAGATGGGCGCTTCTCCTGTGTGCCCCGGTCGGGAATCGAACCCGGGACTCCCGCACGCCAGGCCGATGCTCTACCACTGAGCCAACCAGCCAGGGCCGAGAATCCTGTCTTTTTTTATTCGGAGTCACAGAATACCTGCTTCTGAAGAAGAAACCCTAGAGGCTGATGGGGTCAGGAGTCAGGGAGCTGAGAACTGACAGAATTGGGAATGTGCTGTGACCTCCCATGAGAAGAGAAGCAAATGGCGCATGACTGGAAGGAAGAAGAGGGACCACTCTTCATTCTCCCCTGGAAACAAGACTTTCTGAATTTCACACCATTCTGAAATGTTTCCCACAAATCAACCCCCCCCCCATTTTTTGGACTACTCCCTGCATAAAAGATTTTTATGACAATGCTTTTTTACAAAGCCAAAAGTGCCTTCTATATAGTGAATCATCATGTCTGATGTTTCCTTTGTATAAAGCTGACCTTTCTTATGTTGTAATTTCTTGCCCTCCCCCTCTTTTTGCTTCTATTATTATTTTTATTATTCAAGGTCATACACGTTCACTGTTGAACAGTTAAAAACTTCAGATGAGCAAAAAAGGAATAAAAAATCAAAGCCGCCCATAACCTTCCCACCTAGAAATGAGCGCTCTGGTATTTGATATAGTGATGTACGTACTCAGTAGACATAGGAGACGTACATAACCTAAAAGCTTATTCATTTAGGAATTGTTTACTGAGTGTCTACCATGTGCACAGTGCTAGGGAGAAACCAGGGTCCAACAGGTACAGTCTCTCCAAGGAGGCAATTTATGTTGACAAAAAGAGGGGAATAAATTGGGGATGAAATGGGACTGAGGAAAGAACTGAAATTGATGTGAAAATTGCCTTGGGCTCTGAATGTTTAGACCTGACTCGGGAGTGGTTGGGCATGAAACCGGCGGGATGGGAAGAGGGAAGAAAGTTGGCAGCTGCCAAGAGAGCTGATATACTTTGCCCAAAGAAAGTGGCCATGGTTGCTGTGTGCGCCGGGCAGCAAGGACATGTCAGAGGGTGTTTGTTTTGATTTTGTTTCTGTTTGCATGTGGATTTCTATTTCTAGCACCAGTTGTTGAAAAGACTATCGTTTTCTCTGTTGAAGTTTTTCAAAGATCAGTTGACTATACTAGTGTGAGTCTTTTCTGACCTGCCTATTCTGTTCTGTTTGGTTCCTCTTTCTCCAGCACCGCTGTCTTGATTTCTGTAGCTTTATAGTAGGTCTCCAAGTTGGCAGGTGGTGTAAGTTTTTTGATTCTGTTGTTCTTCAATATGGTGCTGGCTACTCTGGGTCTTTTGTTTTTCCATATATCCTATAGCATCATATCAATATCCATAAAAATAACTTCCTGGGATTTTGATTGGAGTTATGTTGATTCTGTAGATCAAGTTGGTTAAGAAGTGACATCTTAACAGTATTGAGTCTTCCTTCCATGAATATGAAATACCTCTTCGTTTATTTAGATCTTTAATTTCTTTCATTAGAGTTTTGTAGGTTTTTTTTTATATCCTGTACGTATTTGGTTAAATTTATCCTAAGTAATTCTAGTTTTTGTAGTATTACTATAAATGGTATTTTGTTAATTTCAAATTCCAGTTACTCATTTTTGCTCTGTGAAAGCAATTGACTTTTTAATATTAATCTTGTATCTTGCAACCTTCCTAAAATCACTATTAGGTCCAGTTTAAAAATTGGTTCTTTGGGATTTTGTACATGTATGGTCATGTTATCTGTGAATAAAGACAGTTTTATTTCTTCCTTCCCAATATACATATCTTATTTCCTTGTCTTAGTGCATTAGTTAGGATTCCAGTATGATTGAATAGGAGTGGTGAGAAGGGGGCACCCTTGCCTTGCTCCCTGTTTTAGGTGACATGCGCCCAGTTTTTCACCATTATGTGTGATGATAACTTTTGTAGGTATTCTTGTATATTCTCTTTATTAAGTTGAGAAAGTTCCCCTCTATTCTGTTTTCTGAGTTTGTTTGTTTTTTAAATCATGAATGGGTGTTGGATCTTGTCAGATGCAATCTATTGATATGATAATGTGGTTTTTCTTCTTATGAATTCTTTTTTTTTTTTAATTTCTCCGAAGTTGGAAATGGGGAGGCAGTCAGACAGACTCCCACATGCGCCCGACCGGAATCCACCTGGCATGCCCACCAGGGGGCGATGCTCTGCCCATCTTGGGGCATCGCTCTGTGGCAATCAGAGCCGTTCTAGCGCCTGAGGCAGAGGCCGCAGAGCCATCCTCAGCGCCCGGGCCAACTTTGCTCCAATGGAGCCTTGGCTGCGGGAGAGGAAGAGAGAAACAGAGAGGAAGGAGAGGGGGAAGGGTGGAGAAGCAGATGGGCGCCTCTCCTGTGTGCCCTGGCCGGGAATCGAACCCGGGACTCCTGCACGCCAGGCCGACGCTCTACCACTGAGCCAACCAGCCAGGGCCTTATGAATTCATTTTTGAATGTTAAGCCAGCCTTGCATACCTGGAATAAATCGTATTCAGTCATGGTGTGTACTTCTTTTCTTTTCTTTTTTTTTTTTTTTTTCCATTTTTCTGAAGCTGGAAACAGGGAGAGATAGTCAGACAGACTCCCGCATGCGCCCGACCGGGATCCACCCGGCACGCCCACCAGGGGCGACGCTCTGCCCACCAGGGGGTGATGCTCTGCCCATCCTGGGCGTTGCCATATTGCGACCAGAGCCACTCTAGCGCCTGAGACAGAGGCCACAGAGCCATCCCCAGAGCCCGGGCCATCTTTGCTCCAATGGAGCCTTGGCTGCAGGAGGGGAAGAGAGAGACAGAGAGGAAAGCGCGGCGGAGGGTTGGAGAAGCAAATGGGCGCTTCTCCTGTGTGCCCTGGCCGGGAATCGAACCCGGGTCCTCCGCACGCTAGGCCGACGCTCTACCGCTGAGCCAACCGGCCAGGGCTTACTTCTTTTTATATATTATTCAATTTGCTAATATATTGTTGATGATTTATGCATCAGTGTTCAGGGGAGATACTGGTTTGTGGTTTCCCTTTCTTGTAATGTGTTTATCAGGTTTTGGTATTAAAGTAATGCTGGCCTCATATTACAAGTTAGGAAGTGTCCTCTCTGTTTCTATTTCCTGGAAGAGATTATAGCAAATTGGTGTCATTTAAGTGCTTGTTAGAATTTACCACTGAAACCATCTGGGTCTGGTGCTTTCATTTTTGAAAGGTAATTAATTATTGATTTGGTTTCATATATATACAGGGGTGAGTAAAAAATAGGTTCACAGTTGTAATACAAATAATAGAATAATTAATAAATAATAATGCAAGAATAAACTCTGTGTTTGGGGTACTCACAACTGTAAACCTCTTTGGCTGTCCCTGTGTGTGTATATACATCATATTTAGGTTATCTGTTTATCCTTGTGTGAATTTTGGTAGATTGTATCTGTCATGGAATTGGTCTGTTTCATCAAAGTGATCAAATTTGTAGCCTATGACTTGTTTATAGTATTCCTTTATTATTTTTTTAATGTCCATGGGATCAGTAATGATGGTCATTTTTTGAATGCTGATATTAGTAATTATTTGTGTTTTCTTTTTGTCTTGGTTAGCTTGTCTAGAGGTTTATTAAATTTTATTGATCTTTTCAAACAATGAGTTTTTGGTTTCATTAATTTTCTCTACTGATTTCCAGTTTGCAATTTCATTGATTTCTGCCCTAATTTTTTATTTTTTATTTTCTGCTGATTGCTTTAAGTTTATGTTGTTCTTCTTTCTCTAGTTTCCTAAGATGAATGCATAGATTATTCATTTTAGATCTTTTTTCTATGTAGTGCCTTAAGCACTGTATTTGCTACTTTCACAAATTTTGATAATTGTGTTTTCATTTTCATTTAGTTCAAAATATTTGTAAATTTCTCATTAGACTTCTGCTTTGACTTGTGTTGTTTAGAAGTATGTGGTTTAATCTCCAAATATTTTGGAATTTTCTAGTAAATATTTAAAAATTTAACCAGGTTTTTGTTATTTATTTCTAGTTGAATCCATGTAGTCTAAGACATATTTTGTGTGGCTTCTGTTCTCTTTTTTAGAGCTTGCTAAGGTGTGTATTATGGCCTAGAATGTGCTCTCTCCCCGTTAATATACTGTGTGAGCTTGAGAAGAGTGTGTATTCTGTCTGCTGTTGTTCTATGAAGCACTCTATGAAGGTCAATTAGATCCAGTTGATTGATGGTGCTGTTCAGTTTAACTATCTCCTTACTGATTTTCTGCTTGCTGGATCTGTCAGTTATTGGTAGAGGATATTGACAGTGGGTTTGTCCATTTTTTCTCCCAGTTTTATCAGTTTTTGCCTCACCTATTTTGATGCTGTGTTGTTAGGTGAATGCATAATAAAGATTATTATGTTTTGGAGAATTGACCCCTTCGTCATCATATAATGCCTTCGTTATCCCTGATAATTTTTCTGCTCTGCTTTCTGCCTTGTGTGAAATTAAATTTAGCTACTCTAGATTTCTTTTTTAAATTTTATTATTTTTATTGGTGTGACATTGGTTAATTAGATTTCTTTTAATTAGTATTAGCATGGTATATCTTCATCTGTTTACTTTTAATCTATATATATCTGTCTTGATATTTTAAATAGAGGTTCTGTACACAATATGTAGTTTCTCTTGTGTTTTTTTAACCCACTCTGGAAGTTAACTAATTAATTAATTAATTAGTTAATTAATTTAAGTGAGAGGAGGGGAGATAGAGAGACAGACTCCTGTGCGTGTCCTGATCAGGATCTACCTGGCAGCCCCTGTCTGGGGCTGATACTTGAATCAACTGAGCTATCCTCAATGCCTGAGGTCGACACTTAGACCAACTAAGCCACTGGCTGCGAGAGGGGAAGAGAGAGAGAAAGGGGAGAGGGAGGGGAAGAGAAGCAGATGGTCGCTTCTCATGTGTGCCCTGACTGGGCATTGAACTCAGGACGTCCATATGTCAGGCTGACATTCTGTCTACTAAATCCACTGGCTGAGGCCTCAAAAATTTTTATTGATTGATTTTAGAGGGAGAAAGGAGTGGGGGAGGGAGAGAGAGAGAGAGAGAGAGAGAGAGAGAGAGAAGCATCGAATTGTTGTTCTACTCAATGCATTTATTGGTTGATTTTTTTTTTTTTAATTTTTCTGAAGTGAGAAGCAGGGAAGCAAGAGAGACAGATTCCTGCATGTGCCCTAATGGGATATACCCATCATGGCCACAAGGCGGCAGTGCTCTGCCCATCTGGGGCATTACTCCATTGCAACCAGAGCCATTCTAGCACCTGAGGCAGAGGCCATGGAGCCATCCTCAGCACCTGGGCCAACTTTGCTCCAATAGAGCTTTGACGGTGGAAGGGGAAGAGAGAGAGACAGTGAGGGAGAGAGAGAGAGAGAGAGAAAGGAGAGAGGGAAGGGTAGAGAAGCAGATGGGTACTCCTGTGTTCCCTGGCTGGGAATCAAACCCGGGACATCCACATGCTGGGCCAATGCTCTATACCACTGAGCCAACTGGCCAAGGCTGGTTGATTCTTTTTTATCTATTGCTTTTTTAGAGAAAGAGGAAGGGAGAGACAAAACACAGAGAGAGAGAAACATCAACTTGTTGTTCCACTTATTCATGCCATCATTGGTTGATTCTTGTATGTGCCCTGATTCGGGATCACACCCATAACCTTGGCGTTATCCGGACACTCCAACCAACTCAGTTACGTTACCCAGCCTGGGCAAAGTCTGTCTTTAATTGGTGTATGTCAACCATTCACATTTTTTTATTTACTGATTTTTAGGGGGGCGGGGGAGAGAGAGAGAGAGAGAGAGAGAGAGAGAGAGAGAGAGAGAGAGGAGGGAGGAGGGAGTGGGAAGCATCAACTCATAGTAGTTGCTTCTCATATGTGTCTTGACCAGGCAAGCCCAGAGTTTCAAACCAGTGACCTCAGCATTTCAGGTCAAGGCTTTTTCCACTGCGCCACCACAGGTCAGACACCATTTGCATTTTATTTTATTTAACTAATTAATTTATTTATTTTTATTTTTCTGAAGTTGGAAACGGGGAGGCAGTCAGACAGACTCCCGCATGCACCCGACCGGGATCCACCCGGCATGCCCACCAGGGGGTGATGTTCCGCCCATCTGGGACGTTGCTCTGTTGCTACCAGAGCCATTCTAGTGCCTGAGGCAGAGGCCACAGAGCCATCCTCAGCGCCTGGGCCATCTTTGTTCCAATGGAGCCTTGGCTGTGGGAGGGGAAGAGAGAGACAGAGAGGGAGGGGTAGAGAAGCAGATGGGCGCTTCTCCTGTGTGCCCTGGCCAGGAATCGAACCCAGGACTCCCGCACACCAGGCTGACGCTCTACCACTGAGCCAACCGGCCAGGGCCACCATTTGCATTTAACATGATGCATAGTTGTGTTAATATATACCATATTTGGAACTGGTTTTTATTTGTTGTCCTGGTTCCTTTTTATTTTTGTCTTCCATTTTTTTTCTTTTTTTCTCTGGTTTTAATTGAGCATTTGAGGTGACTCAGTTTCCCCCCTTATCTAACATCTCAATTCTTTTTTAAAAATTTTTTATTGATTTTATTGTGTTTATGTAGATTCAGGTGTCCCACCAAATATATCTTCCCCCACCCCCTTGTTCCCTTCAACACCCCCCTTTCGATTCTTTAAAATAAATTTTTTAGTGCTTGCTCTAGATTTCACAGTATACATTTACAATTAATCTAACTCTGTTTTTAAATAACAGTTTACTGCTTCACAAGTAGTGCAGGTACCTTATGACAGGGTACTCCCAGTTGCTCCCCCTCATCCCTTTTAATGTTATCATTCATTTCACTGTTTATAAGCTATAATCATTCAGTATACTATTGTTACTATTCTGAGCAAACCTTTATATACTGTATTAGGTGAATTAAAAATAAGAAAATTCACCTTATTTTTAATTAGGTGAATTAAAAATAAGAAAAACCGGCTATACCCTGGCCGGTTGGCACAGTGGTATAGCGTCTGCCCAGCATGTGGATGTCCCAGGTTCATTTCTCAGGGCATGCAGGAGAAGAGCCCATCTGCTTCTCCACCCCTCTCCCTCTCCCTCTCCTTCCTCCCTCTCTCTCTCTCTCTCTCTCTCTCTCTCTTTCTCTCTCTCTTCCCCTCCCGCAGCCTAGGCTCCATTGGAGCAAAGTTGGCCCAGGCACTGAGGATGGCTCTGTGGCCTCCGCCTCAGGTGCTAGAATGGCTCGAGCTGCAATGGAGCAATGCCCCAGATGGACAGAGCATCGCCCCCTAGTGGGCATGCTGGGTGGATCCCCTAGGTACATGTGGGAATCTTTTCTTCCTGCCTCCCTGCTTCTCACTTCAGAAAAATAAAAAATTAAAAAATATATTTTATTTTACTTTCTTCAGTCCTTCTCTAACGTTGTTCCTTTCTTTATGTACATCAAGTTTATGACCTGCCGTTCTCTCTAAAGAACTTAACTTGCACGTCAGCCAGGTCTACTGGTGATAACAGATCCCCTCAATTTTGTCCCCCCCCCCTTTTTTTTTTTTTTGCTTTTAAAGGATAATTTTTCTGGCTAAGATTTTTCTAGTTAGATGTTTTGTTTGTTTGGTGGTTTTTCTTTCAATACTTTAAATATTTCACGTCACTGTCTTCTTGCTTACATGATGTTTGGAGAGAAATTGATGTATTTCTTCTTCTTGTTTTTCTGTGGGTAAACTTGTTTTAAAAATTCATTCTAGTCGGTTCCTGAGATTAGCATTATAAGAGAAAACAGAGAGGAAAGCAGGAGAGGCCACGTGGAGGAGGCCAGGAGAAGCAGCCAAGATGGTGGAGTGCTGAGGGAGAAGCCAGTTTGTGCAGAGTTTGTGCAGGGAGAAGGAAGGAGATGGGGAACAGAGGTGAATAAGTCTGGTGAGCTAGAAACCTTTGATTCTAGGTGATAGATATGTGTATTCCAAACTGCCCTCTTGATGTTCCGCTTATCTGTCAGACCTCACCCTTATTGGACTATTGCCCCTGAGACAGAGGAATTCCAAAAAGCTGACAAGCCGCCCCAAGAAGGGGCTCCGGACACAGCAGGACTTTTGATTCAACATCCACATGCTTGAAGCCCCCCCAAGGAGGAGTATTCCAGACATACCAGGACTTTTGCCTCAGTATCCCCTCAGGCTCTCCCAAACACTATATAACTTGCCCCTAGTCTGTAACCAAGGGCTCTTCTCCCCCAGGAGAAGTGCCTGGCAGGGTTCCTTTCTTCCTTTCAATAAAGCCTGTTACTCTGGTAAAAAAAAAAAAAAAAAAAAAAATTTCATTCTAATGAGAAAGGAAGGGGAGGGGAGAGAGAGAGAAACATCAACCTGTTCCTGGGAGTGCCCTGACCTGGGATTGAACTGGCAACCTCCATGTCTGGGATGATGCTCTAACCAACCGAGCTATCTAACCAGGGCTAAACGGTTTTGTTCTGTTTTGTTTTGTTTTTCTCTTCTGGCTTTTCCAAGATTTCCTCTTTAACTGATTTTTCTGCACTTCAAATATGATATGCCTAGGTGCTGAGTTTTTTAAAATTTATTTATTTGTTTTTTGATATTTATTCTGCTTGGTATTCTTTGAGCTTCTTGGATCTGTGGTTCCGTGTCTGTCATTCATTTTGGAAAATTTTCATTCATTACTTCAAATATTTCTTCTCTTCGTTTTTTTCTTCTTCTGATGGTCCCATTACACATGTGTGTTACACCTTTTGTAATTGTTCTGCAGTTCCTGGGTGTTCAGTTCTGTTTTTTCTCACTTTTTTTTCTTTCTCTTCGCTTTGTCAGTTTGGGATGTTTCATTTGCAGCATTTCCTTTTGATTCCTTGTTAGCAGTTTCCATCTCTGCTTACATTCCCATCTGTTTTTTCACGTTGTCTACCTTTTCCATTAGAAACTTTAGCATATTAATTATAGTTATTTTAAATTGCTGGTTTGATCGTTTCCAAATCTGTGTCATATCTCAGTCTGGCTCTGAGGCCTGCTATGTTTCTATAGATTGTAGTGTTTTGTTTATTTGCTTTTTACCTTTTAGCATGCCTTGTAATTTGAGACAACTTGTTGTTGTTGAGAGCCAGACATGATATATCTATGAACGGATGGAATCAGCATTTTAGTGTGAAGTTGAGAGCCACACATGATGTGCTGGGTGAAAGATGTATCGGCCTCTCGTGTGACGGGTATGTTTATCGGGTTAGGAGTTAGGTTGTGTTTACAGTTTTCTGTGGCTGTGGATGTCGGAGACTAAACTTTTCTCTGGTGTCCTTGTTTTTGCCTTCCCTGTTATCTTTGGGTTTCCCTAGAGACTCCTTAAGTAGGAGAATGAGCTTTGTAGTTCTTTCAGCTGTAATCCCCTGTTATTATTCAGGAGCCCTAATAACGTGGAAGTAAAGTGTGGGAGGAGAAGCATTTTAGAATCTTATGATTAGTTTTCAGTCTTTAGTGGGCCCGTGCCCCGAAGCTGTGACCTTTAACAAGTACTTCTCAGATTTTTTCTGTCCCTCTGAGGTGAGACAGGAAGTACAGAGGGGACTGGCCTTGGGTATTTCCTTTCCCCCGTATCAGCTAGGCCCTGGTAAAACTCTTTTGGTTAGACTCTGGCAGGTTGTTTATTCTGAGGGTCAGCCTTTGTTGAATAGAACAGAACGCTCTAGGTATATATACGGCAGAAGTGCTGCTTTCCCTTCCCTCGGCTGGAACCACAGGGAGATTTCTCTTCCTTCCTTGACCCTGAGGAGCTGGTGACGTTCCTGGAGGAAAGACTCATGAAAGGGTTGGGGCCCCAGGAGTTTTTCCTCTCTCAGGCTGGTCTGCACTCAGTTGTGGGATATTCCTACTTGTTACTGACCGAAGCGGCCACATCAGCCATGGTTAAGTGTTGATTCTTCTTACTAGCTAGCCTGTCTCCCCACTTTTCGGGCCAGTGATTTGCCCTGTGACCTCAACTCTGGGGGAAATCTAAGAAAAGTGGTTGATTTTCAGTTGGCTCAGCTCTTTTCTTCTTGGGAGGTAGTATGGGAGTCATGACTTCTCAGCCCCTTTCCATGTTGAAGTGGAAACGGGAAGTCCAGATCATCGCATTCTTCTGTCTCTTTGGGTATTTCAGTTGGGTAATTTCTGTTGACCTCTCAACTCGGTGATTCTTTCCTCAGTTCTGTCTGGTCTGCTGAGGAGCCCATCACAGGCATTTTTTATTTTTGTTGCTGTATGTTTGATATACAGCATTTCCTTTTCTTTTTTCTTAAGAGCTATCATCTTTGTGCTCATGATACCCACCTGTACTTGCACGCTATCTAAGTTTCCATTAGCACCTCTAACTTATGAATCATAGCTATAATAAGTTGTATTCCACAGTCCGTGTCATGGCTGACTCTGGTCCTGATGCCTGCTCTGTTCCTTCAGACTGGCTCTTTATTTTCCTTGCCTTTTAGCGTGCTTTGTGATTTTTTGTTAAAAAGCCATACCGGGTGTCTTTAGTAATAGGAACTGGGGTCACGAGGATTTCCGTGTGAAGCTTTATGTTTATGTGGCTGTATTGCATTATGGGGCTGTGTTTAATGTTTGCTGCAGCTGTAGGTTTCAGAGGCTTCAGTTTCCTGTTTGTTTGTCTCCCCCCTTTCCTGTTGTCTTTGGGTTTCCCTAGGAATGCCTTCTTAAATAGAACCTGTGTCTTGCAACTCTCTGTTGTAATCCACTGTTGTTGTTCTCTAGTTTTTTTTGATGTATGGCAAGATATTAGGGAGAGGAAGTGATCTATACTTTCATGATTCGATCTCAGGCTTTTATAGTGGGCCTGAGCCCCTGGGATGTTCTCTTTAGAGTGTTTCTGAGCCTTTTTTTTTTTTTTGTCCCTTTATGTGCAACAGGAAGGCTAGCGGGGCTGGCAAAGCCAACTGCCCTTCACCCAGGGCAGGTAAGTCTATGATAGAGGAGTTGGTCTTGAGGCCAGGCTGTGTTCTGTTCTGAAATTTCAGACGGGTGCTCCACCCCCTCCTTCCACCTTTCCCGTTGAAGCACAAACCTGTTGAGGCTCTCGGGGTTAAAACCTACACGTTGTGGTGGCTTCTCCAAGACGGCGTTCCCAGGATGTGTAACTCTCAAACTAGTCCTCCTTCAGCTTCCAGCACTTAGGCAATTCCAGTGTAAGTGTTGCTGTCAGTCACTAACTCCCAACTTCTGCTCTAGTTCCAGGAAAGCTGTGTTTCTCTGTAGTTTCCTCTCTCTCCAGTTTCCCGGATGGTGGTTTGCTCTGTGACCCCAATCCTCCCATCAAAGGGAAATTGTTGCATTTTCAGTTTGTTTCGCTTTTTTCTTGTTATGGGAACAGGAGTGATTACCTTCGGGATTTTTTTTCTCATGTGAAGTTCCCACCTGGTGGATTCTGATGTTCTCTTACTGCACGATTGTGCTGGAGGGCTCGGTGCCGTTAAACTTGCCCAGAAACAGGACCACAGCCAGGGCTGCTGGGGGAGGTAGCAATTCCTGATGCCTTCTCCTTTTTGTCTTAGCCATGCCTGGCCTGGCCAGACCGATTACAGCCTGTGCTCTCTCACGTGGGGGACAAACGATGATGTGTCAGCCAGGTGAGTGGGGAGTCCTCTGTCCAGGTCTGAGCTGTGTTCTCTGGGCCTCAGCTTTTTCCAGTGGGACAGTAGAGAGGGGCTGGAAACCTTTCCAGCACTCTGAGTTCCTGCGGAGCTAACACAACTCTTTGTTGATGCTTTACCAGAGACGAGGGAATGACTTCACAAGTTCGTATGTACGGACGTATTTCCAGATGCCAACTTTGTCTTTGCTGTTACTGTTAAATGCAGGTATACCTTGGTGATATTACCCGTTCAGTTCCAGACTACCACAGTAAAGCAAATGTCATCATAAAGAGAGTCACAAGAACTTTTTGGTTTCCCAGTGCGCGTAAAAGCCATACTCATGCTCTACTGCAGTCTTCTAAGGGGGCAGTGGCATTATGTCTTTAAAAATGTACATACCTTAATTAAAAAATACTTGATTGCTAAAAAGTGCCGCCCATCACCTGAGCCTTCAGCGAGTCATCTTTTTGCTCATGGAGGCTCGTGCGTTGATATTGATGGAAATACTCTCTCCGTGAAGCACAGTAAAGCGAGGCACGCCTGATAAAATGGCTTCCTAATGGAAACAGTGGGAACGGCATCACTTGAGGGCGAGGTGACTGCCCTTCCTATGATGAGTGTGTTTCTAAACAGCATTTCCTCTGATAACAGGGTCTGGCTTATGGGACGTCCCAGGTTGTGAGGAAAGGAGGGTTTCCTCGGGGTGATGAACCAGCGGCCTTCACCCACCCGTCCTCGTTCGCGAGGGGAGCCCGTGCTGCGCAGTCTCTGCCGGTTCTTGGACCCAGGACTTGGAGTTGCCTTCTCTCTGGAAAGCTGAAGTTTGGGGGGACACGGAAATACACGTCGGGGTTATCTGTTGCTCGTTTACTTGTCATTTAGGGGCAGGAAGAGCATTGCATATGTTTTACTTGCTCATAAAAAGATTTATACCTTTCAACCTACAGTTAGTTTAAATTACTATCCCAATTCTATGGATCTTGAATTTTTTTAAAACACTAAAAAATTTTTAGATGTCCATTAACTTCATGATGGTGAACTTGTCGGTTCAGGAGTCTCCTATTTAAAAAAAAAAGAAGAAGCTATCAAAAGAAGCAGGTTGGCCCTTGAGTGAACGGGGAATTATTGCTATTTTAGTTAATGTATTTTTAAGAAAACCAGTAAAACACCTCAGAAGTGTAATTTCCGTCTTGTACCCCAGCACTTGGCACGGTACCTGCGAAGAGGAGGTGGTCATTAATACGTGGACTGAATTACTGAGGGCAGCAACGTGCCCACATCGCTGTGCCCCAGAGCTCCACAGGAAGGTGCCCAGGGCAGAGAGGGCTCCGAGTGCTGGCCCTTCTCAGATCTCTCATCTGTCTCTTGTAACAAACTCCATGCACCGTTGGACAACAACAGGCTTGGCTACTGATGCCTGTGGTGTTGGTATGAACTGCCATTTTCCTGGGCTGAGGTCTGGCGATGACTCTTATCGATAGGGTCAGTTTTCACGTAAAATATTTCTCTTGCCTGGATTTTCGCCTTGTTTGGGGTAGGGAAGGGATGTCAAGGCCAGATTAGTACATGCACATATTTTACATGGGAATATGGAGTTCTGCTTTCTCAGAATGAAATGTAAGGAAAATGAAGGACTCGGTCAGGTTGTGGAGTGGGGACATGACCGTGGCTCTGTTTCATGCAGTGAGTAAAGGCAGGGAGGTGCTGAGAGATGGAGGGAGAAGTAGGGGTGGGCTGTTCCCGATTGGAAGGTAGCCCCGCTCAGACATTAATTCAAGAAATAATCACGGAGCACCTGTTGGGGGCGCAGCTCTGATGAACACAATGGTTCCTTCCCTTGGGAGCACACACAGTTCTGGAAAATGGGCAGTGTGGGGGCACGGAGAAGGCGTACCTGCCCAGAGCTAGGGTGTCAGTGAAGGGGTGTTGCAGATTGAATAAGAGGTCTTCAGATGAATAGGAAAGCAGCCTTGGAGGTGGAAGGGACGGCGAGTACCAAGGCTCAGAGGCAAGCAGACAGCGCATTCAAAGATCTGAATGAAGGTGAGCTTGGAACAGGAACAGGGGAGTGTTGAGAGATGAGGCTGGAGAGCCCAGAGGGGCAGGCTGGGAGCCATATTTCATGCCTGGTGGAGGAGCTGGGACTTTATCCTGAGAGCAGTGAGGTGTCAGGGAAGGGCTCACGGGTGACTTGATCAGGTTCATGTTTTAGATCTCTGCTGTCTGGTATACAGTAACCACTTGCCACATGTAACTATTGAGTGTTTGAAATGTGGCTAGTCCGAATGAAGACATGGTGTATGTATAAAATACACACCCCCAGGCTGCTGGGAGGGGAAGGGAGGGAATTGAGAAGACTGGTTGGGAAACTCAGAGGTAGCCCAGGTGGAGTGTTGCCGGAAAGCGACCCAACGGAGGATAGACACTCAGATAACTTTATCAGAGGAAAAGAGAATTTATTAGAAAGCTGGCGGAGCACGTGGGGCTAGTGGCTCCAAAGGTACGTGCTTCCTGAAATTAGATTTCTTACATCTTATATACCCTTTACAGAACACAAGTTCACCTAGAAGGACCTCGTGATCCCTTTGTCTAGAGATATACCCGTCAATCACACAATTTCAGGATGGGAGGAGGTTTAAATGATGTCAGAGAATGAGCCTTGAAAATCTCCCGTTAAGGTCTTAAACTTTTAAGAAAAGGAGAGAGGAAGGAGGAAGGGGCTATTTAGATGCCTCCCCCCATCCCTCATTGCTTCTCTTCCTCCTCAGTGAATAAGGGCAGGGAGTCTGATTTCTCCTTCCTTCTTTCTTTCAAACTTTCTAGTACAAAAACCTCTCCATTTGCAAAATAATAGCCCTTCCCAAGCAGGAAGGCAGTCTGTAACTTCACTGACCATTTTTAGCTGGTGTTGCCTAGCCCTCATTGTAAATCACACACAAGTATGAAAATCATATTTACAAGCTTATCTGGCTAACATTCTACCCCTATTGCTTGCTTTGCTATCAACACCACAGGCATTCCAGTGCAGGGAATGAAGTACATTACAGTAACAGTACGAGTCGTACAATTACAAAGGTGTCTTTTACAAAATCTCTCTGAATGTTTAGCCTGCCCTAAAACATAAAATGTCCTTGAAGCTTCTTGGCTCATGGGGGGAGGAGGGGGCTTCCTTCCTTAGGAGGTGATGCTGGTGGGGTGATGGAGAGACAGTGCGGAGGGCCCAGATGTAGGATGGATCTTGATGTCAGAGCCAGTGGGACTGAGCAGCGGGTTGGATGTAGAGTGTGAGGGAGAGCGGATGACTCAAGGCTGAGACCAGTCTCTGTGTTTGGGGATCATGGGTGATGGGTAGTGCCATTGCCAGATGGCGTAAGACTCAGGGAGAAGCGCTGTTATTGGTAGGGCGGGGGTGGGAAATGGAAACCTTTAAACACGCGAAGTTTACGATGCCTCTGAGGTGAGCGGTGGCCAGGGCTGAATATTAAATCGGTGAATCACCAGCAGGCAGAGGGCATTGAACTCCATGGGACTTGCTTGCTTAGGTCACCCATTCAGTGAAGGTGCAGAGGAGCCCCAAAGCTAAGCTCCTGAAGTGGAGGAGAAACCAGGCAAGGGGACTGAGGGGGAGCGGCCAGTGAAGTGGGTGGAAAACCAGGGGGTGCGGGTTTCTCTCAACTAGCAAGAGAGAGTGGGAGGAAGGAAGGAGACATCAGCCATGTTAGCCAGGACAGGGACCGGAGGGGTGCCCATTGGGTTTGGCAATGGGGAGGGTCTCTTCACTGGTGATATTGGGGAGGGTGATTTCATTGGTGTGCCTGGGCCGGTAGGCTACTTAGAAGGGAGTGGAATTAAAAGAATGGGAGGAAGGAGGTGGAGCCAGTGAGCACAGATATGTGTTGAGCAGTTTTGCTTTAAATGGCGGTCAGGGTTACGTGGACGGGGAGACACGGCCCTGCTGCTGATATTATGGCCTGTTTTGTACCGTGGGAAGGATCTGGTGAAGAAGGGAAAACTGCTGTTGCAGGCGGCAGGTAGGAAAATGGCTGGAGCAGTGATCTTATTTGGGGGAGAGGGAGGGGACCCAGTGCCCAGGTGTGGGATTGGCTTGGTGGGTGGGAGGGGTGCATTGGGACCATTTTGTCAGGCAGAAAGAGGGGCTTTTCAATGCACAGGGAGTCAGCTGTAGTGAAAAGATGATTCGTTGTCTTCTGATTGCTTTGATTTTCTTGGGACAGTAACCCTCAGCGGGAAGCTGGTTGAGGTTTGAGGAGAAAGGGGAAAGTCTCAAATATTTGTGCAGAAAAGTGAGTTGAGGAGGGAAATGGCTGGGCTGTCCTAAGGGCCCGCTTGAGGCTTGTGGTCATAAATTTAAAGTAGCCAGTCCACGTGGCTGTGTGTGTTTCTCCAGCGTGGAGTAGACAAGGAGTTGACGTGGGGTTTTCCAAGGAGTGAAAGACTATGTCAGGGGGGTCATCAAGATGGGCCTGGTCTTTGCGGGGGAAGGACAGCAGTGGAGGAGGTGGAGGGAGGGGAGGTTGGGGGGAGAACTGGCGGAAGGATTGGGGAGTCTGAGGATGAGATGCTTCAGACTGAGGTTGCTGCTGCAATGGTATCACTGGCGAGGACAAAGGGTGAATGTTGGAGTGGGGAGTTGAACTGCTGGTGGAGGCGAGGTGAAGGGAAGGCCACTGGGAGGAAGATTAAAGAGCTCGTTGGCCGGAGTCACAGGAGCCGTTCATTTTGTTGGGACTGAAGACAGAGGAGAGTGGAGGCAAGGATTGAGCTGGGGGCCACACTCTTCAACATACATTGTCTACAGCTGTGCTACTTGTAGAGCTGGTGGGAGCGGTAGCAGGCCTGTGTGCCTCAGTGTTGCTGCCAGTTCAGAGGAGCCTAGGGGACCTGCTCTGGATGTGGCAAAGGGTAGGAAGGAGGATGTCCACAGATGAGCCCCAGGCCCGGCCTTGGCTCTGCCGCCACTGTTTCCTGTTGATCGGGTGACTCTTCCTCATCTAAAAAGTGGGAGTAACAATTGCACCAGCTTTATCCATCGATTGTAAGGATTAAATGGATAGGAATGCATGGGGCAAGCTTTAGTCTGACGCCTGGTTTATGGTAAGCGCCCAAAGTCTGGTAGCTCTTTTCACCAAAGCAGAACCACTGTTTAACGAGGAAGATTTGATCCCAGAGGGACTTGCAAATGTGTTCCCCGAAATGGGACTGTTGGAATGAGAAGGCAGCCTCCAGAGGGCACTTTGAAGGGGGTCGCACCCGTTGGGTCAGGGGTCAGGAACCTTTCTGGCTGAGAGAGCCATGAACGCCACATATTTTAAAATGTAATTCCGTGAGAGCCATACAACGACCCATGTACGTTAGGCATTATCCAATAAAAATTTGGTGTTGTCCCGGAGGACAGCTGTGATTGGCTCCAGCCACCCGCAACCATGAACATGAGCGGTAGGAAATGAATGGATTGTAATACATGAGAATGTTTTATATTTTTAACGTTATTTTTTTTATTATTAAAGATTTGTCTGCGAGCCAGATGCAGCCATCAAAAGAGCCACATCTGGCTCACGTGCCATAGGTTCCCGACCTCTGCTTTAGGTCATGTGTCTTCTGGCCTGTTGGTTAAACATTGCTCTTTAGGTGCAAAGTGAGGATGCAGAAAATGAAACAGGCTGGATTAAATTAATCCCCGAGCTACGTGAGCTCGGAACAGATGTCAGGAGTCAGGGAAACCTGGGGTGTGAGGCTGTGCTCGGCCTTGGCCTGAGCAGGGACAGGCTAGAGGCCACTAGGGGATCCCATCAGAACAGCCCTTAATGCTTTCTAAGCGCATTTGCTCAGCAGCTCCGTGAAGGAGCCCCGCTGGGATGAAGAAGAGATTAGAGCTCGAAAGGGTTGAGTCACGCTCAGGAGCCCAGCCTGGCCCTCCCAAAGTGCAGGCCTGAGCGGCCTCAGACCCAGCGCCTGGTTTTATGAATGGACATGTGGCCAGGTGGCTGGTCAGGGATCAGGGGAAGTGTGGGTGGCCTGGCTGGAGCCCCTGTGGCCGGCGTAGGGCTGAGGCCAGTGTCCGCGGCCGGGTGGGGAGGGCTGCTTTGTGTGGTGCAGGCCCTGAATAAAGAGACTCGCCATGGCCGCTCTGACCTTTCCAGCCAGTGCCCCCTTGGAAAGAGATGGACCTTTCTTCCCAGGTGACGCCACGGCCAGTCGCCTCGGGTCCACTAAGGGGAGCACCTCTCCAAGGTGAAATGAGTCATTGTAGGAGGTCAGGTGGGAGCTACCTGTCCGGGGCAGGTCAGGAGAGGAAGCAGCTGATGCCCGGCTGGGATGAGAGGTATTCGCAGGGACCAAAGCTCCACCTGCTCTCTCTGGCCCTGGAAGCACCTAGTACTCAGGAAGCCCTGTGCATGTGTTTGTCACCTCACCCCCGGGGAAGGAGCCCTTTTCCAGGACTGCAGTTGGAAACCTTGAATGTGAGTCTCCCACTGGCTGGCTGCATGGCCTTTGTACAAATAAAGTCTTTCTGGGCCTTGGTGTTGCTTCTGAAAAAAGAAGGGACATGGGGGCCTCTGTGAAGCCCCTTTAACCCCCCCTTTCCCCGGTCAGTCTTAATTGGTGTCATCCTTAATTATGGCTAGATACTCAATAGTTTGGACTGCAAGCCCTTTGAGGATCAGGTGAAGTCACTCTCATCCCCACTGTGTCCCCAGGACCCGGCACATGTCTCCAGAACCTGTAATAGCAGCTCAGGTGTTGGCTGCATGGGTCACAGTCATGCCTGCTTACAGCTCTGAGCACTCTGTCACTCGGAGGCTCAGCAGGAGCAGATTGGGCCTATTCTTCCTAACTATCAGGGGAGGGGTGGTTGGCTTGAAACCACAGGCTGGAATTGTTTCTCTTCCTCCAGGGGAGGAGGCCTCTCACATGGCACCTGGCACTGTGAACACTCAGTAGAAAAGGTGATGCTGATTAGTGGGCAGGGAACAGGCTCTAGAGCGTGCAGACCTGAGTTCAGATCCCAGCTCTGCCTGACCTATTGATTGTTACCTCAAACAACGCACTCCCAGACTTCACCTCTGTTGTCTCTGCTTGAAAAATAGAAAAAGTTACCTCATCATGGTGGTGTTAGGATTAAATATATAATTGAAGTATTTACTACAGTGACAATAAAATGGGGTAATTAAAAATGTATAGTAAATATTTGTTGAATGAGTGAATGTGGGAATCTTCTTCTAGAATGTGACTGCTCCTGGATTTATTTTCTTGAGTTTGTTATGCAGGAATTGCAAAGAGTTGGGACCCTTTGCCATGAGGAGCAGCCTAAGAGGGTGAGAATTGGTGCAGATGCTGGAGCCTGGGAGGTGTCTTGGGTCTGTGACCAAGGGGTCTCTCTGAACCTCCTCTGTGTCCTGGGAGTAATAGGATATATAACATTGGGCTGTTTATAAAGATCAGTTGAGATAATATGTGTATAAAATGCTTAGAACAGAACCTGGCATATTGGTATTAGTTTTTTGTTATTGTTTTACTTTGTATTTTGAAGAGGTTTAGAAATATCTCTTTCAGCATTTAAAAAAAAAATTCTCCTGTATTTATTTAGTATTTTCGAGTGTTTCTCTTTCATGTTTAGCTATCTAATCCACCTGGTATTTATTTTTTATGTATTGTTCCAGGTGTCTCACTCATATCTATTTATACATTTTATTTATTTGTTTTTGCCACGTCTGATTGAATTTAATGAAACTGTAGAGAGAGAGCTGATATCCCCTTTCCCAGGCCCAATCCCCTTCCTCCCTAGAGGTAACAACAATCTAGGGTTCGGTTTTGGTAACTCCCAGACACGTTTGATAATAATTCTTCATATGGATGAAACCACATCTTTCCCAAGGGATCTCACAACTTACATTTTTCCGTTTAAAAACTCACTTTGTCATAATTTCATGCTTACAGAAAAGTGGTAAAACCAGTACAGATAATTCCTGTATCACTCTCACCCAAATTCCCCAAATGTTAGAATTCCCCACATCTGCGCTCCCTCACTCTCTTCCTCTTTCCCCCTAGCTCTATTTATAAAATTGTTTTTCTAAACTATTCAAGACAAAAATCACAGGCATGATACTCCTTTACCCTTCAAGACTTCAGGATGTGTTTCCTAAAAGCGAGGACATTAACTTACATAAACTCGGTTCAGTGATCAATATTAGAAAAGGAACACTGATGGAGTTCTGTCAGTGACTGCACGGACCTTCTTCCACTTCCGCCGGACCTTCTTCCACTTCCGCCGGACCTTCTTCCACTTCCGCCGTCTGGTCCCGTCATGCCTTTATGGGCAGGGAGAGCCCTAGGTCGCAAGCTGGGTTCTGGTGTCCTGTCCCTTCCGTCTCTTTGCATCTGGATCAGTTCTTCAGTCTCTCTTGTCTTTTATGGCCTTGACTTGACTCTTCTTTGTAGTACAGGCCAGGTATTTTGTAGAATGTCCTTCAATTTGGGTCTGTCTGCTATTTTCTTATTATTAGATTCTGGTTAGCCAGTGTTGCTCGAGTATCCAGGAGTGATGCTTCTCCATGGATCGTGTCAGAAGGCCTTATTATTGGAGTGCTCTGTTCTTTTCCCATACATTTGAAATGACACATTTGCAGTTTTCTAAATTCTCAAAAACACATGGGTCTACCTCTGGACTTAAACTGTTTTTTTTTTTTTTTTTTAAATTGAATTGAGAGAGAGAGAGAGAGACGGAGAGAAGCATCAGTCCCCTGTTCCATAGACACGTGCATTCATTGGTTGCTTCGTGCGTGTAGGTGCCCTGACTGGAGATTGAACCCGTAACCTTGGCATATTGGGATGATGCTCTAACTGTCTGAGCTAACTGACTAGGGCTACCTCTGGACTTGACTCTTTTAAGTTGACCCAGTTCTGTGCCATTTTTTTCAGCTGTTTTAATTACTGTACCTTTCCATGTATACTAGGTTTGCTTCTTGGTGTTTTATAATCTGTGTTACTCATGGGAATGATATTTTTCCTTTCATGATGCATTTTAATTGATGTTTGTTGATGTGTAGGAAAGCCGTTGACTTGTGAATGTTTATCCTGTATCTGGTTGCTGAAATCTAATCTACGAGTTTTTCAGTTGATTCTCTATGATTTTGTTTTTATGTAGACAATTATATCTGCAAATAATGGCAGGTTTGTCTTAATCCTTTCTAATATTTATATTCTTGTTTCCTTTTTTTTTTTCCAGTCCTTTTAACATTGGCTCAGATGTCCAGAATAATTTTGAATGATATGGTAGTGATAGTGGGTATTTTTGGTTATTTCTGACTTTAACTGGAGTAGCTCTGGCATTATTATATTCAGTGTTTGAGGGAGATACCGGAGAGATCTTCATTATGCGGAGACTTTAAAAAATTCCTAGTGAATTATGTTGGTCTTTTTAAATCTCACTCTATCCTAGACAACCTAGGTTGGATTGTTTTTTCTTGTGTTTTTTTTTTAATTGATTTTAATTTATTGAGTTTACATAGATTCTAGTGTCGCCCCGAATGCATCCCCATCCCCGCATTCCCCTTGAAGTTTGTTTTTTAGAATTGTATTACTTTTGTAATTCAGTGCCATGTCTTAATTGCTAACATTTAAGTAGGAATTTTTAATCTGCATTTATGTAGGATTTTATCTATAATTTTCTCTCTTTTAAATTACCTTTGCCCAGGTTTTATAGAAATATGCTGGCTTTGTAGCTAAAATTGGGTTCCTCTCCTCCTCTCAACAATTTAGAAAACATAGATATAATCTGTTTATTGAGGATTTGGTATAATTTGCCAGTAAAATTATTTGAACATTCCTGACAATTTTATAATTCAAATTTCTTTCTCTGATTATTGGTCTGTTCAGGTTTTCTGTTTCCTCTTGAATCACTTTTAGGTACTTTTTATTAGTTAGAAATGGATTGGTATGCATTTAAAACTGTGTAAATATCAATTAAAAAATATATATATAGTCTTCTTTCCTTTCTCCTTCCTTCTGTTCCTTCCTCTGATTCTTCAGTTATAACCACCATCTTATTTCTTAATATTTTAACTTTTATTTCAGAGAGATGGGGTGGATGGTGTTAGTAGCTGTTTTATGGATAATTTCAAATAACTTGCTGCCCTTGCTTTTATTATCAAAATATTTTGTTTTCTGTTTCTTTAACTTCTGATTATTTTTTGTTTGCTCCTTTTTTTATATATATATGTATTTTTTTTCCCTTCACGTCTTCGCATGACTGCTTTGAAAGTATCCCGTCGCTTTTGCTACATAGTACTCTCATTGTTCATGTACTCTCATTGTCCATTTTAAAACAGTTTGAAGTTTATTTTAATTTCTTTAAAAAAAAAACTTAAATAACCTTCAGGTTACATTCCCATGTGGTTAAATTCTTTGTGGTTCTCTTTTTCTTTAATATTTGGTTTTATTGCTTTGTGGTCAGAAAATGTGTCCTGTGTAATTTCTAATTTTAAAAAATACTGAAAATTTCTTGGTGGCCTATCACATGATCAGTTTGTAATTGTTCTAGGGGTTTTTGAAAAGATGTTCATTGTTTTATGAGTACATATAAAACATATGGAACTAGCTAATTGTTTTTTGGGTCCTTTATTGCCTCATTTTTGTTTTTTGTTTTGTTTTTTTTTAGTCCTCATGATCTGTCCATTTCTGGGAAGTATGTTCCATTCTCCTATTATAACTGTTTTTTTCCATTTCTCCTTGTATTTTCAACATGTTTTGCTTCATGTATTTTATGGATTGTAAAAGTTCATTACTGCTTGTCCTTTTGGTGGTTGAATTTTATATCAATTTGTTCTTTGTAATTCTTTTTTCTCCCCTCCCTCCCCCCACAGTCTGTTACCATTTCTGCTTTTTGACATATGCCTGGTGTCATTTTGTTAGTTTTTGTTTTGTTTTGTTTTGTTTGAGAGAGAGGCAGGGAGAGAGTGACAGGAACATCGAACTGCTCCTATATGTGCATTTTGTCAGTTTTTTCAAAAACACCTTTTTGTTTTAAAATAATTGAAGACTTCCCAAGGAGCAGAAGATCCAGTGTAGCCTTTGCCCAGCTTTCCTCATTGATCTGACACCACTGTAATCCCTTCTGCTGTAACCTTTCTGCCTTTCTGGGTCTTTTGTTTCAGCTGCTGATCTACTTCCTCCCGCCTCCCCTGTCCCCATTTTTGTGATACCATATTTCTTTATTTATATATTTTTTTATTTAAAAATTTCTTCAATTGCAGTTTACATTTTAATATTATTTTGTATTAGTTTCAGGTATACAGCATAATGGTTAGACAGTCATATCCTTTACAGAGTGTTGCTCCTGATATTTACGGTGCATACCTGGCACCCTACATAGTTATTAGAATATTGTTGAATCTATTAACTATGGATACCATGTTTTTAAATGAGGGAATTTGTATGCCAGTCATTTTTATTGTGATTGCTTGTCTAAGTTTCAACTGCTTTCTGTCACCTTATTTTGCTTTTGGTTTTGCATGACGTTTTCTCCTGCTTATTGGTGGATTGCTGACATTTTCTTCAGTTTCCTCTTTTCTTTTTCATCCTATTCCTGCTGCTTCTCCTCTGCCCCCCCCCCCCATCGCCCCGAGTTGGCCAGAAGTCATAATCCTATTTCTTATTTCTCACTGATGGTTAAATTTTTAACAAACATATTTGAACTTGGGACAAGAATAAATTAATATCTCTAAGTACACTCAGCCCCTCCACCTACAAATATTTGACTTTTAAATGCACTTGTAATTTTCTTATCCTTCATAATCAGTTCTTGGTTAATATGATAAGGAATTTTATTTTCAGCTTTTAAAAAGTCTATTATATGTTCGGGAATTATGCAAGAGCTGCTTTGAGGTCATATTTTCAGTCACTGTTCAGCGTTAACTTTGTTTTGCTGTTCTTTTCCTCCTCCTCTTAAAATTTTGTCTGGTGTCTTCTATCATAGATTCATTTTCCTTAATGTTTTTCAGAAAAGGTGCTGGAGTGGCCCCAGAACCTTTGTATATCTGAAGAGGTCTTTATTTTTCCTCACACTTGAATAATGGATTGGTTTGTGATTAAGTTCCGGGTTCAGAGTCCTTTTTCTTAGACTTTTATAGTTATTAAACCCTGTCTTCTGGCCCTTGATCTTGCAGATGAGAAGTCTAATGCTACACTGAGCCTTGTTTCTCTACAGGGTTGGGGTTTTTTTGTTTGTTTGTTTTTTGGGTTTTTTTTTTATTGTTTTGTTTGTTTTACCTCTATGGAAGCATTTAGGATCCTTCTTTGTTCTTGGAGTTGGGAAATTTTATCCTTGGTCAGCAGTTGGATATTTTGCTCTGAAAACTCCAGCCTTTATTTCTGTTCTGTACTCTGGAGAGATGGGTCAATATTGGGTCAATAGTGGGTCTCCAGGGTAGAAAGACACTGAAGCCCCGGCAGCCGGATTGCTTGGGGTGCAAGTGGCGCTGGACAGCTGGCCGACCTTCCAAGCCTCACATTTCCCATTGGGAAAAGGCAGATGAGAACAGCTCCTACCACATAGTGTTGTGAGGAGGTGAAATAGGGCCCGCTAGCAAAGCAGTTAGGATGGGGTCCAGCATGGAGTAAGTCATCAGTAGTGGGAGCTGCTCTCTGTAATTCCTTGGAAGTATCAGAATTGAAGGATGGAGTGAGTGGGTGTTTGAGCTGGACTTAGAAGGATGGACAAGATAAGATCGTCTCTGAGCCTTAGTCTCCTTATTCAGAATGATGGAACTTGATAACTAGTTCTTCCTCTAAAAAAAAAAAAAATATATATATATATGTATGTATGTATGTATGTATGTATTTCACACATAGAAATGGCTTAGTGGGAGATAAGTTCTTCTCAGTGTTAAATCTGGCCTCTTCTTCCCTTTCTCCTTTCTCTCCCTTACCCCTTCAGTTTCTTTCTCTTTCTCTGCCTCTGTCTTTTCTCTCTCTCTCTCTCTCTTTTTCCCCCCATTGAATTTAGTCCTCTGGTTAATGTGACTTTGTCGAAGGAAGGATCCATGATTCAAACAGAACTTTTAATTTGCCAAAGAGAAAGGACTACAGACTTGTCTACCTGCATCTGGTTGGATGGAATAAACAAAAAGTTAGATGTCTTTGTACATGACCAGCATCTGGCATATCCTCCGATGTCTCCTCTGTATCTGTTGCCACTTTCCTGGGCTATGCGCTCACCTCCGGGTCCCCAGGTCTTGCGTCCAGCAGATGCTCAGGAAATGCTTAGGGAGAAGAGGATGAATCAGGGCTCCATGTTTCCTGCAAGGAGAGATGATTCCTTCTCACTCTGCTGGGCCGGTTGCCTTGCATTTGTTGTTTTATAAAAAGATTTTTATTTGTGTTGAATGACAGTTAGTTCTTTCAGGAAAACTAGAAGAACTGGTTTAGGACCATTGTGAAACTTCATTTTAATAGCAACAAGACTGGGCTCTGGCAACTTCAAAAAGGGCAATCAAGATATTCTTGTTTGCTCAACAGAAAAAGTGATTTAGGGTGGTTACATGGGTTCAAAGTCACTCCAAACTCCATATAATTTTCAACTTCTAATGATTTATTTTTTTTTAGGCGCTCAGGTAATTGATGAAAGTGTAATTTACTTAGAGGGGTGTTCTGGGTTGGTTTTCGCCAAGTTGAAGACTATCCCAGGCTCATCTTGAAACATCACCAGAAGAAATTCCATTGGGGTGGAGACAAAGGTAGGGTGTGATTTCCAGTATGTGGGCGCTCTCTCTTGGCACGGTTCCCCATGCAGACATTTCTGAGCATCTTTTCTGCCTGACACTGATGAGACAGGAGAGTAAAGCAGACGTGATCCTTGCTTTCAAATGGCTCAGCCTCCTGTGCAGGAGGCAGGAGGGGAATGAATGATTGCAGTGAGTATGGTGAGTGCAGATGGCCACCCAGCGCAGACAGGCTGGAGGGGCCAGGACGGCTTGCGGGTGAGAGAACAGGGTTGGGTGAGAAGCAGCTAGCCGGGGGTGAGAGAGGCCAGGGCTTTCTGGGCAGTGGTTCCACATGGACAGAGCACATGGGATGTGCTTAGCTGAGCAGCTTGAGTGTGGCCAGAGAGCAGGACACAGACCCCCACACGGTTGGGATGGGAAGCCCCCCATTCTGTCTTAGGGAAGCCATTGCCACTCAGATACAGCTGATTGTGGCCATGTCAGAACATAAGCACAGTGTCGCCAGATCTTTTGATTTTTATTTATTTATTTATTTATTTTTGGTTGTAAAGAGAAACTTTAAATCTGGAGTATTGTGTAAAATTTCTTAAATTTTAAATTCGGACAACCAATTAAAAAATTTTAAAAAAAAATGTGATCCTCACTTCCGCAAGCATTCCAGGGCACTACTCTGTGAACCCTGTTTAGGGGATGGAGAGAAGTGAGGGCACAGAAGGACTCCGGGCTCCGCCCCGACCTGGCCTCGGTGCTGCCCTTCCATTGCCGGTTTCAGGAAAGAGAGCTTGGCCTTAAAGTATGAAATGGAGCACAGGTGACTCTGGAGAAGTTCTTTGCTTGACCTTACTTTTTTTTTTTTTTTCTTAAAATTTTTTATTTATTCATTTTAGAGAGGAGGGGGAGAGATAGAGACATAAAGAGAGAGAGAGAGAAGGGGGAGGAGCAGGAAGCATCAACTCCCATATGTGCCTTGACCAGGCAAGCCAGGGTTTTGAACCGGCAACCTCAGCATTTCCAGGTTGACGCTTTATCCACTGCGCCACCACAGGTCAGGCTGCTTGACCTTACTTGACTGTGACTTCGGGAGTGGGAGTCAAAGGGGTTTTAGTTTTAGTTTTAGGTTTATGGATTTTTCTCCTTGTAACTGAGTTTTCTTACTAAATCTGGTTGGGGAATGGGACGGTGAGCGTTGGGGCTGGTCTGCCTCTCAGAGCTTCCAGCCTTCCCTGCCCCTGCCGTGCACAGTTCCGATTCTCTGTGGACTCTCTTCCCTGCCACCATCGTGGACAGCAGGGTGAGGGCCAGATCAGTACCCTCTTGGGCCCGCCCAGCCACAATAGCCGGGAGGGCTCATCTTCCCCTGAGGTAGATGAATGCATATTTTGCTGAAACTTTTTGTTTTTAAATACGTAATACGGAGATGGCCAGTAGACATCATAATGCAAGCCGTATATATGACTTTAAATCTTATAGTAGTTACAATAAAAGGACAAAGAAATGGATGAAATGAATGTTACTATATTAAACCTAATTATCTCCAAAATATTATTTGAGATGTAATCTATATAAAAATTCTTAAGCTGTTATATATATTTTATTTCATACGAAGTCTTTGAAAGTCGTGTGTCTTTCCCACGGACAGCACCCCTCACACCTCACTTTGGACGAGCCACGTTTCAGATGCTCAGCTATCCCCGTTGCTAGTAACGGCCGAATTGGACAGTATGGTTCACGACAGGTACACAGAAGTGAAATCCCACTGATGCACAAGAGTGCAGTGTAGTCCCCCGTAGCTGAGGTTTTGCTTTTTGAAGTTTCAGTTACCCATAGTCATCAACCACATTTTGAAAATATTAAATTGAAATTTCCAGAAATAAACAATTCACGAATTTTAAGTTGTGCACTGTTCTGAGCAGTGTGGTGAAATCTCATGCCATCCGCTTCGTCCCGCCTGGGGTATGTATGAATCCTCCCTTTGTCCGGCGTATCCACACTGTCTGTATGGTACAGAGACGGGGAGAGACCACATTCACATACTCTTAATTATAGTGTATTGTTAACATTGTTCTACTTTATTATTACTTGTTGTTAATCGCTCCCTGTGTCTGATTTATAAATTAAACCTTATCATAGGTAGGCATGTATAGGAAAACAACATCGCACATACAGGTTTTGGTACTGTTGGTTTAAGGCATCCCCTGGTGGTTTTGGAACAGATGCCCTGTGGATGAGAGGAGACTGCTGTCTACAGGCCAGTCGCGAACCAGTTATTTAAAAGGACACATTTGGTCGTGCTTCTCCCTGCTTGAGCCTTGCTCAGCTCTCCATTCTCTTCAGGGTGGAACTCCACCGGCTTGGTCGTCTGTCCAGCCCCATGTCTCACACCCTCCCTCTCGCCGCCCCACCAGGCTGACCGTCTCGTCCTTCCTCAGACATGCCAAGCACCTTCCAGCCTCTGAGCCCTTGTGTATGCTGTTCCCATGTCCCCCCCCCCCTTTTCCCTTTTGCTTGACTTAAGCCAAACTATTTCTCAGGTTTAATATTACTTTTTCAGGAAGGTCCTTCCTGATCCCCCTGCCGCCAACTGCGGACTACGTTCTTCTTCTCTTTGATGCTGTCATAGAGAGATAGGGGTCTCTTCTCAGCACCAACCACAATTGTAATTATCCAGTTATCAGTGAGATCATGGGCCAGCATTTCTCTGTCCCATTAGAGGGTATGCTCCAGGAATGCAGGGACCATGAATGCTTTGTTTGCTTGTTTTATCCACAGCAGCTCGTATTGTGGCTGCAGAAAATAGATGATCAATAAATATGAGATGAATGATGCAGGGCTGAGATTCAGTCTTGTCGAGTAATCCGGGCCGACGGGACCCCTCAGAGGACTCAGCCCCCTAACAGCGAGGCCAGAGGGTCAGCCCCTGTGGCCAGGGCTGGGTCTCCTGCATTCTCATCAGTAGAATCAGCCTCTCCCTGTTTTCTCTCTTGACTGGCTTTCAGTTGCCTGTAAATTATATTTTTGGTGGCTGTTAATAAAAATATAGGGCTGAGGAAAAAAAAAAAAAAGACTTCTCCTAATAGAATTTTATTAAATGGCACTAGTTTAAAAATGTCTCGTAAAAAGTTAATTAATTTGGGATTTGGGGATGAAAAGCGTGATATAAATGTCAGTTATTATTATTACAATTTCAGCCTCACGCTCATGCTCTTGATCCAGCCCCTGATCTGGAATTTCTCCTACACCCGGGGACTGGCAGCTCCGCTGAAATGCCACAGGCAAATTTGAGCTTTGGGGCTCCATCGGAGACAGAGGGGACTTTGCCAAGGTAGGCGATTCTGCCTTTCCATCTAGGATGATGCCCGGCCTGGAGAGCTAGTGCCACGGCCTCGGGGCCAGGGGCTGTTCTGAGCAGGATGGTCTTGGGCACTCCAGGGAGCTCCTGGCCGTAGCAGCGAGGAACATGACAGTCACGTGCCTAGCCTGAGCCCGGTCACGGAATCCTGGGATGGTTGAGCTGTCAGTCAGGGCTCTGAGAGATTAGAACTCACTCTCATTTAACAGAGGGGGGGGGGGGGGACTGAATTTGAAGAGGGCTGGATGGTGGCTTGCCTAACCCAAGGTCACATAGCAGGTTAATTAAATTTATGGAGAAGAAGGCAGTGAAAGCAATTAGTGGAATGGGGAAAAAACCTTCAAAAAAAAAAGATTCAGGCAATTTATAGGTGACAAGTCTAGAAACTGTTTTTCAAGGAAATAGGGAGTCCTGGGACTTCACACGAGTTCGCAGAGACAGACAGCCTTTCGCACCTTATAGACGTCCCACCTTCGCTTCCCTGACTGCGGTCCTGACCCAGTGTGTAATTACTTCTGAGAGGTGGGGGGCCAGCTGGGACGTTAATCATTCCCGCAGCCCTTGCTATTTCTGAACCGATGATGGGCCAAGGAGTTAAGGAAGGATCTGGCTTATCAGTTCCTCATCTCAGAAGGGGATGTCACATGGGGACCAGGTGGGTGGGAGAGTGTGGACTTGTGTACCGTGGAAGTGGCTGTGTGCAGGCTGGGGGTCTTGTGCTCTGGGACCTATCTGTACTCACTGAGCTGAGAGGGAGACCAGCGTCTCGTCATCAGGGCGCCTGTTCCCGCTATGGAACAGGATTCCTGACCCAGCGCTGCTTGTTTCCCGTGGTCGGAGTCACCTGCTGCTTCTCTGCAGCTCGTTCATTCTGGTTTTGCATGGCTTTGGGAAGGCCTCTCTCCTCCTAACCATCCGTGGCTCTTTAATTTTGATTCCTGTTTTGAGGATTCGTCGATGGTGTCTCTCCTCTCCCCTTCCAAGTGGAGGCGTGCTGTTCTCCTGCCCTGCCCTTCAGTCACATCGTGTCGGTAGAATGCCTGGTTTGGCGGAGGGGCTCGAGCAGGGTTTGTAGAATGAAGGAAGGAAGCTAATCCATGCCCATCTGGCTCTCATAAAAGAGAATCTGTGGGGGTCTCTTAGGGAGACTACCCACTGGGTGGTTAGGATTGTCCAGGGAACTTGGGAATTAGATGGAGCTGGACTGGAACGTGGGCTCCTCCCCTTGCATAAGATACTTCATCTCAGTACTTCTGTTTTTGTCTCTGCACAGCTGAGATGTGGCATACCTACCCATGGCATTATGACAAGCATGAAAACAGGTGATGTGTGTGAAGTAGTACTTTATTCACCACTGTGCACATAGTGGGCACTCGGATGGGGCAAATGATTATAGTGCATGTGACTTTGAAGTGATTTTTCTTGGGACACCATCTTGGCTGTCCCAGGTCAGAAGCTCTTTGGAAGTGTTCTATTACTTAACTCCCCAAAGTCTAGCCACAGGGCTTAGCACATAGACTCCTTCGGGAAGCTCCCCATTCCCACAGCCATATCCTCCCTCTGGTTATTAAGTGACTATTGAACTGAACGGAGAGTTCTGGCCTGCGCTTGGAAGCCCAGGGTCAGGCCCTCGGGAGACCCTGTTTGGGACCAGGCTTTCCCCGTCTCACCGGCTGCTTCCAGCAGCTGGAACAGCCCCGCTGTGAAGGCTGTTGAGCCAGTATGACATCTCCCACCCAGCCTTTTTAAGAAGGTGAAAGCGGCCAGTAATTGTCTTGACTAGAAAATAAGCATCACAGCTCAATTTTTATGCTTTATTATAAATAAAAGTGTTACTCTCTAGCCCCCTCCTCCAAAATGGGAAAAGTCAACTGACTCAGACTTTTGAAAACCTTTGAACTGAGTCCCTGGGAGAATGCGGGGGAGATGAGTGAGTCCAGGATGTCCCCTTGGTCACCGTCTTGTCGCTCTCCACAAAGAGCGTCAGGACGGCAGGCTGTCTCCTCCTGGGTCAGTGGCCGATCCGAGCAGCTCGCGTGGAAGGAGAGGCCGTCGGCTGCTCCACGAACACAGCGGCCTCCTCCACCCCTCATCTTTATTGGATTTCAGTGAGTCTTTCTGCTCTGGGTTGTACGTGCAGCGCACCCTCATAACTGGCGTGGTGGAATTCTTTCTTGCTCCCTCTGTACTGAGGGCCTTAAGCACACACACCGCCATTGTCAACGCTGAGTGGAGAACATGCAGAAAACCTGGCAGAACTCACTTTTTCCAGCCTGCCCCGCTATTTGGAATATGACGGTTCTGCTGAGAGGCGCGCGTTAGTCAGAAAGGAAGTGTTGGGGGTGAGGAAGCAGGGACTGCCTTTCCAAACTGCATGGTTCTGAGTGGCTCGGTCTTTGCCTAGAAACCCAAAGCCTCACACTTTTCTGTGGCGTGTTTCAGGGCCTTCAGAGAGTGTTGCCGGGCCTCACAGCTTTGCAGTTGTCAGGTCACAGGAAGGATTCCAGGAGGCATGTGGTTGTGGGAATTGGAAGATTCTAGAAGGAATCTGGAGGCCCTCTCTTCTGACCCTGAACCTAAGATGGTCCAGACCCCTGGTTGGCAGACTGCGTCTCACGAGCCACATGCGGCTTTTTGGCCCCTTGTGTGTGGCTCTTCCACAAAACACCACGTGCGGGCGCTACCTGGATAAGGAATGTACCTACCTATATACAGCGTGTCCGTAAAGTCATGGTGCACTTTTGACCGGTCACAGGAAAGCAACAAAAGACGATAGAAATGTGAAATCTGCACCAAATAAAAGGAAAGCTCTCCCAGTTTCGTACCTATTCAGTGCAGTTCGATGTGGGCTCACACACAGATTTTTAGGGCTCCTTAGGTAGCTATCCCGTATAGCCTCTACAGACTCATCACTGACTGATGGCCTACCAGAACAGGGTTTCTCCACCAAACTGCCGGTTTCCTTCAACTGCTTATCCCACCGAGTAATGTTGTTCCTATGTGGTGGCGCTTCAATATAAATGTGCCGATATTCACATTGCACTTTGGTCATGGATTTGAATTTCGTGAGCCACAGAACACACTGAACTTTCTTCTTTACCGTCCACATCTCGACTGGCATGGGCCTAGGCTGCTCCGCTGTATACACGGTGTTACATCATTATCTGTACATGTGCACATGCTGCCACATCATCCTACAGAAACTAGGAGGGTTTTCCTTTTCTTTGGTGCAGATTTCACATTTCCATCGTCTTTTGTTGCTTTCCTGTGACCAGTCAAAAGTGCACCATGACTTTACGGACACACTGTAGTTTAAGTTTAAAAAATTTGGCTCTCAAAGAAATTTTAATCGTTGTACTGTTGATACTTGGCTCTGTTGACTAATGAGTTTGCCGACCACTGGTCCAGACCAAAAATTACTGGATTAAAAGAACACACATCATTTCATCACACCTGCCTGCTAATTGCCAGTGCTCACTTACCCTGTGCCATTCGTCCATCCGCATAATTTCCGGTGCCCTCCTTGTTCCAGCATTGTGCTAGGAGCCAGCTGTGCTGGGGTGCGCAGACGGGGGTCCCTGCATCGTGACAGTTACTGGTACAAAGACTTCAGAAGGTAGTGTCTTCCTACAGGTGAGGTGGGCCCACGGGGTCCAATCTTTCTGCATGCAGAAGTTATCTCTGCATTCACCAGCCTGGTAGGGAAACTTCCTACTTTTCTTCATTTTTGAATTGGAAGTGTTAGGATGTTTTCCCTTTTAAAAGGGAAACTAAAGGATCGTATGGAGGGTAGTTGATCTGTGTCTGTTTGCTCAACCTCAGTGTGGCAGAGATGAGGCTTGAATGCAGGTTCTCTAGTCCCCGCTTCAGATGTGCTTGTAGTAAACGGGACGACGGGAAAGGCGGCCCTGGAGCAGAGCAAGGCTGTGGTGATGACCGCAGTCGCCGATGAGGCTGCCTTGCTTTGGATTTCTGCATTGCAGCTCCACCGTTCCCACATGGAGGTAGCTTTCGGTTACTGCTGGTTGCTACTTTTTTCTTTGGAAAAAAGTAATTAGAGAAGGAGCATGTCCTTGCCACCCAGATATGAGGGCTGGGTCTTCAAGTCCCATAACTTAAGGCGTCAGTGGCTGACAGGTGGAAGGGTCCTGTGATAGAAAGAGAAAATTTCCCTCCCTCACTGACCCTGCAGATCCCCTTCCTTTCCCTGGTCTGGAGACAGGAGTCGTTTGTATAGTAACGCAGAAGCGTTTGCTTCTGCCTCGTCCCGAGTCCTCTGCGTCCCCCCTCCAAGACCATCCTGCTTGCATGCCTCTGTCGCCAAGGTGCGCACTGTCTCTGAGTTGTCCTGCTGCCCCAGGGGGAGAATGTGCCCCTGCATCCTGAGCCTGGAGCCGCCTCCCCAGGAGCCCCACGCTCCCCTGCATGGACCACACTCCTGGAGGGAAGGGCTGGTCTCCGGGCCCAGCTCTGTGAGCCTCTGCCATGCTCGCCTCGACTGGGAAAATACTGCCCGCCAATGTGTAAGTGTGTCACTGCCAATAATAGTGCAAAGGCTCCAAATCCGAGGGCCTTTCTAGGATCCTTTCCTGATTAATTAGGTCAGCGTCTCCAAAATCAATTTCCAGCGAAGTCGCGCAGCCTGGCAGCGCCGCGCCCCACCCCGCCGGGCGAGGGAGTTGGTGGGGACGCGGCTCTCTGGCCTCTGGCACAGTTCAGGCCTTGGCTCTTCCTGGGAAGAAAGTCACACTACACAACTCTTCTGTGATTATCCCGACTTTTTTATTTTACAGGCCCTCCCCCTCAAATCTTCTATTAAACCCCCGTAGATCCTGCTTCAAACAAGCAATTAGACTAACAACGTAATTATATCCCTCATTGCTAATTGTAACTGGTTTAGGGGAAAAACAAAGAGAAAGAGGCTTTACAATCTCTGGAAACTAAAAGCCGCTGTTACAATTTTCAGGTATTTTCTCGTCCCTGTTGTTTCGGTGCGAACCCTGGCGTCTGTGTCCGCGTGGCTTTCTGTTGGCCCGTCTTCCCCATAGGACCACCGTGGGCCTGCGTCCACTCGCCTGAGGTGCTTGTGGCTCTCCTGTGCCTGTCCTGTGCTTTTCTGTCCCTGGCTCTCATTTTTCTGACTCTTGTTTCAACTACTTTTATCCTTTAAGGAAACAATGATCAGGCGAGGAGGTTGAAGGTGTTGAAGAAAACTACATTTCTTCCAGCTCTTGCCAATGCTCCGTCATCTGCCATTGCCCCGGGCTGCTGGTCCTCCCATGGGGAAGCCTGGGCAGAGCCGGACCTGGTCCTGGGCTTTGAGCCTGTTGTGTGACAAGGATGCCACAGGAAGACATCTCCTGCCACTGTGCCCATTCTCAGTGTTCCCCAGGTCTCTTCGCTGGGCCAGACCCTGAGTTCAGTGAACGAGCCCTGGTCCCTGCCTTGGGGCCGTCCGTGGCCCAGGGGAGGGGTGGGCAGGTAGGCAGTGGAGCAGGGGAACCGCTGGGAAGAGTGTACCTCAGGGGAGATGGCAGGTGGCGTAGGTCAGAGTGGGGATATTCAGAAGTGTCCTGGGGGAAGTGATTCTTAGGGTGAGTCTTGACTGATGGAGGGGGAAGAGAGTTAGCCAGGCGGTGACCAAGCGGCAGGTGCAGGAACTGTGCTGCTGGAGCTTTAAGTGCGAGGATCGTGTTGGTGGCAGCTGGGAAGGAATGTGGGTTTCACCTTGGCAGGGAAAGGGGGCTCTGTGAAGGGTTTGAACAGGTCAGACTTTTATCTTAGAAAGACCAGAGATGCTGCAGTTGGGGGGGGGGGGATGTTGGATTGGAGGGCTTTGAATGGAGGCTGGCAGGCCTGTTAGGAGGCCTTTGAAGGGAGCCTGGGCGATTTCTCATCAGGTGACTGCCAGCCTGTCAACCTGCTGTGATGCGGGTGGACTAGCTGTGTGACTGAGGTGGTCACTTCCCTGAGCCTCCTTTTCCTTACCGGTCCAAGTGAGGGTAGTTACGTTTACCTTTCCATGTTGTAGGGGGGCATATCGGAAATATTCAAGTCTCACAGGGGTTCTGGCTCCGTGCTTGACACAGAGGAGACATCAGAGAGGTACTTTTGAATAGGGAGCATGTACCAGAACGGCCTAGGGCACTTCCTCCCAAACATCTCCAGAGGAGGGGAAGGCAAGTACTTACCTGATGTTGATGGATTCCTCTGGGGAACCCAAGCAGGACGCGGTGGCTTTTCAGCTCTGTCCTTTTCCATCTTTGGTGTCAAGTGCCAAACCTCGGCCTCGTGCCTCAGAGCAAGTGCCGTTCTGTGCCGTCTTCCTTGTCTCAGAAACAGGGTTTCCCAGCTTGGCAGTGGAATGTGCTGACCATGTCGCCCTTTAGGGTCAACGTGACTCATGTTGCGACCTCGGATGCCTGTGAACTTGGGGCCCCGCTCCTTTCTGGAGAGGTTTACAAGCCTTTGTGGGACCCGGTTTGGGCCCTGCAGTTCCAGGTAGTCCGTCCCTGGGTTTGCCATCAGTTATGCAGATGGGACGTTTTCATTAAAATTTCCATTAACTGTATTTTTTTTTTCATTTTTTTAAAGCCAGCGAGCAATTTATAGATTCATTAACTTTTTACTACACTTGTGAAGCCAGGAAGAGGGGAATAAAGGAAATGAAATATTTGGTCCGCAACATTTCACTAAAAGATGGTGGCCTTTAAATATGGAAGATGAGAAGCGGGGTAATTAGGGCCTGTCTGAAGACGTGCTAAGAAGGTCTGGGATGTCGCTGAAGGATCCAGAACTGGAACATCCTGGCTGGGAACACCACCTTTTCCACCCCTCTCCCCCCACCCCCCTCCCCCCACCATGGCTGATTCATCCTTTTGCTTGTAGCCACTGAGGAGTTTTTCACCAGATGGGTGCCCATCCTTTGATGACACAGTTCCCCTGGAGAGCTCACTGCCTCTGGGCAAACTGTGCGCCTCTGACTGGACGTATTTCCTTATAGTGTGGTGCAGTGTGACTCCTTATAGCTCTCATTTCCTTTCCTTTTGGGGGAGTTAGATATGACATGATGGTTGGTATGGTATATGGCCTTTGGGGCCAGACAAGCTTGGGTACTCATACCAGCCCTGTTCCTTACTAGCTGGATGATTTTGGGGCAAGTAAAGAGGACCTCTCTGAGCCTCAGTGTCTATCTCAGGGGTCCCCAAACTTTTTACACAGGGGGCCAGTTCACTGTCCCTCAGACCGTTGGAGGGCTGGACTATAAAAAAAAACTATGAACAAATCCCTGTGCACACTGCACATATCTTATTTTAAAGTAAAAAAACAAAACGGGAACAAATACAATATTTAAAATAAAGAACAAGTAAATTTAAATCAACAAACTGACCAGTATTTCAATGGGAACTATGGGCCTGCTTTTGGCTAATGAGATGGTCAATGTCCGGTTCCATATTTGTCGTGTCACTGCTAGCCATAACAAGTGACATGATGCGCTTCTGGAGCCGTGATGTGTCTGTCCTGCATCACCGGAAGTAGTACTGTACGTGAGCGACGCCACACTTTGTGGTGCTGCCACATACAGTACTCCAGGAGCACAGGATGCACTGACTACCAATGAAAGAGGTGCTCCTTCCGGAAGTGCAGCGGGGGCCGGATAAATGGCCTCAGGGGGCCGCATGCGGCCCACAGGCTGTAGTTTGGGGACCCCTGGTGTATCTATAACATCACAATGATATTAGGAGCTCTCTGGGAAGGCCCAGAGAAATCGCAACACTGTCCGTCCTTCACTGCGCAGTTAAGTGGTGAGGCTAAAATGAGATGGTTTACTAGAGGTGCTCAGCCTACGTTCACATTCCAGGCTGTGCCGCACGATGGACTGCTCACCTCCGAGCACTCTCGCTTGATTTCCATGCCCTACGACAGCAAGTCACTCTGCCTCTCGGGATGTCGGCTTCCCCACTGGTAAAGCAGATGAGTAATTCCTAGTTAATGATGGTGTTTGGATGAACACATTTAATGAGCCGTTTAGAGTCACTGGCACATGATAGTATCTCAGTCCACTCCAGCAGTCTATAGTTATTGTGGTCTATTGTACTGAAAAGGCAACAGGCTTAAAGATGGCCTCCCGCAAGAGCCTCTTAGAAAATCTCTGTCCTTGAGGATAGTCTCAGGGTCGTCATGTTCAGCTCCCAGGTGGAATTTGAATGCCCTGAGTGCTCAACTTCCCGGTAGGTGTTGTGTACCTGGGTGCAGCCACCACTCAAACAGCTGTATCCTTGAGGACAGACTGTAAATACATGTTATATAGAGTCACAGGTCTTCGATCTGCAGAGAGGATGTCATCCCAGGAAGTCACCTTGTCCCCAAACCTGCCTTTATAGATGTGTAGTATGTGTAAACTTGAGTGAGTTTTCCCTCAAAAGTAATAATAGAAAGCTAAGAAGGAAGCGAGGGGGGAAAAATCATGTATTTTTGAACCACTAGGGCATATGCTTTTGGGGGTATTATATACGTGCATGTATTATTTGTTTATATAAAATTGTATGTATATATAGTTTTGATTCTGTTCTTGTCATGTTGCTGTAGGCCTTAGGCATTTTTCATGTAGCTCTCCGCCATTCATGAGCATCCATTCTAATGGCTTTGTAAGTAGATATTTGTTTACCTTGCTGTGTATATCAGTTGTGCCCCAGTGTTTATTATAAATAATGCAATGGGCATCTTTGTACATGAATCCTTTTTTTTTAATGCGATATGCACAGAATTTGTTCCTCCAAGTGTATTACTCGGTCAGAGGATATGAGAGTTGGTAAGTCTGTTGTGATAGTGCCAACTTGAAGTTAGAGAAATGTGGCCGTGGATGGGACAGCTTAGGGCACACTGCTGCTTTGTAGATTCTTGTACAAGAATTCCACGTGGGAAAGTTGACACGGCAGAATGTTGCCCTCTCATCCTCTGTCTTCGCTGGATTGGTGGTTGCTGACTTGTTTTGTTTGCACAAGGACTTTGGGTCAAGCAGTGAGCTGGTGGCTAGAGTATTGATTTTTTGTGTCTAGCCTGAAACACATATTTAGTGCCCATGATTACAGAGCCTCCCACGGGGCTTGACAAGAAAGCAATAAGGCTAACACTCATGAAAGGAACTTGAAGATTGTGTTTAAGCACATGTGAGCCTTTATTTACCTTCTGTACTGTAGGCTTCCTGGCTCAAAAAACAGTGAGTATATCAGTGAGAAAGTGCTGTATTTTGCATACTGAAAGTGTTGTCCATGAAGTCAGTCAGGAAGGGAGATTCTAGCCTAGTTTTGAATAAGGTGTTGGTGGCTGCCTGGCACAGGAAAGGTGAGTGCTTTGGATAGACTTCTGAGAATTATACAATGTCTTCAGATGTCTCTTCTGAGCTGTTAAGTTGTTTGACTTTCCAGAATTACCCAGTTTTAGCTTCCGAGATCAGACGAGATTGGGCGCGTTCAGGATGGTATGGCCGTAGACTAGAATTACCCAGTTTTAATTAACTGTAGGCATTTTCCGTTTTCTGCTGCTTTGGCTGTGAAACTGCTGAGATTGTGGTGGGTTGACTTCTTAAAATGAGTTTTACAACAATGGAGAAGTGACGAGGGTAACCATGAAGACAGTGGTAGCCGTTACTTACGTAGCATTTGGCCTGTGCCAGGCACTCTTCTAAGTGCCTTACATTGATTAACTCTTTTTACCACTTAATGATTTCATTAAATCAATTCATTTCATGAAAGAGAAGCAAGACATGGGGGTCTTGGAAAGGGAGACTGGAGCCGGGAGATGGAAGGAACTTGGTATTTGTCTTGGAAGAAGACCTAGATTTGAATCTCACCTCTGCCAGTACCTGGTGACGTTGGGCAAAGTCGCTTAAACTCCACTCCCTTCTCTCTGAAATGGAGATCATGACTCCTACCTTGTAAAGAATTAAATGAAATAATGGATGTAAAAAAAAAAATCCCATCAATCACTAAACAAATGTGGGGCATTGATAGGATGTGCTATTCTTACCTCACCCCACACTTAGCTCTGGGAACCTGGCTCATCATCCCCTTTAAGGATGCTGTGTAGACGCTCTGTGTGCTGGACCGAGTGGTGGGCACAGGGGAATCGAGAGGCATGGCCCCTCCTGGGAAAGATGTATGGTCCAGCTGGGAAGACAGGTCATAAAAAGATGACTGAGTGTACCAGCTAGTTGATCAATACCATTTGAAAGGCCTGGGCAATAAGTGCTTTAAGAAAACAGCGGAGGGAGATCCGGCTGTGTGGCTTGGGAGTGGGGGAATGGAGCTTTAAATGAAGGGGAAGAGCCCTTTCTTTCTTTTTTTCTTTGCAGAATATAATGTGAAACCAAGCTTTCCACCACAACCAGGACAAAGAAGTTTGAGTGTATGCCTTGTGGTCCACGAATGCTCATGTCTTTTATGATATGGTTCATAAAAGAGTACCATAAAGTTCAGTGTGGGCTGGAGTAGCGGCCCTGAAGGTGCAAAGTTCTGGGGCCCTAGGACTGTTCCCTCAGCCGGCCCAGCTGGCATTAGACTTTGGGACCAAAGAGGCTCCACTCCTGATCCTGATGAATGTCGTGTTCTAGGTTTGGTTTGGTTAGGAGATGCTTCTAGAGTGACTCCTGGGTGCGTGGGTCTTCTGAGTAATCATTTAGGGTCAGGTGACCTTCCACATTATGAGTTTTCTGTCAATAGCAGGATCTCAGCAAAGGCCAGAAGCAAAAATACGCTGGCAGGCCACCCAGGCACCCAGGTGTCGGGAGACTGGGACTGGTTGGCCAGGCTCCCGTGCCTCAGACTTGCAGGGCCCTTTGCGCCGTGCTGTGATTCTGCCGGGTCATGCGGGAGAAGATGGAGTTGCCCGTGCATCCGGGGAAGCTGGACCGGATGGACCCCTGGGGGAGCTGTGCAGGACACTGCCGTCCGCTGGTTGCAGCTCTCCAGGAGTTTCCTGAGCTGAGCTGAGCTCCTGTTGGTTTGACCTCACTCGGCTCCGTCCCTGCTGTGCTCTGTATTACAAGGAACTAAAATGTCTCACATGCCCTTGCCCTCTGGTCTTTGAATAGTTTAGCAAGAAGGATGCACAGAGGCCCATTGGAAGGTGGGAAGAAGGGAAAAGCCCAGGGTATTTCTCCACGCTCATTCTCAGCCTCTTTCCTGGTTTTCTGGGCAGCTGCAGCTCCTCTGATCCATTCCCGTGGGGGCAGCAGCCCTTGCTGAACAGCCCCAGTTTGAAGTAACACCATCTCCTCCCTTTCTCTCCCGAGGCCTAGAGGTGGTAGCAGCAGCTTCCTCATAGGCGAATCCTTGGTTGCCTATCTGTCCCCTGTTTGACTTCTCAACCCCTTCATCACCTGTGTGCTCAAACCCCTAATTAAATTGCCCCCATTTTAAAGACCTTGAGTGGCTTCTGCTTCTCTGGTCCAGATCGTGTAGGACGTACCACCCAGATCAGACCCCTTAGAGCAGGGATCTCAAACTCAACTCAGCATGTGGGCGGCAGAGCAAGAGCACAGCCATTCGGCGGGCCGCACTAGGTCTACAAAAGGCAACTGTTACGCAACACTTTTCTCACTGCAGTTGAAAACAAAAAAAAATCAGTACAACAAGCACAATCGTACATGCAGTTTACTCAGTGTCACAAAACGACCAGAAACTGTAGTTCGCATCACAACTGCTGTTAACTAAGCTAATATCTAGCTAGGATGCTAGAGAAATGAAAAATACAAGTAGGCCCCTAGGCTTACTTAATTTTATCCAAAATATTTTGAACTTCATGGATTAGTCTGCGGGCCGCACAAAATTGTTCGGCGGGCCACATGCGGCCCGCGGGCCGCGAGTTTGAGACCCCTGCCTTAGAGTATTTGGCTGTTCCCATCCTGAATAATTCCATGGAAGCCATGGTAACATCATGGCTGCCCTAATCAATTCACAGTACCAAATACTCTTTCCCCCTGCAAGGAAAACAGAATTGTAAAATAATTTTGGAATAGTCTAGCTGCCTCGATTCTCGGCAGATGGCCGTTGGGATGGGTACTGTTGCAATCTTTCTTTTCTTTGTGGGCCTCTCATTTTGTAGGAAATTTGGTGAGTCCTTCCTTTCCAACTGCAAGAAGAACTGTTTTGATTTTTGAAAAATTCATGCAGTCATTCTCCCCCTCCCTCCATTTGCCTGGGCTGTTGATCTTGTGATATATTTATAGAGATTGTGGTTGGCTGACCAGGAGTTATTTTGCAATAGGAATTTGTAAGATTTCTACTTTGAGCATGTGTGGCAGACTTTTCTTTTTTTAAAAAGAAAAAAAAAATTCTTTCTTAGAACATCTACTTTGCCCTTCCATAATAATTTCTCTTTCAAACTAACGTGAGCCCTGTGTTTTACACACTGTTTCTTCTGTGTGTATTTCTTTGTTTCTGGTCTTCTCTCTTCTTTAAGATCTCTTTACTCAAATTTTTAAAAGGCCACGGCTCCTCCTTCATGTTGGAATGTTTTTGCAAATGAGAATGTAGCGACCAGAAAAAGAGTTATTTGGGCAGGCATCAGGAGATGTCAGTTTATGTATTAAAGGAGGCTGTTTGACTAGATCAGAGGGGTCAAAACAAGTGCTGCCTTCCCTAGCGTTACTCTGCTCACTGCAGACATCAGTACTCAGTCACAGTGCTCTTCCCAGCTGAGCTCTGATGCGGCCCCAGAATCCTTCTCAATGCATTGATTGTCCCAGGTAGCCACCACTACGTGATTAGAATTGGCACTGAAAATAACATCTATTTGCCATTCTTGGACTAGATGGTTTCCCAGACCCGTTCACCTCGATGGTTCTCTGAGTATTGGCAGTGCAATTTCTTGATGTTTAAATCAGTTGACCTTTATTGAACCCCTTCTGTATGGAGCACAACCCTGGGTGCTATGCAGAGGAGCTGTTTACGGAAAGCTGGCCATGCTCTTTAGAACTTGCACTTTGGTTGGCAGCAAGGTTGCAGAGAGTGGTGGTGTCCCCAAGTGTGCTCAGGCACACCCTTGGGCCTCTAGGATGTTGGATTGTGTTAGGGAAGGCTTTGTGGAGCAGGGCCTGGGACCCAGCTGGTCAGAGTGGATGGCAGTCCAGGCAGGCGGACAACGTGAGCAAAGACAGACACAACCGAATCAGCAAGATTCTGAACTTGGAGGGTCCTCAGAGCCCATGTGGTCACCATCCTTCAGTTTATAGCTACGGAAACCGCGGCTCAGAGTGTAATAGGGACTCGCCTGAATTTTAATAAGTGATATAGCTTAAGTTTCTTAAATGATCATTTTTATATAGCGTTTAACTATGTGCCAGGCATTGTTTTGAGAGCTTTACATCTATTAACTAATTTAGTCCTAAGTGATCTCCCAAGGTGAAGACTATTATTATCATCCCTGTTTTGACAGATGAGGTAACTTGAAGTGATTGTACTCGGTGTCACATGGCTCCTAAGTTGTGGAGTCAGGGTTTGAACCCAGGCCAGCCCCGTCCCAGGTTCTGTGCCGGGAACTATTGTGCCAAGTAAATCCTGCTGGAATGACCAGAGTATCTTTGGTTTGCTTTTCTTTTTTCTTGAGCATACTACATGTACTCCCCACCATTATGTAATCATGACATCGTTCAGCTCTGTGGCTCGTGTTAGTATTATTAGCACTAGCTGAGAATGTAAGATATACTTTCAACCTTTTCATCCCCCCACCCCTGGCAGCTCTGCGGTTGTGTTTGGGTTTTGTTTTTTTTTTGAGGTTTCTCCTTCTGTTTGACATCAGAGGAAACTGAGGCTGAGAGAGGGGACCTAGTGTCCCCTACAGAATATGAACCCGGGTCTGCGAGACCCCACATGTCACCGCTGGAAGGTTTCTGAGAGGCTGTCAGTCCAGCAGCCCTATTGGACAGAAAGGCAGATGGAGGGCCCGAGGTGGCCTCAGCCGGCAGCCGGAGGAAGGGGTCTCCTGGCCCGGGGGCCGCCCCAACACTCCAGCATCACCTTGGCCGCGGTGTAGGAGCCTCCGCTTTATCCCCTGCAGAGGTTTGAGGAGCGGTTCTGCCCCCTTACTGCCTTACCTAAAACTACCTAAGGGGTGACTTTCAAAACCCTGTCCTCCAATTCTGGGTTCACAAATTTGGAGCTTGTAACTCTCTGTAAACTTATTTATGATAGAGTTGTGGGTTTTTTTTTTCCACATCACCCCCCTCCACTTCCTGCTGATCTGAGGCGAATATTTATCAAATATTTAATGAGTAATCTGAGTCTTGGCTTGGTGAGGCTGTACCAGGACATGGTTTATGGCTGATCTGGTTTTAACTCGCTCCAGGCGGTTTTCCCTGGAGTTTTCTGTAAAATCATAAACCTGGAGAGAGAATTTTTGTGGTATTCAGTCACATGACTTTCTCTTTTGTAAATTGAGAGATTAACTGTGTGACTGTGAAGAACTGAGACACCATGTTTTTTGTTGTGTGTTTTTTTTTAAAGAAAACAAACAGCATCATTTATGCACCCAAAGGAGCAAGCACGTCCACTTTGAAAAAGACAGGGAAAGTCACTGACCAAGGTCACCCCGCCGGGGTTTGGAGGCAGCATGATACAAGGTTTGAGAATACGGACTTAGAATCGGCATCTGAGCCTCTTCCCCGCCGGTCCCTGCACCCTGCAAGCCTCTAGGACCTTGTCTGGACGGTGCGGCTGGGGATGGTCCCTACCACTTAGGGTGGTTGAGCGGAGTGTGTGCAGGGCCCGAGCCCAGGCCTGGCATACAGGCGGTGCTCAGTAGATGCTGGGCGCTCCGGGATTGCTAGTGTCATCCCCATCTGAGAGCTTTTGTGTTGGGACTAAAAGTACAAGCTGACACTGTGCACGGAAAGGCCCTGCTTTAAGCATGTGACTGATGACCTCGGTCCTCACAACAGGCTGTGAGGTGGGATCTAGCATCACTCCCATTTCACAGAGGAGGGAACTGAGGCCAAGTCACTTGTCCGAAGTCCCACTAGCAAGTGTCCACCAGCCCTGCTCTTTATGTCCTTCTGCATGGTTTAGTCTGGCAGCCTGAGGGCTTTGGGGCTGCTGGTCCCAGGGAGGGAGCCCAGGCCCTAGTCTGCCCTCCCTGGACGCTGGCACCAGCCCCCTGCCTGGGCCTAGTGCTTCCGTATTGCCCACTCCTGCCGCCTGTTTGCAGACGGAATTCTGATTATGTTCTCCCCTGCCCTAAAGCCCTTTATGTTGGGTTTGAAAAGTGCAAGAAAACTCCTTGTGGTTTCTCTGCAACTCTTCTATACGCTTAGTAAAATTATTTCACTATAAAAAAGTTAACAAGAGAAAGAACCCAAACCTTCGCTGAGCCTGAGTTCAGGAATAACCTCGCGCTTTCTGATACAGACCCGGCTGGGCATTGAGAATTTACACACTTCAAACAACCAGAAACCATCCCAGACCCGTTAGATCCAGGTGTGGACTGTGGGCTCCAGCTGTAGCAGCAGCTGGCATGCTCCCTGGGATGAGAACGAGGCTTGTGGTCTGCGTGGTGGGTCCCGCATGGCAGCCCAGGGGAGGCGGCTTTCCCTCCTCCCTGAGGCCAGGACTCCCTCTTCGTCTGAGGTCCATGAGTCAGGCCCCAGCGGTGGAGGTGGATTCATCCTCTACCCCTTCCATCCCAGGTGGCCAGCTCTGTGCACGGAGACCAGGTTCCCTGCACACCACAGCTGCAGCAGTTTAATTCATTTCGTAAATCCGCCATTTATTGAGCAACTACTGTGTGCCAGCTCCACCCCGGGTGCTTTCCACACTCTGTCTCAGGTGATCTTTGTCACTCCAAAGCTCTCAGTTCTGGAGCTTTCTCTTCTCCACTCCTGTTTCAATCCATCATCATCTTTTCCCGGGAAGATGACACTGGCCTTCATATTGGGCTCCATCCTGCAGACAGCCGTTGCTTTTAGAGGTACGCTTGCCTTCCGGGGTGGCCAGTGAGCCTGGGAATAAAACAGAAGCTCCCTAGCCTGGTTTACAGATGCTCAGTAATTACTAGTGACAACAGAGACCGTGATGACGGTGCTACTGCTCCTACTGGAGCAGGATTAGGGTCCTGCTCCAGTCTGCCTGTCTGCCCACCAGAGAGAGGAGAAGAACCTGCCTGCACCCGGAAACTCATGTGAAATAGATAAGGCCTGTGCTGGTTCCATTCCTGGGAAGCCTGATTTATTTCTTGACACTTGACTGCAGACAGCTAGGGCTGAAGAAGAGGCAGAAGGGCAGTGTAACCAAGGGGAATGAAGAGCGTCACCATTTCTCACGGGTTTCTTTGGTAGTTGGAACCTTGGCTAGTTGGTCATGGGATCTGTGGGGCATCTGTTAGCCTCTGGAGTCTAGGCAGGAGCTGTCTGGTGGGCATGTGGGTAGGCTGGTCCCTACTCCATAGTTGAGGGCCCTCAGAGAAGTCTACAACCCTGTGGGGTTCAGTCCCCCAGACTTCCCAACTGTGAAGATGGTGCCCTTCTCCTTGCTCCCTGCCACCCAGAGTGTATTAGCTTCATTTGCATCAAGATGTTACATTCCCCTGTTGAGTAGGAGTACTGTGTACCCTGTTGTAGCATCCGTCCCTCAGGGAAGCCCTTCCCGGCCCTGCAGTTCCATTGGGTCCTGTTGCCAAAGATGCGGATAGGATCCAGGCCTTTCTCTTCCCAGTAGATATCTCGGTTGGTAATTATAAATTGATAGCATGCAGCAATTAAGTAATTAGTGCTTCTCTTTCTCACTGTTCTTGTTGCTCTTGTGTTCCCAGTAACTACCCTGGTGGCCAGCACATTGTAGGCACTTAACAAGTTGTAGTTGAGGCAATGAATAAAGAACCATTCATCTTAGTATCAACCTGCCAAGGCCTTGCTCAGCATCACACATCTATTAGGAACTGTATAAATATCTGTTGAAAAATGGCATCCCCTGTCTGAGTTCCAGTTTTCTTAGCCGAGAGTCTTCTCTGGCAGCTTCCGCCACGCCTCATGCTGGGAACCCAGGGCAGTCAGTGTGTCTGAGTAACTGCGCTCACTCAAGAGAGCAGATACACATGAAAAGCCAACTACCACATGCTAGAAACATTGCTGAATGTGATCTAAGAAACAAAGTCTAATTAGGGATTTTATAATACATTCAGTTTCTTGGGAATGGAACCCTCTTTATAACCTGCAAAGCTATTCAGGGTTGGCACTGTCACCCGTAGTAGGTGTTTTTCAGGAGCACCTGGTGGATACAAACGGGGGGCCACTTGCGCTTGCCTAGGGGCCCTGCGGTTAGACAGAAAAGCAGTATGGGCCAGATTTGACTTCTTGGGTCTAGAAGTGAAGATATGCATAGAAAACATGTGACCCCTGGCCCAGCCATTGACCAGCTGTGTGACCTTAGGCAAGTCGCTTGGCCCCTCTGGGTGCTTGGGTAATTCTTGATCAAAGGGAGAGAGTTAAACTGTAGTGTCTTCTTCTTGGAGTTACTGGGAGAATTCAATGCATTGTAACAATCAGTAGAGTGCTAGTTGTGCTGGTGATTAAGATTTTCATGCACCAGAGAGATGCAGTTTCATTTTTCTTGGTGCTAAGGCACGAGATTTTTAGTATCTTCCTTAACTCTTTCTCTCAACCCGTACAATCCACCAAGTCCTGTTGGTTCTACTTCCCAGTGTATTCAGGATCCACCCCTTCCTTACCCGCTCACTGCCACTACCCGGGTTCCTGCCATCCTCATCTTTTACCTGGGCTGCTGCAGGAACCTCCTCACTGGCCTCCACCTTTGCCGTGGTCCATTCTCACTCAATACAGCAGCTGAATGATCTTTAATAAAATGAGTCAAATTATGTCACTTTGCCAGACCCTTCCAGTGGCTCTGTGGAGTAAAAGCCAAAGCCCTTCTGTGGCTGCAGGCCCTGGGCTGACCACCTGCACCTCTTCTCTTCTCCGTACCCACTCCTGCCGCAGGGTGTCCGCACTGGCCATCCCTTCCCCAGACACCAGTGACTGCCTTCTGCCCTTGTTTGCCCTACTCTGGTCAGTTTATTTGAAGCTGCCACCCATGACCCCTTCCTTTTCTCCAACCTTCTGATTACCCTCTGCCCTTTTCTGTTTTACTCCTACTGATTACTTTCTAGCATACATATATTTTTACCAATTTATTATACCTAATGTTACCACCCCCACCCCCACCCCCGTTTAATTTGTCATGGCCATGGGGGCAGGGATATATCCCAACTGCCTAGAGCCATATCTGGTGCATAGAAGGAGCTCAGTAAATGCTTGTTGGATGAGCAGATGACTTTCTCCTGATTTGAGTCATGTGTCTCAGCGAGAGAGAGAGAGAGAGAGAGAGAGAGAGTTCAAGGTAAATTTGAGGATCCACAGGATATAGGAAAGGACAGAGAGACACAGATGAGGCTTGAGCTGCCCTGGACCCACTCGTCCTCCTGTCCTCTGGCAGGTGCTCGAAGGTGTGGTGCCGCCTGCAGGCCTCCAGGTCCAGTACACTTGGTTTCAGTCCCCGCCGAGGCTGAGCACCTTTCTGCAGGGTCAGTGGGACCAGTTGGTAATTCAAAACAATTTATATATTTGAGTTAACATGCATATATAAAACATATGAAATACACAGTCATGCGTTATGGAGTAACATGCATTTGATAGTTGTATGTATAACACTCACGTGAATTAGTAAGAAAGACTACAAGACTCCTGGATATTTGAGTGTGCAGAGGGCTTCCCTTCTCCCTGGGTTTGTGTTCACTCTTCCCTTCCAGGGATTGAGAGAAGCCCCAGAAGTGGTGAACACTGGTGATTTGGAATCTCCGCCAGTAGATTGGACGTTGACGCATAGTAGGCTTTCAAGGAAATATCTGCCGACCGAATAAAGCAGTGATGGATTACTTAAGGTCAATTGTTATATTTTGTCCAAGTACAATTGCCAGTGTAGGCAGTTCATCATTCATCTAAGCAACCTCATTATCTGTATTTCCTGAGAAATAATGACTAACGGGTTCAACTGTATTTGCTGGTTCTCTTGCTCTGTGCCAGAACCTGAGCTGGGTGCTGGAGATACGGTCACGTGTGAGATGTTGGCCTTGTCCAGGAGGAGCGCGTGGCCTGGGGAGGAGACAGGCGCTCCTGGAGCCGTGGCCCAGCCCCATGGAGTTGGTGAAGGCACCGGTGGTGGTGGTGTGTTAGCAATGCTAGAGAACAGTGAAGAGGGACGGGTCAAATCTGGTGGGGGAGGGGGCCATCGAAGTCTCCAGAGAGGAAGCAATTATTGAGTTTCAGTAGGGGAGGGGGGGTGGAAAAGGCAAGATCCTAATTAGACCACCACAGACATGTGCTGCACCATGTCTGTGGGCTGGACCGGCCGAGGCGCCATCTTGGAAATGCCCCCTCCGGGAGGTTGGCCCCCTCTGTGCCCTCAGAGCGTGGGGGACCATGAGCCCCCCACATTTGCTGTGGTACCCCAGCCTGCACGAACTTCTGGCTCAGCTCTCTTATCGAAGGAAGGCATTTTATTCTTTAAGATCAGGCAGCCAGGACCCAAGGAGCTGTTTTCCTCCATTGTGCAAGCATGACAAATCATTAATTTTTGATTGATTTGCTTAGAATTATGGGCGCCCCAGCATTCTTTCCGCCGCTGAACAGCTGTATAACAAATGAATATATCAGTGTGCACAAAAGATGGGAGATCTAAGAGAAGCAATTACACTAGCCACCCTCCCCCACCGTCACCCCTTCCCGGGCAGTGAAGGGAGGAAATTTTACCAGAAATTCCTCAAGTGGCTTAAAGGGGGAAAAAAACTGCCTTTTTTATAATTGAATTAAATCTTTATCTCTTTATCTTTTGCAGCAGATTTCCAAACACACACCAGTTCCCCGTGTGCTTGGGTTTCATCCATCCAGGAGGGATCTTTAATAATGAAATTTCAACTCGTGAATTAAAACCAAAATGAAAAAAGGGGGGGGAGCAAATTCTACCCCTCCTCTTTGCTTTTTCTCTCTCTCTCTCTCTCTTTTTTTTTTTTTTTTTTTTTTTTTTTTGGTTGCTGCTATTTCTTTAAGATTTTGGAACCATACCAGTGCACTAAATGTGACCTCCATAACTTTTAAATTAAGAATTTATGCTGGCTTGAAATTTATGAAATATTTCAGCATGAAAGAAAGCCTTTTTCCCTCAGGAAAATTGAGCAATAAATCACAGCACTGTGGATTTACTGCCCTAGAGCCAGCGAGAGATAGGATTTTTTTTTTTTTTTTGCTTCATTCTGAAAAAAAAAAAAATGTAATCATATAAGACAGCTTAGCTGCTATCCTCCCACTCTCTAGAATTTTTAATTTCAGCTGTTTCTGCTTGGATTTATTTCCAATATTCCTGCTCGGCTTTTCAATTTCCTCAGTTATTAAATTTTAATTCAGTGCATTAGCATTTAAATTAAAAAAGGGTTTATTTTATCGAAATCGTTGGCCAGCCCCCATCCCGTAGCACACGAATTGCCTGTTTCTGCCATTTGCACAAAATGTGAAATGCAGCTAATGTATTACAACTTACATTTGCACAAATTTAGAAATAAAATTTCTGGGTTTGGAATAATATTTTCTTTCCAAGAAAATCCTTAATAAGAGAATGGAAAAGAACAACTTAACATTCATTTGGGAGGGAAGAGGAGGGTCAGATAAAACTAAAAATAGCCTTGCCCGGGTCCTGAGGAGAAGCCGGTGAAGACGGAAGGGATGGGGCTAGGAAGGGGGAACAGGTACCCTTATGGGGAACTGGGGGTCGGCTACCTTCACCCCACCTATGTGAGAGTGCGCATGGGGGGTCTCTCATGGCCTGCTGTCCTCCAGCACATGTCATGGGACACAACGGGGGTTTGGTTAAGGTCGGGTCCACCTCACATAGAATGCCAGAGATGAGGTAGAGGGGCAGAGATAACCTGGTCTAACTCTCATGTTCCTGTCCTCATTTTTACTCGTGGAGAAGCTGAGGTCCAGCGAAAGGAAAGAGCTTGCCCAAGGTTCCAGGTGGGACCCAGACAGAACCAGGGCAGGAAGTTGCATTTCTTCTGGGAGTACATGGCCCTGTGGTGGTGGCAGCGGTAGAGTTTCCATTACTTGAGCGATTACTACCCATACCTGGCCTGCGCTTAGTTCTTGACCTGTGTCATTCTGACCGGCTCTTTGGACAGGACCTCAGGGCTGGGGGGTCTGGTGGTTGCTCAGGAGAGACTGACTTGCTGCATGGGATTCAGATCAGTCCTGAGACAGACTGGGAAGACCTGGTGCTGTCCAGGCCAGCTCTGTGGCTTGCTCTTCTGCTGTGCAATCTGACTGTTTTTCTGTGCTTCAGTTTCCTGGACCCAACAAATGGTGGCCTTTGTAACTACATATATCTAGGGTTGTTAGTCCAGCTGAGCCCATGCTAAGTACTTTCACATGAGTTACTGTAGTTAAATCTTGTTTAAGTCTCATGGCAGCCCCCATGAGTTAGGTCCTGGGATTACTGTATTGCCATTTTGCAGATGAGGAAACTGAGACCTTGCAAGTACAAGTGACTTGCTTAGGAACAAACATACAGCTAGAAAATGGCAGAACCAGGACCTGAACGCAGAGATGCCTGACTCTAAATCCTGGGCTCTTAAATTTTGGTTCATATTGAGATCGAAGTCACACTGGGTAAAGGTGAGTTTGTGGTGTTGACTCACGTGCATTTGCTAGTATTAGGCTGTTTGGACCTAGGAAAATAGCAGTGTCAGAGGTGCAACTGAATTCGAACAGTAGGGATCATTGTGATGTATTGATTGATTGATTGATGAGGACGTAGACCAAGTCAGCCTATCCCCTTAGGGGTCTCTACACCTGAGAGTTTGGCGCCTTTAGCACTGTGGGCTTCAGCTGGGCCTGAGAGGGGCCCGTTGTTGTGGTAGTACTAGCCTCAGTCAAGCCCAAATGCTGTGATTGACAGGTGCTGCGATATTACCATGTACTTTCTTTCTTTTCTTTTCTTTTCTTTTTTTTTTTTTTTTTGTATTTTTCTGAATTGAGAGGCGGGGAGGCAGAAGGACAGACTCCTGCATGTGCCCTACTGGGATCCACCAGCATGCCCACTAGGGGGCGATGCTCTGCCCATCTGGGCCGTTGTTCTGTTGCAAATGGAGCCATTCTAGCATTTGGGGTGGAGGGCATGGAGCCATCCTCAGCGCCCGGGGCCAACTTTGCTCCATTGGAGCCTTGGCTGCAGGAGGGGAAGAGAGAGACACAGAGGAAGGAGAGGGGGAGGGGTGGAGAAGCAGATGGGCGATTCTCCCGTGTGCCCTGGCCGGGAATCTAACCTGGGACTTTCACACACCGGGCCGACACTCTTCTGCTGAGCCAACCGGCCTGGGCACCATGAGCTTTCTTAGACATCTTTTACTTGTGCGCGGCATCCTTCAGATCCTAAATGGACATTTCACACCCTGCTGAGGTAGTGCTCCTTTAACGGCTTCCTTTTCCCCCATGGTGCCACCTCAGTCTCTGCCAAGGGATTTGTTTTGACAACTCTTTGAACATGTTTAGCATTTTGTCTTTATTTTATAAAAACTGGGTGGAAAACAAAGGAGTGTCGCTAGCAGTGATACAGCGCTCAAGTATCATAAGTATTGTAGAAGGGAAACATAGTGGAAGATGATTAGGTGTGCTGAAAGCAGAGAATCCCTGCTCCGCCACCTGTTCACTGTACTTGAACTGGTCCACTCTGTGTGCAATTATGAAGGAAAAGGCCCCCCCAAAAAAAAATAAAGAAAGAACAACATTTACAAATATGTATGACATGCAAAAATAAATGCCCAGAGTTTAGTCTAAAAGGCGAGAGGTCGTTTGGGGTTTTACAAATTTTTTAGTCCCTCTCGGGGCAGAATTTCCATCCCCAGCCACTCCTGCCTCTTACGCTATGGACGTGAAAACCATGTCTTCCCTCAAGTTTACAGACAAGTTGGGGTTTACAGGATGTTGAGCAAGGCTGTAACTGATCCTGTTACTTTGCTCCCAGGGAGATGCTATGCAAACCATTTTCTGCTTTGTTTCTTCTGGAATAATATGCCAGCATCCCATTAATTTCTCCCACCCAGGCCTTGAACTTCTTCTGTCTTCCTTATTTGTCCTTCACCTTCCACTTCCTTCACGCGGGCAGTGGGGGCAGTGTGGGCTCACCCCGTCTCCTGATTGGCTGTCCTGGATGTTGCGGGAGATAAAATATTACTGAGCAGAGGAAGGTGGTGGGCATTGGAGTGGCCCAGACCTGGACTCGTAGCTGTGGGCGTTGGTTAAATGACTTAAGGACTCTGTGCTTCACCTATAAAACGAGAGTATTATAGATATGTGTTGGGGGATCTATTGAGAAGCTTAATAGGCATTCAGTGTCATATACTAGCACCTGCTGGGAAGTTCTTCAGACGTAGCCAGTCTGGATGCCCACGGGGGGCCAGGCTGGAGGACTGGGTATAAGGCAAGAGGGGGAGGGATATAGACGCTGGAGAACCAGGAATGTCAGCTGTGGTTGACTGGGGCCATGTGGGACTGTGTCGCTGGACTAACTGGTTTTTGAAGAGAAGCTGAAATGTGGCCGTGTGTGTGTGTGTGTGTGTGTGTGTGTTTTGTGGGGTGGGGGGGGTGTGAAATTATTTTTACGTATTTACTCTTTGGGTTGAAGTCTGCCATCTGGTTTTGCCAGTTTGCAACTTCCCGTAAGCTCTCATCTAAAGGTAGCTGCCGCAGTGTTTATTTTCGGCAGTCACTTCTTTATCCACGGTGCTAAAATTTGAAAAGCTTGAAAACAAACAGAAAAGATGTTTGGTAACTGACATTGTGGCAGAACTTGACCTAAGGGAGAAGAGGCTGGTTGCCGCCTCCATTTATCCCGCGTGGGGCTGGCGGCGTGCGCGTCACTCTAGAAATATCAATGTGCCCGCTTACCGGGGGCTCCCCAGACTCCACCAGGGTTGTTTCCAAATATAGAGCCCTTGTGCCAGCATTACCTTTCTAAAATTGGAAGGATTCTGAATTTGGGGACAAATGTGTGCCAGAGTCTTCAACCTACGTTGTGTGAACTAGGATCACGATTGTTATCCGTGTTTTCACAAAGCTAGGGAATGCATCTTCACCCAGGGGTGGTGGAGAACCTGGGTGCCCCCCGTGTCTGCAGGTCTCCAGGTATTTGTCTTTTGGTCCTCAGGAGACTTCAGGTGGCTCCCTCTTTGCCCAGGACCTCAGTCTGTCCATCGGAACCAGGATTTTATGATTTCTGAAAATTTCATTTGGTTCACCTTATTTCCCCACCCCCCACCCCTAAATAAAGAGATTAAGAACCAGCTCTCTCTTGCCTCCCTCTGCTCGGAGGGTTGGGGGACAGAATATTTTAACGTAATGAGATTTCCCCCCTCTGGTTGGTAGGAATAAATCTGCGGCTACTGTTTTATTGGAAATCCCAGCTGAAAATAAAAATGGTGCAATTCAATCTCAGATTTAGCTGGTTACTTACTTTTCACCGAGTCCCCAGGGCTCTGTGGTTGCGGGGTTTGTGTTGGCAGTGGGTGCTCGGCTGGATTTAAAGGGCCAAGCAAATTTGAGTTGGGCAGGGGGGCGGGGGCTGTGCTGACTCTCTGTTACCACTGGGGGCAGATTCTCCCCTGCCTGGGAGACGGGAGCAGAGGGTCGTGGCCAGCTGCCCCCTGTGTCTGGAGGCTGGTGTGGAGCCGCAGCCTGGTGGGGTGGCAGCGGGTAGAACCTGTGACTTCCCCCTTGGCTCACGCAGGTGTGTTGGGTTTCTTTTGCAGGCTGACGGAGCCAGTGCGGCTGGGAGGAAGAGCACGGCGAGCAGGTACACCCCCGGCCCCACCACCCCGGCCTCACGACGAATAGCCGCCTCTGTCCACTTCCACCTAAAATGATGGCTGTTGCAGGCCAAGCCCCTTTGCTGAGAAGTATCCATACCTGCCTGGAAGGTGTGCCGTTGTGGGCGCACTCTCCAGCCTTCCTCGTGTCTTCTGTGGACACTGGTGACCGGAACCAAGGATGACTCAATCCTGAGCGGGCCGTTGGCTGCTAAAGTTGGGGGGGGGGGGCTTCAGGGTGAAGCACAAGACTGGGCAGAAAGTCCTGGGTTTGAATCTTCTGCTGCATTGTGAACTGCAGGGGAGCTAGGCCCAGCCCGGTCTGACTCCAGCCAGACTAACTGGAGTCCGGTGCTTGTTCCCTGGGACCAGTCCCTGCACCGCCGGGGAGCGAGATGCTCTGCCAAGCCTGACGGGGCGTCTCCTCCCCCTTGGGGCTGGCAGATGAGGAGGGGTGGTCCCCAGAGGCAGGCTGGGCTCATTACCAAAGAGGGTGGGAAGAGATACCGGACCCTGGCAACTGTTTTCGGCAGGGAGTGGAGGCAGGTTGAATGCAGGCGATGACACCAGGCTGGAGTTCATGGTGACCCGCACAGCCCAGCACCGGGTGGCTCCCACCTACCTCCCCAATGTCAATTTCCCCCTCACTCGGTCTATGTTGGCTTTTCTGACCTCCTTTCTATTTATCTAACACTCTTTCTCCAGGGTCAACCAAAGTCATCTATAAAGGGTCAGATAGTAAATATTTTACTCTTGACAGGCCATAGTCTCTGTGGCAACTTTTTAACTCTGCCCGTGTAGTGCAAAAGTGCCACAGGTAATATATAAATACACCCACGGCCATGGTTTGCCAGCTGCTGGCCTCAGAACCTTTGCAACTGCTGGTCCTTTGCCTGCATTGTTCTTTCGTCGGATATTCCCATAATCAGGGGCCTTTTTCAGCCTTCAGGTCTTGATTCTGTCCCCCCTTCCCAGAGAAGTCTTCCCTGACCCCCTTTCTTCTTCAAGGGCTGTGGCCTGATGATGCTTCTTAAATATTTCACTTATTTGTATCTTTTTCTCTGCCCCTCAAGTGCCAGCTCCGAAGGCAAGGGTCAGGTCTGTCTTGTTTACTGCTGGGGGCTGGCCTGCAGCAGGTGCTCAGTCAGTGTGTAGGGGCTGGATATGCTGAATGACGGGGGGGAAGAGGTGGGAATGATGTAGGGATATGGAGTGTGGGTGGTATAGCAGGGTGGATGGCCAGGCGTGGGCCTGTGAACACAGGTGGTGACCCGTGTCATGACCAGCAGCTGCCCCACACCTTGTGTCCCTCTCCTCTGCCACTAGAGGAGGGATTTCGCGTGAGGTGGGTGTATGATGCTGTGGCCGGCAAGACAGTGGGCGTCTTTAGACAAGCGGAGCCTGGAAGTATGTCCTGGAATGTCCGGGCTGGCAGGGGCCTTGGGCTCCGTGTGGCCCCCTGCCTCTCGTTGTACACATGAGGAGGAAAGGCCCTGCTCAGGGTCACGCGATGAGTGAGTGGCTATGTCAGGCCTTGAACCTGCCCCAGCCAGGTGCTTTCTCGATGCCAGGAGTATGCCCGGGTGGCTCTGGCAAGCCTACCCCAGCATCCTCCCACAGTCATTGAGCACCTGCTAGGCTAAGCCCGGTGCTGTGTGCTGTGTGCTGTGGACTCAGATGCACGTGAAGCTAATTTATTCCTCCAGTGGACATTTGGGTGTCCGTTGTGTGACGGGCACTGTTCACAGTGCTGAGTCTACGGTGGTGAACACCCAGCAGAGCTCCATCTGTTTCTCGTGACCCTCATGCAGATGTGGTCCTCGCCTTCATGCATGAATCTGTCCCGCACCAGCACACTGCCTTTTGATCAGAGGGCAGCAGGCGGGCTTCCCCTAGTCCTAGTGGCTGCCCGAAGCTGTTTTGAGTTTTACCAGCTCGCTGCAGGGGGAGGGGAAGAGTGCTGAGATAGGTTAGAGGTGCCTGCCCAGTGAGGGGAGGGGGTTGGCACACGTGCCATCTGTTTGCTCCCCCTGACCAGCCTGCAGGTATGGGGCCCTGTTTATCAAGATGCTGGAATATACACCAGGAAGGGCCAGTCCAAACCTTAGGGTTGTGAGTAACTTGAAGAACTTTCTAATAATAATGACTACCATTGAGTCAGCCCTTGCTCTGGGCTAAGTGACTTACATATAGTAACTTACTGTTTATATATGCAGTCTTTATAACAATCCTAGGGGGAGGTGCTCCTACTACTCCCACTTCACAGATGAGGATGATGAAGCACAGAGAGGTCTATGGGGTTCAGGCTGCCCAGTGGATGTGAGGAGCACAACCAGGATGCTCCCCAAGGTCTGACTTCTCCAGTGTATGTGCTTAAGCACTGTGCCCTCTCACTTCTTGGTATGAAGTGATCAGTTAGCAGGTGTGAGCGGAGACTGTTCGTGGCCAAGGACTGTGCATAGGCTGGGGGCTTGTCAAGAAGGCAGGGGCTCCAAAGGAACTAACAAGTGAGTTTATCGATTCTGTCATTAAAGCTAACAGAGCATCTTTGAAAGGCGAAAGCCGTAATATTATATAGTGACCCGGCATTCAGTCTGAGATGTGGCTTATGCATTCAACGTCAAGAGACTGTCAAGGTCGGCCTTAGCCAGTGCTGGTGAATTTGACCCTGGCCTTGGGTTAGATTGGCCAGGTAGGGTTTAGACTTGCAGACACTTTGTAGAGCAGTAGGGTCACTTAGTCACTGTTGCAGATGGGGAAACCAAGGCCCAAGGCTCCCTGAAGTCAGAGGAAGGCTAGAGGGCCCTGGTCAGGAATGCCCTTGACGGACCGTGACGAGGGCCCCCACTCTCAGGTCCCAGCCGTGCCACGGCGCGCTCTGTTCACCGCGGGGTCGGCTTTCGTCTTAGCGCCTTCCTTTTGGCCCAGAACACCTAATTTTGTTACTTCTCCAGAGGGCCTCTGGCTGAACCCCAAAACCAACAGCACAGGCTGCTAAGGAATTAGTGTTAAATTGAGGGGGACAAGGAGAGGTGGTGTTTTTGATCCTGAGAGACTGCCAGATGTGGTTTGGTTTACTTCCTTGTAACTCGGCCTGGGTCAGTTTTACAGGACCGGTGATCCCAGCACTGAGGTTAATGCTGACCTGGGGTGCAGGTTCAAATCCTGGAGCGTGACTGTAGCCGAGCCCCACTAACTCTCAGAGGCACGGGGGCCGCGGGCCCTCTGCTGGGAACATTCTACAGGAAATGCGGTTTTTATCATCAAGGAAATGCAGCTACGGGCTTGCTGTAATGAAGAATTATACCCCCCCCCCTTTTTTTTTGTCTGTTGAAGGTTTTCAGAGCTGGAAGGACTCTATAGGTAATTCTGGTCCAATGCTCTCATTTGGAGATGAGGGAACTGGGGATAGAAGAGGTTAAGGGACTCATCTGTTCGCTGTGTGTGCCAGGTGCCTAATGAGTGATCAGGATCAAGTAGACAGGGAGATTGTCGGGGTGGGGGAAGACGAAAAACTTGAGTCTCGGTCATTCATTCCACGCATACTTCCTGAGCACCTGCTGAGTGTCAGAGTCTGAGCTAGGGCCAGAAATACAGCGGCGAATAAAGCAGACAGAGCCCCTGACCTTGTGGAGCTGATGTCCTAGTGAGAGTGGAGGAGGCATAGTGTAAGTACATGAAATATGTGGTCTGTCACGTGGTAAACAGTGCGACGGGGAAGAGCAGGGAGGGGGCTTAGCAAACCCGAGGGAGTATTACATCACCAGAAAGGTGGCATTTGAACAAAGACCTGAAAGAGATGAGGGACTGAGCCAGTTGTTCATGGGGGAAGCACATTGCAGGCAGAGAGAACAGCAGGTTCAAAGGCACTGGGGCAGGAATGTGTACATCATATTGGAGAAACGAAGGAGGCAGCTGAGGCTGTGCAGGGCCTTGGAGGCTGTCATCAGGCCTTTGGTCTTTATCCTGAATGAGGCAGAGAGCCACTGGAGATTCTGAGCAGAAGAGTGGCACGAAGTTGGTTTTAAAAGAATCGTTCTGGCTGCCAGGAGGAGAGTAAACTGCAGGGGGCGAGATGCTATAAGACGTGCTGCTAAGGGTTCAGGGCAAGCAGGGTCTTAGAAGGTAGGCTTGGAAGTGAGTCTCTAAAAGGTTATCTTTTTCAGGCCTAAGGAAACCAGTTTCACAGAGCTTCCAAAGTGCACAGCCTCTTGCTTGGTCCTAGGAGGGGATGGGATACCCATTGTCCCTGTGGCTCCCACTCTCCATGCCTGATCGGCCAGGCATCAATCTCTCTTGTCCTCTCTCCAGCCTCCCTTAAGGGCCGAGCAGCTTAGTACAGAATTGAAGAGCCCAGACTGCCTGGGTTCAGATCCTGGCACTGTCCACCTCCTGGATATGTGACGCTGGGCTACTTACCTGACCTCACTTTCCTCATCAGTAAAATGGACATTGTGTTGCCAGTGACAATAATATTAATAATTTTAATATTGCTATTAAGGATAAGAACAGGTTAATAATAATATTAGTAAATGTAATAATGATTGATGTCTTCTTGGCACAATGCCTGGCCCATTGTAAGTGTTCAATAAATGCTTGTGTTTATCACCATATCACCCCTGTGCTGGATTCCATTCCTAGGAAGAGATAACAGTAGGGCAGTCATTTCTTGTAGAGCCTGGACAGTGGAGAGGGAGCTGGAGGTAGGGAAAAGGGGGGGGGATGGAGCTTGTATTTGTTAGGGGCCTATCACAATCTAGCTACTGTGTTATGCAGTTTATATAATATATATATATAAACATCAATGACTTGATCTTCTGAGGCAGTGATTGGCATCCCTCTTCCTTGGGGAACTGCGAAAATACTTGTGCGATGTCACTCAAATAGTCAATCAAATGGCTTTGGGCCAAGCTGAGTCTTGTCTTTAAAGCCAAGATTTTTCACCAGTGGACCATTTAATTTGATAGCTGCATGTGTGTGGCTGCATACTTATTTTTTGAATAACACATTCTTGTTGTTTATCATTTCAGGTTTCAGCAGTAAAATAAAAGTAGCCCTAAACAAATGAACTTCATTTGTACAAAAACGCTCAGTAGCAGCAGGCCCGATGTTATCAGTGACCAGTGCGGTATTATCTGAATGAGTTACTTGAGAACTCTGGGTGTATTGTAGTCAGGCTGCGTCCTGCATCTTGACTAGAGGTTTATGCTCCTGATATCGGAGCTTATTTAATTTCCAGAAATGTGTATTCACACCCTACCAAACTTTCGGCAAAGTTGGACCACAAAAGTCCTAAATTGCAAGCTGACTCTGAAAGTTCGGTTCCAAAGTGGAAGGGGGAGGGGTTGCTTCTTTGGTGGGCGGAGTTCAGTCTCTGCTTTATCACTTCTGTTAAACCTGAACTCTGCAAAGAGGACAGAGTACTGAAAAATCAGACACATCCTTAGATCGGCCCTGTGGAGAAAGCCACAGAAACGCAAACTGACCTCATGCACGTCAAAATCGGTGAATCGCGTTAGCCAGATGGCACGGTGGCTCTCGAGCTTGGGGTGGTCCTGCAGAGTGAAGTGGTAGGTCTCTCGGGCACCTCTGCCTGGTCCACCTGTGCAGCCAGATGGCACGGTGGCTCTTGAGCTTGGGGTGGTCCTGCAGAGTGAAGTGGTAGATCTCTCGGGCACCTCTGCCTGGTCCACCTGTGCAGCTCGGGCCTCCCACCTGTGCTCCTTGAGCAAACTGTGAAACTCCTTGCGAAGCTGTGGTGATCAGTTCAGTGGCGGAGGTCTTGCCTTGTCCTGAAGAAGTGCCTGTTGAGCGCCGTGACTGGGATGACCCGCCCTGTTCACTTCTGGAGGCCCTTCGTGACAAAGGCCCTTGATCAGAGAAAGCCACTAGGGAAGTTTCCACAATTTCATGGTCTGGCTCTGCCAACAGAGGAGAACAATCCTCTCTCTTGGCTTCAGCTTCCTCCGGGTCCCGTGCAACCCGTGATGGTTAAGGTTGTCAGAAAGAGCACATGATCCAGTGTGCAGATGATGTTTTATTGAGTTGTATGCTTGAAACCTGTATGGTTTTATTAACCAATGTTACCTCAGTAACGTAAAAAATAGGAAAAAGAATGTCAATATGTTCCAAAGCCGTCCCGATCACTCCTGCCTTTCCCTCCTGCAGTGAGCATGGCTGCAGTGTGTGTCCCGGCTCCTCTTTCTCGCTGCCGTGGGGGGGGGGGGGGGGCGTGCCCTCCACGCCTCTTGTTTAGATAGGGCCTAAAAACCCCTTCTCCGTTCATTTAGTAGGAGTCCTTCATGCATGGCCTAAGAGCTCATCTTTTCCCTAGTTTCACCAAATTTTATATTTTGTCTGGCAAGTGCTTGGTAAGGATGGGAGAAAAAGCAACTAACCTTTATGGAGCCCTACTGTGTGTGTGGCGCCATGCTGGTACTTTAATCTTCTACACAGCCCCTAGTGGTTAGTGTTAACATCCCGGCTTACCCATGAGGAGTGGGTGGTGTGTGCGGTTAAGGAGCTTGGCGAGGGTCCGTGCATCTAGTTTACCATCCTGATACCTCGGAGAGGGTCTGTGCTGTGTGGTCAGGAGCTTCGTTTGGGTGTCAGGGGCTAGTGGACCCTGCGCAGTGAGGGACCAGGGTTCTCACCATAGAGTGTGTGGACAAGAACTGGCTGTACATTACAGCACAACCTTTAGTCTGTCGTCAGCTGGCCTCAAGGACTGGTGGGTGGAGCATGGAGGGGAGGAGGCCAGATGTAATGCCAGTATGGGATGGCAACTGGTCATCTCTGGGCATCAGTTGGCAGTATGGGCAGGGCATTGGAGGGAAAGTGGTCCTGTTGGATAGGACCTTTCATTTCAAGGAGAAAGCGGCCAGAGGAAGGATGGTAGCTAAGTCACAGCCTTGGCAGGAAATTTCGTTGGTGCCAGAGGGAGTGTATTTATTTTCTGTTCCTACATCATCCAGTACGAGGGCCAGCTTAGGGATTGTCTCAGTCCTCACCGATGGACTTACCTGCCTTCTTGGGTCTGCTCTGGACCCATGGGTGCCCAGGAAGATACAGAATAGTAGGCATGGGCTCCTCTGTGGCCTCCCATCCCCACCTGCCAGGGAGCAGGTTCTACCCGGACAAGAATTCCTGAGTTGGCAGCATCCCTCCCGATGGATCTATGAGGGGAACATGGTCAGGTGTGTCTTCAGGGAGCAGGGTACCTTGCTCACAGATCCAGATTGCGCCACTGCCAGACCCGTTGGAAAACGAAAGCTGTGCTTTCATTTAAGACGCTGTTAACAATTTTTCAGTGACCTGGGCCAGCCTTCCATATGCTAGGTCACCTGCGAAAGAAATCTCCAGCTCCACCCGGAGGGCTCCACCTGCTCAACGTCGGAGTCTGGGACTTGACAGCATTGCTCCAGACTCCTGCTTTTCTCTATTTTGGGCTTAAATTAGCCAGGGAATTAATTCTTACTATTTAAATCTTCATGCTGTCTTTCTGAACTGCGGCATTACCCAGCGTTGTGGATGACTGACACCATACATTGAAGACAATTAAGTGCCTAGGAATTACCTCAAACTAATGGTATATTTATGCATTGTGGATTATTTTGAATTTCTAGTCTGTTAAGAGTTGTTTAATAGGTTAATAGTTTTAATTAATCTTTTCTACTTGACTATTTATTAAAATACATCAGTGGTACAGGACAGAAATGGAAGTGCAGACCATTCTGAGGGTTATGAAGGCCTGGGTGGGGGCGTGATGGAGTGAAACTCAGGCGGAATATTCGATACAGACGCAGGCCTCACCACCGGGGTTTGTGGAAACAGGTGTTTTGCTGTAGGTTTCCTCTTTTGGTCCCTTCGGGCTAGTGAACGTTGAGCGACCTTTATCCCCATTATGATTTCCGTACTTGCAGCTAAAAACAGGAGCGTCTTTCTATCCAAAGGACACGTGCGAGCACAGCAGCCATTTTAAAACATGCCAAGGAGAGCTGGAAGTCAGCACTGAGCACAGAGCCTGTGCTCTTTTCTCTGTGGCAGAGACGGGTCCCTTCATTTTAAGCCTCTAGCATGTGCCCCGTTCTGCCAGGATACTGTGGGTAACGTAGGAGACAAAGGAATGAGTTCCCCATCTCCTGGAGCTTCTGCTCATTAGCTCATTTATTTGTCCATTCATTCAACAAGTTGATTTTATTATTAACTTTTCCTTTAAGAAGACAGAAGTCACCCAAATGATCAAAAAACCCAAGAGTTGGAATTGGGCAGACCTGGTCAAATCCTGCTTTTGTCACGAGAAAGCTGTACGATCGTGCAAAAGTCGCTTTGCTTCTCCGGTCCTCGGTTTTCTTATCTGTCAACAGAACTGCCTCCCCGGTAAGGCGTCATGGAGTGAAGCACCGCACCTGGGACGCCGCAGCCACTCGGGACGCCTCAGCCGCCCTCGTGCTGATCAGCGTCCTTCTCATCCTCGCCGCCATTATCCTCTCTCACCCTGCAAGCCAGTGTGTTTATGTTGGGCTGTTTCCTGTTTGCATCATTCGGCAGATGTTAGCTGCCATCAGCCAGGGGCCAGACACAGGGATACAAAAGGCAACGTGGTGGAGCCCTTACCCCTGGAGGTCTCCCAGAACCAGGCGGCATCAGGCGGCAGATCGGAGGGGGCATTCCGGGAACCACTGGTGTGAGACCTCAGCACCCCACCTGGGGGGGCCCGAGGGAATGGCGACCCCGCATCCGCGGGAATGGGTGTCTCTTTGTAACATCAAGTCATTGCGTGGTACGCTTTACACTTATGTGTGTTATATGTCAATAACACCTCGAGAAACCCAGAGGCAAAAATAAAAGCAGGTGTCAGAGTATTACTAGGGTACCCTTATTTTGGCATTTCAGAAAGTAGGAGGAGTTTGTTACAATTTACGGAAATTTCCGTTGGGAAGGAAATAGATACGACTTAGATACTTCAGGAATCAGTGTCACTTATTAAGTTGGCTCCTCGGAAACATCTCCAACCTGTGTTACCCGGAGGGAGATGGATGGGACATTGCTGTCCTTGGTTCTGAGTATCGGTTAAAGCAGTGAAACCATCATCAGTTCTTTGGTGGGTGGAGGTAGAGGGAGACAGCTCAAGGGCCGCACTGGCATTGACCTTTCCAGGGCACGTGCCTTGGATCCTTAAATGCATGGGTGTTACTGACCACCTCCCACAGCCAGCACTGCTGAATGAAGGTGCTGCAGTGTGACAGTGAATTGGTGAGACAAAGTCCCCATCCTGTTGCAGCTTATGTTCTAGCTGGGATTACAGACAGAAAGAGGGTGAGCAGTAACAAGTATGTTAGATAAACACAGGGTAACTACTGAGCAGAACGCGTAAAGCAGGAAAAGGATGTGGCGTGTTGGAAGCCTTGGGTCAGCAGCAGCCAGGGCATCTCCACTGGCACTGGGATGTTGAGAACAGACCTTACAGAGTGGGGAACTCTAGCCATGGAGGCATCTGGGCGGGGGCGGGGGGAGCCTATTCCAGGCAGGGGGAAAAGCTTGTGCAGAGGCCCGAGGCAGGACTTTCCCTGTGTCCTCAGGGAACAGCGTGGAGACTGGCGTGGCCAATAAGGGGAACGAGCAGGGGAGAATGTTAGCAGAGGAGGTCAGTGGGCTCGTGGGGCACGTCTCGGAGAGCCCTGTGGCTGTTGCTGTGGGTGTGATGCAGAACCGTAACTGGACTTTGAGCCCAGGAGTGACACGACCTGACTTATTTTCATGGGATTGCTCTGGCTGCTCTGTTGAACATCGATTTAGGGGCGTTGGGACAGGGTAGGAGTCAGGAGACTGGCTGTGAGGTTATTACAACAGAACAGGAGGAAGGAAGGCGGCTTGGACAAGCATGGTGGCCGTCGGTGTGTGAGGAGTACTCCGGTTCCGGACATACGTTGAAGATGGGAGTTTATAATATTTGCTGGTAGATTCAAGACGAGGATAATTCCAGGGTCTGAGCCTGAGGATCTGGAGGGATGAAATTGTTAGTAAAAGAAATGGAAAAGACTATACTATTTACTGGTGGCGTCATAGACACAGGGGTTAGTGGGAAGAGCACTGGGGTAGGGGTCAGAAGAACTGTTCTTAGTGTGGAAAGAGGGAGGGATGTTGCAGCAGCTCAGTTTGGGCCTGTCACATGTGGGTCCCAGCCCCGTGTGGGTCCCAGCCCCGTGTGGGTCCCAGCAGGTATGTCAGGCAGGCAGTTGGTGAGGCAGGTCTGGAGTTCAGGGGGCAGGTTCAAGCTTGAGATAGAGATTGTGATTCATCTTCCCATAGTTAATAGTTAAAAGCATGACTTCAGGAGTGAGTGGATAAAAACAGAAGGTTCTAGAACTGATCTTTGGGGCCTGTGAACGTGTAAGCCTTGGGCTGGTAAAGAGGAGCCAGCAGCAGAAGGCAGGGGAGAGGCCAGAAGGTGAGGCCCAGCAGCAGAGAGCACAGAGCACAGTGGAGAAACAGCTGGACGGGGCAGAGAGGGTGGCTCGTCAAAGGATGGGGTCATCGAGGACCAAGAAGGGACTGTCGGGCTGAGGAGCATGGAGGTCACAGGAGGCCTTGGGAAGAACAGCTCTGGGGGAATGTGGGGGGAGGCAACAATTTCATTGGACTTAGGAAGCTTTGCCAAGGAGGGGCCCACCGACATCAACAAGGAGATCACCGTTTGCACTCAGATCATTCACTGGGAGATGGGCAGGTGGCTCAGGTTGGAGGACCTGGTCAGTGGTCAGCCCCTGCGGCCTGGTAAACACGGCCCGCGAAGTCATGCCTGGGTGTGTGTTAATTCATTTCACACCCCATGCATCCGTGCATGTTCCTGGAGAGTGTGCTTAAGCACAGCTTGAGGCCAGTTAACCCTCATTCCTAATGAATGGAGTCTTTAATGAAGTTGTATTCTGGAGGGAGTTAACCGAGTCATTATTTACACACTGTGATTAGAGGGTTTTTCCCCCCCTACATTGTTTCAGGTGGCTAAAGCACTAGAGTAAAGAAGCAGTAGCCTTTGGAGGGGTGGGTTGGAAGGGTCCTCAGACTGAGTCTTGGGGTGCAGATGGAGGCACTGCTCCCCATCCTGTACAGGCAAGGAGATAGGCACATCCTGCTGGACAGAGGTCCGGCCTTGACCAGGGCCTTAGCCGCCAGATTTAGCTCACTGGCTGTGCGGATGTGAAAACTGAGTCAGGCAGGGGCAGGACCAAAGTGTGGTGCAGGACTTGGTAGAACATCAAGCATTAGCATTTTTTGGTGGAGTGATGTAGAATTTGTACCCAGAAACAAAGTTGTCTAATTTCTGGGCACCTGGCATCTCCGAGGACTCGTTCTCCAACATGGCCAGAAATGGCGTTTGTCCTTGGGCCTCAGATCCGCAAATTGATTATCTGGTTGCGTTGTCTTGGGCTGCAGGGTTGACGGATCAGCTTCAGGACAGGGGTGGGAAGGAGCGTTTCCAGACCGGGCTCATCCCCGGCAGTGGTGTGACCTCAGGCGTGCGGTTCCCTCGCCATGTGTATTGTCCCTGCTGTGCACTGGGCGCCGTGGATGTGAAGGGGGCTGTGCTGTGCTTCAGTTTCCGCCTCTGGGTGACAGATGTGAGGGGGCAGGTCTCAGCACTTGCAGAGCCATCTGGTAGGACCCAGAGGGCGAGGTTTGTTTTTGTCACCTCTCCAGGCAGGCTCTGTGGGCACTGGCCAGATGCAGTGACAGGGATGTGTGAGACCAAAACAGAAGAGACCTGAGGGTCATGGAGGGCGGTTTGCAGACTTAACCACTTTGGAGCTTCCTTCAAATTTGGTCTTAGGCAGTGTGTTAGTTTCCTGTAGCTACTGTAACACGCGACCACAGTCTGGGTGGTCTGAAACAACAGGGTTTGTTCTCACTCAGTACTGGGGGCCAGAAGGTCAAAGTCAGGGTGTTGGCAGCCACACTTCTCCGGCTCCGGGGAGAATCTTCTCTTTGCCTCTTCCAGCTTCTGGTGGCCGCAGCGGTCCTTGACTTGCGGCCTCATCGGCTCCGCTGTGGTCATGTTGCCGCCACCTCCTTCTCTGTATCATCCCTCCCTCTTCTGTCTATCCAGTCTCCCGTGTGTCTCTTATAAGGACTCCTCATTGCCTTAGGGCTCAGATAATCCAGGATGATCTCATCTCAGAATCCTTAAACGGGTTACATCAGCAAAGAACCTTCTTTTCCAAATAAGATCTCATTCACAGGTTTTAGGGATTAGGACTGTGAGCATGTATTTGGTGAGGCTGCTACTATTTACCCCACTACAGGGAGAAAGAAGCCCAAATCACAATACGTTAGGGCAAGCTGTGCATATCAAAGGGTGAGTGAGGGGCTGGGAGCCCTACTCAGTGCCACCCTCCTCGCTCAGCCTCACGGATACTGTGGAACCCCTAGACCTGTAAGGAACACACTTTGAGAACCGTTGCTGTAGTAAAAGGTGAGGGCTCTGAGAGAATTCCTTGGGCAAGGACCCACTTGGTCTGGCTTCTCTCCCAGCATTCTGGCCTGAGTAGTAGCCAGCGACCACAGACACTATACTTACTGAGAAATATCCTTTTAGTGCCCGGATTCAGATTTTTATGTTGAAGTGTGACTTGGGTTAAATATAAAATTCATAGCATATCTTGAGCAACTATTTTGTAGTTATCTATATATAAATCTATTTTACAGAGACACAAATAGAATAGATTGTGGCGTGTCAGCATGTAGATAGATTCCGAGTGCTTTTCACTAATATACCTAATGATTCGTGCTGAGAATATCCAAGGGCTCCACCGTACATTTAAATGGATATAATTAAAATAATGGGCTCTATTTTAAAAAAATGATACATGAAAAAGAATTTTTTTTTTTTTACAGAAGTTAGAAGGAGCTGTACCACTAATTCAAAGTGATATAAGTACTCCTGTGATTCATTGTTATTAGGACACCTAATTAAATGCAGAGCATCCAAGAAAAGCAACATTTGGACTTGTAAATCTAACCCATGAAGCCAGGGAAGAGAAGATGCCCGTGTCCTCAGCACAGCAAGGGCTCAAGGGTGTTGTATTTAAGGGAGTGTCTGTTGTGTGTCATCGTGATTGTGCCCATGGGCGAGAGGGTGGCTCACGTGGTTCCCAGTGTAGAGCGTAACTATTGCCTTGTGGGACATTCAGGCAGGTGGGACACTCAGCAAGGGTGGTCTGACTCCATCTCAAGTGCACGGGGCAGGTTTCCCTGAGGTGGGGATGTCATTCTCATAATGACCTCTATCATCTATGGAAATCTACTCTGTGCCAGCTCCCTGGCTCATGCCTGCCCTCCGCCCGGCAAAGTTCATGGTAACGGACAAGGAAACTGAGGCTCGGAGAAGGGAGTCTTTTTCTGAAGTCACGGGACGTTCAAAGGCCCAGACTTTCTGACTGCCAGCAGCTCCTCCCTCTCACCAGGATATCACGATGCTACTGAGGTTGTTGAGAGCACGAAGAAACACTGAGTCCGTTCAGACGGCATGGTCAAGTGCTCACAGGACTCGGGCTGAGCTGAACACTGGCGGTGAAGAAAGGGCTGGGGATGTTCTGGGTGGGGAGCCAGTCTGTGTTCTTCCTTTCCCTCCCCTTCCCTCTCCTCTCTCTCTCTCTCTCTCTCTCGTCCTGGGAAGCACTATGCTGCGGCAGCCAGGGTTAGGACCAGCAAGGGCCAGGCCGGGAAGAGTTCTCGGCTGCCTGCCCGGTACCCCTACGCATACCCAGACCTGTGGACTGTCCTTGCTGGGCTGGCATTGAGGATCAGATAGAACCCTGGCTTCGATCTCTGTCCTAGTGAGCCGCAGAACGGACAGGGCTGGCTGACCATTAGCACCCACGTGGTCTTAGCTAGGGAATGGATGGGAATTTCAGCCACTTCTATCACCCGTTTCTACCAACACAGTCGTTCCTGTGAGTTGATTTAGTCTGGGTTTGCATTTTTGCAGTTGATCATCAACATGGCCTGTGGAGAAGGTGTGGAGGTTCCTGCTTCAGGGATATGGAAACAGGCTCAGAGAGGGTCAGGGTCATGTTCCGTGTTGCCAGCTAGAAGGTAGAGTTGAGATTTGAACTCTTGTCGGTCTATCTTATCAGCTCCTGCACTGAAGTCTATGTCGTGTAAGACCCTTCTCTGGGATCCTGTGCATTCTTCCCTCTTCCACCCCCTACAAGACAGTATGTACCCATAGAACTTGTCCCTGGCGCCTCTGTCCTAGGTCCTATGCAGATATTGTCTTGTTTTCTCTGCATGGCGGTGCTGAGGGGTAGGTGCTGTGATTACCCATTATATGGGGTGTGAAGACTGAGGCTCGAGGCCGGGTGGGGGGATGTGAAGTCACTTATGCAGAAACCCACAACTTGAGAGAGGCAGTGCGGAGATTCGGCCGGGACGGTCCAGCTTCAGACCCTGGTGCTCTCCCCATCTCAAGTCGTCACGTCCACCCTACCCCCGCCAGGCTGGCGGCCAGCCTCTGCCCCGGGGCCCCCGTGCCAGGGCGCTCCCTGACTCTCAGCATGTCCCTTCCCACTGCTGGCTGGCTGGCAGGAGTAGTCTTCCTGCCTAAAGCCATAGCTGTCCCCTTGTCACTTCTCAGACCTGTCAGTCCTGGTTATGCTACTGGGCCTGTCTAGACTCATAGGCTGGGATGGTATCGGCGTGACCCTCTCCCAGAGAGGCACTAGACCTTAGCAGGGGGCTCTAACTCGGGATATCCTGTGGCGGCAACAGCCGCCAGAAGAGCCAAGCGCCTCCCATTTTCCTGTTCACTACTAGCACCTTGGTCCTAACTCTGGTCCGGATGCTAAAGGGCAAGAATGGATGGAGGTGGGGCTGCCAGGGTGCGGGTGGGCCAGCTTCCCTCTGAAAATCCCTGTCCCCGTCTGGGTACGTCGTAGCTCAGAGCCAGAATGCCTGTATCAAATCTTGGTTTCACTTCCTTGCTCCCGTATGACTTTGGACAAGTTATTTCACCTTGTGTCTCAGTTTTCTTATCTGTAAAACGGGGATAGTACCAGGGCTCGCCTCACAGGGTTGTGACTGAGGACGAGAGGAGCCAGTGTGTGAGAACAGTGCCTGGCACAAAGGGAACTCTGTTGAAGTGTTTCTTAAATAAATAAAGGGAACGGACGCTGAGGTGATCGAATCCTCCCAGGTTTCGTTTCCTGCTGAGGAGAAGGGCGTAAGGTCAGGGTGTGTCTGCCCGAACGTGGCAAGCACACTAGGAGAAGGCGTCACTGGGCCCACTGGGTGCCAAAGATGTTCTCTCAATTTCTTGTTATGAACAAGAGTAACAGTGACCGGATCTTGAGAGCTATTGCAGCCAGGCCCTGTGCTAAGTGCTTTTCAAGTGTTAGTTGGTTGAAATCCGTGTAAAAACCCCTGTGAGCTCCATTTTGCTGATGTGAAAACTGAATCTCAGAGGCTAGGGAGCTGGCTCAAGGCACACAGCAAGGAAGTGGCTGACTCGATAGCCCTTGCCTCTGGTTGGTGTCCCCTCTGCCTACCTTTTCATTCCTGTCCTGCTCATCTGAGTCCTGGCCCCCAGTATCAGTCAGCTCAGCCTGCCATAACAAAATACCTTAGACTGGGTATTTTCTCACAGTTCTGGGGCTGGAAGTCGGATCAGGGTGCCAGCGTGGGTGGGTCCTGGTGAGACCCCTCTTTCTAGCTTACAGCCACCTTCTCTCTGTGTCCTAACATGGTGAGGACAGAATCAGAGAGAGAGCTCCCTCTTCTATGCCACAATCCTATGGGACTGGGGCCCCACCCTTATGACCTTAGTTACCTTGTAAAGATCCTGTCTCCAGATACAGTCACATTGGAGATGAGGACTTTACCATATGAATTGAGGAGTTGAGGACATAATTCAGTCCTTTTTACCTCCCTGGTGGCCTTTCTCTGACCCTTTCTTAGTTGGGGCCGTCCCTCTCTCTCTCTGCTCAGTTTTTCCATGCTGGGAGGGACAGCAGACCGTGATGAAACCCATGCTGTCGTGATAGATGGAGCTGGAGCCCAGAGAGGAGGGTCTTGTCCAAAGTCACGCAGCAAAGTCCACTGTGGTGCCGGGGAGAGAACCTGGGTCCTGCCTCCCAGTTGGTGTGCCCCAGTGGGTCTTGCCCGAGTGTGCCTCGAGTCTGGGCCTTGAAGATCACAGAGCAGTGCATCTCTGAAGCAGTGAACAGGGGTGGTCGTGGCCCCGGGCGGAAGCCCCAGGCCTGGAATACGACGTGATCTCCCAGCTTGTGCACGTCTCAGAATCAGGAGTAGTGGCGACAGTCCCCTGCCAGAAGGATGGGGGGCCCTTATGATAACACAGTTCAGGAGTAGATGGCAGGGACTTGGCTTCGTGTCTTGACCTGTGACTAATTGTGTGCGTGGCTCTGGGCAAGTCACAGCTCCGCTCCAGGCCTCAGTGGCCACATGCCCTGTCCACCTCGGTATTGAACTCTTACCTTGAGGATGTTTTTCGTATATTCAAAGAGCCACCTAGAGGCCAGTGTGTTGGGGGCCAAGTGTTGGCTCCAGGACACTGCAACCAAGTGAGCCTTTTTGGCTTAGAGTTTCCCCATCTGTGAAACTGGAACAGGGAAGAGCTTGGATAGAGCTCTAGGCCTTCTGCCAGGAAGCGAAGGGAACAGCACCAGACACTTTGCACACATCAAACCGCTTAAACCCTTGCTGCTCCACGTGCAGATGGAGGATTAGCATCGCCAGCCTCAGTGGGCACTTCTTAGAAACAGAGTCTCAGGCCCAAGCCCGGACCTGCTGACCCAGAATGTGCATTTTACCGAGATTCTCGGCTGATTTGTGTGCACACTGAAGCTTGAGAAGAAGAGTTATTGGGCATGTTTAGACCTCTTTAGACCTCAGCTTACCCATCTGTAGAAATGGATGGAGTTGGAGCCAGCCCCAGCCCAGTATTTTCAAACTGTGCTTCTTGGGGTCCCAGCAGATCTGCAGGGCCAGCCGTGGGCCCATGTGCTTCAAGGAGAGGTTCCGTGTGAAAGGCGGGTCTGTAGCTAAAGATTTTGCAACCCCCTGAGGTGGTGGGCTCCCAGGTAGGCTAGAGGTAGTTATGGGGTCCACGCTGACCAGACTTGCTTCTTTCCCAGGGAGCGCTTGAAGCGCAGCCAGAAGAGCACCAAGGTGGAGGGGCCCGAGCCCGTGCCGCCCGAGGCCTCGCTGAGTGCCGAGCAGGGGACGATGACGGAGGTGAAGGTGAAGACAGAGGTGCCCGACGACTACATCCAGGAGGTGATCTGGCAGGGTGAGGCCAAGGAGGAGAAGAAGGCGGTCAGCAAGGACGGGACCGGCGACGTGCCCGCCGAGATCTGCGTGGTGATTGGCGGCGTCCGCAACCAGCAGACCCTCGGTGAGTGACGGCCCGTCTGGGGTGGTTGGGGCTGGGCCCAAGTCCTGGGGAGCAGAGGCCCGGGATCTCTGTCCCTCCCTGGCTGAGGGCCTTCTTCAGTGGCTGCCCTCTGCCCTCAGGGAAAGAACTGGGCTCCTTAGACTTACCTTTGTCCGCACGGCTCTGGTCTGGACGTCTTCTCTTTCTGCCTGACTTGGCAAAAACCCTACTCATCCTTTGAGACTCGGTCAGGTGCTTGGAACTTCCTGTGGACTGGTGAGTCCTTCGTGCTCTGGGGGCTCCTGGGCCCCAGGTGGGTCTAGCACCGCTCGTATGGCCTCGTGTCCTAAATGCCTGTCTGTATTTCTCCCCCCTCTGCCTGACTGGGGACTCGGGGGCAGCTCCCAGTGCAGGTCCTGCTTAGAACACATGCTTGGTCAGGATGGGATTGGTGACAGACTGGTACTTCCCCCTGCCTCTTGTGATCTGCGCCAGGCTCCGAGGAGCCATGGAAATGAGCCGCTTAGAAATCATCTCTCCCTTTGCTTTCCAGCAGGAGCCGGGGGATACCCTTCTGGGGCTGCCTGCGTTCCTGCCAGGTTCACAGAGGCCCAGCAGATATGTTTATTTAGCATAAGGAGAGATGAGCCAGACAGGCAGGTGGCGGGGACCGTGTCCAGCTGGAGCGCCCATGCCTCTCGTACGGAGAGGGGTCACTCCTCAGCTGCTGTCGAGCTGTAACGAGCTGGGGAGACAGGCTCAGTGTGGCCAGCTCTCTGGACAGACCACATGCCAGAAATGAGACTTTCCATGTGAATTCTTTTGGCTTTAAATGTTGGCAACTAATTCAACTTTTGAAACATGCCAAACAAAACATGTCTGTGAGTCTTAGCCATTCCATGGGCCAGCAGTTTGCAAACCCTGGTCTGTCAAATAAAGTCCACATGCCTCCGCCTGGCACCGGGGCCTTGCCTCGTCTGCTTCTGAGTGCCTTCCTGCACGTTTCCCAAGTTCAGGATGTTCTTCGAAGTGCTCCCAGGATGTTCTCCCTCCCCGCCCGTCTGTCCGGGTCCAGCTCTCACTCATTCCTGATTTCTAGGCTCACGTCCCATGTGTGGCATGTGGGGCCTCATGGGGAAGTTCACCCGTGTCTCTTTTCCCAAGTCTAGTCTCAAGTCCTGTTGTCTCTTCTATCCAACCTCTGGGAATCAGCCAAGAATTCCCTGTTCTGCCTGTTTCTCTGCTGGTCATAGCCACCATCAGCCTCACCTGGGTCTTTAGCATCCTGCTGACAACTATGCCTCTGCGTCTCCCTGCCCAGGGGCCTTGGCCAGTGCAGAACACTGAGCATGTCACACCCTGATTATGAACTTGTAAATCCCCACTGTGTCTAGAGTCAAGACCATATATATCATCAAGAATCTCCACAGCCTTGGCCTTGTAGCCTCATTTCTTATTTCTAAGCTCTATGGACTTTCCATTCCGGTACAGTCTGTTCTTCTGCCGCGTCCCTGACCTTTACCCCTGCTAATCGCTCACCCGTAACACCTTTGCCCATTTCCTCATGCCCCCAAATAAGCCATCCTTTACAGCCAACTTTGTTGCCACCTCCTCACAGAAACCTTCCTTGATATCTTCTGGTCGGGAGCGGTCTGTTTCTATTCTGTTCCCTCACTTGGGCACTTCTCATTCATTATCTATCTACTTTAGATGAGAGGTGCCCCGTCCCAGTTTGTCTCTGCCACAAGTGCTCCTGGAGACTGGCGCTCCACGACCTGTCAGTCCTCTGTGCCTGTGCTCTTCACGCCTACCCCACAATACCTAGCAAGGCACTGGTTACTTAGAAGCAGTGTTGACATTGGTGCTGTAACTATCAGAATGGGCTTAGATCAAACCTGGCCAACAGTTTTTTATTCCCAGCACAGATTAGAAAGAAAACTTTTTTCACGGGCCGGATGAAATATTAAAATTTAAAAATGTTCAATACAAAAATCATTCGTTTAAGTAAACAAAATTTTATATATTATGTAATTTGTTTATGAATGTGAGTGAAAAATATTTTTAATATACAATATTATTTTAATAAAAATACATTTTAATAAAAATATAATTATATACCATATAATTATCCAAATGTATCGCAGTCAATCAAAACTATTTAATTAATAGAATGAGCTTGAAGGGGTTATATCGCAAATAAAACAATTATTTCATTTTACAAACAGCCTGGAACATTTTCAGTTATAAGCTGCAGCTATGGTCTATGCTACAATGCCACTTGATTCAGCACACTTGACCACAAAAATAATGAATTGTTTGACCTTGGGTGCGCACTGGCAAACTTCTCCTGAAAGAATGTGGATTTCACATCGCCGCTAAACATCAAACAGTTCATATCGAGTACAGATGAGTGCAAAAGTTGTAAATATTTATAATGGAATTTTAAAAAAAAATGAAGTATCACGAATCCATTCGACCAATTATTGGAAGTTAACCCTAGATTATTCACATGCGGAATTTTATTTTGCGTATCACTATCTTCTTAAATATCTCGATTTTCAATAATCAAAGACGCTTCTGCTTCTGAGTAGCTGAGATTTTAAAGTAGCAGAGAATATTAAAAATTTAATTGTGGGCCGCATAAACTCATTACGTGGGCTGGATTTGGCCCGCGGACCATATGTTGGCCCAATACCTGGTCTAGGTTATGCTGCAGTAACAAAGATCCCAAAAGTAAAAAAAGGGATTGTGGTAGCTCAAAACACGAAAGTTTATTTCATAGTCACATCACATGCCCATTATGGGTCCAGGTAGGTGTTCCGCTCTGCTCTGGACCCAGACTAGAAGCAGCCATTCTATGGAACACTGCCACCATGTGACAAAAGGGAAAGAAAGTTTTGGAAGGATTCACACTGGCAATTAACCTGCTGCAACCCAGAAATGAGAAGTGCTAATTCCATGCAGTCATTGGCCAAAAGTACTCACATGTCTCACCAACCTCAAGGAGTCTGAGAAATGCCGTGCTAGCATGTGACAGGCGGGGTGGGGGTGGGGGGTAAGCAGAAATATTTGAAGAGGACGAGTGACTTAGCCCAGTGCCATATGAGAGAAGACTCTTCTCAGGGGCCTGTGACTGGCCTCCGTCCATTGGTATTCATTCCCCAAGGCTGAGGACTTTTAGCTACTAAATGTGTTGGTTAACTGAGGAGAGGATATGTCCTTGCTCATGGATGGTATTGAGACTCACTGAATCCAGTACCTATTTATGTCCTTCACCAGGAGATGCCCAGAAGGGTAGTTGAATTGGAATCTTGGGATGGACCAGGCAGTCTGGGTTTGGCAAGAAAAGCCTGGAGCAGCCATACTAGGGGGGCGTGGGGAGTCCTCCCCGGGCCAGCTGCCTGCTCAGCGAGAGATCCCAGGGCCCTTGGCTTCATGTCAGTCACCACGCGGGGTTCCGGCCCAGCTGATGCTCAGCTGCAGGGCCCTTGGCCTCACTGTGCCTTAGCGTCCTCTTCTGTTAAATGAGGCTGGCCACCCAAAGGGTGTGGGAATCCAAAGAGGCAGTGGAAGGGAACGTTGTTGTACGAGGAGAATGGCTCTAAGGACTGGGCATGAATCCCGGCTCTGTGACTTAATAGCTGTTGTACCTTGGGCAAGTTACCTGACCTCTCTGTGCCTCAATTTCACTACTGCAGATTCACTGGTCTGTGCAAGGATTCAATAAAGGTTATGTATGTAAAGCACTCAGTATTGTACTTAGTAAATGGTTAACGTTTCTTAGTACTAATATAAGACTAAGTAGTATTAATGGTATAAAGTACCTCTTCAAGGGAAAAGAGTAACATTTCTGCTCCCCTCCCCCAACTTTAAGAAATGAGCCAGTGTGATCTAGAGAAGAACATGGGCTGGAGGAGAAAGATGGCCCTGGACGAGGTGTCAGAAGACATGGGTTCTAACGGGGCCTCGGTTTCCTCATAAGGGTGGTCCAGTCCTGAGAGCTCCTTCCACCTCCCTGGAATTCAGGGACTTTTGAGTATCTTGTGGAATTTCTGAGTTCCCTGCTTTTGACAGACCCTTGTGCAAAGGTATAAAAGTCACAGCAACAAGTTGGAAGTGGAACGACCATTTTGGAGCCGTGACCAAACAGGCCCAGGGTGCTCCCTGCCGGTCATGGCTGCTCCTCTCATCCGTTCAGCCTGACCTTGCTGAGGGTGTAGTGTCTGCCAGGGGGCAGGCTCAGAGGAATGTGGCTGGACCTCAGCTCCAGGAAAGAAAACCATTTAACAATAATAACAACAACAACAAATCGATGTTAAAATGGAACCTTTGAACCCATCTAATCACAAGATGGCAAGTCAGTTTTATCTCATGCGCCAAGTCCAAGGAATTGCTGCTGGCTTGTAGGAGTCTGTGTTGAAGCTTCTAAAGCAGGGGTCCCCAAACTACGGCCCACGGGCCGCATGCGGCCCCCTGAGGCCATTTATCTGGCCCCTGCCGCACTTCCAGAAGGGGTACCTCTTTCATTGGTGGTCAGTGAGCAAAGTATGGCGTCACTCACGTACAGTACTACTTCCGGTGACACGGGACGTACGTGTCATGGCTCCAGAAGCACGTCACATCACTTGTTACAGCTAGCAGTGACAAATATGAAACCAGACATTGATCATCTCATTAGCCAAAAGCAGGCCCATAGTTCCCATTGAAATACTGGTCAGTTTGTTGATTTAAATTTACTTGTTCTTTATTTTAAATATTGTATTTGTTCCCATTCTGTTTTTTTACATAAAATAAGATATGTGCGGTGTGCATAGGGATTTGTTCATAGTTTTTTATAGTCCGGCCCTCCAGCAGTCTGAGGGACAGTGAACTGGCCCCCTGTGTAAAACGTTTGGGGACCCCTGTTCCAAAGGTGGCACGATCGATTATTGATGTCTGCCATGGATGTTAAAGTGGTTGGTGGGGTTCACATGCTATATAGATTTGATGCCCTTGTCCCCCTCATTTTATAGAAGGGCAAAGGCCTGTAGAAAGAGTTGCCAGAGTTGCATAGCAGGTTGGTGACATTTTCTCCCACTTTGTGGAGACCCTGCTCTGCCTCACAGCATCCCGTCCCACCCACTTCTCTAAGGGGGACAACCCGCAGGGGTTTTGCCTAGGGTGAAATGCTGGTTAGAGCTATCCCTGTAAATGAGCTGCTGCCCCATGTGCTTCTGTGTCCTGGTGGCCAGATATGAAGGAATTAACATGTTCTCAAGGTAGTTGGCAGAGGATTGAGGAGGTCCCCAAGAGCCTCCCGAGTGGCACACTCAGGGCTCAGCGCCGGGCTCTGTTGCTGTATAGCAGCGGTTCTCAACCTGATGGGTCGCTACCCCGGCGGGGGTCAAACGACCAAAACACAGGGGTTTCCGATGGCTTTAGGCGACCCCTGTGTTTTGGCCGTCCGACTCCCGCCGGGGTCGCGACCCACAGGTTGAGAACCGCTGCTGTATAGAATAGCGGTCCTGTTTGGTCAGCCAGCGCTGTGCCATGAGGAAATCTCCCGCTTGCCTGCTCTCTGAGCTTCGTCCCCTTTGCCTCACTCCCCCCGCGACGTCCACATTGGCTCTTTAATAACCACCAGACAAACAGTGTTCCCGATGACACAGATATTATCCGAGACACTTCTGATGGATGAGTCCAGGTCGTGGACACATGGATGGCATCTGGCAGCTTCTCAGGCAGGGAGGTTTCCGTCAGTGCCCAGGAGGCTGGCTGCCAAGTTTGCAGGGGTTGCAGCTTCCTCCCTGCTGCCCAGCAATTCCTTGTGCTGGGAAAGGGTATTCCTCGCTCTTAGAAAGAACGTCACTGCCATTGGAGCCAGTGTGGGGCTTAGGGGCAAGACCTCAAGCTTTCTTGTTTAGCAAGAGCGGGGATTAAATACTGTGACGACTTCGTTTGATAAAACCGGAAGTGAGTTAACAACTGCCTGTTCCCTCCTGCCAAGCTGCAGAATCACACCTGTGGTTTCAGGCGCTCCTCTGTGATGAATGTTAATACACACAAGGGACCACCATTGCTACCCCCCAGTTCTTTGTTCACAGCATCGCCAGCTGATCACTGCATGCTCGCCTAATGAGGTACCTCAGAATCCTTCTCAACACAGTGTACCAAGAAGTCCCTGCCAGTCAGCCAGCACTGACAAATCTGAAGTAGAAAATTGCTCACCATACTTGTCCTGGATGGTGAAGACAAGGCAGGCTGGGTTTACAATAACCAGGACCTCCAGCCCATGGAACATGTCCGGTTCAGAGAGATACGAATGCCCGGGTCCCACCATAGTGGTCAGAATGTGTTACCAAGCATTGGCTCTTCTCTGCTGTGAGACTACTGGTCCTTGGCCCAGAGAGATGCCCAGGGGATGCCCCAGGTGCCTGGAGACCTGGTCGTTCAGGAGTCTCCCTAGAGGTGGTTAAAGAGCCCGTGGAGGCCCTGGCCGGTTGGCTCAGCGGTAGAGCTTCGGCCTGGCGTGTGGGGGACCCGGGTTCGATTCCCGGCCAGGGCACATAGGAGAAGTGCCCATTTGCTTCTCCACCCCCACCCCCTCCTTCCTCTCTGTCTCTCTCTTCCCCTCCCGAAGCCAAGGCTCCATTGGAGCAAAGATGGCCCGGGCGCTGGGGATGGCTCCTTGGCCTCTGCTCCAGGCGCTAGAGTGGCTCTGGTCACGGCAGAGCATCGCCCCCTGGTGGGCAGAGCGTCGCCCCTGGTGGGCGTGCCGGGTGGATCCCGGTCGGGCGCATGTGGGAGTCTGTCGGACTGTCTCTCCCCATTTCCAGCTTCAGAAAAGTACAAAAAAGGAAAAAGAAAAAAAGAAGAAAAAAAGAGCCCATGGAGGGAGCGAGTAACCCGGCTGAGCTCCTCCTCAAATGAGAGGTGTGGGCCAGCAGGTTATTTCCAGAGAGTTAACTGACTCAGTGTCGGGAGGAATGTCAGGCGGAGCTAAGGGCTGCCTGGGCAGGGGTGCTGTGGGCCTGGGAGGTGATAGAATCTGTTTTGGTGGAAGAGGCTGGAGTGGACACATCCCAGGTAGCCTCAGTCAGTGTGAGGACGTTACCAGGAGGTGATTTCAACTCAGTAGTAGGAAGGACTTTGTGACTATGGGAGCCATAACCGGATACAGGCCTGTGAGGGAGTGAGTTCCCGTGCTGGAGATGTTGGAGTGGAGAGGGTCACTGGTCAGGGTGCAGGAGGGGGAGTCAGGGATCGCCTGGGAGACTGGATCCTGCAAGGGTGTTTCTACGCAGTGAGCCTTGAGCACCAAGGGATAAAGGTGTCCCCACATAGGCAGGGTGGTGGGGGGAGGAGGGGCAGGAAGGACGGGGTGATGGAGGAGGGGGCCCTGCCACAGCTCTGGAACGAGCAGCAGAAAAGCCGACAGCCATTCAGACAGGGCCACGTGGGTTTGGTCTGTGACGAACCCGGCAGCGAAGGTGCCAGGTCCTGCTTCATAGTGCCAGCTGATAGTTAGTTTCCTGTTCCAGTAGGTTGTTGGCAGGGCTTGGCACCTGAGCTTGCCAGAACCAACACTCAGCTCTTCGCTGTGGCCACTCAGAAAGGAGGGGTTTGGCCACCCTCCCAGGTGCATCTCGTCTCTGCTGAAGACTCTTCTCCTGGAGGTCCAAGATGGGAAGGGGACTCCAGTGGGAGGGTCCCCACTGGCAAAGGCCCGAGGGCTCTAAGCCAAGAGACTCAGTGGGCCTTAGACAGGCCCCCTAACTTCTTCGAGCCATACTGTCTCGGCGGATCAGTGGGTATAACAAAACCTGCCAGCAGGTTCTTTGGGAGCAGAGTGAAGTAAAAGGGTGTGAACTTGTTCGTCAAGGGCGACAGAAATGCCAAACACATAGCAGTGCTCTTAACCGAAGCCTCCGGTGTTGACACATCTGGCGGTATCAGTGGATTGATGAGAATCTGAAGGACGTATTACGGCTTCACGTTTCTTTGTTCAGTATTTCCTAAAAGAATTTTGAGAAACGATATTCTCTTCCACATTTTGGAGCTGACATAACATTTTAATCCATTTAAGTAATTACAGAAGATATAATTTCTGGACTGTTGTGTAAAAGAAAAAATGGCGTTTGGAAAGAAAATTGTGACCCACTCTTTTACGTCTGTCCAAGGTAATCCAGACCTCACTGCTGCTCGCTGTCTGCCACCGTCCACGCAAGAAACAGACAGACAGGCCCTTCCTTAACAGTCAGAAATTTTACATCTTTCCTCTTTCTCCTTGAACTCATATTTCCAGCCCACTTCCCTCACAGGGTTTTATCCTAATGTAATATATTTTTTATGCTTGAGAGTCTTTTATTGATCACCGTTTCACACTCATCTCCCACAACAAGATGCATGCGCATTGAAATAGAAATTTCTATAAAAAAAATTTGTTCAGATCATAAAGCCCTATATTTTAAGCCATTTTTTTTCCAGATCGAGTTGTTTATTAGCCTACAATTTGCCAAAAAACAAATTTAGAGCAATCATAAATGTACAAGTAGAAAATGATCAAAAATGCACCTTTTCATAAAACCGTCTGGGCTTTGTTTCTTTTTTTTTTCAATTGGCTGGTGTTTCTGCGAGTTACTGTTTCTTATATGTTGAATGAGACAGGATTCAGCATTAATTTAATTCCTTTGTTTTTGGTTTCATATATCTAAGTGCTTAGAAAGCTCTATCACGTAAATATGGAGCCAGGGGTGGGGTGGAGGTTTGCATTAACGGTGTCCCTCAGTTCTTTTTTTTTTTTCTGAAGGTGGAAACGGGGAGGCAGTCAGACAGACTCCTGCATGCCCCCGACCAGGATCCACCCGGCACGCCCACCAGGGGGCGATGCTCTCTGTTGCAACCAGAGCCATTCTAGCACCTGAGGCAGAGTCCACAGAGCCATCCTCAGTGCCCGGGCCATCTTTGCTCCAATGGAGCCTTGGCTGCGGGAGGGGAAGAGAGAGACAGAGGAAGGAGAGGGGGAGGGGTAGAGAAGCAGATGGGTGCCTCTCCTGTGTGCCTGGCCAGGAATCAAACCCGGGACTTCCGCATGCCAGGCCGACGCTCTACCACTGAGCCAACCGGCCAGGGCCTCCCTCAGTCCTTTAACTCCAGATTGTCTCCAAAACTTACGTGGGGGCTTCTTATCAGACGTTATTTTTTATTTTTTATTTTTTTGTATTTTTCTGAAGCTGGAAACGGGGAGAGACAGACAGACTCCCACATGCGCCTGACCGGGATCCACCCGGCACGCCCACCAGGGGCTACGCTCTGCCCACCAGGGGGCGATGCTCTGCCCCTCCAGGGCTTCGCTTTGCCGCGACCAGAGCCACTCTAGCGCCTGGGGCAGAGGCCAAGGAGCCATCCCCAGCGCCTGGGCCATCTTTGCTCCAATGGAGCCTTGGCTGCGGGAGAGGAAGAGAGAGACAGAGAGGAAGGAGGGGTGGGGGTGGAGAAGCAAATGGGTGCTTCTCCTATGTGCCCTGGCCGGGAATCGAACCCGGGTCCCCCGCACGCCAGGCCGACGCTCTACCACTGAGCCAACCGGCCAGGGCCTCAGACGTTATTTTTAATGGTCTCTCTGACAACTCCATTAGGTTTTTTGTTTGTTTGTTTGTTTTTGAGAGAGAGAGCTAAAGACTTGGAAAATACTCAAGTCACAAGAAAGATCGTTCTAAATTTGACACCAGTGTTTCAGACCACAGCTTTGCTTGGATCCCTGAGATGATTGTCCCCCATGGATGACACCAGGGTGGCATTAGGGGGCATGAAAGAATTGCCTTCAGTGTCCTGTGTGAGAAGAGAGGAGGGGAGGAGAGGAGAACCATAGGGTGGGGCCTCCTACCCCATATTCTGTGTCATGGTGATTTTAGGAAAAATATATCTGGAAGTTGATGATTGAAGATTAATTATCTTAAAACTGCCTGTGCTCACATATCCCTAGAGGATCTGCACTCTACTTGGAAGATCTGGTCCAGAGGACGTTTGTCCCGAGGCCAAGCCCCCGGGAGCCTCAGGAAACCCACGCATCCATGACTGACCTCTCCAGGTCCGCTGCTCCCCAGCATTTGATCTGTAGCAGCAGTTGCTGTGATGCTGTGATGCTAAATACAGGCCTGTCTGTTGTGAGGGCTGTCTCGCCGTCCACCCCCACTTGTGTTTTCTCTTCTCCTTCACCTGCTCTGCTTGTCTGCCCTGTTGCATTTTGTGTGTCTTGAGACGTGTCTCAGCTTAGCTGGAGCTAGCTGGGTGCAAATGATCCGAGTTGAGGGTTCCTGCCCACGTTCATCAGGAGACCTCTGCCTTGGTGTTGGCCGCTTCTCCCTTACGTGGCCTCGGGGACTACACCCAGCTGCCCTCCGCTGGTCTCACCTGGTCTGCCCAGGGCTCTCAGGGAAGGAGCTTAGCCAGGTTCTCTACCAGCTGTCTCTGGCTCTTGAAAGTGGCCCTTGGAGAACTGTGCTGGGACCAGGCATGTTCGGGGTGCTGATGCCCTGCAGCATTCGGGGGAGCCCCAGGACTGCAGGGACTCACGGCTCCTTCGGCATCCAGGGGACCTAGCACGGTGGCACGAGGATGGCCCTAGGGCCTGGTGGCTGCCTTTGAGCCCAGTTCCTCACAGACTGCCAGCCATGGAGCTCCAGCCTTGGACCAACTGCCCCGAGAACTTGGAAGCTCGTCGTAGAAGTGGGTGTTAAGTTATCCCAACCATGTGAGGACTTCTGGGAAGATGAAGGGTAGAAGTGAGACCTGGGTGTCCTCAATAAGTATTAATATGAACGGGCACCATCTCTTCTTGGTGTTTTCCGGAGGCTGATTCCGTGGCAGTTACTTGTATCAGCTTTGGGTCAAGGCAGGTCTGGGCCACCTTGGGCGGTATGTGTCACCCCTCCAATCCTCACTCACCTCACCTGGAAATGGGGACAATAATTGCCTTCGTCTGCTGGACTGGTGAGGGTGAACCGAGCCGATGTGTGAGAAGGTGCCAAGTCCAGACCCCACTCGCACTCGTTGGCTGTGTGAGGTGGGCAAGTTGCTGGCACATCCGGCCGGCCACTCCTGCTTCCCGCCCTGTGCACTGAGGTCAGAGGCCAGGCCTGTGTAGGGCCGGAAACTTGGTCGAGAGTGATGGTGACTGAGGACAAAAAGCTAGTTGGGGGACCCAAGAGTGAGGAAGCATGCCAGGCAGGGCGTCAGGCCTCAGGGACGGGCTGTGTGCACAGTCCCCAAAATGCCCTTCTGTGAGTCTCACTGCCCCATCCAGCGTACACGGTGGCCCTGGATTCAGGTCAGTATTACTCGGTGACAGATGAGTAGAACACCGTGAACTTACTGAGCCCCTGCTCCGCGCCTGTTGTGGGGCCAAAAACTAAGAATTGTACAGTCTGATCTCTTTCCTCCCCGTGTTCATATTCTTCCCTGTGAGACAAGACGCACATAAAGTCACGGGGTGACAGACTGCTGGTTCCACGCGGGGGTCAGGATGACAGCGGTCCCTCGAGTGCCCCACAGTAGTGAGGCGACGATGCCGTCTGTGTGTCAGCAGACTTGCATGTTGTATCTCATCGATCTTGGCCTCAGTGATGAGATGTGGGGATCGTACTCATGTATGCCAGGTGAAGAAACTGAGGCACGTCCGAGAAAGGCATGTGCCTGTGACCAAACAGCGAGGGGGTGGCAGAGCTGAGCTGACAGTCTGGCTCCAAGCTCAGGGCTCCTTTGACTTGACCTGATACCTCGAGTCCACTCACCAGGTATCTGGGCTCATGGGGAGGACACCATTCATTCAGTCTCCACATCGCGGCTCTTACGTTACTCAACATTTTCCAATGAGGAAATGGAGGCCTGGCCAGAAAATGGAAGAGCTGGCACTCTGTGTAAACCAGGGATTCTCATGCCTGTTGCTGGGCATCAGAGTCCCGAGAGGACCCTTTAGAAAAGGTAGGTTCCTAGGCTCCTGGCCACAGCCATGCTAGCTAGCACACTAAGGCTGGAGGGGGCCAGGGCCTCCGTGTGTGCAGGCTTGCTGGCCTCTCTGTTAGGATGATGGGGCCAGGGCCCAGGTGGTGTCAGGCCTGTGTGAGAAATGGGCAGGACCTCCGCTCCTGGGACCCCTGCCAGGCTGGGTCCGATGGGCTCTGCTTGGCCTCCTGCCGTGGTCCTTCGCCCTGTACACTGTGTGTGCACTCCTTTGCCTTTGACCTGTCTGGAGTATGCCCACTGGGAACCCAGTCCTTTCGCCCTATGGCTGGAGTCAGATGTTTACACCGTATTGTGTCTGTGCATATGAAGGAACAAGACCGCTCCTCAGCCCAGGGCAGAGGGGTGTTCTCCTTGTCAGGAACATCTGCAGTAGCCTTGTGGACTTCCCGGGGGAGTGTAGGGCCGCCCCTGTGCGTTAGGTACTTCTGGCCCCATTTTACAGGTGAAAAGACTGAGGCCTATTGTGTCTAAGGAGACTACCAAGGTCATGCTGCCGGTACGTGGCAGAACAGAGACAGGGATCCAGACATATCTGATTTGAAGCCTGTTGTTTTAACGTCTGTCCCATCCTAGCAAAGACACATAGCTAGAAATTATTCTAATGCATTCAAATGGCAATTTCCTTACATGGTTGCAATTCATTACTTATTGTAAAGGAGCGCTTTTACATTCATCTCCTTTTTCAAGGTATAAGTGAGAGTTACCTAGAGAAGCTGCCTGCTCTGTCTTACGGACTTGGAAACTGACGCCCAGAGATGCAAATAACTCTCCCAGGGTCACTCAGAGAGTTGAGGCAAACTGGGAGCTAGACCCAGGCCTCTTGACTTCCTGGTCAGTGATGACTCTGCTGGTCCTTGCTGCCCCTTTGCTTACTGGGGACAAGATGCCATTGGACGAGCCCTGCCCTTGTTGCAGTTAGCGGTCCCTGGAGGCATTCCCGCGCGTGCTGGCGACTCACGGTTGTGTGCATCAGGTGCGGGCTGAGCGGTCCCTTTCTTTCCTGTTTTCCAGGGTCCTATGAGTGTGGAATCTGTGGCAAGAAGTACAAGTATTACAACTGTTTCCAGACCCACGTGCGCGCACACCGAGGTGAGTGGCGTGTCCCTAAGGCAGAGGTCTAGGGCCGCACCTCCCTGTTCCCTGCTTGTTGTTCTACCTGGACCCCTCCTGAGTGACTGCAGAGACCCTCAGAGCCTGAGCCTTCTCTCTGTGTAGTGGGAGGGAGACCCACGGAGGAGAGGAGTAGCCCCCTTTCCTCGGGGGAGAGCACCCAGGGGTGGGGGCAGTAGGGCATGCCACCGTCTGCATGCCTCCCGGGTCCCCTGCCTGCTCCGCCACAGGCCTGCTTCCTCCCAGAACGCTTCATTGTTGCTCAGTGTCATCTTGTGTGCTCCCGGGACAGCCCTGGAGCGGGGGCAGGTGGCTGTCTCCATTCTGTTGGTGAGGACACTGACGCTGGAGGGAAGGAGGGCTGGCGCTTGACCCTCCCTGAGACTGGCAGACAGGGAGGGAAGGCCTTGGGTCAGGGCCTTGACCGTCAGCGCGGGGCCTGGGGAAGGACCAAGAGGCTCAATTCTCTGCACCTTGAGTTGGAAAGGGTGTCCCTGGGCACGTTGTTGTGGGTTCACCAGCCCTTGGGGCCGTGTATTCACCTTCTCATTCTCTCGTCCCCCTCCCTCTTCCCCTCCCTCTTCCTCTTCCTCTTCCTCCCTCAGACACTGAAGCCACCTCCGGGGAGGGAGCCTCCCAAGGCAGTGAGTATTCCCCCCTCCCTGTGGGCTTCGGGGGCAGGGCGAGGGAACCAGGGGTGGAAGAAGGAGACACTTTTATCACACACACCCTCTCCACCAGGAGGCCCCCAGTGGCCTCTGGGAGACACATTATGGTCCAGGCTTTAGGGCCAGAGGGTCCTTAGGAAATTGTCACACGTACCTCGGAACTTTCCCAAAGTGTGTTCTATGACATTCTAATCCTAGGGAAGCTAATAGGTGTTCTGTCGGTGAAGGGTTCTCTGGCCAGTAGCCTGGGGAAACCTGAGCTCTGCTAAGACGAACATGTTTCTTGCTACAGACTTCCCAGGGCCCTTTGCTGCACATGCACACAGGCACCTCCAGGAGGGGTCCCGGCGAAGGCAGTTTCCTCTGTTTTTGACTCCCATTCATGGGTCTGGGGCTCCATAGCCAGTGTTTGGGAACTCCTGCTTCTGAGAGTTATCTCATGAGCATTCATGGGCACCGATCCCTGGGGTGCAGAAGCCCAGAGGCGAGGATGTACAGGGCCTTGGCACCTGGGGGCAGTGTTCTGCTTTGCTGCCCACGGGTCTGGTGAGTAGCCAGCCAGGTAGGCTGGGGTGGAACCGCCCCACCCAGCAACCCTGAGCCCCAGAGCCCGGCAGCTTCACTCCCAGGTGTATCCCCAGCAGAGATGTGTGCCCACGTCCACCTGAGATGAGAACTGGGATGTTCTTAGCAGCACTGATTGTACCAGCTCCAAACCAGAGACCCCCGCTGAGGGTCCAGCTAGGGGAAGGGTTAGATAAGTCATGGTGTGTTCGCATGAAGGACTACAGTACAACAGTGAGAAGCAAAGAGCTACACACAGCGACGTGGACCACTCACGGACACTCTTAGCAAAGGAAGCCCGACACAAGCGTGCTCCTGAGATCTGCATACAGGAACCCTGGGGACACGATTTCATGCTAGAAGCAACGGGATCCTGGCTGCCTTTAGGAGGGGGCTTGTGGGTGCCGATGGTAGAGCTGGGCTCTGGCGACATGGGTGTTGGGGGTTTATGAAGATTGAACAAGCTGCGCACTTAGAATTTGTACTCTTTCTACATCAGGGGCCAGCACACTGTTTTGTAGGGGATCACACAGTAAAAAACATTCTAGACTTTGCAGGCCACCAGACATCTCCGTCACAGCTGCTCATGTGGCACAGACGTGAGCTCCTGTTCTAAATGTTTGTGATACCACCACAAACAGTTTCTTATATAAACAAACACAACCCCCCCAAAAAAAAATCCAAAACAGGTGCCGGGGGCTAAAGCAGTTCCTTAACGGCACTGGGTCCTAGTAGCACGTCTTCTGGGGACCTTACCCATCCACTCTCTCTGTGGGAGATAAGCAGGCAGGACTGAGGCTAGTCCTTGCTTTCGGGAGGACGGTCCGGGGCTCAGGTTGGCTGACACCTGCCAGCATGCCCACTGCTAGGAGGAGGCGAAAGCCGGCCCTTCCTCCCGAGCCCCGCTGGACCCCAGCTGGGCCCCTGGCCCTGGCTCCCTCTCCCTCAATAGCTCCCTTCTCTTCTGGCTCCCATGGTCCGCCTGTGGTCAGGCACCCACTTAAAGAACTTCCCCGTTTGTCTTGCGTTCCTCGGCTCTTCTGGGCCCCTGGCCTGCCCAGCACTCCCTCCATGATGCGTTGTGTTCCGTCTGGCTGCCGTTGTACCCGCAGGCTGCTGGCTGGGAAGGACTCTGTAGCTGGGGCTATTTTTAGTCCTTCCATCACTTTTCCCTTCCTCCCTGTGGCCTTTTCTCCCCATGGCCACTGTGCTTTATTGTATCCCCAGTCCTGCACCCCTGCCCTGACCTAGGCCAGCCGTGGCCAGCCTGACCTAGAAAGTCTGGCGTCCTCACGCCCCAGCCTTCACCGGGGGCGTGGCCGTGGGGTCCTGGAGCCAAAGGACCTGTCAGCAACAGCAAGTCCAGCCTACCCTGTCTACAGATGAGGGCACTAAGTCCCAGAGAGAGGCCATACAGCCTGATTAGGGTGGAGATGGACATAGAAACCAGGTCCCTCTCCTTGAGTCCAGGAAATTATTTGTTAGAAAAATTCTGCAGTTGTACAGAGGCATCTGCCCACTTACCCATCTCTCAACTAAGATGCTAGAAGAGGAACCTCAAGTCCAGGTCTCTTGCTATTGTTCCCGCTGATTCCCTTTGCAAAACAAGAGCATTACGTAGCCTTTACTAAGTATATATTGTATGTTGGCACTGTGCTCATTTATTCTTGATCGCAATGCTGGGAGATGAAGAAATATCATTCCCATTTTACCGATGAGAACACCATGGGGCAGGGTTAGGGAGCTGTCCGACAGTAGTCAGCCTTGTAAGCTGTATGTTTGAGCTTGGGCCGCCTGACTCCAGAACCTGCCTCCCAGAATGCAATGGTGTTTCCAGAGACCCCGAGCTCTCTTCTAGTTCTGAAAAGAAATGTGGTTTCACTGATAGAAAATCACTTTGTCTTTCTTCCTTTGAGGGTAACTCTCTTGTCCTCATTCACTCCTGCCTTAGGTGTGTCCCTGTCCCTTTGAGGAGGAGGAGTGGTGTGGGATTCGCTGGAGCATGGCGGGGTGCTTCTCAGTGGCAGAAACTTGGGGTTAGTGTTTTATTGGCGGGCATGGACACGGCCCGGCTGGTAGGAGAGGATGTCTGAGCAGACAGGCAGGTGGGGCAGGCAGCTGCAGCGGGTGACCAGCACTGGCCAGCAGACCCCAGGTGGCCTTGACTTCTCCACCTCTGTTCTCCAGGGGTCCAGCACCGACAGAGGATTATGGGCCAGATGGGACTTGACAGGGGAGGATGTTGTCTAAGCTGGCTTCCTGGCTGTATAACAGGATAGAAGCCTAGCTCACTAGGCTTGTAATCTGGGGACCACCAGCCTGGGAGAGGCTCCAGGAATCAGCTCATTTATACTCTTTCTTCCCCTCAAATTGGGGAGGAAGAAAGGGGGAGCTGAGTCCCAAGCTGGGGTGGGCACTGGCTGGCAGTTTGGGTGAGGTCGGGCAGGACCAGGCCTTTCTTCCCCCACTGCTCCCTCTGGCTGGTGCAGGCGTGAAGGTGGAGCCTGGTAGGAGGGTGGCAGGCCTGGACCCTGCCTGGTCTCTGCACCCTCAGGCCTGGACCCTGCCTGGTCTCTGCCCCTCAGGCCTGAACCCTGCCTGGTCTCTGCCCCCTCAGAGTGTCTGCATGTGCCGAGGCTGCGTGCGCGCCTCACTTGGGACCCTTTAGTCTCTGTGGTCCTGGCATCTGCCAAGGTAACTACAGGTGTAGTGGAAGAGGTGGGGGCAGAGGTGGGGAGATGGCTAATGTCATCTGTGTCCCAAAGTTCAGCCACCTAGGGTCCAGGAATCTTTCCACGGAACTGCCTGGCACTGCAGCCTTGGGATGGAGGGATCTCATCAGATCCCAGGAGTAGAATGTGGCTTATCTGGACCAGGAAGGGCCACCGTGCTCCCAGACTTGGCCAAGGCTTAGGATTAAGTCAGTATTTTAATCCTGGCTATTTCTTGTCCCACTGTGCAGTCTGTGCAGTCTGCCCGACCTCCTTGTGCTGGACATCCACAGAAAGGAGGGGTGGGTGGGCCGTCCCAGAACAGCCCACGGAATGCACACACAAGTTGGTGCTGGGGCCAATGTTAGTGTTGCCGTGTGGTGAGGACAGCATTCTGTGTGAGTCCAGCTTCCAACTTTGGAAAGCCTAGGGATTATCCAATCTAAGGTCCTCTGTTCATTATCTATTGCTGTATAATTCATTTTCCCCAAAACTTACGGACTTAAGAGCAGCAAACACTGATTATCGCATCGTTTCTGTGATCAGAATCTGGGTGGGGCTTCACTGGGTCCTCAGGCTCTGGGCTCTTGTGAGCCTGCAGTCAAGGCATCAGCCAGGGTCATGGTCTCATCTCAGGTCTCAACCGGGGCAGCCGCTGCTTCCACGCTCACCCATGGGGTTGTTAGCAGGATCGGTCCTTCCCAAGCTCTTGGACAGGGGGCGTAAGTTCCCCACTGGCTGTCCACCCGAGGCTGCCCTGTAATCTCTGTGGGGCAGCCTACAGCGTGCCAGATGCTGTGAGCCAGACAAAAGTCGTCTTTCATAACCTAATCTCAGAACGGACATCCCACCACTTGACTGCATTCTCATCATTAGAAGCAAGTCGCTAGGTCCTGTCCAGACTCGGGGGAGAAAGCACACAGGACGTGAACACCAGGAGCCCAGGGTCACTGGAGCCATGACTGAAACTGCCTGCCACGAGCCCTCTTAGCTATGGGGCTTGGGGCAGGACCCTCTGACCCCCCGTCTCCCTGTTGTTAAGTGGGCTACTCTCTCCACCCTCAGTTGCAAGAGCTAGTGGAGCAAATGCAGGGAGAGCGCCTGGCCTGGTGCCTGGCACACGGGGCACCCAGGAAGTGGTGGCTGCCCTGATTGTTACTCTCACGTGACTACGGAGGGGGGTATGACCCTTCCCTTAGGAGCTCAGCTCACAAAGGGTAGGATCGGGGTTGATTTGAAAGGCACTTCAGGGCTTCCCGGTCTCCTGTGTGGAGGACCTTAACATCCCCGGAAACTGAGTCTCCACGGAGTCAGCTGTTGGGGCCAGTCTAAACTGCTCTGGTTCCTGAGGCAGATGAGCTGGTCTCTAAAAGCTCCACCCCAAGTGACTGAAGCGCTGGTAACCACATGCTGTCTTCCCACCCCCCACAGACAATTTCAGGTACACGTGTGACATCTGCGGGAAGAAGTACAAATACTACAGCTGTTTCCAGGAGCACCGAGACCTGCATGCCGTGGATGGTGAGTGTGGGTCAGGCCCCTCACTCCACATAAAGAGACCACTGCCACGCCCAGGGCTGCTTATCCAGCCCCAACCCTACCTGGAGCCCTTCCTTCCCTCCTCCTCACCTAGAAGAAGGTCCTGCAGCAGCCAGACCATGAGGGGCGTGGCCAACCCCTGAGGACCCTAGGGTAGAAAAAGGTCCCCAGTTGTCCTCCGTATATATACTTCGGATGAGGGTAACCCAAGTGAAATTGCTGGTTTCGTAGATCAAAATCAGTCAGATACTCGCAATTTCATATCAATTCATTATACGATTTCATATTGAGTATTCACGTGCTCTGGTGAAATTAAAACAGTTTTTAAAAATGAATGATGGTGTTTTAGTGTCTTAGATTATAGAGTTAGAAATTAGAACAATAAATTTAGGTAATTTGTTTTTAGAAACTTAAGAATCCTAGAAATAGGCTCTTGGGCCTGGGAGGGATCTTGGGGGCTCCCCCCCCCCAGCCCATCTCAAGTTGTGACAACCAGGCTCACTACCTACTGGCTCATCCATCCTCTCCTCTCGCCTCCATTTTTTTCTCTCCTCCTGATCTCTTTCTCCTGCCCTGGTCCTTCAAATGAGTGCCGGTGATCCAGAAACCGGGCAGACGGAAATGCCAGCCTGCCCCTAGGGGGGGGGCCCTGCCACGGGAGGAAGAGGCATGGAGATACAGGCTAGGTCTTGGTTGGGATGCGCCCTCCTGTGTGTGCCCTGCCCTTGGATTTCTTGGGCATCCACACTCGCCAAGCTCACCGGGACGGGGGCTGGGAGCGGTGGGCAGAGGCAGCTGTGTGCAGGGACTAACAGGGCTCCTGTTTGCTTCTTTTCTTCTGCGGCCGCTGCCTCCCGCCTGGGCACAGTGTTTAGTGTGGAAGGGGCCCCCGAGAATCGGGCAGGTAAGTACTTGGTGGCTAGCCACCTCCCTGGTCCCCAGCTGGGCTCCCAAGACCTGGTTACCAGGGCGCTAAGGACCATGTGTTCTCCCGCAGACCCCTTCGACCAAGGTGTCGTGGCCACTGAAGAGGTGAAGGAAGAACCCCCGGAACCGTTCCAGAAAATCGGGCCAAGTATGCGGGCCTCTCCTTGGGGCTGGGGCTGGGTGGGGAGACGGGTGGGGGCTGGCTGCGCGTGGCAAGGTGAGCTCCGCCGCTGGAGGAGGGTGGCTTGCTTATCCGGCAGCAGCATCTTTGGCCGGCCAGCCACTGGCCTTCCTGTACCTCGCTTTGCCCACCTGTCAGAAGGGTTAGTCAGTGTTAGGGTTTAGCTTTTGAGAATCAGCAGGACAGCACAGGGTCACAGTCAGGGCAGTGAAAGTAGCACATGCTTGGTGCCCTGGCAGTCTGTTAGCCGTCCTGAGCCTCGGCTCCTCACCTGTGGCATGAGGATGACATTTCCCCACAGGTTTGTTGGGGGATTAAATGACATCATGGATCTCAATCGCCTATTAATTAGCACAGTGCCTGGTACATAATAGGTGCTCGGAAAATGACTCATTGTTATCTGAAGGGGTTTATCGGCCTGTGAAGCTGCCCAGGGGAGCCACGTGCAGTCGCTCTGTCGTCGTCCCAGTAACGTCCTGCAGGCAGGAGCCGTGCACATGACCTGCCTGTCTGTAGCACCCTTGCACTGAGTGTCGTGGGGATGCGGCAGTGAGCAGGACACAGGTGGCCCTCCCTTTGGGTAATGCACATGGAGAGGGCCCGCAGGCCAGGAAGCAATAGTTACAGCGTGCCCAGAAGCACAGGGGACTGTGGGTTCTGGGGGTACCTGACCAGCCTTGGGAATCCTAGAGGCCCCCGTGTGGGGTCCTGGCTGGGGAATGAGCCCCTGCATCCTGCGTGAAGGCAGGAGAGCAGCACCGTGCCGGGAATCGAAAGGGAAATCGATTCTGAGTTCAGGTCTGAGAGAGCCTTGAATGCCGGCCGAAGTTATTTAGACTTCATCTTGAGGGGCCTTAGCAGAGCCAGGAGACTTGGCCAAACGGGGAAGGGACTTACTCTGGTTGGCGTTGTAGGAAGACCATTTTGGCTGCTGGGAGAATGGATTGGTGGAGGTAGCGGTGAGGACTCACAAGTGAGACTCATTTGGTCCAGCCCTTCAGAAATTTACATACTCTCTGATTCCTCTCTTTACTTTACTTCCTGTGCCTGTCTTACTACTTGGCAAAAAAAAACAAACCTTTATTGAATCTGCTTCATCACAATAAGGATTAAGGCAGTTTGCAGAAATAATATGTGCAAACCGTGGAATGAAGGAATGCGGGAACCCGAGAGAAGGGAAGCCAAGGGGATGCAACAGTGTAGCCTGGAGCTTGGTCCTAGGCCTTAGGAAGGCCGGCCTGAGTCCCTGAATGCATTTTCTTCCTCTTTCCTCATAGGGAATGAGTCTCCGCTTTCTTTTTACTCTTAAAGCACTCAGGAAACTGCAGATGTGATAACATCTGTAAAGTGGTTAGCACAGTGCTTTGCCATATGCATAGTCAACATTCAGTAAACAGTAACATTAAAAAAATCTCGAAGATAAATAAAATGATGAAATTCTCAACACAAACACTGCTAGAAGGTAGCTTATGGGAAAACCCGGATGTGAATCAGACACTTTCTGTGACAGACATTTGTAGACAGATAGGTACAGGATAGGGAGCCTCAGCACAGCACTGCCCTCCTGTCTCTTATCTAACATTATAATTACGGAAATCGGCTTTGGAATCCAACAGGCCCACGTTTGACTGCTGGCACCACCAGTTCACTATCTGCTTACCCCACCCTGGGTGTCTGTCCTCTGACTGATCTAGAAGTGGGTGACAAGAACGTCCATCTCTTCTGCAGGGTGAATGTGTAAAGTTTCTAGCCAGCACCTGGCTCGTATTCAGGGCGTCGCAGATGAACAGTGCTGCCAAGAGATCGCTAAGAGTGAGAGCTTTAGAGCCATCCCACATACGAATCCCAGCTCTACGCTTAATCCCTGTGTTATGTCCTGCAAATTCTGTAATCTCTCTAATCCAGCATTTCCTTAGTTCTGAAACGGGGTGATGACAGTTAAACTCACCTCTCGGGATCATCATGGAGATTAGCTGAGATTATATTTATAAAAGAATTAGTCTTTGACACTCACATGGAAGCATTAAATATTTGGTACCTATTAATTACCCAGAAAGGTGCGGAACAAGATGAAGCTTGTTTTGTATGTCAGTAACTAAGCCTTACAGACAAACCGTGCTAGGACCTGGGAGGAATTATCCCAGATGACACAGAGTAGGGTACTGCAGGGAGAAAATCGAACTGAGTTTGGCTCCCAGCCTCGTCACCCCACCCCACACCCGCCCCGTGCTCCCACCTTGACACTGTGGAAGTGAGGTTGCTAGAATAGTGTGACGGTCCCTTGCAGGCTAAGAATGCTGCTTGTGGGGCTTCTGTCACTTGTGAGCAGGGCATTGCCACAGAACCCTAAAAATGGTGAGTGCAGAATAAGAGGAGCCAGTAGTGACAAAGTGCACTGTGAAGGGACTAGTCACCACAAATAGTGATTGCAAGTTGAGGAAGAGGGGGAAGAGAACACAACAAACCTGGCAGCGGTCCATGCTGGGAGCACACCTTCCACATCCACGTTAGCTGGGCAAAGGAGAGAGAGACGGACTTGAGGAAGCAGCGGCAGGATAGAAGAGTCCTGCTAGGGGAAGGGAACTGGTCTAAGGGGACCTGTATGTGATCTGGGAAGTATTACCGTGGTAGTGGTCTACCTTGACAATGGGAAGATGCAGAGCGGTTGGATTTGTTGATAGGTTACTTGATTTTTACATGAGAATAAAGAAGACTAACTTGAAAAATAAATAAATAAACCATGGGAACCATGAAATTGCACATGACAGGAAAGAGAATTTAGGAGACTCAGGGGAAGATCATACCTCTGAAAATGATCTACCGTAAAATCTAGAAGATTGTGGTTTGACAGCCACAGTTGATCATAAGAAAATATGACTTGTCTTAGTCTACTTGGACTGCCTTGAATGGGTGGCTAAAACAACAGGAAATTTTGTTTTCTCACAGTTCTGACGGCTGGCAGTCTGAGATCAGGGTGCCAGTGTGGTTGGGTTCTGTTGCTATCACTTTTGGCCAAAATACCATCACATTGGGAGGAAGGGCATCAACATCTGAACTTGTGGGGGACGTGGTTCAAGCCCTAACATCAACCTTGTGAAAAAGGAGCCTGCAGTTATATGGTAAAAGGGGATAAGAAGAAAAGGCAAAGAGAGGCATGAGATGAGGAAGGATTGTAGAGAAGCTAAAAATATAAGAACACAACTAAGACTTAAAATTGTAGGTAGTCAAGAGCAGAGTCGATCTACTGAAGTAGGGTCAATGATGTAAAGCACAGATTTGAATACGTGAGATAAGAGGAAAACTGATTAATATGGAGAATGGGGAACCAGTTCTAGATAATTAATGTTGTACTGGTGGAACAGAAGCAGTACTTCAAAGATATAATAGAAGAAAAATTTGCTCAACTGAAGGAAGACGTGTGTATGCAGATTAAAGGGCTTGTCATATGTCAGGTAGAGTCAACATAAGGAGACCCATAACTAAATAGATCTTAATGACTTTTCAAAACTATAAAGGAAAATATTATACAGCCATCTAGAAATTAAAAAGCAAGTTATATACGAATGAATCCACAATGGACATGCCTCTGTCTTTTCTGCAATGAAAGAGTTTGGAAGGAGAAAAGTTGCAATCTAAGAATTTTAAATCTAGACAAACTGAATTTATGTGTAAAGAAAAAAGCCAGGGCTCAACATACTGTATCTCCTATGTACCCATCTTTAAGAAATTATTTGAAGTTATATTCCCCAGAACTGAGTGGTAGAGCATACTTCAGGGCTCAATTATGAAGAAATAATTCACAGTACAAGAGCACTTGTGGTGAATACTAAAGCCAAGTAAACTAGAAGTAAGTTTACAGTGTTGCAAATCTGGATTGTAAAATTGAATGCAAAAGACAAAAGAGTATTCAAAAATATTAATAATGAGTTTTAAAATCACAAGAAGGACAGAATGGTGAGGGGTGCCGTAAAGGTAGCAAGCCAGTCCTGCTCGTAGTGTGGTCCCCAGAGCAGCAGCAGTATCTCCTAGCAGCTTAAGAGAAGTGGAACTCCTGAGGTCCCACACCAGACCTCTGGGGTCAGATCCTCTCGGGCGGGGCCCGGCAGTCCCTGTTGTAAGTCTGTAGATTATTTGTAAACATTGTAGGGTTGGAGAAGCACTGCATTCAACTCCCTTTCTCCATCGTAATAGATGCAAAAATATCATTTCCTGCTTGATTACGGTATACTGTCTAAAACAATGTAGAGTGTTGGAAAATAGTTGAATATTGGCGAGTAATGGAAAGGCAAAGAAAAGAGGTCATGCATCTAACACCTGAAAATTTCAAGGAACAAACCAGAAGGGTGAAGCTTAAGGGAAAAAAAAAGAATCAAAAAAACAAGTTAAACCAAGTCAGATACAGCAATAAAAGCAAATGGCATGATCTCCTTCATTGGAAGACAAAGATTCTCAGGTTAATTTGAACTAACTCAATTATCAATGGCTTATTGGAGACATACCTAGTTGATTATCTTTTCTCTTTCTGAGGAAACTCTTTGCTGCTTCCTTAACTAAATTGAACTCCCTATTAAAATTTTCATAGCACTGTAAATGTCTCCTTTAAGAGCACCTGCCATGGTTGCGGTTTAGATTTGTATGATGATTTGATTGTTGTGTCTCCTTTACCAGACTGGAAGCTCCTTTAAGGAAGGAACTGTGACTCTTTTTCATCAACATTTTGCGCCAGCATTTAGCGCAGTGTTGTTTAGTGAATGAAAGTACTGTACAGGGACATTCAGGGGGATGTCTTGAGGCACATGCAAACAGGTAGAATGGAGATCTGACAAAGTTACTACCAAGAATTAATAATATTAATTCCAGGTGAACTAATAAAACTGCATAATTACATAGACTGCTCACCAAAATTAGGGGATATTTCAAAATGAATATGAAGCAATAAAAAAAAGAAGCATTTGATTTTTTTTATTAAACAAGAACATCAGAAAAAGCAAACAAGTCAAAGAAAGTTGTTCTATTATGCAAATGAGATGCAAAACCAACTTTGATTTCATTGGTGAAAATGCACCGTACAGAAGGCTGAAAGTACTGGAGTATCTACAAGTTCCCTGATCCCCTAATTTTTGTGAGCAGTGTATTAGAGCAGTGGTTCGTAAACTTTTCTAAGGGATCTATTAAAACCCGGGTTGCCGGGCCCCATGCCGAGACCTTTTCTTTCTCTCTGTCTCAGTTAAGTCCTGAGAATTTGCACATGTCGCAGGTTCCCAGGTGATGGTGATGCTGCTGGCCCAGGGTCCACACTTGGAGCACCACTTCACTAGAAAACAGGGTGAGGCTAATACAGGGTGCAGTTCCCAGTGAAGATCTGCATCTCCTGAGCCTCTTTGCATCAAACAACATTGGATCTAAATATACAAAATACACTTAGAAACACAGTGAAGTGAAAGGCTTTAGTACCGTTCGTCTTGGACAGAGAAAGTAGGTAAATAAGATTATATAGGTCATAATACAGTTGGCCTAACAACTTTGAAGCCTACAGATAGCAAATAGATCATTTCCTGTGTTCGTCAGTCAGTTACCGAAATTATGTAACTGCAGAAAAATTTTAAAGCTTCCCTATTAAGAGAATAAAAACCCTAAACAGACTAAGAAGCCAATTTGAGCAAAAATACTTGTGTAACTAACAAACACAACAAAATGTTAGTGTCCTACTCTACAGAGTTTTTTAGCGATTTAAGAAAAGGTTTCAGTATACCTCTAGAAACACTGGCAATAACACAGAAAAGTCATGACAGAAAAACGGCAATTAAACATCAGAAATAGTCAATTTCCTTCCAACTCAGAGAGGTGGAAAATCAAACCAGCAGTGCGGTATGGTTTCCCCTATCAGTCACGGTTTAAGAAGATAATAATACTGACTGCCTGATACGGTGTACGTAAACAGTCATTTTCACATCTTTCTGATTGAGGCTAAAAAAAAAAAAAAAAAATTGGCCCAGCCTTTTGATAACAGAGAGTTGGTGCCGTGGTTACCAAAAGTCTTAAGAATACATACCCTTAGCTTTTACCGTGGAAATAATGTACAGGGATTATGCACAATAATCTTTATTTTGCAGTGATGTGCAAAAAATAAGGAGCACATGTGCCAAAATCTCTCCAGGGATGTGGACCACAGCATTCTTTTATATATAAAGGGAAAAAAATTTTTTTGAAACCATCTGAACGTCCCCTGGTGTAGGAGACTGGCGCAGCAAATTCTAGAGTCCGCTGGGAACCGTGCGGCCAATAATGCAGTCGAGATCGAAGTTTATTGATTGAGCATGATGTCCACACAGTATTGTCGATTGAATGCACTAGGTTACAAAGAGGATATAGATCAGAGCTGCTAATTCGAGGCCCTCAGGAGCCAGACGGATGATGTCACCGTAATGGGAGTGAGGGGTGGGGTCCGGGGCAGGTTGCAAGGTGCACCTTCTAACCCAGGGGCAGCTGCGGCTCTTTGTTTGGGGATTACAGATGATTGAAATTTCTTATTTTTTAAAAAAAATTTTGTATTTATCAGTATTTTATAATTTTCCCCCAGTGAACAATATAACATCAGAAATTTTTAAGAAGAAAGAAGTTAGGCAGACCCAAAAGAGAGGTAAAAATAAAGTATGGTGGGACCTGAGAGGAAGGCGTGACCTCTTCTGCTGGGGGTGGGGGTGCTTGGGGGCAGGGGAAGGTCCTGGAGATGAGGGGACCCAAGTGTGGCCATTCCAGAGGGCAGGGCTTGCAAAGGGGCCGAGAGAGAGGTTGGCACTGGCGTTCAGCGTGGGTCACCACACATTTCCTGAGCACCAGGGCCTGGGGGTGGGGCGGTGAAAGAGGACGGTGTGTGCCAGGTACTGTTCTAAGCACTTGACTTATAAATTTAATCCTCACAGCAATCCTATAAGGTGGTCCTGTTATTCCCCCCATTTTACAGATAGGAAAACTGAGGCACAGAGAGGTTAAGAGATTTGCCCGAGGTCACGCAGCTCCAAATGGCAGAGCTGGGATTTGAACTCAGGTAGTCATCAGGTAGTCGTCAGCTCAGGTGGGCACCCGATTCTAGTTTGTTGTCCCAGAATGAGGAGGAGTTTGGGGGGAGGGAGCACGCTGCTGCTTCTGATTGGGAGCCAGGCGCCTATTCCCCCACTTTTATTTCCTTCTTGAACAGAAACTGGCAATTACACCTGTGAATTCTGTGGAAAGCAGTACAAGTACTACACGCCCTACCAGGAGCACGTGGCCTTACACGCCCCCATCAGTGAGTACCTTTTGTTGCTGGGGGAGGGGTGGGTCAGGCCTAAGCCTAGGTTCTGGGGCATTGCGAGGGGAGGGTGAAAGTAAAGGTGAGCTTCATTTGGGCCAGTCTCTACATGTGCCCAGATGTGACCTGGGGCCACCTTGCTCCAGTAGCTGGAATAGCTGGGAAGACCCCACCCTTAAGGCCAGGAAAGCCTGAGTCTTCCCTCGGTAGACTCAGAGGTTGGGCACCACTTGTCCCAAGTTCTTCAGTGGCTCTGTCCCCACCTCCTCTAAGCGCCTCATGTTCCTGAATCCCCACTCCCAAATCCAGCAACTTAGAATGCAGCCCCAGTCTGAACCCCTACAGAGCCTAACCCAGGCAAGGGATGGCCAACTAGACAGGACAGCTCCCTCTCTGTCCTTAGTGGTAGAAGGGGTAAGAAACTAGGAGTGGCTAAGCCAGGACTCAGAGCCCTGGGTGTGAAGCCCAATGGGTCACAGGCTTGCATGTGACTTTGGGCAGACCATGTCCTGTCTTTGGCCTCCGATCTCTCAATCTCTCACTCCTCTCCTGACCCAGAAGGAAAAAGTTCTAAGGGCCCTGCCCACAGGGACATAGCACCCCTCCATTACTCTGTTGCCGCTGATTTCCCAGCTTCACTTGGGTGTTGGAGTGGACTCCATCCTTCAATCCCAAGTATATGAGCTAGGAGGCCCTCAGTCCTGACAGGGGCAGGGCCCACCCACCTTCATGGTGGGGTTGTTTAGGATGCTGCTCTTGTTTCTCAGGGTGGAGCTGTGTAGATCCCGCTCCATAACTCTGGATGGGGAGACTTAGGTCCAGAGACAGGGAGGGTTTGTGCAAGGTAATCGGGGATTTAAGCTCCCTACAGTCTAGGAGGCCCGTAACCTGTTTGAGCACCTGAAAACGGCGTCACAAGCAGGTGGCCCCCCAAGGGCATTCAGGAGGGCAAGATGGTATCCAGAGCTTAGAGGGCGGTGCAGACAGCTTCCCCAAGAAGTCCTCCCTGCTGAGCAGAGCAGCAGAAGCTGAGGGTCTCCCACGGGTGAGAGCCCCGTCCTGAGTTCCATAACTGGCCTGATTCTTGTCCTGCTCAGCCTCTAACTGGTAGGTGACCTTGGACCTCTCACTTCCCTTCTCTGGGCTCAGGGTTCCCATCTCCAGGAGCTCCTGAGGTCTTTGCAGCCCAGGGGTCTGGATTCTAGGCATCTTCAAACCCTCAGGCAGGTATCCCTGGTGGCCCAACTGGAAGAAACCATCCTGCCACTGAGGCTAGGGATGCATGGTTCATCCACTTCCCACCACATAGTCAGGTCCTGTGTTGGGGGAAGAGGACAGTTTCTGCTTAGTGGGCACAACCCATCCATTTGACCCAGTAATGGTGCTGGTGCTGAGCCATTAGTGCAGCGGCTGGGCTTGAGCTCCACGGGCAGGGACTAGCAGCTGTGTGTGGGCATCCGTCCTACCGCCTGGTGTCTGGAGAGGACGCTACGCAGAATGCCCTTACGTGCTAGTTGCAAGGCCAGCCTGCAACCGCAGTCTCAGCCTTTGGAGAGTGCCTTCAGTGCCGCTTCTGCTCTTCTCCCAAATTTCTGCAACAAGTTGAGTACAGTTATGGAGTAGTTACTAAGAGGGGGAGCTTGGTTTTGAACCTTGGAAGGCGAGCTCCAGGCCCATGGCTCCTAATCAAGAAGCTATTCTGTATCACATACTGGATGGTAGAGCATGAAGGGGTACATTGCTTGCACCTTGAGTTCTTCCTCAGCGTCTAGGTGCTTCCATCCTGAAGAGCTGTCTACTGCTTCTCTCTGTTCCTCACTTTCTTTTTCTCTCTGTTACAAACTCTTTCTTTGTCTTTCTGCATCTGTTTGTTGAATAAAATCTATCTTCTCCATTACTCACTAATGTCTGAGGATTCTAGGATCAGCTGTGTTTAAAATACAGCATGAGTGGTTTAGGCTGGATCTCATAGAAGACTGATTCTCCAAGGCTGACCAGTAGCCCCTCCAGTGGCCTTTGGCTTGCCTTTGGATCTAGAGATTTGCATGTCCATGGATTCTGTGTGGAGTTAGGGGGCTGGACCAGACAGCATCCAGTGGTGCCCAGGGCCAGGCCTCAAGAGACCCTGGGTCTGGTGAGAATACTCAGGTGGGGGTACCTACACTGACTGGGAAAGTTCTTACGAATGGAGTCGTGTAATGTGTACTCTTGCATCTATCTGCTGCTTCACTGAGCAAAATAGTGTCAAGATTCATTCGTTTTGACTACTGAGCAGTATTTCATTGTATGAAAAATTACCAGTTTGTTTAGCCATTTTCTTATTGAGTTCCTAGTTTTACGCTGTTATGAATAAAGCTGCTATGAAAATGCTTGTATGAGACTTTTTGTGGAGAAGAATTGCTAGGTAGGTCATAGGGGAGAATATATTTAACTTAAGAACTGACAAACCACTTTCCAAAATGACGGCAGCATCTTACCCTCCACCAGTCACAGATTCCATGTTCTTGCCAACATTTGGTGGCAATGGATTATTTAATTGTATTCTGGAGAGTGTGTAGTGGCACTTCATGTTAATTTGTATCTTCCTGATGACTAATGATTTTGAGCACCTTCCTTTGTTTATTGGCCATTTGTATATTTTACTTTGGAAACTATTTAAGTGTTTTGCCCATTTTCAGGTTGTGTTATTTGTCTTTTTATTGAGTTGTGGGAGTTCTTTATATATTCTAGATCCAGGTCCTTCATAAAATACATATGCTGTAAATATTTTCTCCTAGTCTTCGGCATGATTGTTAGTTTTCATACAGTATCTCTTTTGATGATCATCTGTTTTTTATTTTGATGGCGTCTAATTTATTATTTTTTTTTCTAAGATTGGTACTTTCTCTATCTTACCCAGGGTATTCTTGCATACTTCCAAGATGGTGAAGATCTTTTCCTTCATTATCTTTAAGAAACTTTATAATTTTAGCTTTTGCATTTAGGTCTGTGATCCACTTCCAAGTTATGAGCTAGTGAGAGGTATGAGTTGAGATCCATTTTATTCCATACGGATATCTGGTTGTCCCGACACCATTTTTTGAAAAAATTGTCTTTTCTCCATTACACTGCATTGATACCTTTCTTGAAAATCAATTGAATGTATAAATGAGTCTATTTCTGTTCCATTGATTTATTTGTCTATAGTCTTATTTACAAGACTTATTTGTATTTCTTTTTCCTTATAAATGTTAGTCTTCCTGTCATTTTCTACAAAATATCTAACTGGGTTTTTTGTTTAGGACCACACTGAGCCAGTAGACCGATTTGGAGAGAATAGACATATGAGTCTTCCAATCCATGAACATGGTATATCTCTCTAAGTATTATATTTATGTCTATTATTTGTTTCAGTGATAGTTTGTACTTTTCAATGTGGAGATCTTGCACATATTATATTACTTCTAAGCATTTTATGTTTTTTGACATTACTTTGACCTTTTAAATTTTTTAGTCATTGTTAGTGCATGTTAAACACAATTGGTTTTTTAATATTGAATTTGTTATCTGCAACTTTGCTAAATTCACTTATTAGTTCTCATAGTCTTTTTATAGATTCTTAGGATTTTCCTTGTACATACTGATGTCATCTACTAATAGAGATAGTTTTATTTCTTTCCAATCTGTAGTATTATTATTATTTTTTCTTCCTTACTATACTCATTAGGACCCTCAAGTATAGTGTTGAATAAATGAAATGAGTGGATATCTTTGCCTTGTTCCCAGTCATAGGGTTCAGTTGTTCATCATTAAATATAATCATTTTCATCATTAAGTATTGTATTAGCTGAAGTAGGTTTTCATAGATGCTGCTTATCAGTTGAATTTACCTCTATTCATAGTTTACTGAAAGCTTTTATTATAAATTGCTATTACATGTTTTTTCCTAAATTCATTGAGATGCTTCTATGATTCTTTTTTTTGCTTCTATGATTCTTATCTTTTATTCTGATAAAGTAAATTGCATGTACTTTTTTCTTTAATAAGTCATTATGCCTAGACTTTATTAAAATATGTTAAGACTATTAGAAAGTCAAACTGTGAAATCAATTGAAGAAAGTTACAATATTGGGGTATTTCCTTTTTGCCAGAAGAATGACTTCTTTCTTTAAAGTTTCTTTTACTTGAGTAGATATCTAAATTACTTTAAGACCTAGGGTAGTTTATAGAGTTAATTTGCTTTCAAGAGCATATTTTCTGATCGCTTCTTCCAAAATTCCCCACAATTTTACCTGGATTTTACTATCACTCCCAAAACCAATTCCTCCAGAGCAGAGAACTACAGTCCTAGGATTAGCATAGTGCTCCATATTCAAACAATGGTTTGTTAATGATGGTCATAAACAAGAAAATAAGTATTTCAGGTGAAGTTTTTAAAACACCTTTATTGAGTTATATTGTTATATAATAAAGTGCCTTTATTTAAAGTGTATAGTTTGATGAATTTTGACCTACGTTTGCATCCGTGAAACCATCACTGCAATCAAGAGTATGAACATATCTGTCACTCTCAAAAGTTTCCTTCTGCCCTTTTCTAATTCTTTGTTCACAGCTTCCTCACCCACAGGCAAGAACTGATCTGCTTCCTATCACTATAGATTAATTTGCATTTTTAGAAAATTACATATATGGAATATTCCAGCATGTAGTCTTCCATTGTATGTTTGGGTGTCTGGTTTCATTCACTTGCCGTAATTGTTTTAAGATTCATTCCTGTTTGCATGTATCAGACTTCATTCCTTTTGACCTATGGTTAGTAGTATTCCATTTATAATATTCTAGATACAGTAAGTCCTCACTCTAAGTCGTCAATAGGTTTGGTACCTTTCACTGAAACAATGTATAACAAAATGAGTTTTACCATAAACTAATTGATACAACATAAGTTAAGTTCCTACATCATCTCATTACTGTTATGATGAAGTGAAATTACATTATGCTAGGATCTACTGTATAGATATCGCAATTTCCTTTATTCACTTATAGATGAGCGTTTGGGTTGTTCCAGTTTGGAGCGAATACAAATAAAGCTGCTGTGAACATTTCTGTACACATCTTTGTGTGGACAAATGCTTTCATCTCTCTTGGCTAAATACCTGGGAGTAGAATGGCTGGATCATATGGTAGGTGTATGTTTAACATTTAAAAAACAGCCAAATTGTTTTCCAAAGCAATTATACCATTTTACATTCCAACCAGCAGTGTACTTTCTTTTCATGTAATGTTCTTACCTACTTTGGGTATCAGAGTAATGCTGGCCTTATAGAATGAGTTGAAAGGAGTATTTTCTGAATGGAGTATCAGGTTAAATTGATTGATAATATTATTCAAATCTCTATACCTTTTCAGGCTTTAAAAGAATGCTTGTTCTATCAAATACTGAGAGAGAAGAGTTAAAATCTACAACTTTAATTGTAGAGTATACTGTTTCTCCCTTTAATTCTGTCAGGCTTTGATTCTTGTATTTTGAAACTTGTTTTTAGGTGCACACACTTGGGATTATTATGTCTTGATGAATTGACCTTTTTAAAATTGTTCATTGCCTTTCTTTATATCTGGTAATACCCATTGTCTGATATTAATATCACTACTACACCTTTCTTAGGGTTAGTGTTCGCATGGTATATCTCTCTTCATCCTTTTCTTTATACTTGAAGTGCATGCATATAGTTGGTTCTCACTCCTTTATTCCGTCTGACAATCCCTGCCTTTTTGATGAAGTGTTTGATCCATTTACATTTAATATATTTTTATGTGGTTAGATTTAAGTTTACTATCTTGTTATATTTCTGTTTGCTTCATTTCTTATTCATTTTTTGTCTTGCCTTCTTGAATATTAATCAAGAATTTAAAATTTTTCTCTTTTAGCTTTCTACCTATATCTTTCTTTAGTGGTTACTCTCTGGTTTATAATATATATCTTTAATGTATTATAATCCGTCGTGAATTTGTATTATAACATATCACACATGATGTGAAAACCTTATAACAATATACTTCCATTTACTACCCACCTGTCCTTTGTGCTCTTCTTACATCATACATGTAGTAAGTCTTATATCATACTTATAAGTCTAAATAAGTTAGAAACCCAACAGTTAGTTTTAATTATCTATTATTTGTTAAAGTAATTAAAGTGGTAAAATATTTTTATATTTACCTACATATATAACATTTTTTATATATACTTTTCTTTGTATAAATCTGAATTTCTTCTGTTAATCTTTTTCTTTATTCCCTGAAGAACTTCCTTGAACATTTCTTACATTGTAGGTTTGTTGGTGAAAGACTTCCTTAATTGAAGATGTTTTTATTTCACCTTTGAAAAGATATCCCCTCTGGATATGAAATTCTGGGTTGAGATTTTTTTTCTCAGCACTTTAAAAATGTCATTCTTTTATCTTCTGGCTTATGTTGTGTTGGATGAGAAGTCAAAGATCATTCTGGTTGTTAGTCTTTAATGTATTTTTCTCTCTGAATTATTTTAAATACAGTATTTCTGTATATTACTGGTTTTATTAATTTGATTATGGGTATATAATTTTTTTGGCTTTATCTTGTTTGAGGTTCCTTGAGCTTCTTGAATCAGTGGGTTTATATTTTTCATCAAGGAAAATTTTCAGTCTGTCTTTCTATAAATACTTTCTTCTCTAATTTCTCTTTTATCTCCTGTTGAGACTTTATTTACAAGTATTTAGATACTTTGATGATGTTTACAGATCAGCTGAAGCTCTCTATAGTGTTTCCGCCTTGGTTTCCTTCTGTGTTTCAGTTTGGATTGTTTCAAGTGCCCTATCCTCAAGTTCACTGATGTTTTTCTTCTATAGTCTTAATTTTTTCATTAGAAGTATTCATCAAGTAAATTTTTTATTTCAGCTCTCATATTTTTTATCTATGTAATTTCCACCTGGTTCCTTTTTATATCATTTTTTTCTTCATTATGTTCATGTTATCCTTTAAATCTTTGAGCATATGTATAATACCTGTTTTAAGCAAGTTCTATTATCTCTGTCATTTCTGTATGTTTCTGTTGACTGTTTTTTATTTCCTCTTGAGTATTGCTCACATTTTCCTGCTTCACCTGTTAAATAACTTTTGCTGCACACTATAGATGTAGTGTTACTTTAGTGTCTGGATTTTTTGTTACCTTCTTTTGGAAAATGTTGAATTTTGTTCTGTCAGGCAGTTAGTACAGATTAGCTTGATACTTCAACTGCTTGGTTTTAAGCTGGGTTGGGGCAGATCTGGAGTATAATAGCCCCTCCTTATCTGTAATTTCACTTTCCATGGTTTTAGTCATCCACGGTCAACTGTGGTGTGAAATATTAAATGGAAGATTCCAGAAATAAGCTATTCATGCATTGTAAGTTGCATGCTGTTCTGAGTAGCATGATGAAATCTCTCACCATCCTGCTTCATCCCTCCCAGAACGTGAATCATCTCTTTGTCTAACTTATTCATGCTATATAACTACCCACTCCTTAGTTGCTGTCTCGATTATCAGATCAGTTGTCACAATATCACAGTGCTTGTGCCCCAAATAAGCCTTATTTTAATAATAGCCCCAGAGCCATTCACATAACTTTTATTACATTATATTGTTATAACTGTTCTATGTTACAATCAGTTCTTGTTGTTAACCTCTTATTGTGCCTCATTTAAAAAAAATTAAAATTTACCACAAATATGGATGCATGGCAAAAATACTATAGTATATCTAGGATTCAATACTATCTGTGGTTTCAGGAATCCACTGGAGGTCTTGTCATGAATCCCCATGGTTAATGGGGTTCTACTGTAGTCTTAATGCTAGGGTCAGAATACTGCTTTTAAGGCATGGTTCTTCTGGGTCTCAGCCGAATGCCCAAGGTACTCAGCAGTATCTCCTCTCTGGCAGGTAGGAACTTCAGCATCCTCTAATGCTGTACAGTCTGTGAGTCCTGACTCGGCTCACAGCCCCCCAGTGGCTATTGGCTACCAGGCTCTGCAGAGGCTTCTTCGGTATACATTAGTTTGGCATTCGACCGCAGACTTCAGGGGGTCCCTTTGCACGTTTATAGAGTTCTCTCTCTTTTTTGCCTCATTCTCTCCTCTTTGTTATTCTGCCCTGCAAATTCTAGCCATCGCAGAAGCCCTGAACTCTGGTCACTGTCTGCTCAGTTCAGGGCGATCACAGTGCTTCCTTTGGGCTTCACCGCTGTGCCACAGTCCAGAAAGTCTCTGCAGACAAAGAGCAGGACCGGTCATGGGACTCGGGGGAGGTTTCCTTTCGTGATTGACCATCATGCACCTTCTTCTGTTCAGGGTCTGAAAACTGCTGTTTCATGTGTTTTGTCCATCTTTACAGTGGAATTTGAGGAGGGCTAGTCCTACACCAGTCGCTCCATCATGGGCAGCAGTGTGAGGTCTCCAGGTTTTCTTTTTAAGAAACCATCCACAAGGAGCGTTTCCTAAATGAGACCCTCTCGCATCCCGTCTCCCATTCATTTCCACCCCCAGCCTTTGAGCATACTATTTCCATTTGCTGCAAATTCATTTCCACTCCAGACGTCTACCTAGTTTCAGGGAGACCATCGCCCCCAATCTCTTCTCCTTCTCAGTCGCATGGCTACTTTTCTCAAACCCTTATATTCTCTGATTTTTTTTTCCCTCCAGTTAAATTTTCGACTTTACAGGAAGGAAGGACCACTGTGTTCTCTTTATTTTTAAATAGCTCTTCTGTTCCTTACAAGCTCAATCAGCCAGCCTGGCTAAAACTCTCCCTTTCTCAGTGAAAGCCAAGGTAGGAATTCCAGCCTGGTAACATTCCGTCTGAGAAGGTCAACAGATGGTGCAAACTATTGAGAGAAATGAGTTAGGAGTCTGGGAAACTCACCCTGGCTCAATCTCAGACTGCCCTGGAGTGGTGCCTGTACCTCTCTGAGCCTCTGTATCCCCATCTGCCTTATACCCTTGGGACCGATGGGAGGCTAACGTGTGACATAGGCTTCCCCCAAGGAGAAGCTGGGGAAGGTTGTAGACTCCTGGACTTTCTCGGGCTCCAAGGTAAGGAGCGAGAGTCTGTTTTCCGTAGACCGAGAAGAGGGTACAGCCCGTGAGCATGGGGGTCTGTGGCTCGAGAGGCCACTTACTCGGCCAGCTCTGAGGGCTCTTGGGGACTGAGAGCGTGACCCTCTCAGGTACCGCCCCTGGGTGGGAGCCACCGGACGATCCAGACACGGGCTCTGAGTGTTCACATCCAGAGGTCTCCCCGTCTCCACGCTTCGTGGCTGCGAAGACCCAGACGAACCAGTCGGGGAAAAAAGCTTCGGCCTCCGTGGTCCGATGCTCCACCCTCTTACACCGCACCCCTCCAGCCACGCAAACCCAGACGTTCCGCACTCCAAATTCAGGATCTCCGGCAAGCAAGGCAACCGCAGGTACCGACGGCCTATGTCACCCCACACTTCCTCACTCCGTGCCCTTCACCCACCCGCCACAGCTGTGCCCGGGGTCGTTGTTCCCTTGCAAGAGCAAGAGTGGGGATCCCAGAGTTCTTTGGGATGAATCTGGGTCCTAGCTGTGCCTCTGGCTGGCCCTGTGACCATGGCGAGCCGCCTCACTAACCTCTCTTGAGTCTAAATTATTTTATCCTAAATCAGAGGTTGTGCAAGATGGTTTACAAGCTTTATTTTTTGGAAAGAGAATATTCTTTCTCAAGACATGGCCTAAGGTGTATTTTTTAAAAAAATTTTTTAAATTAGGCCTGACCTGTGGTGGCGCAGTGGATAAAGCGTCGACCTGGGAACACTGAGGTCGCTGGTTCAAAACCCTGCACTTGCGTGGTCAAGGCACATATGGGAGTTGATGCTTCCTGCTCCTCCCCTTTCTCTCTCTCTCTCTGTCTCTCTGTCCTCTAAAATGAATAAATAATAAATAAATTAATTAAAAAAAATTTTTAAATTAATTGCTAACATTTGAACATTAGGAGATTTTTATGTAAAGTTTGACCTCTAGCTGACATTGACAAGTCAGATCCAGCAGTTCTGGGCCCACTTTCCTGCAGGGCAACAACTGGCTTGGGTCTGAGCCACTGCTGCCCCTCTCATAGAGCATGTGCTCTCCAGTTTTCCACAGCCCCCACCACTCCCTCCTGCCTGCCTAACACAAGAGCCCTGTGGCAGGGATCATTTCTCATTGTGATCACACTATTGTCTGTCTGACATCCAGCCCAGTCCATCCATTTCTGTCACCTGCCTGGACTCCCCTTGGCATGACTTTGCATCCCCCATCTTTCAGAAAACCCAACAAGAACACTCACTTCTACAAAGCGCTGTTCCTGAAGCAGCGTGGTTGACCCGGAGCTCTGTTCTCTTGGCCTCCCTCTGACTTAGTGCTGCCTGTGAAACTGCTCCACGAGCCACAGTCCAGCAGAAACCAGTGGGTGCCAGCTCTAGGATCTGAGTCCATGTGCAGAGAGGCTCCGACCCCGGAAGGGTGAACAGGCAGTAATAGGTTCACAGCAGCATTTCTCCCAGGAAAACTGTGAGAAGCTAAGGACTAGTTATCAGGAATCCCGACTCATATCCAGATGGAATGAGCCTTGGGCCGCCTGCCTGAATGTGCCAGACGAAGGGTAGCGTGATGATGTGGTCCTTCTGGGACCATGGGTCCTTCAGTTGCTTTCAAGAGGCCCAAAGCATCCATTAAATATACGAGTGGTCAGACTGAGTTTAGTGAGCCAGTAGATTGGACTGGTGATCCAGCTAAGCAGCTATGTGTTTGCTATTCCTCTTGGTTCAGGGGGCTACTGTTGGGCAAGGATATGGCTCCTTAAAATGTTAGAAGATACTCTTATTATGTTTAGATGTCCCAAAAGGAGAGTAAGTACTTAATCTTGAAGGTAATGGGTTTTCAGGTATTGTGTTGAGAAAAGACAATAGCCATTGTATTTTTCTAAAAGCAGACTGGTCACTGTGGGCTTATTGGTGATAGATGTTGGCCCAGCTGAATAACGGGATCATGGCTTTCAGATGTTGCTTGTTAGTCTTGCCCTTGTGGCTGGGAATGCTGACGTTTGTAGTTTCTGCAGGGAACTGCCTGGAAGGGGCTCTGTGGTCTGTGCAGCTCTCAGACCTGTGCGTCCCCAAGTAAACATCCAGTAAGCTATGGGACTTGCTTCTAGCTACCTTTATGTGATCTGGAAGGCTTGAGGTTGGAAGAGGGGGGTCACACCTGGGGTTAATAGGTGGGCAGAGCAGAGGACACCAGATTGCAGCCAGGAACCTGCATGGTAGAACGGAAGTTGTCACCACCTTCGTCAGGCCAGAATCGGCAGCTCTTGCTGTGGGGGTGTGCGGGCCTGTGCGTGGGACCTCACCTGTGTTACAGCCCGCTGGTTTGCTGCCAGAGGTGCCTGGTAGGAAGAGCGAATCAAGGTTTCCATTAGGAACGGAATAATTGGAAACATAACCCCGGTTATCCTAAGTTCCACCAGTAAGTTGGTTAGGCTGCACGGAAACCCTCCGCAGAGCGGTCGGCACCCCCTGCGTGCCCAGGGAGGAGATGGAGAAAGGGAAGCACTTGTAATAAAAAGAAGCGTTGTGCCTCAAGAACAAGGTCTCCTCATTCTCCCGTCTTAGAGGGAGCACGTTCCGCTCCGGCAACCTGACAGCTTCGCTTTCCTCTGTTTATTTTCACCCGTAAAGTGGAAAGGACAGCGTGGACCTCATAGAGCTATTGGGAGGATGAAGAGATACCATGGGTGTAAGGTGTCTGGATCAGTGCCTGGCATGTAGTAGGTGCTCAGTAAATGAGCACACACACCTAGGCAAGGAATTGAGGGGCTTTATTTGACAACTGAAAGACAACCTCTTGAAGGGGGCAGATATGTAGCTCTCCGCCCAGGCATTCTATAGGAGTTTTGAAGAGAGGGTCATCCTTGTGATTTTGGGGACAGCCTCTGCAAAAAGGAGGCTGCATCAGGAGACGTTGGGGTCGGGGGACAGAGCATTGAGCAGGAACTGTAGGAATCGCCTCGGGCTTCCGTTTCCATCCCCCCAGTGACCGTTCAGAACCCCGGCCCCCACGGTCTGGGCACTTGCCCTTCTGGCCTGGGTGGGCTGGGTGACAGTGGCATTTCCCAAAATGAGTTCTAGAAATCACCTTTTTTTTTTTTTTTTTTTTTTTGAGGGATATTAAGGAACCTGGTAGTTAAAAAATAGGCTTTGGTGGCCAGATTCGTTTGGGAAGGCAGGGTTAAATAAAGCAAAACGGGTCTCTTTTATGTTGGACTTCTCAGAGCCTTTGATATTCTTGTGCAAGTTGTTTTTCTTAAGAAAGGGGCTGCTTTGGCTGCTCAGCTCGTAGTGACTTATCTCCAGAAGTCTCTATTTCTTGGGGCATCCAGCATCCCCATTGCGCCAAGAGCTTCTTGGAAAAGCCAAGCCACCTTCTAGCTTAGATACTCTGTCTCAGTACCTTCTGCAGGGGGGCTGGGGGGTGGACACTAGTTGGTGTTTTCCCACTGATTGGACGCTATCTCTACCCTCCGAGGTTTCCAGACAGTGCCTGGGAGAGGGTGAGCCACTCAGGAAATTGCCACCTGTAATAGGAGTTAGCCCCTCCCCTCGGGTGAACTCACCAGACCTCACCTGGTCTTCGGCCTCCTGGGATGTGGGGTTCTGCCTGGCATGCCTTCTTTCCGGGGTGCCTCCTGGCTAAGCTCAGACCATGCGGAGCTGGAACCAGCTGTCTGGCCCGCCTGCTCTGCCACAACCACCACCTGGAGACAGTCTGTCGTCCTCCCTGCTCCTCCGTGGGGCCTGAGACAACGGGATCTGGCATAGGGACCAGTGGGGCAGGTCCAAATTACTCAGTGTCACAAACGTGGCTCCCCGGGGGCCAGGAGACCCAGACCCATTTGCCATCTGCTCGCTTGGCAAGATCTCCCCTGTGTGCTCCTAGACAGGGTCACCCACATACCCTCTCCCATGCCTGGACCTCCACCCGCTCTGGGCACGGTCAGGAAGGGTCTCCTGGGGGCGTGACAAGGTATCAGGCAACTCTGGTGAGCTTGAGGAACCGGGGCTTCTGGTTTGGGATCCTGGAGCTGCTCTCTGTGCTGATCCCCCCGACATAAAGCCCTGGGCCCTCCCCAGCCCAGAGGCTGGCCGGTTTCCAGGTACCCCGGCCTCTAAACCACCTCTGCATGCCCCCATCTTTGGACCCAGTGCTGATCAGTCACCCGTTTTTCTCTCGCTCTCTCCTGTCCCCACCCAGCAGAAAGTGCTTTCAGTCGGAGAGTAGAAAGCAAAGCACAAAACCACTTTGAAGAGACGAATAGCAGTTCCCAAAACTCCAGCGGTGAGTGTGCCCCGTGACAGGTGTTCTGTGCCACGGCTGCCATCTCCATCTGTTCCCACCCGCGGTGGCGGCAGCAGGCGCCGTGTGGCCTGCGGTCTCTGTGATGCAGGATGGCGGGAGGAGGCTGGGAATTAGGAGGCTGGGCCTGGGCGGAAGCACAGGGGCCTTTTCTTTCCGGGACCTCTCTCGGGGCTTCAGAGGCACCTCAGGAACTAGGACCCTTTCTTGTCTCCTCCCTGTGGAGAGAGGAACGCCCCCTCCCCGTAGCCTGCAACATCTACTCTCGTGGCCCCAGACGGCTAGGCCTAAAAGTGCCATCGCCCTATGTTTTTAGGGTAAATATCATAGCCATTTCCTTTCCAGGAGAGGTGAAACGCTTACAGTAGGGGGAGCTGTGGCCTAATAGCCAGAGGCCCTGAGTTCTGACCCTGCATTGGACCAGGCACAATCCTGTGGTTCCCTTCCAGTCCCCACCAGCCCAAGGTTTGCCTGAGGTTCCTGGTAGTGTTTTGGCGCCCCCTGGTGGCTGACTTCCCCAGCACCCTGACAGGACCCAGAGTGCCTTAGAAGAGGGCTGCCAGAGGCCTCTCTCCCCAGATAGTTCTGGGTCAGCCTGGCAGGGCCATGCGTGGTCACCAGCAGCCTCTGTTTGAGAAAGGCATAGCAGGGCGGTCTGCACAGTGTCAGCCAGGGCAGAAAGGGAAAAGAATTCTGACACTGGTTTGTACTAAAATAAGGCACCAGTCGAAGTTTCATTCGTGCTGTTAGGTTTCAGGTTGTGTCCAGCATATCCTGGGCACTGCTTGGGTGTAGACAGATGATGGACACAGCGTGAACATCAGTCAGGGGCTTTATGAAACAGTTGGGAGCACAGATTTGAATGTGGAGGCTTCTGCGTAGGAATCGGAGCTCCAGCTTCTGTCTCCAGCCGAGGTCCGAGCCTCAGCTCTCCCACCTGTGAGCTGGTGACCAGGGGCCAGCCTTTTAACATCTACTGCCCTGGGAGGTGGGAATAGCACACGTGCCCCCGTGTTGGCGAGCACTCAGCCAGTGTCCAGCGTAGATGGCGTACCCACTGCCATGGTGGGACTTTTCACGTAAGCCAAGTGATTTGGTCAGTGCCCTGAGCAAGGGAGTGAGGTGTGCTCTCGTCGCCCCGACAGTGTTGACACGATCCCTTAAACTGTAGAGAGAGTACTGACTCTTACAGGCTGCTTCAGCCCTTTTGAAAAATGTCATCGAGCAGCATCTCCAAGAGGTGGGCCTAAAAGTGATGCAGTTTTGCCCAGGGCCACACAGGAGCAGCCGAGTCGGGACCAGAACCGCGGTCTCCTGGGAGCCTTGGCTCTCAGCCCTCCGGGCTGCACCCCCTGCCTCCCCTTCCCCCAGAGCTGATACTCAGAATTGGGGACTGACGGTGTAGAGGGCAGTCACCGTTTATTGAGCGCTTACGATGTGCCCGGCGTGTGTTCAGAGCTCTGTGTGTCTCACCTGTCTTCCGTGATACCACAGCCCCAGGAGGAGGGTCGGGTCAGTGTTCTCTTGACTCTTTGGATGAGAATACTGAGGCTCAGGAGAGGTGGGCTGTTGCCCCAGGTCCCTAGCTTGTAAGTGGTGGAGCCAGGATTGCGGCCTCGACCATCTGGCCCTACGCTGCCAATTCCTGTGTCTGAGGCTCACCTGACATCGCAAGGAAGCGTGGGCAAAGTGCCAGCAGGCAGAAGCCCTCAAAAGCACAGCCCTCGCTGTGGCTGCTCTGGTGTTTGGTGCCAAAGGCTTTCATGCGCTGCCAGGACCTGGAAGCAGCTTCCTGTCCTGAAGTGGACAGTGCTCCTTAGATGCTGTGGGCTCCCTTTTTGGGAGTCGAGCGTGTTCTAGAGTGATAGTGCTGGCTGAGCTCTCCCTGCCCAGTGCCCCAGCCCCAGCCCAGAGGGTGAGCCTGGCTCAGATTCCCCCCCACCCACGGCCACGACTGGCTCACTGCTTACTAAGAACGGAAATAATGAGTTATCTCAGAGCACCAGAACTGGAAGAGACCTAGCTAAACTGTTTCTCTTTTGCAGAAACTGCAAGTCCCCTGATTTCCAATACTTTCCCTCTCCTACAGAGTAAGTGTTGGTCCCTTTGGGGGGCTGGAGAGGGCGAGCCAGGACAGGGAACGAACTCAGTGGCCGCACGCTCTCAGGGCCTCCCCGGAGCACCTGACCTTGGGCCACCCTCCCAGGCAGACAGGGCCTCTAGTGGAGCAGGAGGAGGGCCCAGCCCCAGGCGGGTGGAGGACTTCTGATCCGGTTCAGAGAGCCCAGAGGGCGGTAGCCTGCCTCTGCCCCCCAGGCCTAGGCCTGGCAGGAACACGGACCTCCCCATTCCTGCTCACGGCCCAGCCTCAGGACACTTTCTCCAAGCCCCGTGTCAGCCATCCTCCTCCTTGCTTCAGCCTTTCCTCCTGTCTCTACACCCCTTCTCTCTCCTTGCTCGCTCGCCTCTGCTGGGCACTGACCAGGTATTGGGAACAGGTGGAATATAAAGGCCCAGTGGCACCCTGCTCCCGTTCCTATATGCTCTCCTCCCCCCTACCCTGCCGCCCTCCTCCCCCCCCCCCGTCCCTGCCACCCTCCTCCCCCTCCCCTGCTGCCCTCCTCCCCCCTCCCCTGCCTCCCTCCTCCCCCTTCCCCTGCCTCCCTCCTCCCCCTCCCCTGCCGCCCTCCTCCCCCTCCCTTGTCGCCCTCCTCCTCCCTTCCCCTGCCGCCCTTCTCCCCTTCCCCTGCCGCCCTCCTCCCCCTCCCCTGCCGCCCTCCTCCCCCTTACCCTGCCGCCCTCCTCCCCCTCCCCTGCCGCCCTCCTCCCCCTTACCCTGCCGCCCTCCTCCCCCTCCCCTGCCGCCCTCCTCCCCCTTACCCTGCCGCCCTCCTCCCCCTTACCCTGCCGCCCTCCTCCACCCATCCCTGCCGCCCTCCTCCCCCCATCCCTGCCGCCCTCTTCCCCCCATCCCTGCCGCCCTCCTCCCCCTCCCCTGCCGCCCTCCTCCCCCTTACCCTGCCGCCCTCCTCCCCCTCCCCTGCCGCCCTCCTCCCCCTTACCCTGCCGCCCTCCTCCCCCTCCCCTGCCGCCCTCCTCCCCCTTACCCTGCCGCCCTCCTCCCCCTTACCCTGCCGCCCTCCTCCCCCCATCCCTGCCGCCCTCTTCCCCCCATCCCTGCCGCCCTCCTCCCCCTCCCCTGCCGCCCTCCTCCCTCTTACCCTGCCGCCCTCCTCCCCCCCATCCCTGCCGCCCTCTTCCCCCCTTACCCTGCCGCCCTCCTCCCCCCTCCCCTGCCGCCCTCCTCCCCCCATCCCTGCCGCCCTCTTCCCCCCATCCCTGCCGCCCTCCTCCCCCCTCCCGTCCCTGCCGCCCTCCTCCTCCTTTCCCTGCCCCCTCCTCTTCCACGTCTTGCCCTGCTGCTGCTTGCTTCTCCGTGGCTTTCTCTGCCTCTTACCCTGTTCTCCTGTTTCTTCTTCCCTCCCTTTCCTCTTTGTCCGGTGCCTTGTTTTTGGCTTGTTTGTACATTCATTCGTCCGTTCCCTCAGTGAACAGTGCTGTCCGTACACTTCCACAGGCAGACAGCTGGGCCGTGGAGCCGATCAGACATGGCTTCTGCCTGGGAGGGCCCCTGGGCCCCCCTCCAGCCCATCCCCAGTGCCCAGAACAGTGCCTGGCACACAGTAAGCACTCAATAAATGGCTGCCCGACTGCATTAGGTGGTCTGTGTATCTGCACGTCTTCCTCTCCCGATCCTTCCCCCGCCGGGCCTCCCCCGCACTAGCCAGTGACAGGGGCCGCTCAGGCTGGGCTCAGCCCCAGCGTGTGTTTGGGTGCCCAGGTTGAAACCTGCCCGCTGCCCAGCAGGAAGCGTCCATCCGGGGTGGTTCTTCCCCTGACGCGGCCTCTTCCTCTCTCCCCGCAGAACCCTACACGTGCGGCGCCTGTGGGATCCAGTTCCAGTTCTACAACAACCTGCTGGAGCACATGCAGTCCCACGCGGGTGAGAGAGCCGCCGCCCACGGGGATGGGGAGGGGGTGGGGTGCACTGCCCTGCCACCCCCAGGGAACGCCCGTCTTTCCAGGAGTGGTCACAGGACATGGGGCCTCCACTCCGGGAGCCCTGGTCTGTCCGTTATAACACATCAGGGTGGGTCTGTGCTCTGAGGGGACAGCAGGTTGGGGACATGGGGAGCACAGGGCCGAAGAGGGCTTCGGGAAGGCTGTGGCTCCTGTGCCTGCCCGGCCGGAAGGCCAGCTAGGAGCTGACCAGGAAAGAGGCATGAAGGTGGCCGTTGAATATGGTTTGAGATGAGGGTGAGTGGAGGCAGGAGACGTGAACGGGTGCCCTCAGCCCAGGCGGCCGGGGCCTGCGCCCCGGGTCGGAGCAGAGGTGGCTGCCACCGGGAGGGCTGGTTGAAGCACATTTCTGTGCCCGCCCCGAGGGCTGGATTCCACGTGTTGGACTCTGGAGGTCTGGGCTGGGGCCGTGGGACCTCGGATTTGTGTTTCTGTAGCATCCTCAGGCTGTGTCCCTGCTGCCTGTCCAGGGACCATACTTTGAGAATCACGCTCTGGAGCTACAGGCCGGTAGTCTGCTGTCCACACCGCCCTTCTTCTCAGCCATTTTGCCATCTTCCTGGCATTAACTCCCTTGCTCTAGACCTCCCAGCCCTCACAGTGGCACTCCATGTTTAGTCTTAATTTCCACTTTAGTCAGGGAAGCTCTATTCGCTGTAACAAATGCCAGGCTCTCAACTAGTTTAACATACACACGTCTCAGCCACATCACAGCCTAATGCCAGTGGCCTGTGCTGGTGGCCTTCCACATGGCAGGACCCAGGCTCCTCCGTTTGTGACGCTCCGTCCTGTCCGGGTCTTTGGAACCCTCTATGACTGGTGAACAGGGAGAGAAGCACGCTTTCTTCTTTACCATTTTAGATGACAAGTGACACGTCCCACAGATGCTGAAACTCCAGGGGCAGGGAACACCACCCAGGGAACACCGCCCAGGGAACAGCCCAGGGAACACCGCCCAGGGAACACCGCCCAGGGAACAGCCCAGGGAACAGCCCAGGGAACACCGCCCAGGGAACAGCCCAGGGAACAGCCCAGGGAACACCGCCCAGGGAACAGCCCAGGCAACGGCCCAGGGAACAGCCCAGGGAACACCGCCCAGGGAACAGCCCAGGGAACACCGCCCAGGGAACGGCCCAGGGAACACTGCCCAGGGAACAGCCCAGGGAACACAGCCCAGGGAACAGCCCAGGGAACACCGCCCAGGGAACAGCCCAGGGAACAGCCCAGGGAACACCGCTCAGGGAACAGCCCAGGGAACACCGCCCAGGGAACACCACTCAGGGAACAGCCCAGGGAACACCGCCCAGGGAACAGCCCAGGGAACACCGCCCAGGGAACGGCCCAGGGAACACCGCCCAGGGAACACCGCCCAGGGAACACCGCCCAGGGAACACCGCCCAGGGACCGGCAGCAGGCACCTGGGGGAGGCAGCTAGCTGTTCCTGGCGCCCCGCCCTCAGAGTTACCCTCTGCCCTGGGAATGATGTGGGCCACATAACAGTGACTCAGTCACGGTAGCTGCTGTTATTTCTGCTGGTTTTATCATTATTGCTTGTATCTCTCTTAGGTTTACAAATATTTTGTATAGTCTTCCAGGTCTGGCCTGCTTAGCACAGAGTAGTACAGGACTAGGCTCTCTTTTAGGCTAGGTACTGTTTTGTTAGTGTAGCCTCTCTTTATTCATCTGTTCATCCATCCGTTCATCCGTCCACCCATCCATTCATTCAGCATATCTTTATTGGGTACCGCAGTACATGGGGCACTAATACACATGCTGTTGGGGAGCCTATGGTTTATTTCTGTGGGACTTGCTGAAACCAGGATGGAGCTGGGTTGGCAGCCAGGACGGGAGTTCCACGCTCTGGTGTGCCTCCACGCTCTGGTGTGCCTCCACCTGTGACCTGGGAGGAGCTCTGTCCCCCTCTCAGCGTCTCCGTTTCTGACGTGAGGGCACGCAAACCTGCCGTCAATCTCAGCTGCCCTCCTCACGCCTAGGGGTCGTCTTCATGCCTCCCACCTCCCACTTGCCTTTGCCCTCAGCCATCTTGCACCAGGGGAGGCCTTGAATGCCAGCTCGGGCATTTAGAGTTGACCTTCCGAGAAATAGTGACAGTATTTGGAAGGCTGCTCAGGGACTCTCCCAACAAGCCAGATCCCCCTCTCCGCCTCCTCTGAAGCCCCAGCCCTCCACCTGCTCCTCTGCGGGCTTCTGGAAGCTGGGGCTAATTAGGGGACAGTCTGGGTGCCTGTGCTTCACTGTCCCTCAGGCAATTGGGCAGAGGCCATTAAAATGCAAATCAAGGCTGTACCTTGTGGTGGCCCCACCTCCCCCCCCCCCCAAGCACCTCGACTTGTTTTTCGAGAAAAGCTTTGGGCTGCTTTGTTCTGGTCCAGTGCTAGCAGAGAATGCAGGAGGCAATCCAGCGCAAAGCCAGGCTGAGTCCCAGCCGGGCTGAGTCGGGATTAAAGGATTGACTCCATAGAGAGAAATTAAACGTCATGATCTGCGCAGTTCGCAGCGCTGCTGATAAGGGGGATCAGCCTCGAATAACACCAATCTCATTAAGAGGCTGCTGAATGGCACAGGGTAATTCCCGCTAATAAACTTCCTTTCTGTGCTGTGGGAAAGCCTGCCTTGCCTCTGGTAACAGTTCAGGAGCCCTTTGGAGCGGTAGTGATATGAAAGACAGCTAACGTCTAGTGAGCGATTCGTATGTGCCCGGGGTGGTTATTTCATCAGATCTGAACGAGCCTATTGGCTAGCTGACATTATCTCATTATACAGATGAGGAAACCGAGGCTCCGAGAACGGAATCGCTCGTCCAGAGTGGCACAGCTACTAATGTGATTTGAGCTGTTCCTTGGTGCCAAGACTTCTTATTCTAAGAGTTTTACACATATTGGCTCACTTAGCCCTCAGAACTGCTCTCTGAGTTAAATGTCCTCATTAGCTCCACTGCACAGATAAGGAAAATGGAGGCACAAATGGCTAAATAACTTGCCCAAGGCTACGCAGTCACAGTGTGAGGCCAGGGCCCGACCCTCTCAACAGCCACCCTCCAGCTGGATAAACTGATCATTGAGGTGGAGGGATAGCGGAGGCAAAGTCCCCTCAGAGCTCATCTCCTCCCAGTCTCTTAGAAGTACTCTGGGGAGGACCCCAGCCAGGAGAGGCACGGGGCCTCTCCCAGGTTCTGCTAAGGGGCGTAGGGACTTCCAGACAACAGACAGGTTGGCATTGGCAGTTTTAGGATTTTAGAATAGCCACACCTCATTTCTAATCTCTTTCAACACACCTCACCTGTCTGGGCCTTGGTCTTCTCCCCTGTAAAGTGGGCTGACCAGCGCCCTCCACTGGCTGAGTGAGGGCCCCGGGGTGATGCGTGAAGTACTCAGGACTGTGGCGCACTCGAAGACAAAACCCAACAGTAGCAGGCGCCTCTTTTTCCCTCCCCTGCCAGAAACAAGCACTCTCACCTTCCTGCGTGGGGCCCTCCCCGAGAGACAGCCTCCCTTCCAGCTTTGCATCCGGCCCTTTCCAGACTCGTGTGTATCAGTGGCACATAGTGATAGCCACGCTGAGTAAACATTACCTCCAGTCCAGGCTAATAAATCAAGCCTCTTTATAGAGCATTGACCGACGACCTCACCCATACAATAGCGGTATCTGAGATACGGAGAGGCAAAATCATTTTTTTATTCAACCAATACCGGACATTGTGATCTAATGCTGAGTTGAGTAAAATTTTTTTTGTATTTTTCTGAAGTGAGAAGCGGGGGGGCGGGGGGGTGGCATCAGACAGGCGCCCGCATGCGCCCGACCAGGATCCACCCGGCATGCCCACCAGGGGGCGATGCTCTGCTCTTTTGGGGTGTTGATCCATTGCAACCAGAGCCATTCTAACACCTGAGGCAGAGGCCACAGAGCCATCCTCAGCGCCTGGGCCAGCTTTGCTCCATGGAGCCTTGGCTGCAGGAGGAGAAGAGAGAGAGAGAGAAAGGAGACAGGGAAAGGTGGAGAAACAGATGAGCACTTCTCCTGTGTGCCCTGACTGGGAATTGAACTCAGGACTTCCACACGCCGGGCCAGCACTCTACTACTGAGCCAACCGGCCAGGGCCCTGAGTTGAGTAATTTTGATTCCAAGTCCTGCAGACAGAGAATGGAGAAATCACCCTGCAGCTTGCCCAGCCCCAGCATTTTGGAGGGAGAAAGGGAAACAGGCCCAGAGAGCAGAAGGGACTAACTCATGGTTACACCCACGGCCATGGCAGACTTGGGTTCAAACCCAGTGTTTTCGAATCTTTGTATCTGGTTTCCATTTCAAAATGTGTGCTTCCCCTTTTTAAATGTAAGAGCTATTTAAAGAAATTGGAAAAATGGAGAAAATTTAGGAAATGAAGAGCCAGCCATAATCTACTCTAAACTAACTACTGGTTTTGTTTTTTAGAGTTTTTTTTAAATGAGAGGAGGGGAAATAGTGAGTCAGACTCCTATATGCACCCTGACCGGAATCCACCCGGCAGCCCCGATCTAGGGCTGATGCTTGAATCAACTGAGCTATCCTCAGTGCCTGAGGCCAACACTCAGATCAGTGAAGCCACTGGCTGTGAGAGGGAAAGAAAGAGAGAAGGGGAAGAAGGAGGGGACGAGAAGCAGATGGTCGCTTCTCATGTCTGCCCTGACCAAGGATCAAACCCGGGACATCTGCACGCAAGGCTAATGCTCTGTCCACTGAGCAAACTAGCCAGGGCCCACTGTTACTTTCATAATGGGTTTCATTTCTGTCATTTTAAAATCCGATTTATTGAGATGTAATTTATAGAAATGAAGTTCACCAATTTTAAGAGTACAGTTTGATGTCTTGACGCATGCATATAGTCATTTAACTGCCGTCACAGTCAGAATGTATCCCATTACCGTCAACCCCAAAGCGGTCCCTGCTGCCCTGCAGCCCACCCTCCCTGCCCCCCAGCCCAGGCAGCCACTGTCTGCTTCCTTTTGCTATAGCCTGGCTTTTGCCAGAATTTTATATTTAGGGGATATAAATTATTTCAAAATGAATATGAAGTGATAAAATATCCCCTAATTTTTGTGAGCCGTGTACATGGAATTGTATGCAGTTTAGTCTTTTGTGCCTGACTTCTTTCACTTAGCACCTTTTTGAGATTCATTCATGTTCCGTGTTCTGGGAAGTCCCCCTTTTAATTTCGGAGTAGTTCTAAACCGTTGCTGGCATAGACCACAGTTTGTTTAGCCGTTCACCAATTGATGGACATTTTTAGGTTGTCTCCAGTTTGGGGCTACTGTGAATAAACCTGCTACTGCGAACATTCAAGTACAAGTCCTTGTTTGTGTGGACCGATGGTTTTAACTCTGTGGGTGTGTACCTAGGAACGGAAATGCGGGGTGGAGTGGTAACTATGTTCCACCATTTGAGGAATTCATTGCCAGACCGTTCCCTAAAGTGGCTGTACCGTTTTTACTTTCCCACCAACAGTGTCTGAGGGGGCTGATTTCTCTGCATCCTTGATAACTTGGTACCTGATATTTTTATTATAGCCATCCTCGGTGTGTGCAGTGGTATCTCGTTGCACTTTGGGTTTGTATATTCCTGGTGACTGATGATGTGGAACATCTTTTCATGGGCTGATCATTTGAATAGCTTCCTTGGAGAACTGTCTGTTTGGATCCTTTGCCCATTTTTTAATTTAATTGGGGTTTTTTTCTTTATTATTGAATTGTGAGTGTTCTTGATATAGTCTATATATAAGACCTCTATAGCTGTATGATTGCAAGTATTTTCCCCCATTTCTTTGGGTTGCCTTTTCGCTCTCTTGGTGCTGTCCTTTGAAGCGTGAAGCTTTTTAATTCTGATGAAGTCTGTGTATTATTTTTTTTCTTTCGTTGTGTGTGCTCTTGGTGTCGAGTCTGAGGAACCATTGCCTAACCCCAGGTCATGAACACTTGTATTTCCTCTTAGAGCTTTATTGTTTTAGCTCTGACATTTTTGTCTGTATTCCATTTTGAATTGATTTTTATATGTGGTGTGAGGTCGGGGCCCAATTTCATTCTTTTTCACATGGATGTACAGTTGTCTTGGCACCAGTTTTGAAAAGCCTATTCTTTCCCCATTCAGCTGTCTTGGCACCCTTGTCAAAAATCAATGGCCCACACACGTGAGGGTCATTTCGGGACTCTGACTTCTGTTCCGTTGCCGCTGTGCCGCCACAGGTTGGTCCTTGTGCCGCCGGTACCGCACTGTCTCGGTTACTGGAGCTTGGTAGTCCTTTGGAAGTCAGGAAATGTGAGCCCTCCAGCTGTCTTCTTTGTCGAGAGTGCTTTGGCTAATCTGTATCTCTTGCCATTCCACATGCACTTTTGGATCAGCTTATCAATATCTGTAAAAAAGTAAGCACAGCCCTGGCCGGTTGGCTCAGTGGTAGAGCGTCGGCCTGGCGTGCAGAAGTCCCGGGTTCAATTCCCGGCCAGGGCACACAGGAGAAGCGCCCATCTGCTTCTCCACCCCTCCCCCTCTCCTTCCTCTCTGTCTCTCTCTTCCCCTCCCGCAGCTGAGGCTCCATTGGAGCAAAGATGGCCCGGGCGCTGGGGATGGCTCCTTGGCCTCTGCCCCAGACGCTAGAGTGGCTCTGGTCGCAAAAGAGCGACGCCCCCTGGTGGGCAGAGCATCGCCCCCTGGTGGATGTGCCCGGTGGATCCCGGTCGGGCGCATACGGGAGTCTGTCTGACTGTCTATCCCCGTTTCCAGCTTCAGAAAAATACAAAAAAAAAAAAAAAAGTAAGCACAGATTTTCCTAGGGGTCTTGTTGAATGTAGATCAGTTTGGGGATATTGCCATTGTAACATTAAGTCTTCTAATTCATGGTCATGGAGTGTCTTTTTTATTTGTCTTCTTTGAGTTTTTCCAACAACATTGTTTTCATGTACAAACCTTGTACTTCTTTTGTAAATTTATTCCCACATATTTTATTCTTTGGAACAATATTATATTTATTTTCCTGATTTAATTTTTTTTGGAGGAGTGTTCATTTGCTAGTGTAGAGAATTACATTTGATTTTTTTTCTTTCTTTTGTTTACAACCTTGCTGAACTCATCTATTCTAATAGTTTTGTGTGTGTGTGTGTCTTGCACAGGATTTTTTACATATACATTTTATTATCTGCAAATAGAGATAATTTTACTTATCCTCTTCTGTTACAATCTAGAGTCCTTTTTTCTTTTTGCCTAACTGTCCTGGCTAGAACCTCTAATACATATTGAATAGAAAAGATGAGAGTGTGTATTTTTTCTTGTTTCTGATTTTAGGGGAAAAACTTTCAATGTTTAACCATTAAGTGTGGTATTAACAGTGGGTTTTTCATAGATGGCCTTTATCAGGTTGAAAAAGGTCCCTTTGAATTCTACTTTGTTAAGTGTTTAATCATGAAAGGGTTTTGTCAGATGCTTTTTCTGCATCTGTTGAGATGATCGTGTGGCTTTTGTTCTTTGTTCTGTATTAATACAGTACATATATTACATAGGTTTTTGTATGTTGAACCAACCTTGTATTCCTGGAATAAATCCCACTTGGTCTTGGTGGGATCTGGATTTGGTCTACTATACTTTTTTTTTTTTAAGTGAGAGGAAGGGAGATAGTGCGACAAACTCCCACATGCACCCAACCCCAGATCCACCTGGCAGCCTCGCTCTTGGACCAATGCTCCAATCAACTGCACTAATTTTAACACCTGAGACTAATGTTCTTGAACCAACCAAGCTATCCTCAGCTCCCACAGCCAGCTCTCAAACCAATAAAGCCACTGGCTGCAGGAGGGGAAAGGGGAGAGAAGGGGAGGAGGGAGGGTGGGAAGAAGCAGAAAGATAGTCGCTTCTCCTGTGTGCCCTGGCTGGAAATCGAACCTGGGATGTCCATATGGCAGGTCAATGCTCTGTCCACTGAGCCACCTGGCCCAGGCCTGGTCTACTGTATTTTTTTTTTTTTTTTCATTTTTCTGAAGCTGGAAACAGGGAGAGACAGTCAGACAGACTCCCGCATGCGCCCGACCGGGATCCACCCGGCACGCCCACCAGGGGCGGTGCTCTGCCCCCCAGGGGGCGATGCTCTGCCCATCCTGGGCGTCGCCATATTGCGACCAGAGCCACTCTAGCGCCTGAGGCAGAGGCCACAGAGCCATCCCCAGCGCCCGGGCCATCTCTGCTCCAATGGAGCCTTGGCTGCGGGAGGGGAAGAGAGAGACAGAGAGGAAAGCGCGGCGGAGGGGTGGAGAAGCAAATGGGCGCTTCTCCTGTGTGCCCTGGCCGGGAATCGAACCCGGGTCCTCCGCACGCTAGGCCGACGCTCTACCGCTGAGCCAACCGGCCAGGGCTGGTCTACTGTATTTTATTGAGGATAATTGTTTCTGTATTCTTACAGTATAGTGGGCTGTCATTTCTTTTCTTAAAATTTCTTTGATTTTGGTATCAGAGTACTACTTGCTTCATAAGATGAATTAAGAAGCATTCTCTCCCTCCTTTTCTGTTTTTGGGAAGAATTTGTGAAGAGTTCCTTTAACATATGATAGACTTGACCAGTGAAGCCACCTGAATCTGGACTTTTTTTCTTTTTAAAGAGAAGTGTTTTGATTTCTCAATCTTTTGGTTCTCATAGGTGTATTCAGATTTTCTGTTTCTTGAATGAATCATTCTCAGTAATTTATGTCTCTCTAAGAATTTTTCTTGTTTCATTTGGGTTATCTAATTTGTTGGAATATGTTCATAGTATTTGCTTATCATTTTTATTTCTCTCAAGTCAGTAAACTTACGTTTTCTTTGATGCCCTTAATCAAGTAGAAATTTCCTTCTTTTCCTTGTTAGCTGAGGGTTTGTGTCATGAGTGGGTGTTGAGTTTTGTCACATTTTAAAGTGCATTTGTATCTGTGGAGATGATTTTTCTTCCTTTTTCACTCAGTACACTATTTGGTTTTCAATTATTATACTCCAGTTTGGTTTTGGGGATAAACTCCGCTTAGTCATGATATGTTATTCTTTTTATATACTACTGTGTTTAGTTTGCCAATATTTACTAAAGGATTTTTGTATGTATGTTTATGAGGGAGATTATTGGTCTGTAGTTTCTTTTCTTATAATGTTTTTCTCTAGTTTTGGATCGGGGTAATGCGAGCCTCTTAAAATAGATTTCTAGTAAACAGGCTTGAAAAGACCCGAAAAAGCACACTTGGAAGAAGTGACAGTGTGAGATGCTTTGGGCCACCCGGGGTGTGCCTGGCACCCCTCCCCCGCTTTAGAGCTGGCACTCTGTGGTTGCGTGTGGGTGAGGGGTGGGCCCCAGTCACTCGGCACTTACGCCACCCTGGGCACTGCCCTGTGCTCTGCTTTCTCCCTGCATGATCTCTCGTTAGTCCTCCCAGCTGTCATGTTACATCTCTGTCATTATCTTCATTTTTCCAAATGGTGAAAATGAGGCTTCACAAACATAAGCTAGCTGTGTAAGCAGGGGCCCAGGGGACTGAGTCTCGGAGGCCGTGTTCGCCTTCACCCGCCACACTCCCATTCTCATTCGTTAGTCCGCAAGCCTCTTATCCTTTAGGGTAACATACTGTCCCCCTTTATGCCCGCAGCGGACAACGAGAACAACATCGCCTCCAACCAGTCCCGATCGCCACCTGCTGTTGTAGAGGAGAAGTGGAAACCCCAGGCCCAGAGGAACAGTGCCAACAATGGTAGGTCTCTGCTAGGCCAGAGCCCAGGGCACTCGTGGAGGTCTGCCCCGTGCGCCAGCCCCTGCTCTGGTTGTTCCCCTCTGTCTCATGTCCCTACCGCCGGTGCCTCCCATGGTGACAGAAGAGCATGCCTGACAGTTCCCGAAGCTCTTTCATACTTACGGCCTTGTTTGGGATGGGTAAAAGGAGACCTGGGAGAGGAGGTGACCTGTTTGTGGTCAGAGAGCACAGATTATTGACAGAATCAGAACTGGAATCTGCCCTCGCCGTTTCTGTTGGCTGCTCTCTCCTGATACTGTGGCCTCGTGTATTTTATTCACTAGAGATCCCTTTATTAGAGGCCATTGCTATACTGAGGAAGAAGTTCAACTAGTTGGCTTCAGAAGTCTAGGTAAATGGCACATGCAGCCAGTATGTTACCCACATACCACTGTTCTATTCCCGTGCCCATGGCAGGCATTACTGATCAGTCAGTCAAGATGTTATGCTTATGAGACTCACGTTAAAGACAGCAAGCACCACCAATTTGTGTGCAAGATGAAGTCGGTTCATAATTCTTAATACTAGATTCTTAGAGTACTAGGCTGCTTGCCAGGCCAAGAAGCCTCAAATGACAGCCTTAATCACATCTCTCCTTGTGTCCCCTGCCAGCCACCACAGGTGGTGTCACATCCAACAGTATGATCCCCGAGAAGGAGCGGCAGAACATCGCGGAACGGCTGCTGCGGGTCATGTGCGCCGACCTGGGGGCGCTGAGCGTGGTGAGCGGGAAGGAGTTCCTGAAACTGGCCCAGACGCTGGTGGACAGCGGTGCCCGCTACGGGGCCTTCTCGGTGACCGAGATCCTGGGCAACTTCAACACACTGGCGCTGAAGCACCTGCCGCGCATGTACAACCAGGTGAAGGTGAAGGTGACGTGTGCCCTGGGCAGCAACGCCTGCCTGGGCATTGGCGTCACCTGTCACTCGCAGAGCGTCGGCCCTGACTCCTGCTACATCCTCACTGCCTACCAGGCCGAGGGCAACCACATCAAGAGCTACGTGCTGGGCGTGAAGGGAGCGGACATTCATGACAGCGGCGACCTGGTGCACCACTGGGTGCAGAACGTGCTGTCCGAGTTCGTGATGTCAGAGATCAGGACAGTGTACGTGACGGACTGCCGGGTGAGCGCGTCCGCCTTCTCCAAGGCCGGCATGTGCCTCCGCTGCTCAGCCTGTGCCTTGAACTCAGTGGTGCAGAGCGTGCTGAGCAAGCGGACGCTGCAGGCCCGCAGCATGCACGAGGTCATCGAGCTGCTCAACGTGTGCGAGGACCTGGCGGGCTCCACGGGGCTCGCCAAGGAGACCTTCGGGTCGCTGGAGGAGACCTCGCCGCCGCCCTGCTGGAACTCGGTCACGGACTCGCTGCTGCTGGTGCACGAGCGCTACGAGCAGATCTGTGAGTTCTACAGCCGGGCCAAGAAGATGAGCCTCATCCAGAGCCTCAACAAGCACCTGCTCAGCAACCTGGCGGCCATCCTGACGCCCGTGAAGCAGGCGGTCATCGAGCTGAGCAACGAGAGCCAGCCCACCCTGCAGCTGGTGCTGCCCACCTACGTCAGGCTGGAGAAGCTGTTCACGGCCAAGGCCAATGACGCAGGCACCGTCAGCAAGCTGTGCCACCTCTTCCTGGAAGCCCTCAAGGAGAACTTCAAGGTGCACCCGGCGCACAAGGTGGCCATGATCCTGGACCCACAGCAGAAGCTGCGGCCGGTCCCGCCCTATCAGCACGAGGAGATCATTGGCAAGGTGTGCGAGCTCATCAACGAGGTGAAGGAGTCCTGGGCCGAGGAGGCCGACTTCGAGCCCACCGCCAAGAAGGCCCGCTCCGCCGCCGGTGAGAACCCCGCAGCTCAGGAGGACGATCGGCTGGGGAAGAACGAAGTGTACGATTACCTGCAGGAGCCTCTCTTCCAGGCCACCCCTGACCTCTTCCAGTACTGGTCGTGCGTCACCCAAAAGCACACGAAACTCGCCAGGCTCGCCTTCTGGCTCCTCGCGGTCCCGGCCGTGGGCGCCAGGAGTGGGTGTGTAAATATGTGTGAGCAGGCCCTTCTAATCAAAAGGAGGCGGCTGCTCAGCCCAGAAGATACGAACAAACTCATGTTTCTGAAATCTAACATGCTTTAAGACTTGGCTTCCAAACAAAAGGAAAGAAAAAGAGAAGAGAATGGTAGGGAAAAAAAAATAAACACTGTCGCAAACAAAGAAAAGGAATTTTTAAGTTCTAAACACTGTGGACCTCATTATAAATGCCCCCTGGAAACTTAAGTGCTTTTTTCCCAGTGTGTGTGTGCATGTGTGTGTGCTCCCGCCCCCGTGTGGACGTGTCCGAGCACGCATGCCGTGGGTGCGAGTGTGCGGCTCTCGGCTCACCTGCGTGGCCGCAGAAGCTTCGCACACGCGTGCACACACATACTACCCTGGTGCATGTACACGCGCCTGCTTGTGGGCACGTGTGCATTAGACTGGGTGTGTCAGGAAAGCTGAGTGTTTGGGGAAGAGGGAAAACGCTTCACCTCCGTTTCTCAGTGAGGGGCTTTTACAGACTCCGTGTTCAGGTGTGCAGGTTGGTAGAACGCTGATGTTGCAAAGTGTTCAGGCAGCTGAGATCTGAAGTGACTTGACGTTCTCTGTCCTTCGCCCCGTGGTCCCCGATTTCTCTTCGTGCCCTGCCCCCGAGCCCTCCTGACCCTGACCCGCCCGGCCCCACCCCTCTCCGGCTGCCCTGCTATGGATTCTCCAAACTGCATCAGATGGACAGTTTCTGCACTGGACTTTGTTCTCGTTCACCTTCAGGGCATTGAGCTGCTGCCATGAAGACGCCCTCGGGGGTCCCCGGCAGCCGCCTTAGAAACACACCTATATATCTCCCCAAGTCAGGAAAGGAGACTTTAAGAATAGAAAGCTGATTTTCGGCTTTTTAATATAAGAGAAAAAAAAAAGACATTTTTCAGAGAAGTATAGATACTGTCTCCACTCCTTAGTTTTTTTTTCCCTAACATTTTAGCAATTTTTACCCTTTTTTTGGGGGGAGGGTTCTAATTTGATTTAGACTCTGCTAGGAGGCACTGAATGTCTATAATTTATGTTTTCAAGGTTGGTTTGTTTTTTTTAATGGCCCTTACTGTTCCTAAGTCACACTGTAAACTAGCTCATCTCAGTGGTGTACTCACTCTCCTAAGGTGTCAGCAGTCTTCTCTGTAGTCCAGTCTTCGTGTATTTGAACAGCGAAGACCCTGAACTTGTCTGTGCTGTTTGGAGAGCAGGAGTGGGGTTGGAGTCACAGGTTTCACAGAAGTAGGGTTTGGTGGAAGCCATAGGGAAGCGTGTGGCTTAGGAGTTCTCCTGACTGTAAGGAGGACCCGCCCTCCTGGCTCGCTGTGTCTGGTACTGCGAATGTCTGATTTATATACCCGGAGTGCGTTACACTACTCACCACGTCACTGACACTTCCAGCTCAGCAGGGACTCCTGAGTTGATCCATGTTCATGTTCGTCACACCTCAGATCCACCGCCTCCCCTCCCTTCCCAGGACCCCAAGGGTTCCGATGGTTTCATTGCCTGCAGCCCTGGAGTCCCTGGGGTCCCCATGTGAGCCTCAGCCCTCCTTCCAGGACAATAGTTGAGCATGGTGCCTTGTGGGCCAAACAATTGATGTCTTGAGGGTGGAATGGCATTAGGGCCACATTTAACTCGAAGCTGTGAAAGATGTCTTCAGGCTTTCCTCTCCCCGAGCAGTTTAGTTTCTACACACTCAGTCTACGTGCTGAGGGTGGACCTCTCCCCTCACAGGAGGGGGCTCCGTCAGGATCAGTGATCAACCCCCGACCCCACCTCTTCGTGAATCAAGTGCTGGTGCCCTCTAGTGCCCTTGGTTGTGACATAAAGATGGTTACACCGGGGGCTTCAGGCTGAGGAAGACCATCATCGTGGGGGGCCATGCACAAAGGCCCCTTGGGCCATCCTGGGGGTTGACGAAATCCACGCCAGCCCTGCCTAGTAATAAAGCATTACTCAACTGCGAGATACCTCGACTACAAAAAGCACTGTACAACAGCCCTCTGCCCCGGGCCCGAGGCAGATGGGGAAGTAAAGTTGGTATACAAACACTGTCCCTGGGGGGTCAGGCCTGCTCACTTCGCCTCATGAGAACTAACCCTCCCAAGTCTTGGACACACTGAAATGCATTAAAGTGGGCCGTCTCCACGCTCTCCAGCAAGCCATGGTCTCAGCAACCGCCCTGCCATTTCCTCTCCCGGGGAAGTTCTAGGTGTTTCCTCCACAACATGACCAGCTGGGGTCACGCCATCCGAAGAGCCTCCGTTCTCCATGGACAGGCACCGAATGTCACTTCCTAGAGTCTATCAGCAGACGTCGATCGGACCTTTGGGAGCATTCTGGAAGGTGGCTGCGGGGTTGCTGAGGAGTGACCGATGGCTACAACTGAAGGTTCCTCCGGCTCTGCTTTGCTGCTGGGAAAGGGTCCACAGCCTGGCACTTTAACCACACCAGGAGGATCAGAGCTGCTTGCTTCGTGCGGTCGGCGGAAACGGCTCGGAGCCCGTCCTTCCTCGACTTCGAGCAGAGCTGTGTTGGTGTTGCCCCACTGCGGGGGCAGTTAGTTAGGAACTAGGAGTTTCGTTTTCTTGTAAAGCCATCAGAGACTAAATCCAAGTGTGCATTTAGAGTCTGTGGAACACGGGATGTCTGCCCTCCAGAATGAAAATTCGAGTGCATCTCACTGAATCCTAGGTGTCTAGTCATGTGTGACCTGTTCCGTTCTTCCATCCCACCTTAGTTCAGTCCTTAGAAATGCTTGATGTGAATCCCACCGGGTGTCTGTCTCCTGGGGCTGCCTCTACCAGATGTGGTAACATGGCGGCAGGTACCATTTCTCTCTTGCAAATCTCTGGTTCCCCAGAAACTGGTGTCGCCAATGGGAAAGACTGTACCAAGGTGCCCCCTTGAGTGCTTTCTCATGCAGGCAGTTCCCATAGTGCAAATTCTGCTGCAACCAACAGCTTAACAACCCAAAGATCTCACAGGTCCAGCCACTGGCCCCGATTTACAGCAATATCCACCTTGTTCAGATTCTAGTTCAGCCAAAGGATTGAGGTAGGCTGTTCCACATTCTCTCTAGGCACTCAGCCTAGCACTGACCTACAGATGGATTTTGTCTTCTGCTTCCTGCCCCTGTGACTGCTGTAGGACTTTCTACCACAGGGCCTTGGCAGCTGGCAGGCCAGGAACCGTTTCTGTTGTGTTCTGGGCAGCTCAAGGTGTCACCTGCTGACTTGGGCACAACTCCTCTCAAGCCATGTGATTCCCAGGGCAGAACTGGTCTTTGTTGTGCCAGGCACGGACGCAAGAGGAGACCCAGCAGGGAGATCGGCCTCTCATCTGAGGTCACCTAGTTTCACCGCCAAAGCCCAAGCCAAGGACCGTACCTCATGGGTGGCCCCTCAGATCTGGAGCAGCCGAGGGGTCTCAGCTCCAAGAGCAGCGGTGCCACCCCAGTCGTGAGTGGGTGCTCCTGCCTCAGCACCGTGCCTAGGCCAGCCAGCCAGGCCTCCCTCCAGGTGGCAGTTAGAAACCAGGAAACAAAGTGGAGGGGTCACCTGCGCCCAGCCTACCTGACAACCTCATGCTGGGCGATCAGAGTGGCCCTGGGCTGGGAAAAGGGTATGCTGGCGCATCAAGACGTCATGGGTCTCCAGGATTCTAGGAAGGACTTGACTCACACCAGGTTCGTAGGCTGCCAGTTCTGTCAGTTTGCTCCTCTCCTGCACTTGCAAGAAACACCGGAGGAAAAACTCTGCAAGGCCCGTTTTCCACTGTGAAGCCGAACTTCTGCCTCCAGGAGTCCCCTGTGCTTGCGGGAGGCCATCTGCCTCCTCCTGGGCTTGGACTGGATTCTTTGGAGATCGGGCACCTGGACGATGTCAGTGATACAACCCGCACTCTCTGGGCTCCGCTGATAAACAAGAAGGGTTTGGAGTGCAGCTGGGGAGCGGATGGAGAAGGGAGGTCCCGTGAGAAATGGCCCAAAGGGGATAGCACCTGGATATTGTCACCATGATGGATGTGCTTGCAGAGACAGGAAGAGAAAGCACACAGGGCACAGTGGGCAGCCTCCTGCCCCTTTGAGCTGAAGTGAGTTCGTAGCTATGCCCTTGGTTTGGGAACAGGTCAACACCTGTGTCCCTGGGATGTGCCTGAAGGAGGGCTTCTAGACAGGCGCTGCTCTAGACAGAACCAAGAGGCCAAGTGAGGCTCAGGCTGTCCCCTGGAGCCAGTAGATGGGGGCGGGGTCCTGTCGGCCCGGCCTGCCCGGACCCAGCCCTGTATCCACCTGGGCCAGTGGGAGCATCGGAGTGGGGCCTGCCCCTCTCTTCACTGTGGCTAATGTTTGCTAGGCCAGTTATGGTGAACCAATGACACAGTGGTTTTTTCCTCTTGTGTTTTCCTTTCAGTATGCCCTTTCAGAGTTTCCTGGAGGATTTTGTTGTTTTTCTTTGGCTCTCATTTGGGTTTGAGGATCGGAGTCGGTAGAGGCCTGCCTTCCAGGGGCCCTGTGGTTTCTGTGCGCAGAGGCACCTGCTCCCACCTGGATGAGGGTGAAGATCTGTTTGGATATCCATGCCCCCCGCCGCCGCCACCATGGCGTTGCTTTAAAGATTCAACTCCTATACTGACAAGGATCTGCTAGGTTTGCAGTTGGGAGTCAGTATCGGGACCCATAAGGGTCTTAGCCTATCCTGGCATCCCACTGGGCACCTTGACTCTTCAAACCAAAGTTCCTTACGGGGGCACAGCCCATCCTTGACTGCAACCTCAGGGGCCTGGGGTCCCTGTGGCGCTCCCTGAAGTCCAAGCTGGCGGAGACCTTGGGTTCTGAGGCCTGTCGGAAGGAGGGTCTCCTCCCACAACCCGGGTGCCAGCCAGTCCCTGTCAGGGGCCCTCCGGCCCGCCCAGCTGGGGCGGCTGAGGCCCCAAGCAGTGAGCAAGCTCATGGACTGGCACGGGGCTGGGACTCACCAGCCAGGAGACAAGGGGACCCGTGGGGCCGAAGGCTCAAACCCACCAGGCCACATGTCCAGGGCCATTCAGACCCCAAGCATCAGGAAACCGTTTTTTTTTGTACAACTGCCTGAAGCAGAGATATATTTTAAAAAGTATAAATTATTTTCTGTTCTCTTCCGAGCCTACCTTATTCTTTTCCCCACAACTTCACGGTGGTGATTCTCTCACATCAGGTAAATCTTGAGAAAGCCTCGGGGCCCCCCCTCCCGCGCCCACTCAGTAACCACGTGTGTGCACCCCACCCTTTCTCAGTAGTAACGACGTTCTAGGCAATACCATAGGCACATCTGTGTCTCTCTTCGAGTGCAAGAAACACAAGTCATCTTAAAAAAAAAAAATACAAAAAAAAATTTACAAAAAAAAACAAACACAAAAAAAATATCTTTTTTAGGCCAGAGTTTTCTACAGGTATTAATGAATATTTTTCTTAATCCTTATAAGTTTTATGTGTTTAATATTTCTTAATACCGGTAGCATTAATTTATACTTTTGTAGCAACACAATATTTTTATAAACAGCCAGTGCTTGGCTCCAGTCTCCACAAGGGGGTTAGGCAGGGCCATCTTGGGACCCTGTGTACCATGTACTGTATTTAAAAAAAAAAAAAAGTTACCTAGTGTCAGCTTTGCTGTGTTACTTAACAAAAGACGTTGTTTGCGGTCTCCTGTGTCGGTGTGGATCCGACGGCTCTGTAAGGACTCACATTGCATGGGGGTTGAGTTGATGGTTCTTGTGTGATGTGTAAGCCCCCGAGACCCAACTTGAGGGTTTATTTAAGGGTTTTCTGTTTGTCCTTTGGGTGTTGTTTTTTTATTATTATTATTATTCCGTTTCCCTTTGTTTTGGTCCCGTTTCTCCATTTATAGCCAAATCAAGTTCGTGATGTTTCAAACTTTTACTGATGTCAAATGGAGGAAAGGAACAGAAAAAGAAAAGATTTTTACCAAGTAATAAAATTTAAAACTGAGCTGTTTAAATGTTGCCGTTTTTCAGCAGTCTGTTCTTGTCCAAGAGCGGGACATTTCCCAAGGAGAGGAGGAAGGTTCCGCTTGGTTCCTTAAGTCGCCCAAAGCCCCAGCCCAGAGCTCAGAACCCCTCCGACCCCGTGAATTCTTGCAATGTTATTTCCCGGTTGGTTGATGCCAAGGCTGAAAGACATCCTTTTAATGGTTAGAAAGGATCAGTTGCTTAAATGATTTCATGTCAATGTTGTATTTATGGTTTTACAATAAAACAACCTTTAGGAAGATGGCCGTGTTTGGTGTTATTTTTGGGGTGTGAGGTTGGACCGTGTCATCCAGTTAGGAGCATCTCCTGGTGAGTCGAGATGGACCAGAGGCAGGGCACCCGGGGGTGACAGCTGGAGTCCATCCCTAGGGGGACATGCACGTCGGGGTTGATAACTCAACTGAGCTCATTGCCTGCCTCCAGCCCCAGACCCGGCTCGGCCAGCGTTTGATGAATGATGGCGGAAGATGGTCGAGGGAAGGCGTGGTCGGTCCCTCCAGGCCTGGCTTATGGTGCACTGTCCCGTGGACAAAAGGATGGATTTAATCTGAGTTCTGCAGACCCAATACCTAAGGGACACATCCATGTTCACCTTGTCCAGCAGTTATTCATGTTCCTCTTGTGACCCTGTGGCCTTGGCCTCCCGAGGGATGTGTGTGACGTCTCTTGTCTGGGGAAGTGTCCCTGGCTTTGCCAGGTTCCTGATGGCATCTGCGAGTGCCCTCCGTGGTGAACTGTTGGGACCAGCCTGGGTGGACTGGCCTCACCTCGGGCCTCGCCCAGAGCCTCAGGCTCTAGACACCTGCACATCGATGCTTTGCTTGAATAGAGTCAAGTCAATCCGAAGAAGCCACTGAAGACGAGCTGTGGCCTGAGTGGTCAGGGAGGAGTGACAACTCCTCCTCACACTGGTCGTCTGCAGCCATCAAAGATGACACCGCCATCTTGCTGTGAAAGGAAGGGGAGGCCAGGCACCATAGTGCCGCGCCGTATCCGTCTCCAACTGGGTGCAGGCTGCTTTTGGAGGCAGAGTGTTACTTGGATCAGCTGAACAACACCGCAAGGATAGGCTGCGAGCCGGCCCGGCCTCCCCGAGGGCGGCAGCCCTGCGCCTCGAGCCACCCTCCCGTGGGAGTTTCCTGCCATGAAGCAGACCATGGCGACATTCCTGAGCGAGCAGTTGAAATTTCATCACGCTTCTGTGTGGTCTGTGGAGGCAGGCGTCGTCCTGTAGCTGACAGCATCCACCCCACACCTCAGAACTTCGCAAATAAGACCAGGCCCTGGCCCGGAGCCCAGGAACAAACAGCTGAAGGGCCAGCCTCTGAGTTACCAAGTTTAAAGAAGGGTATGTTTACTAAGCAGCCACATCTACTTTGTACCAGAAATGAGTGTGACTGCTTTAATAATCCCAGTGAGTCTTCAGGACGGCCACTTCGCTGAGAAGGGTTCTGGGGCCTTCAGAGGTGAGCATCGTGGACCGACCCCTGACCCAGGATCATAGGTGTGCTCCCACCCCCTGCACCCCTGAGGGATGAAAGCAGGAGCCAAGGGAATTTTTTGTTGGGAACGTTTTGGCAAGTGTCATGGAGACAAATGCCTCAGGGACTGGGCAGGGCTGGTGACCCACAGAGGAGGCCCTGTCTCCAGGGCCCGGCAAAGGCAGCTCCTGCCCCTAGCTCGGCCCAGGGCCCAGGGCTGCTGGACCTTGCTTTTCTAGAGAGTTGCGAAACCCACATTTGTATAAGGAAGGTCTGTTTTTCAACGGCAAATTCAGAACTGTGAAAAATACCTTCTAAGCCACACACCCCATCCACCAGCTGGCCTGTGCACCTGTGGCTTGCACCCTCCGGTTTAAGCATTTGTTCTTCGGGTCACTTCAAATTAGCCTTCTTCAGAGTGGCACCTTCAGACTGCCGTAGGTGGCTCCGGTGTGCGAAGCACGTGTGGAAGGGACCAGGGTATCCACACAGGGTGTGATGACATTTGTTAGTGTCAGGCTGCCGAGTCCGTCTCTCCCCTCTGAACCCACTACCTGGACCCCACCCATTTCTACCCAGAGAGTCCTGGCCATGACCACACGCGTGCCCCTTAGGACAGCCCTCTCTTTCCCCAAGCTCTGGACTTCAGAGAAGACGGCGGGAGGGAGGACTGTACGTGGTCTGACCAAGGGGGTTGCAAATCTTTCTACACCCCAAATCCTTGCTTCTGGATTGATCCTCTCAAGAAGAGATGTGGCACGTCCTCCCTTCTTCCTTCTTGACGGCTCCCTTAAGCAAATGGACTAATAGCCCGAGAAGGAGCCTTCACTGAACGAGCCCCCAGGCCTCAGCACGCTGGGTACCCCGTGGAGAAAGGGGCTGGCCCTGCTAGGTTCCTGCTGCCCAGTTCAGCCTCCCAGTTCAGGACACAAAGCTGGGCTTTGTTCCCTCAGCGGTAGGCAGCCTCGTCCAGCTGGACTCTGGCTGGGTGGAGCTAGCAAGAGATATTTATAAATCACATGTTTGTATATTTAGTGTGTCTGACTTGGAGGCTCCTAGAGTCGTGTTCTTGGGCCAGGTGGGTGCCTGAGCCCTTGCACTGCCTACCCATTCTGAAGGGGGGAGAAGCCAGGCCAGACAGAAGGCTGCAGGTTCTGGTCCAGGGCCCCGCTGGTCAGCAAGGACAATGTGAGGGTCAGTGAACGTTCTCCTAGGGCAAGCGGCCAGAATGAGGATCCCAGGAGATAGGAAGGCGAGGGCCTGGTGGCGAAATAGCCCGCAGCTTTTCTTTCTGGTCCTGGCTACTGGTGCTGGGCGCACGGTGTGGCCAAAGGCCAACACTGGAGGGGGTTCCATGTGGCAAAGGACAGGGGAATCATTTCAGGCACTGACCCGCCTGGGCACAGTTACTCTGGCCCTGGGTTGCTGGTGACCCATCCGACCTTTCCCAGCAACAATACCCAGAGTGTCCCCCTCTTTTCTAGCTTTATGGAAACAACACTGTCCTATTGTATGCCACTGTCGAGATTTATGTTTCATAATTTGCATAGCCAGTTTCACATACAGAAGATAGTTCTGTTCCGTTTCCAACACGGACATTTTTCACCTCCGGGGAAGGCTAGGTTACTCACCACCGCCCGCCCAGCTGGGTCGCCCCCTCCTGTGTTCCCATTCCACCGAGGAAGACAATGAACAGTCAGGATGTGGACTTTCAGGAGCCTGTGATGTGGTTTTTATTTGAACCCAGGTGTCAGCTCGGCCTGCCCAATGTGGGGCGCTGGGACAGACCCTGGCCCGCAGCCTCCCTGCTGTCCTCTGGCTTTGGACCTCTGGCCTCGGATCGGTCAGTTGGAGAAGCGCAGAAGCTCCTCATCTCCTGTGGACACAGAGACTCAGAGTCGGTGTGGGGCTCACCCGAGGGCCCGTGGGAGGGCACAGTCGGGAGCAGAGGCCTCTCGGAGGAGGAGAGGCAGCTGGGGCCGACTTGGGGCCTGGGCCTGAGGCCAGGAACTTCCGCTTGCTGAATGACTTGGCACTCCCAAGTGCATTCCGTAGAAGGATCTGATCGCTGGCCTCTTCGGATTTCCTTGAGGTGCCGCAGCCCAGTGGGGAGAGAAGGCACAGGACTCTGAGCTGGCCGCGGGTCCCTGCTACGCTATCACCGGCACGTCTCGGAGATACTGCGGCCTCGGGTCCAGACCCCCGTAGGAAACGACTCTCACAGTACAGTGAGCTGTAATCTCTTTGCTGGTGGAGGGTCTAGCTGTCACCGTGTAAGAAACAGTCTCTGGGAAGCGCAGTCAAGCCAGGCGTGCCCGCCTTGCTCTCCCTCCAGCACCGCCATCGCTAGTGGGACCAGCTGCCTCGGGCTGAGCACCACTGGGCCAGGTCCTGGGGAGTCTGGGCAGTAGGTCCTTCGTCCCGTTTTACAAAAAAAACTGAGGCTAAGACCGGCACTTGCCCAGCATGGCCAGCCCACATGTGGCAGTGCCAGAATCAGCCCAGTTCGGCCAACTCCACAGACTGCCCTGCGCCTGCCGCCCCAGGTTCCCCGTCCAAGCTGAGGGCAAGGCCCAGGGCTATGCCCCATTTTAAAGATGTGAAGCTGGCCCTGGCCGGTTGGCTCAGCGGTAGAGCGTCGGCCTGGCATGCGGGGGACCCAGGTTCGATTCCCGGCCAGGGCACATAGGAGAAGCGCCCATTTGCTTCTCCACCCCCCTCCTTCCTCTCTGTCTCTCTCTTCCCCTCCCGCAGCCAAGGCTCCATTGGAGCAAAGATGGCCCGGGCGCTGGGGATGGCTCCTTGGCCTCTGCCCCAGGCGCTGGAGTGGCTCTGGTCGCGGCAGAACGACGCCCCGGAGGGGCAGAGCATCGCCCCCTGGTGGGCATGCCGGGTGGATCCCGGTCGGGCGCATGCGGGAGTCTGTCTGTCTCTCCCCATTTCCAGCTTCAGAAAAATACAAAAAAAAAAAAATGTGAAGCTGAGGCCCAGGGAGTGGGTGGGCTGGTCACCTGGTACAGAATACAGAACTCAGCTCTCTAGGCCGCCACCTGCCAGGGCTCTCCCACCTGGACCCCAACAGCCCTTTGGCCCTGCCGGGCACCACGCCGGGCCTCCTCCTACCGTCACCGGGGGCACCGCAGTACTCCTTGCACTCCTTCTCCGAGTAGAACTTGTTGCCGTTGCCTTGACAGCCCCCGTAAGTAAAGGGGATGCACCGTCCCCGGATGGCATCAAAGGCCCAGAGCTGGATGGAGCCCCTGCAGGGGCCGTGGACGATGGGGAGGTTGCAGGCCGCTGTGGGGTGGGAGGGAGGCACACAGCATTAGTAATCCTCCCAGCTGGCTAACCGGAGGCAAAGGACTGGAACCAGGGGGCCCTGATCATCTAGACCACCTTGTCTCTTCCTTCTGGACTGGGAAACCGGAGCCCATGAGAAGAAATAACTTGCCTAGAAATAACTACCCGTATCCAAACGGCAGTGCCCATGACTTCAGGAAATGTGCCCTGGAATTCCACCACTGGGACGAGCTCCCTTAGCTACCTGTTCAATGGGCAGGAGGACTGCGGGGAGGGCAGCACTGTGAGGCGCGGCGTGTGTAGAGGCAGAGGGCCCGAACTCACCCACAGTGCGGCAGGTCTGCAGACACTCCTTCTCGGAGACGAAGTTGTTGCCATTGCCCAGGCAGCCGCCATATTGGAAAGTCTCACACGCCATGGACGAGCCATTATAGAAATACCTCTTGATGATTCCCAAGCAAGGGCCTTCTGCATAGCCCAGCTGGCAGGAATCTGGGGAGGGGCAGCACAGCAGTACGGACTGAGTGCTTCTTGTGTACCTGTCACCAGGCTAGGTGCATACCATATTTCAACTTACTTAGTTTTCATCTCTGAGCTAAGAAGGATTACCAACTAATTTTATAGATGAGGAAATTGACTCCAAGGTACAAGGGGCTTGCCCAGGGTCACATAAAGCTGAGGTTTAAAATCATGTCTTTTGGACTGTAAAGTCAATGCTCATTCCATTCCATAACTTGGGGAGTTACCAGCAACCCACAGACCTACCAGCACCCGTGCCACCAGCCCGACCTCTTCACCCACGCCTTTGCTCTCTCCTCCCCTGAATGCATTGCTCCATACAACCCTACCTGGATACCTGGACACAGCATGAATGCCTTTCGTCCATGAGGTCCTTGATCTCCACACCCCTCCATCCTCTCAGCTACCCCAGCCTGTTAGCCGACCCACCCTTTCGGAACCATCACTTTCTTCCCTGCCTCTCCCACTTTAGACCAGAAGTTAGTTCCAAAAAGACCTGAGTAGTTTGTATCTGTGGCTCCAGTGCCCAGCGCAGGGTCTGGGTTGGAGCAGGGTTCAGTGTTTGTGGAGAGAGTTAGAGAGTGAGTTGTTAGTAAACACTGTCAACTTTCACAAAGCATCCTCACATTCTTCCCCCACCTTGCTCCCACAAGAGCCCTGATGATCAGCTCAGCAGGTTTCTCTCCCATTGTACAGATGAGGAAACCAAGGCTAGGAGGCCATACCACGCAGTGAGACACTCAGGCAGGGCGAGAACTGGCCTGCTGTGGAGCTGAGACCATGCCTCATCCCCTCTCTCCCCTCACAGCCCCGGCCCAGGACAGAGTGCTTGATTTGCTTTTCTGGGCCTAGTCCTAGACTCTACCAGAAAAGTAAAGAGATGTCATGGTCATGAGGGCAGCCAGGGTGAGCTAGCTGTGGGTCCTTCTTCTCTAGACTATGGCAGGAGGTGGTGAAAGGTGAGTGAGCATTACCTTCTTTCTTTCTGAAATCCGTTAGCGGCTGCCCAGCGCCCGATCCTTCCGCTTCCTGGAGCAGCACAGCCCGCCGAGCTCTCTGGGGGAGGAAGAAAGAGGAGCCGTTGCAGGGACCTTGCCACTACTGCTCGCCTGTGCCCCTGGGAACGCATAAACCCTTTGTTTCAGGAATCGGTGTAGACAGAAGCACAGCCGCTAGACTGGTTGATGGCCTGTTTTTCAAGAGCATTCTGAATTCCAGAATGGGTTTGCTTCACAGGACAGACTTCTGGTCTGAAATGAAAAAATCAGAACCTCAGAGGTATAACAGTGCTTCACATCCGACCTCCAGCTGAAGTGCCAACAGAATGTGAGAAGGGGAAAGAAATCTACCCTGGAGCTGGGAACCAGGGGAGGGCGGTACTCTCCTGCAAGAAACCGGAAGGCATTTGTACACAACAGAGTATGGCGGTGACTGGTTGGTAGGAAAGGCTGCTTACAATGGAAGCTACTTGCGATGGAAAAGCCATCTAGAGAGTAAGGAGGAGGGACCCAAAACTGCCCCTAACACTTCCAGTGGTGGAAGAGGCTGCAGAGCAGGGCCCGTTGCCACGGCCATCTGAGAAGGGATCAGTGGGGAAATGCAGGCCACCAGGTAGTCTTCCTGCCCACAAGTGAGACCTGGAATCTGCAAAAGTAAAACCATAATAACCTTCGACTTTGAAGATGTGAGTGAAAGCTGTGATCAGGGACTCCTCTGTCAGCCAGAACCCATCTCAAGCTGGTCGCATGGAGGCCCTTCATTGGTGAGGGTGAAGGAAAAGAGAAAATTCATGGGACAAACTAAATAATGCAGCTGCTCAGAGAGTCAGGTTGAGCTGGAGAAATATCTCTACAAAGCACAAGATGGCAGTAAGGAACAGGAGAAAAAACTATCAATGAAATTCAGGATGACATTGAAGCAATATAACAGCAGGCAACAGTTCTGGAAATGAATAACAGAAAAGAAATAGAAAGTTATTGGAAAGGGAAAAGATTCTGTTGAATTTAACCACACAGAAGAAATAATAATAAACTACAGTTTAGAGATTATAAGAAATAAATTCATATTAATAGGAATTCTAAAAGGAGAAGCAATCGATATAGAAATAATAGATGAAAACTTTTCTCAGTTGAAGAAGTTGAGCTGTCCAATTCTAAAAGCTCAAAGGGAATGAGACAAAAGTCATGAAGAGCCCCATGTAGGTATTTCCTAGAGACAAGGACAGAGAGCCCAGTGGCCCTTGGAGTAAATGATGACATTTAATGACAAGCTACAGAGCAACATCTGAGGTTGTAAAAGGGAAAAGGTTGTACACCAGGGATTCTTCATTCATGCAATCTGTTGACCATGTGATATAAACACAGAAAGACATTTTCAGACATGCAAGGATCCAGTAGTTCTCCGCCCGTGTTATCTTTCTGGAGAAAATGACTAATGGAAATAGTCCCACCAATTGAGAAGGGAAAATGGATGATGTGATAGCAAAGAAATGATGGTAAAAGATAAAGCTAATAAAAATATAGAGTTTAGGTTAAATTGTTGTTAGCATGGTTGTACAAACTTAATGTACATGTTAAGAGTAATCCTCAGAACAAAAGGTAGAAAGTATAAGCATCAATCTCAGATAGAATTCACAAAAGGAGGGGTGTAAAAAGCCTGGAAGAAAGCAATGGAAGCGTGCTCCATGTCTCTCTTTTGCAAGGAGAGTTATTTACTGATGTTTCATTCTTGACATTGATGAGGCAATACAGATTGTGTTAAGATCTGGATTGAGACGGCAGATGGAAATGTCCCTCAAAATTGCCCTCTTTCAATACCTAACAATTAGCAAAAGAAATGAATCAAAAAATGCCAGCCCCCAAATATTCATCAGCATTACTCAAACAAGAAAAGGGGCATAATTTAGAGCAGGGGTCCTCAAACTTTTTACACAGGGGGCCAGTTCACTGTCCCTCAGACCGTTGGAGGGCCAGACTATAAAAAAAACTATGAACAAATCCCTATGCACACTGCATATATCTTATTTTAAAGTAAAAAAACAAAATGGGAACAAATACAATATTTAAAATAAAGAACAAGTAAATTTAAATCAACAAACTGACCAGTATTTCAATGGGAACTATGCTCCTCTCACTGACCACCAATGAAAGAGGTGCCTCTTCTGGAAGTGTGGTGGGGGCCGGATAAATGGACTCAGGGGGGCCGCATGCGGCCCGCGGGCCGTAGTTTGGGGACCCCTGATTTAGAGCAAACACTAAAACTGTTGATCAAGGAAATGAATCAGATACTCTGGAGCTAAACATGATGGTCTGGCAAGTCATCCAATTTCTGATAACTCTCCCTAATATGCCAATTCCTGAGAGAAGAAAACTGAGGGGGATCCTAACATTTTCCTCTTCTGACAGAGGAGCAGTGAAAAATGGCTAGTGGGAAGAACAAGAAAATAGACTATAATAGGCTGACTCCCTCTCAGTGAAGGTTCTGGGGCTATGCAATCTAATGCTCCAGGGTGTGTCACCATGGGACACATGGACATCACTGCCAGCCCCAACCAGGAGGAATAAAGCCCACAGAGGACACCTAGCAGTCCTTCAGAAGACAAAGCAAAAGAGGGTTTTCTAACCAACCTTGGACTTCAGGAAAGCGGATGGAATACAAAAACCCAGACCTTACACTAAATTTGGAGGGGAGGAGACTAGGGTCAAATTTAGTGGGTAAAGAGCCACGGAGTAAATGAAACTTCCTTACCCCACTGCATCAGAACAAACAAAGTCTGGCTAAAACGGAATAAGCAGGAGCAAGATAAAAAGAAGTGTACTAGAAACTACCCAGACACACTTCAGAAATAATGAATAAATAGCCTGACTAGAGAAAGAGCCCATCGTGAACTGGTTAGACTTGACCTCATGGGTGAACTTCAGCTGTCTGTCACAGTTGGAGATAGCTAAAGAAAGCCCTCTCACTCAAGGTATGTTCCCTTCTCGGACTGATCACCATGGAGGGATTAAGGTCCCACCCCTCAGCACTCTCATGAGACAACTCCCAAGGGCACCCCTAGTTCCAGAGCTCCCTAGTGGGTTGGCTGAGGCATTATGACGGTATCACAGCTTTACTTCTCCCTCTGCCCAACCTCCCCTTCATCCCTTCCCTTCCACAGGTGTTGATCTAAAGCACTATCTCAGAAGACATAACTCAAGGAGGAGAAGGAAATTCCTTAATGGCCTCAAGCTATAGAATGACTTAATAAAGACATGCATTTATTAAAAACAAGATTCAAAGATGAAAAGGTAGATAACAGAATAAAATGAGAGGAGAGAACCAGGCTTAACCAAATTGAGAACCCAGACAACATAAATTCAGGCAGAGTGAATAAATTAGAAATAGTAAGGAGCAGAATGAAATGGAATGACTGTCATAGAAGAAAGGTAGGTGATAATCCCAGTGAATACAGATGAAAGTAATTTGAGAGAAACTAGGAGATGTGGAAGACAGAGATGCTCCAGGAGGAAGAACAAGTGTTCTGAAGGCAGCAAAATCCAACAAAGAGAATGGAGGATGACTTCTATACCATGCAAGAAAGTTTTCTGAAATACAGAGAAATCTAATTGGAGCATGTTGTATTCTAGGAAATTCTGATATGGAATTCTCTACACTAAGACATGTCCTCATTAAGACGTTGACTTCAAGAATAAACTCTGTCCAGGCATCTGGGCAGAAGAAGCAAAGTGCTTACAAGGAGAAGAAATACCAGGCTGGCCTCTGGCTCCCCACAATGATAACTCTTGAGAACAATGGAGCAAGGTAGGCAGAGCTTTTTCTGAGGGAAAGAAAACAAACGCAAGATTTTCACACCCACTGTCACTCAGGTGTGAAGGACAGGAGCAGACATTCTCAAACAGGGAAGAATTCAGGTATTAAAACACTCATGAACCCTCCTCGAAAATACCACTAGGTAAAGAAATTGCACTAATAGAGTGCTAGAAATAAGTAACTCAGGAACAAAGAAGCTGTGGTTATACTCACTAAGGGTGAGTGTAGAGTCCATTAAAATATAGAACTGCTACTAAATGCCTGGGAATTATGGTGACCTCAGTAATCTGAACAATGTAAAGAAGAAGAGGACAGGAAGTGACACAAAGTTTAAGAGTCTAACATTTATCTTTTTAAAAAAAATTTAATTTATTCATTTTAGAAAGAAGGGGTGGGGAGGGGAGAAGCAGGAAGCATTAACTCCCATATGTGCCTTGACCAGGCAAGCCCAGGGTTTCAAACCGACAGCCTCAGCATTCCAGGTCGACCCTTTATCCACTGCGCCACCACAGGTCAGGCAACATTTGTCTTTCAAATCGTAGAGACAACAGATATCCTCTAAAAGTATATCCAGTAATGCCAGCCTCTTTAATGTTTTTCATAACCTTGACTTTACTTAGAGCTTTAAGAAATCAATCCCAGGTGTGACCTGTGGTGGCACAGCGGATAAAGCCTCAACCTAGAGCACTGAGGCCACCAGTTCAAAACCCTGGGCCTGCCTGGTCAAGGCACATATGGGAGTTGATGCTTCCTGCTCTTGCCCTCCTCCCTTCTCCCTCCCTCTCTCTCTCTCTCTCCTCTCTAAAATAACTAAATACATAAAATCTTTAAAAAAATAATAATGTCTTCTGCCGGATTAGGTGATGGCACAGTGGATAGAGCATCGAACTGAGGTGCAGAGAACCCAGGTTCGAGACCCCAAGGTCACCAGCTTGAGCGTGGGCTCATCTGGTTTGAGCAAAGCTCACCAGCTTGGACCCAAGGTCACTGGCTTGAGCAAGGGGTTACTCGGTCTGCTGAAGGCACATATGAGAAAGCAATCAATGAACAACTAAGATGTCGCAACAAAAAACTGATGATTGATGCTTCTCATCTCTCTTCGTTCCTGTCTGTCCCTCTCTCTGACTCTGTCTCTGTAAAATAAATAAATAAATAAATAAATAAATAAATAAATAAAATAAAAATAAATAAATAATGTCTTCTAATGTTTAAAAAAAAAGAAATTAATCCCTTGTGGTGAAGAAATATCTACTTGAGGTTCAAGAAGTCCCTTCATTTTTTGAAAATCCAAATAAAACATTTAAAGCTTTTAAAAATTAGCAGTAGCATCTTTGATACAACTCTAGTTAATAAGAGTATATCAAAATCTGTGCATTGTTCAATCTTTCTGCTGTCTTTCTCCCCACATGCATGCATGTCTAGATTCCTGGAATGAGATTGTTTTGGGGTGGTGGAATTAAAAAAACAAACTTTTGTTAATACCTTTCTGCATTATTTTAATTCTTTATAATGAGCATATGTTAGTTTTATAAAATCAATGTAATTTTTATCAAAAAATGTAGAAGCACCTGACCAGGCAGTGGCACAGTGGATAGAGCTTCGGACTGGGATGCAAAGGACCCAAGTTCGAGACCCTGAGGTCACCAGCTTGAGCATGGGTTCACTTGGTTTGAGCAAAAGCTCACCAGCTTGGACCCAAGATCGCTGGCTCGAGCAAGGGGTTACTCGGTCTGCTGAAAGCCCGCGGTCAAGGCACATATGAGAAAGCAATCAATGAACAACTAAAGTGTCGCAACGAAAAACTGATGATTGATGCTTCTCATCTCTCTCCATTCCTGTCTGTCTGTCCCTGTCTATCCCTCTCTGTGACTCTCTCTCTCTCTCTGTCCCTGTAAAAAAAAAAAAAAAATATATATATATAAGCAAATAATGTTAATTTAATTCTAAGCAGAAATAAGGACATTGTCTTTTGCTTTCTTGTTTTGTTTTCAATTTTCAAGAACACGTTTCTAAAGATATATATTTATACACACATATACATAATCAGCAGAATAAATTAGGATATGTAATTTTCAAGTAATCAGGAATAAAAGAATGAATACAGCTTAATCAATTCAGCAAAAAGTAGGAAGATAAAACAGAAGAGGAATAAATCCCAAAATATCAAAAGGTAGCATGGGAGTTCCACCCTACGGTTAGGTAGGCTGGCTGCTCTCAGCTTTGCTGTCTTTAGAAAGAGCAATTTGCCTGACCAGGCGGTGGCGCAGTGGGTAGAGCATTGGACTGGGATTCAGAGGACTCAGGTTTGAGACCCCAAGGTCGCCAGCTTGAGCATGGGCTCATCTGGTTTGAGCAAAGCTCACCAGCTTGGACCCAAGGTCACTTGGTCTGCTGAAGGCCCACGGTCAAGGCACATATGAGAGAGCAGTCAATGAACTAAGGTGTTGCAACAAAAAACTGATGATTGATGCTTCTCATTTCCCTTCGTTCCTGTCTGTCTGTCCCTATCTATCCCTCTCTGACTCTCTTTCTGTCTCTGTAAAAAATAAACAACAAAAAAAAACTCAAAAAAAAGAAAGATTAATTCGTTTTATTTTCATTTATTGAGTATTGTTATTCCATTGTTAAATACTTTACTGTTTTTAGGCACTATGCTAAGAGCTATTCTAACATGTCACTATATTCTAGCTCCTGGAAAGTAACTACACCACTTCATATGCGGGAAAAGTGAGGTCCAGAGGAAGCAGCAACTAGCCTAAAAGGCAGAACCAAGGCTGAGCCCAGGTGGGACTGACATCAAAACCCATCCCTCCACCCCCACCCCACACCCCTGCCCCCGCTGCCTTCCCTCAGCTCCTCTCTACGTGCGAGCCCACCCACCACCAGCAGGCCCTAAGCAAGGGCAGCAGAAATCAAGGGGGTGGGGAGGGGACAGAGTAGAGGAGAAAGGTACTCACTGGGGGTGAAGTGGTCACTGGTTCCTGTTCCCCTGGGACACACTCTCCTAGGTCAGAGGATAGGCGACAGAGGTGAATAAGAGGACCACAACTGGGGGCATCATCCTAGACCGGAGAGGGCTTTGCTTCTTTCTCAGTGCTGACGATATGCCAGGTGGGTGTCGCACTGGGAACTGTCTTGCGCATTAGCCCACTTTGTGAATGGCCCCACCTGCATGGCTGGCTGAAAATCATTCATCAGAAAAGCTTCAGGCTGGCGGCTGCGCCGTCATCACCACCTGCATCATCTCCACGCGGCGTCGACTCCACCCCACCACCGGCATTTCATCAGCACCATCACAACGGCCACGGCTAAGGTTTGATGAGCACTTACTAGACACCAGGCACGGCTCTACTGTATATCATGGCTTTATCTCATTGACTTCTTACAGCAATTTAAAAGGGAGACATTATTATCCTCATTTTACAGATGAGGAAAATGAGGCTCTGGAAGATAGGTGCTCTAACTCTGGAGGCCACGCTCTTAACCTTAACGCTCTATCACCTCCTGAGAGGTACCTATGGATTCTGGACGGCCGCTCACTTAGACACGTAGCGGTAGGGTAACCCTGAATTGGTTCTCGTCCAGGCTGTGCCAGGTACACGCTGCCTGACATGGAGCAAGTCCAGGGCCCCGGCCGCCTTCCCTGTAAGGAAGGACTGTAGCTCTGCTTATCTCGGAGGGTTGCCAGAGAGACGCAGGGGCTAGGAAGGTGTTTTCGGGGGGTCGTGAAGGATGAGGAGGGGACAGAAATGTGAGGTGGGGTGGGGGTACCATTTACCTCTGTCGGCCAGTGTGAAGATGGCGTCCTCAGGGATGCCCACACTCATGGCAACCTCCCTGAACTCCTCCAGCAGGCTCGCTCGAAGCTGAGGCTGCCGCCCTGCAAGTGGAAGCAGAGAGGACGCCTGGACCACATGGCTGGGCTGGCAGGACCTGAGGTTACTGTGCCCAGTGATTTTCACTTCGGGGAAGTCTGGAACTAGCGGTCCAATCTGATCCCTTCAGTACCCTATGGAAAGATCAGCCCCAGAGAAGGAAGGCGTGACCCTCCCGAGCTCCCGCCCAGGTCTCCCAAGCCCCCACGCAGGGCTCTCCACGGGTTCCTGTCAGGGCCTGCCGGCTCTGGAATTCTCTGGGTCTGAAGTTTTAGCAATCAGAAGAAGGGGAGCTCTACCTCCTCCAGGCAGAGTGAATGTTCTCACATTTCCTGTAACTGAAGTTTTGTCAGGAGGAGGAAGCAAAACTCCCCGTTCCACCTGCTCCATTGTTCCTAAACCCGGGTCTTCTCTCATTCCCAACTCCAGTGAGCTCATCTAGTTCCAGGTCGTTACCATAGAGCTTGGCAGTAATGGTGGGTCCGTGGTGGCGGCTTAATTTCTTGGTCAGAATAATGGCATACTCATCATAGTTGGTATGGACCACGTAGGGCTCGATGGTGATGTTCCATTCTGCGTGGAAGAGGCAGAGAGACCAAAGGCTTAGTGGTCAGAGGCTCTCCTAGCCTAAGATCCTTCACCTAGTCACCCACACATCATCCATCCGGCCATCCTGTCCACCCATCTCTTCTACAGACACGGCTACCTATTCACCCATCTGTATTCCTCCTCCATAGAGCCATCCTCCCTTCATCCGCCATCATTCCATCCGCCCATCTTCCCCATGTATCAATCCCTAAATCTATCCAGTTTCTTTCCTCTCTCCCTTTTTCTTCTTTCCCTCCTTTCCTTCTTCTTTCCTCCATCCATTAAATCATCAACTTATCTATTAAATGATTGATTAACTCACTTATCTGCCAGCTGCACACATGTATATTCATCTACCAAACATTTCCTTATTCTTTCACTCATTCATTTGTCCAACCATCCACCTGCCTAAACATTTATATATTCAACCCCTAATGCAGTTATTTGACATACAGGGCATATTCAATAAATATTTGCTGGATAAATGAATAAATTCATGTCCAAGTCCCTCTGTCGCTTAGAACTATGCACACTGAACATGCTAGATGCTTAGCAAATTCCTATCAGCTGGTTGCAGGTGTCTAACGAAAACTGATGAAATCTTGATGCTATCCTCACATCCACACCATTGCTCTAATTCTGGATGTGCCCGTGCATGGGGGGCGGGTGAGGTAAGGAAGTGGAGGAGGAGCAGGAGGAGGAGCAGAAATTTGGAGGAAGACTAGATGACATCTCAAAAAAATTGGAGGAAAGGTTATAGGGGGAGAGAGAGCGGAGGGAAAGGGAACGAGAGCTTAAGACATTGAGGTATTTTTTCAGCAAAGGAGAGAACTGTGGGTGTCTCCTTTGGCTCGTCTTACTGGATTTGCGGTAGAGGAACCTTCCATCGGTGTCTGTTTTCTCATAATCCCCAGAGATCTCCTCACAGACGCCTTTCCTGGAAATAGCAAATCAGAAGGACGGTCAATCTGGGTAGAGACCATGGTCCTGACACCCCCTTCTCCTTCCAGATCCTTCCCAAATGTCTTTTTATTTTTAAATTGGTAAGTAACATTTTCAAATATCTTGTTTAAACTTTACACTAGCTCTGGGAAACACCCATTTCACATATGAGGGGACAGAGGGACAGAGAAAAAAGGGACTGATCCACGCCATCTCTTGGCAAAGCCAGTACTAAAAATCAGCTTCCTGATCCAAATCTTCCCGTTATACTGAGGAACTGGGAAGACAGAGCAGTGGATTAAGGCCTTCATTTGTCACTCCGCGTCCCTCTTGCCTCAGTTCCCTGAGCTGCGAAATAGTGGTGATGATGGTTTCTACCTCACACTGTGGCGGGGAGGACCGGTTGAGATATTTATGTAAAGAGCTTAGAGTAAGCACGAGGCACAGCTTAGCTATTATTGATACAATGAACCTTACTTACTGAGCAGCATCCCCGTGCCAGCCCCTGTGCTACCTGCTGGGGAGATGGAGGAGGGCAAGACAGACCCTGTTTCCTGGGGAGCTGACAATTGAGCGGGGCAGGTGGGCAAGCCAGAGGCAAAGGCAATCAGTGTGCCCTGTGGGGGATGCACGAGGTACTTCAAGAGTACAAAGGAAGGCATGTAATCTGAGCCTGTGGGGGGTTAAGGAGGGCTTCCTGGAGGAAGTGACGTAGAACTTGAGGTTTTCCCAGTAGAAGGACCAAATGGTGCAAAGGCTAAGAGATAGGGGATGAAGGATTCCAGGAACTGAAAGAAAGTCCAAGTGGGTGGGTCACAGAGTCCATAGGAGAGAGTAGGGCAGGGAAGGCCACATCAAAGGAGTGGGATTTTATTCCCATGGACAGTAGGGGAGCTATAGGAAAGGTTTAAACAGATTTTATCTTTTTAATTTTTTTTTTTTTTTTGTATTTTTCTGAAGCTGGAAACGGGGAGAGACAGTCAGACAGACTCCCGCAGGTGCTCAACCGGGATCCACCCGGCACACACACCAGGGGCGATGCTCTGCCCACCAGGGGGCGATGCTCTGCCCCTCCGGGGCGTCGCTCTGCCACGACCAGAGCCACTCTAGCACCTGGGGCAGAGGCCAAGGAGCCATCCCCAGCACCCGGGCCATCTTTGCTCCAATGGAGCCTTGGCTGCGGGAGGGGAAGAGAGAGACAGAGAGGAAGGAGGGGGAGGTGGAAAAGCAAATGGGCGCTTCTCCTGTGTGCCCTGGCCGGGAATCGAACCCGGGTCCCCCGCATGCCAGGCCGACGCTCTACCACTGAGCCAACCAGCCAGGGCCAGATTTTATCTTTTTAGAGAGAGAGAGAAAGAGGGAGAAGAAGTGGGAAGCATCAACTCGTAGTAGTTGCTTCCCATATGTACACGTGTTGACCAGGCAAGTGCAGGGTTTCAAACCGACAACCTCAGTGTTTTGGGTCAATGCTTTATCTACTGCGCCACCACAGGTCAGGCAGCAGATCTGAGGTTCTGAAAGGTCTTTCTGGTTGCTGGGTGAAGGATGGATTGAACGGAAGGTTCGAGATTAGAGGTGGAGGAAAATGCAGAGCGGCTGTTGTGGACAACCAAGAGAGAAAGGAGGTGACCTGGACCAAAGCTGGTGGCGGGGAACAGGGTGGGGGGTGGGGGAGAGAAGAAGTGAACAGATTGGAGGGATTTCGGAAGGGCATGGGCAGGGCTTGCTGTGGACTGAGTGGTCTGTGGCAGCGAGAAGAGTGTAGCCATCCCTCTTCTGCCCAGCTGTCCAGGTTGGGGCCTGGTGGGTAGAAGTGCCCATGCTGGGCTAAGGGACGCCCAGGAGTCAGAGCTGATCGAGAAATACACCTAGCGGTGGAGGCACTGCCCCTGAGGTGCAGAGGGGACGATTAGAAAGCACCCCTAGTGGTGGGATCTCACAGAGCAGAAGGATCTCACTCAGAGGCCGGGGCCTGGCTGGAAGGAGAGGTGATTTTCCAGGACATGCTGGTAACTGAAGCCAGGGCGATGTGCTGATGGCCCCCGGTCCCTCTCATCCCTCCCACCCCCTGGTGGCCCCCGGTCCCTCTCATCCCTCCCACCCCCTCCCCAAGCTCACCGCCACCGGGTGCTGGTCGTGCTGATCTGCCTCTCCGTCACGCCCTCCCTCAGCAGCAGCGTGCTCATGGTCAGCCTGTCCTTGATCCTCACCAGCCACGGGCAGGTGGAGCCTATGGCCACGTGGAACCATTTCCCGTAGAACTAGGAGGCAGCCACAACACTGAGGGTCAGGGTTTGCCTCAGACCTCGAAGGAGACTCGGTGGGTGTCTGCTCTCCACCCTCCTCTGAAGGACTAATCCTTTTCCGTGATAACATCTTTTAGCTAATGGGAGGCCACATGGCTTCCAGGGAGGAGTGTGTGGGGGGGGGGGTTTACAGTGGAATTCAGGCATGTGCCAAGCTTAGAAGGAGATGTTCAGGTGGGGTCCCACCTGCCTGGCAGAAGGCCTTACTTTATTGTGATCTGAGGTCTGTGCTGTTCACTTGGGTGCGGTCCAAAACCTGGTACTTCAAGAGCAGGACTCAGGGGACAGGTTGCAAGCAGCCCAGCCCGGGCTCCAGGTTAGAAGGTGGCTCCTTCCCTTGAGCTGATGCAGGACAAGCCTGCACCCTCTTTCTCCTGACTGCACTCCAGAGAGTTGGGAGACCCTCACGTCCCTGCAGAGGGCCACTGAGATCTCCGGCTCTTCTCCATCCCAGACCACCTTCGGGCCCTGCTCCTCACACCCCTCCACCCACGACACTTCCTTGTTCCTAAAAGTAAATAAAATCCACACGATGCCATAGCTGGGGGGTCTAAGAGGCCCTCCTACTCATGTGGAGGCTGAGCCCTGGGTAGACAAGGTCCTGTTCCAGGTCAGCCAGTGATCGGCAGAGCTGGGCCTGGAGAGCCCCAGGGCTCCCTGCCCACAGCGCCTGCCCAGGCCTCTAATTCCCACCAGCCCCGATCCTTGACCTGCTTCTCTTCTCCCCACAGCCCACATGCCTGCCCTGGGCCACCCCAGGCCTGTGAGGGCAGAGGACCCAGGGCAGGCTCACATGCTGTGGGATATGGTGAGTGGTTAAAGGGTGAGGGCTGGGGTGGGGTAGGTGGGAAGAGGCCTGAAAAGCGAGGCATTATGGGGGCTTTCGGGGCAGCAGTCAGCACAAAGCCTTCTCCGGGGTAGGTTCTAATCGAAGCACAGTTTCCCCTTGGAACCTGAGAGGACAGGTTTAAATGTGAGGGCATTCAACTCAGGATGTCAAAAAAAAGTCCCACAGAATAGCAGGTGCAGAGTTGTCGTTTTAACAAATCCCAGACTGTTTGAGCAGGAAAAACTTTTGGGGACCCAGCCCTGGAGTTCCAGATGGGGAGAATGAGACCCCAAGGGAGGTACGACGCGCCCCCCCCCAGCAAGGCCCAGCTGCTCGGACACGGCTGTCACCCCCAGAGAGGCCAGCCTTACCCGAGAGAGGTCGAAGTTCTCCTGCACTTGGATGTCGTCGGGCACTGTCGGCACAGGGTTGGCCCTCACCGCCAGGCAGGCGGTCAGCAGAAGCAGGGCCCCGAGACTCCCCATGGCTCTGGCTCCACTACCCAGGGGGTCACTCACGGGCTCAGTCCCGGGACAGAGGAGCTCCTGCCTGAGGCAGCTGCAAACTGAGGCTGGGGAGGGGGCGTGTGGCTCGTGAGTGAGCCTGCTGTTTGCCCTTGCTCAGCCAGGACCAATCAGGGCCCCAAGGCCGGGTCCGATCGATCCCTTGGAGGGCCCTGGCTCTTGTCAGTGGTCCAAAGAGGCTGGGGTGTCTGTTTTAGAGGAAACATTGGCCAAACACAACAGGGCCCGGATGCAGCCCCGGTTGGGCTCACCCCCAGAAACGCTTTCCCAGAGGCCCCCCACATGTCACAGGGGCATGTGATAGAAGACACTGGTAGCCCTGACCTTTCCTGCTGGGTCATTCCATCTCGACTTCACACTCCCATGAGTTAGGAGGGGGAGCCTCATAGAGTCCGTTTCTCACACAGGAAAACTGAGGCCCAGGGAGAGCAAGTGACTTATCAGGGACCACAGGGAAGTCTATATCCCGTCCCCTTCATTCCTTCTCTCTCCTCTGGTTTCCTGTAGCCCCAGCAATCACAGTAGAATAACAATGATGACGATGGCGATGATGATGATGATGATTGTAAAGCCAGAAGCCACGGCCAGGGCCACCATCACAGCAGGCCAGCCCATGCAGGTTCGCATTGGATTCGGACAGTCGGCAAAGAAACAGCGGAGCCAAAAACTGGTGGGCCATAGTCTTTAATTCTAGCTTTGCACCCGGCGGGCAAATAAAAATACACACTGGGCTCCAAAACCCAGTCACATTCAGTGCTCACAAAGCTACTGACTTATCCGAGTTTCCTAGAATCAAAGGTTTCTAGCTCACCAGACTTATTCACCTCTGTTCCCCATCTCCTTTCCTTATCCCAGATACAAACTCTACACAAACTGGCATCTCACTCAGCACTCCACCATCTTGGCTGCTTCTCCTGGCCTCCTCCACGTGGCCTTTCTCTGCTCTCCTCTGCTCTCACTTCTAATTCTAGTCTCAGGAACCAAGAACCCAAGCTCCCACTTCGTCCCCATTTTATAGTGTAGCAATCCAAACTCTTAATCCAATATACAAAACAGGGAAGTCTCTAATACAAAGTCACTTCTCTGAGGCATGATTGGATTGTACCGCCCTACATCAAAAAGGGTAGGAAAGGCTTAATCCCAAAACCAAGCCCCAGGCTACAAGGATTCTCCCTGCCTTTAGCCCACCCCAACACACATTAATATCACCTGGGCAATGGCCTCTTTAACAAAGTGAGCATAATACATTTTATCTGCCCAACAATGATGATGATGATGATGATGAAGATAACAGCTTCCGTTCCCTGAGTGCCTGCTCTGTTCCAGCATCTAACACTTCCTGGGGATGACAGCCAATCCCAACGACCACCCCGTAAACTAGGGGTTATTTCCCCCACAGACACAGAATTTGAGTCTCCAGGAGGCAAGTGACTTGCTCAGGGTCTCACAGCTGGTGAGTGGCGTTGCTGGGAGGGGCAGCATTTGATGGTTGCGAGCATGGACTCACCTGCTGTGTGGCCTTGAGCAAGTGACTTTGCCTCTCTGTGCCTCATGGTTTTATCATCTAGAAATGGAGATAATAATGGTTCCAGGGGCATAGCACTGCCCTGAGGACTAGAGGAGTTAATGCTGTGAAGCGTGAGGACAGTGCCCAGCACATAGTCATAGCTGCCTATGCTTGTAGTGGGTTGAATAGCATCCCCCAGATCAGGGGTCCCCAAACTTTTTACACAGGGGGCCAGTTCACTGTCCCTCAGACCATTGGAGGGCCGAGCTATAAAAAAAACTATGAACAAATCCCTATGCACACTGCACATATCTTATTTTAAAGTAAAAAAACAAAACGGGAACAAATACAATATTTAAAATAAAGAACAAGTAAATTTAAATCAACAAACTGACCAGTATTTCAATGGGAACTATGCTCCTCTCACTGACCACCAATGAAAGAGGTGCCCCTTCCGGAAGTGCGGTGGGGGCCAGATAAATGGCCGCAGGGGGCCGCATGTGGCCCGCGGGCCGTAGTTTGGGGACCCCTGCCCCAGATTCATGTGCACCCGGAAACGCAGAACGTGACCTTATTTGCAGAGGTAATTAATTAAGGGGAGGTCATCCTGGATGAGGGTGGACCCTAAATCCAATGACTGGTGTTTTTCTAAGAGCAGGGGGAGGGAACTTTAGACAGAGACACGAAGAGACACGCAGAGAAGATGGTCACGTGACGACGGAGGCAATGACAGTCAAGGCCGAGCGCTGCTGGCCGCCACCAGACGCTAGCAAGAGGGGAGGATTCTTCCCTAGACTCTTCAGGACAGACAGGGCCCTGCTGACAACTTGGGGTCAGACTTCTAACCAGAACTGGGAGAGAATAGCTTTCTGCTGTGTTGAGCCCCCACCCACCACCCCCTGCCCTGATCTGTGGCATTTTGTTAATGGCAGCCTTAGGAAAGAATACAGTATTTATTAAAAATTTAAAATTTGAATGGAAAAAACTGTAAACCCTAGGTCTATTTGTCTCCAAAGCTCGCACTCTCGCCAGGGACCCTGCAGGTTCCCTGTGTGAAGTGCTCTTCTTCTGGGGTCAGAGCTGCTGTCTTGAACTTGGCATGGAATATTCCATACACACAGCAGCCTCCCTTCTGCACAGCTGGGAATGACCCCTTCAGACAGATGGTTCTTTAAGTGGGACGCCTGTTCTTGTGAGAATCTAGACCCCACACACACACATACACACATAGGGGCACCAACAAAGGGTGCATCGTGTCCCTTCTGGTAGAGCCACCCAACACTTTGTCATTCACAGTATCCGAAACAGGGTTTCTCTAGTCATCTTAAATGAATGTGCTTTCTCTGCTCCAACAAAAACAGCTTGGCTCCTGAGGGTGTCTCTTTTTGCTTTGGCTGCCAGGAAGCTCAAAGTCATGTTACAAATTTAATCAAAGCAGTTGTGTTGGCTTGTCTTTCGGGGGCAGTTGTCTACCCTGTGTTCACAAAGTCTTCTAAGGCTTGGGTGCTGGTGGAGGTAAGGAGGCGGTCTGGCTGAAGAGGAGTGTGGAGAAGCGGGAGCCGGAAGCCCTGGCTTCCTGTGCTGTGTGACTTTGGGGTGCCTTTCCCTCTCTGAAGCCCACTTTCCTCATCTGGGCAATGACAGCCCCTGTTCTGTCTGCTAATGTGTGTGACACTGTCTTCCCTGTGTGATAGACTCAGGGCGTGTCTGTCTTTGGAGAAACCAAGCCTGGTACAAGAACGAAAAAACAGTGAGCCATTAATCATTGAAACAGGGCGCCCTATTGTGGTTGCCTCCAGCAGACCACGATGGCTCCTCTGATCTGCACGGTGGGTCTGCCTTATCAGGACTGTCAACCCCACTGGCTCATGGGAAGCCCAAGGCACACGGAGTGAAGAAGAATGCGGGACAGGGCGGGCTGCTTATTCAGGTTCTCGGCCTATCCTGGGGGAGGGGAGAGGCCAGAGGCCCAGCCAGGATATTGATTTCTTCTGCCCCCAGGGATGTTTGCTGTCTCTCGAGATTATTAACCAGCACAAACAGAGGTAAAAATGCTGCCAAGGCCCACTAGACTTTGAGCTGGTTTTTAAAAATTAACTCAGGATGCAAAGATGCACGGCTGGCAGTGGTCAGGAGGTGCTGAACCCTCTTCCCTCTCTGGCCATTGGGGTGGGGGTATGGAGGCTCTGGGGTCCCTGCCCTCCTTCCTAGGCTGTCCAGGGATCCAAGAGTCCACAGGGACTGGCCAGGGTCTGGAACCACTTCAAGGGGAGGGGAAGGGCCTGCCCATGTAGGAGGCCTCAGCCCCAGAGGTGCCCTGAGCAGTGGAGAAGAGAGGTCTCATTTTCAAGTGAAAACACGAGCTCAGAAAGGGAATGGGACTTGTTCGAGGTCATCCAGCTTGTGGCTGAGCTGGGGACCAGATCAGCCTGAGTTCCAACTCCCCCGCTTACCCCCACCACGTATTCATTTGTCCATTCATTCATGCATTCACTCACCAAACACACAGCGGGTGTCTGGGGGCGAGGACTGGCTGGGGAAGGCGAAAGGACTCTCAGAGCTCGATGAGACTGAGATGGGATGGGGACTGCAGTGATGGGGGCAGCCGAGGAGGGGGGAGGGGAATCTAACCTGATGCGTGGGAGTTAGCCAGACAGACGTGCACCGTGTATGTGGGGGGAGAGGGTATTCCAGACAGAAGGAACAGCAACTACAAAGGCTTAGAGGAGAAAGAGGGAGAGAGAGAGAGAAATGCATTTGGAATACAAAAACCAAAACAAACCAAAAAAATATGTAGGTCTGGCGCTTGGGGACAGAGGGGCGTGGCAAGACGAGGCTGTGGGCGTGGCGGAAGCCCAGCGGTTAGGATTGTGATGCCAGGCTAAGGGGTTTGCTCTTTATGGGGAGTGCAGGTTTTCAGAGGGAGTGGCCATTCAGATTCTTAATCAGGAGAGATCAGTGGGGAGGTCCTGGGAGTGAGAGGCCCAAGAAAGCAACTCCCTGGGGGATCTTTCCAGAGAGAAGGACCAAGCTGGGCCACTGGGTCCTGGTGATTGGACCAGCAAGGGACATCAAGGACATTGGGCAGAGCTCAGGCCACATGGTGTGGTCAAGGTTCAGGCTTTCCTCTGCTAATGGCGGAAGGAGATAGCGGGGTGGCCGCCTTTCCCTGTGAGGAGGTGCCTGACCCCGCCCAGCTCCCTTGGACTTGGAACCAAAGCCTGTCCATTCATGGCAAAGCTGGAGGTGAGCAGCATCCAGGACTCTGTGCAACGGGAGAGAAGATGTCTCACAGCCTCGCGGTGGCTAGGCTTTGTTACGCATTCCTCACCCGTGTTCCAAAAAGCTAGGCCACTCAGAGACTTGGGTCCCAGTTCTTGTAACTTGCTGGGTAACTTCCTTCCCACCCTGGCCCCGCCTTCCTCATCTAGACTTCCAAACGAGGGTAATAATAATTCACTTCATAGGGCTTAAGTAAGAACCAAATGAGGGGCATTTGTGAAAGTGCTCCCCAAGTGTATACACTGGAAGGACCGCTGTCATCACAGGTACTCAGCACAGCTTGCGGTGCCCCACCAGCCTCATACAAACTGCAGAAAGGCGCGAGCACCCCATGTCCACTAGAGGGCAGAAGAGGACTTCTAGAAAGACCACGGGTTTGCTGACAGGTCGCGTAGTCCCGGACCAGCAGCCAGAGGCTAAGTAGCAAAAGTCACAGAACTGTTCTGACCAAAGAACTTGTCACTGGAGCCTTCTTAAAATGGTGAGCGTAAAACATCCAAATTCTACCCTGCCCATCCCCACCCCAGCTACAAAGCTGGATGCTTAGGTGGGGCCCCTTTAAAAAGAGTTCCTGGGGAGATCCTCCTGGTGAGCTAGAACTGGATACAGCTGTTCTAGACCACAGGTGGCTGTAACCTGAATAATCACCTGATGAAGGTCCTACAGTGTGGGACGTGCCAGGCCCCGTGCTGGGACTCCACAAGCCCGTCTCACTGAATCCTCCCCTTAAGGTGCTATCATTTTACTATAATGGTAGCCACATTTTGCAGATGGAGAAACTGAGGCTGAAAAATCAGGTGATCCAGTGTCAAAGGGTACTCAGCCGGTGAGTAGCAATTCAAACCCTGCTCTGTCTCCCTGATGCCCGAGTCTCTCTGCTGACCTCCCAGACCCTGTTCCTGATAAACAGCAGGACCGTGGGCCGTGTCCTTTCAGAAACCTGGAGCAGGGGGTGGGCCGTTTCCCTTCACGGGACTCCTCCCAGCTGGAGTGAGGCTTGTGTGAGTCTGGCTCTCCCTTCCGCAGCCCAGAGCATGCTCAGTGCCTGCCACACTGAAACCTGACCCTCCTCTTCCCCTTCAGGGCCCAGCACTGTACTGGGCACTTAGTCGGTGCCCACTGAACACATGTTAACTGACTGACTTAGAACTGTAAGGTCAGACTGCAATAAGGACCACCCAACTAGAGGACAGCTGAGGGAGACGGGGAGAGTAAAACCCTCCCCACGTCCTTGAAGAATGATCAAGGAATGAGTGACTGATGCAATAAATGATACGACTTAAAAAGTGAAGAACCCTTGCTCTGTGGTGGCTTTTCCTTGTGTCACCAATTTTAATTTTTTTTTTTTTTATTCATTTTTAGAGAGGAGAGAGAGAGAGAAGGGGGGAGGATCTGGAACCATCAACTCCCATATGTGCCTTGACCAGGCAAGCCCAGGATTTCGAACCAGCGACCTCAGCATTTCCAGGTCAATGCTTTATCCACTGCGCCACCACAGGTCAGGCGTGTGTCACCAATTTTAAATTAGTCTGTGTCCCTGGGAGGATTCCCAGGGCTTCGTCTGGCAGAGTGATGTGATGGTTAAGCAGCTGAACTTTGCACCCAGACAGACCTGGTTTCCAGTCATCACCGTGACCCCTTGCCGCCTGTGTGGTCTTAACTAAGTTACCCTACTGTTCTGAATCTGAGTCTTTTCCTCTGGTAAATGGGGTTAAAAAGAGCTCATAGTAGTGCAGAAAAATTAGATGATGAGAAACATGTCACGTTCTTGCTCTTTGGAGAGAGCCTAGCAAATCTTGAATGCTAGTAGCCCCGGGTAGGGGTGCCCTGGGTAGGGGTGCCCTGGGTAGAGGTGCCCTGGGTAGGGGTGCCCTGGGTGGGAGTGCCCTGGGTGGGAGGTGCCCCGGGTAGGGGTGCCCTGGGTGGGAGGTGCCCTGGGTAGGGGTGCCCCGGGTAGGGGTGCCCTGGGTAGGGGTGCCCTGGGTGGGAGTGCCCTGGGTGGGAGGTGCCCCGGGTAGGGGTGCCCTGGGTGGGAGGTGCCCTGGGTAGGGGTGCCCCGGGTAGGGGTGCCCTGGGTAGGGGTGCCCTGGGTAGGGGTGCCCTGGGTAGGGGTGCCCTGGGTAGGGGTGCCCTGGGTAGAGGTGCCCTGGGTAGGGGTGCCCTGGGTAGGGGTGCCCTGGGTGGGAGGTGCCCTGGGTGGGGGTGCCCCGGGTAGGGGTGCCCTGGGTGGGAGGTGCCCTGGGTAGGGGTGCCCCGGGTAGGGGTGCCCCGGGTAGGGGTGCCCTGGGTAGGGGTGCCCTGGGTAGGGGTGCCCTGGGTGGGAGGTGCCCTGGGTGGGAGGTGCCCCGGGTAGGGGTGCCCTGGGTGGGAGGTGCCCTGGGTAGGGGTGCCCCGGGTAGGGGTGCCCTGGGTAGGGGTGCCCTGGGTAGGGGTGCCCTGGGTAGGGGTGCCCTGGGTAGGGGTGCCCTGGGTAGGGGTGCCCTGGGTGGGAGGTGCCCTGGGTGGGAGGTGCCCCGGGTAGGGGTGCCCCGGGTAGGGGTGCCCTGGGTGGGAGGTGCCCTGGGTAGGGGTGCCCCGGGTAGGGGTGCCCTGGGTGGGAGGTGCCCCGGGTAGGGGTGCCCCGGGTAGGGGTGCCCTGGGTGGGAGGTGCCCCGGGTAGGGGTGCCCCGGGTAGGGGTGCCCTGGGTGGGAGGTGCCCCGGGTAGGGGTGCCCCGGGTAGGGGTGCCCTGGGTGGGAGGTGCCCCGGGTAGGGGTGCCCTGGGTGGGAGGTGCCCCGGGTAGGGGTGCCCTGGGTGGGAGGTGCCCCGGGTAGGGGTGCCCTGGGTGGGAGGTGCCCCGGGTAGGGGTGCCCCGGGTAGGGGTGCCCTGGGTGGGAGGTGCCCCGGGTAGGGGTGCCCTGGGTGGGAGGTGCCCCGGGTAGGGGTGCCCCGGGTAGGGGTGCCCTGGGTGGGAGGTGCCCTGAGGTGTTGTCAAGTTAGCTTCCTTTTTATGAGAGAAGGGGAGTGCTTAGTTTGGAGAAACAAAAAGTGACCTCTTTGGAGCTGAGTGTCCTTGAGTTCTGGCTGCCCTGGGGACAGAGCCTATGGCCCAGGGTCTGGTTCCCTTTGTGACCCTGAAGAAAGGGCTCCCAAAGGCATAAACTTCCAAAGTCCTGTCAGCATCCAGGAAGAGGACACGCATTTCCTGCTCTTACCAGCTGGTCTTATCTGTCCATTCAAGCAGGTCCTCCAGGTGCCGGCTGGGCCCCTGGCTGACCGAGTTGACGTCACCCAATGTCCTTGGAGGGACTAAAATAACTCTTTTCTGAAACCACAAGGCAAGCTAGACTCTTTGGGAAGTCCCACCAGCCTTTCTTCAGTGAAGACAAATGAATGTCTCCCAATCAGCTGCCCTGCACGGGCAGCAGGAACCGTCCCTGGCTCTTCCATTGGGTAAAGTCCTGAATGGCCACTTCTCTCCCTGGAAGAATCCTTGTAGGAAGGAGCCAGCAGAGCTGGATGTCAACGAGTTTATGAGTCTTTATAACCAGAGTCTAGCCATGAAAGCAGTTCCTCTCCTGTGAGCACAAGAATGGCAGAATGTTTGTGCTGGGAGCATCCATTAGTAATAAAGATGGTAATAGCAACTAGCATTTAGTTAGCACTGCCCGCGTGCCAGGCTCTATCCTAAAAAGTTTATATGGACCCACTCTTGCGATCCTCGCTTCATCCCCGATGGGTGCTTATTAACTTCCTGCAGGGTAAACCAACCTTATCCCCACTTTACAGAGAAGAGATTAAGGTTCAAAGACCTTACCTACCTGCCCAGTCTCCCACAGCTGCATGTGGAAAGACTGAGGCAGAGGCAGTGGGTGCCCAAGGTTCCGTGGCCTGGAGACCACCCAGCTCTTCACCCAGGGCTGTCCACCTCCATGAAGGGAAAAGACCTTGGGAAGTCCCTCTTCTACCTCGTCAGAGACCTCGGCATGGTCGGTTCTTGCTGGGCTGTGCTGGGCTTCGATGGAGACCAGCCTTTTCAGGGCGGCTGCCCCATGTGCTCAGAGGTTTCTGAGTCGGACAGAAACTGCTCCTCTATTTGCCCTTCCTCTGTGGTCCTACAGGATGGCACGTGGCATGGTGGTTGAGAACACGTGTTCAGGAACCAGATCACCCCAGTACATATCCCACTCCTGCCACCAACTAGCTGCATGACCCTGGAAAAGTTCCCAAACCTCTTCTTCCCTTGGTTTCCTCACTGCAACATGAGAATAATAATAGTACGGACTTCACAGAGTTGTTATGAGAAATGAATGACTTAATATATGGCAAATACTGGGAACAATTCTTGCTAATTGTTATTTATTCCATTGCTAGCAATTGTCACTTTTATAGTCCCTTTCCCCCAACTGTCTGGAAGCTCCTTGGGAACAGGTCAGCCAGGGTCCACCTGCCCAGTTGTTCATGCCCAGACTTCAAGTAGGGACTTAGTAAATGTATGATGGGTGAGAGGTAGCGTGATCAGAGCCACGAGGTGAATGAAAGTTCTTGAGGAAGACACCTCTGGCCAACTTCCAAAGGTCTTCCTTGATGGCCATCCGACACAGATGGCAGTGATGGTCAGGGCGCGGGTCTGGCTCACATAGTAGATGTGTTGCAGGATGCTTACAACCCAGGTCTCCTGACGCCGGTCCTGGCCCAACCACAGCACCAACCATCTACAAATTCCAGTAGCTGCTGCTCCTTGTGTCATAGCAGGACCGTCTGCTACCTGCCCAACCTGGCCTCATCTGTTCGCTTGCTTACAATAAAAAAAGATGAGTCTTTGGAAGCTTGACAAGAAAACGGAAATGGAAAAAGTCATCTAAGAGGACCCAAAATATCCTTCAAAGTGGCTGAAATGAACCTGTTGTATATAACATTAAATAAATCTAAATTTGGGGCAGATCTGTCATTAGACAAAGGGAAGAAAGACCCTGAGGGAGAGAAAGCTGGGCCCATCTGGGTGTGAGAGAAGGTTGGAGTGGCCAAAGCAGACAGAGAGATGAGGGCAGGATGTTCTTGCTGTAGGGTCTTCACAGACTCTCAGGTGCACTCACCTATTGGGAGTCTCCCTGGGGCTGGTTGCCTGCATGAGACCTCATAGCTTTTTTTAAAATTTTATCTTAAAGAGACAGAGAGAGAGAGAGAGTCAGAGACAGGGACAGACAGACAGGAACGGAGAGATGAGAAGCATCAATCATTAGTTTTTCATTGTGCGTTGCAACACCTTAGTTGTTCATTGATTGCTCTCTCATATGTGCCTTGACCACGGGCCTTCAGCAGACCGAGTAACCCCTTGCTGGAGCCAGCGACCTTGGGCTCAAGCTGGTGAGCTTTTTGCTCAAACCAGATGAGCCCACACTCAAGCTGGGGACCTCGGGATCTCAAACCTGGGTCTTCCACATCCCAGTCCAACGCTTTACCCACTGCACCACTGCCTGGTCAGGCTCATAGCCTTTTAAACACATGTATCCATAGGAGTGCTCTCCCTGAAGCTTGTGCTGTCCTATAATCCACCCTGCCTGGGCTAGAAGTCGGGGTCCTCAAGGATCTGGAGAGCTCAAACAGGGTTCTAGACATCTCAGTCACACTCTAGGTTGGCCAGCATTCTAGAAACTTTTGGATGCCCCTCTGAACTCTGGTGAACATTCCCACCCCCACCCAGCCAAAGACTCCAGAGAATTCCTCCCAACTTCTATACAATGTTGTAAAATTTCAGAGAGATCTTTTAGGGATTTGGAACTCTGGAAAATCTCTACAGTGTTTTGGGATTTTTTTTTTTTTTTTTAAGAGACAGAGTGAGAGTCAGACAGAGGGATAGATAGGGACAGACAGGAACGGAGAGAGATGAGAAGCATCAATCATTAGTTTTTTGTTGCGGCACCTTAGTTGTTCATTGATTGCTTTCTTATATGTGCCTTGATCGTGGGGCTACAGCAGACCAAGTAATCCCTTGCTCAAGCCAGCAACATTGGGTCAAAGCTGGTGAGCTTTGCTCAAACTAGATGAGCCTGTGCTCAAGCTGGCGACCTCGGGATCTTGAACCTGGGTCCTCCGCATCCCAGTCCAACGCTCTATCCACTGCTCCACCACCTGGTCAGGCGAGCTACTCCCAGTTCTAATGTTCTGAGGTACCTGATCCCATCTCCTAAGTTTGACTGTTTTGAAGAACTACTACCTTATTTCATGGGGCCAAAGAACTGGCCCCAGATTCCAGCATTCTGAGGAAGGCCTATAGCTTCCAGGGTTTCAGAAATGTCCTGCAATCTACAAGTTCTCAGTGAACCACCGGATTTGAAGTCTTGATACAGTGCTAGGAATTCCTCTAATGTCTGGGGATTCTGGACAAGTGGCAGTTCTAGAGTGAAGACTGTGGCTTATGAGAAAGGGGTGAGGTAGGGTGGGTGGGTGGAGACTTATCCCCTTAAGTCTGAGGAAGTAAGCGGGGGGTGGGGGTGGGGGGTGGGGGTGGCGGAGCTGGACCCCGGGAACTGGAGAATTATGGCTGGCTCCGCAGGAGAGGGAGTCATCCAGACACAAATGAACTGGCAGCAGCCAGGGTCCCCCTGGGTGGTCCCTGTCCATCCTCCCAGGGCAGCTAAGGCAAGTCTCACGCTCAGTGCCAGGAGCCTCCCCCGCCTGAGGCTGGGGACCTCCCAGCGAGCATCGCCACAGGGAATAAGATAAGGGCTCTGGGCAGGGCAAGAGCCCAGGCTCAAACCTGGCGAGCCACCCAAGCTGGTGTGACATCAGTATTACCTAGAGTAGAAAAAGGGACTTTACCGCGTGAATCAAGCTCCCTTCTCCCCTCCTTCACGTCTCTGCACAAAGGTCACCTGTGTGAGACCTCTCCTGTCCCCTGAATCACAACTGCTCCTGCCTGGCAGATGGGCCTCCCCACTCTATTTTGCTCCATGACGTTTATCACTGACTTCCCACGTATTTTGCCCATTTTCTTGCATTTTGTCAGTGTTCCACCAGGGGAAGGATTCTCGTGCTTTGTTCAATGCTGGCCCAAAGTGGGTCCTCACTAAATATACCGCTCACAAAAATTAGGGGCTATTTTATCGCTTCATAGTCATTTTGAAATATCCCCTAATTTTTGTGAGCAGTATATTTGTTGAATTATTATCTTTTTAAACCCAGACTGTCAATTCCATCGAATTGTCTTGTTGACTACAAGTTGCCTTTGGCTGACTTGTCTGGCCTTGTCTGGAACGGGCAAAGCCTCATGCTCTCTTGCGGCTGTGGATTTAATCCCCTGACCATCCCGTGAGGGGCTACTGTTACCGTGTCCATTCTGCAGATGAAGCCACTCAGTTTCCCAGTCGTTAAGTCACCTGCCCAGGATCACTCACGGATAAGTGATGGCGCCGGGATTTGAACTTGTGTGGCTCAGTCTGTGGACTTCACCACAGCGACCTCTATCTGGCCCAGGTGCCCATGGTGTCTCCTGTGACCCCACATCCCTGGGCTCTGCCTCCATGGCCACTGGCCATCCTCAGTCACCACTGTTGAACACCCCAAACGCTGTCACAAATCTTGTCTTTCCCTTCCTGGCCACGCTGGAGGCTCCAATCTGGGCTGACCTGGCTGGTTCATTTCAGGGGCCAGACCTGCAGAGACTCAGTCAAGAGGCCCTCCAGTGAGGAAGGCTCAGAGAGGCCAAGTAGCCTGCCCGAAGTCACACAGCATGCTCAAGTGTAGCTGTGAGGCGCCTTGCTTTTTACCCATGGGTCCTCATCCTCTGGGGATAGGGGGGCGTGATTAGGGAGCTTGCCCAAGACTATGTTTCAGTGTGGCGGGTAGGTGAGCACTGGGTCTGTTCTTGCCCAGTCTTGATTGGGTAGTGGGGTGGGAGCAACGGGATTTGATTTCCTTGGGCCAGGCCTGTGGGCAAGTTTGAGCAGCATTCCCTGACGACCTGGAGCCCTCGGGCATCCCCAGGCTCCCACGACTCCCCGGCTGCCCCTGGCCTTGACCTGCTGCTCCTCGGTGCTCCCCATGCCTGGGACGGAGGCGGGCCTGTTCGGGGCCCTGCTGGAGCCCAGTTCCAGGGCTCAGGGGCTTCTGCTTGAGGAGTTCCAGTGCGTCCCGCGTCCCTGCTCATCTTACCGGTCCCCCTGTCTCCAGCTCACCCTCACCAATCCGTCCACCTGCCACAGCGGCTAGTGTGACCTAAAGGCAAATCTACACTGGCGACACCTCCAGGCCTCTCTGGGGCTCCCCTTTGCCCTCAAGACAAGCCCCAACTCTATAAAGGGGGACAATCAGGTTAGCCTCGGGCTCTTTCTGTGATGAGGTCCTCCCACCAGCACCTCCAGTTTCTCATGTCACATCCTGACTTCCCCCGATTGTACACCTACTGAACCCTGGGGGGCACTTTACCAAGAATCGTGAGATTGCTCACCTCCCTGACCCTCACTAGAGCTCAGCAGGACAGGGAGCCGTGCCCCCCACTAACTGACCGGAACCAGACCCAGGCAGTGGTCTAGGGAGGGTGCAGGGCTTGCCCGGGGTCTCAGAGCAAGTCTGTTGCATCAGAACTCAGGGCTCATGATCCCTCCGGCACCTGCCCAGGATGTAGCCAGCACAGAAGGGCAAGCCCCTCAGTCCACCACCTGCCCCAGCTCCAGAACTCAGGGCACCTGCCCAGGATGTAGCCAGCACAGAAGGGCAAGCCCCTCAGTCCACCACCTGCCCCAGCTCCAGAACAAATCGATTTCCTTCAGGTTTCCTTCCTGGAGGTGCTCAACATTCCATTTCCCCATGCTGTCCCAGTGATTGTATAATAGTTGCTCAATTAAAATGCATGTAATACGCGAAAGGAGATGGGGACCTAGAACATTACTGACCAGAAGGGGACACACTCTTCTGCTGAGAATCGTTGCCTCTTCTTCCTCAGACTCCACAGAGAACCCCTCCCCTCTGGGATGTCCCCATGGGCAATGAGTGACTACCCGAAGGACAGGACCAACCAGACGTGGCGCTGAGACCTCTTTATTGGTATGTATATTTCATCACCTGCTGCCTGGCTTCTCCTGAATCCAGGCTCATTTCTCATGGTCTGGGGTGGTACCCTCCCTTTACTCCCCCAAACTGCCCTCTAGCCTTCACTGTCTGGCCCCCTGGAACTGTCTTAGTCCAGGCCGGCTGCAGAATGGACTGGCAGCTGCTCTCCCCACTTAATAGATGGGGAGGCTGAAGGCCCAGAGCAGAGAGTCCCGCCCGCGGTCCCACGTGGCCTCCTGGGTTTCCACTGCGCCCTCAGCAGGGAGGGAGGACTCGGCCAGGGCTCCGAGCGCTCTCACTGGGGGGCGGCTGGCTGCGGCCACGTCGCAGGGAGCTGCCGATCTGGTCTCGGAGGGCCTCTAGTCTCCGGGCCAGGTTTGGAACCGTGGCCGCACCTGAGGGGCGTGGTGAAACTCGAGGCCTGTGCATCTCTGGGTTCATCAGGTCCCTACATGCTCGGGGGAGCCTCAGTGGTACCCACCACCCCTGGCCCCCTCCACCCCGTACACCATGGGCTCTGGTATACCTCTGGGGGTGATGGTGGCCCTACGAAGAGAATTCCAACTTTGGAAACGAGAAAGGCCTTAGAAATGGCCTCTCAATATGTACCCCATTTCAGACATGGAAAGACTAAGGTCTGGAGAGAGCAGGTTCTGGCCTGAGATCACAGAAAACACCAGGGGCTTCTCCCTCTTTCCCCCCTTCACCTCTCAGCACTGGCGATGCGCCTGGAGGCCCCATGGGCAGGGGAGGTGCAGAAGGTACCACCTTGTCCTCAGTAAATATCTCTGCCAGCACTCGGGTCTGAGTCCAGTCGCTGTGACTCCTGGGCCAGAGTGAGTTGGGTGGTGGGAGATGAGCCTTCGAGTTCCCAGGCCTCCCCCCCCCCCAGTGCCCCAGGGCTGGGTCCACCTCTCTCTTGGGCACTTGGCTGAGCCAGGGCTGCGTGGGGGTGCCCAGGGTGGGGGCCGAGCAGACAGGGGCACACCCTCTGGGGCCTTAGGGCCAAACACCTGCAGGAAAAGCCAGAGTTGACACTGAGTGACCTCAGCCCTGCCTCTCTGGGCCCCACTTCCCTGGTGCTGACCATGACTCCGCCATCCCTGCCCCACCTGCCCCACGGGGCACCAAGAATGTCAGATGGGCATAAAGGAATGGGGTCTTGGTCACTTCTGTGGGCAGCGGGTGGCCCTTGTAACGTACTCTCTGAGGACAGGAACCATGTCTGGTCTATACCTGAATCCTCAGTGCCCAGAACAGAGGCTGATACAAAGCAAAGAGCTTAGGGGAGAGTCAGTGAGCTAGTGAGTGAACACATGAACAGGCAAATGCATAACTGAGTACTATGTCAGTGAATGAACGGATAAGCAAATGGCAGAGTGAGTTCCGAAAAGAAGGCAGGATCGTGAGGAGTGGGTGCCAAAGTAAACAGCGATTCTGAACCCTGGGCAAGACCCGAAAGTCAGCCACTTGCCCCCATGACCCAGCCTGGGACCTTGGTGGCCCTGGAGCTCTGGAGCCTCCTGGACTGAACCCCTAGCTCAAGGTCTCCAGTTCTAATAGACTTCCCTCACCTCTGCCCTGGCCTTTCCTACCTGGGGCAGGTGGAGCTCCCTCCGTGGGCAGGCCCAGTGGGCTCGCGGTGCTCGGCACAAGGGGCAGCGGTGGCAGCAGGGGCAGGAGCAGAGGGGTGGCAGGGTCTGCAAGAGGGCGTGTCAGAGGCTCCCTGTCAACCCTGCTCCCCCCCTTTAAGCTGGGTAGAGACTCACATGGCAGGAGGGAGTCGTCAGCATCACACAGGGACATGGTGGGGCTGGGCCAAGGTGAGGCTGGTGAAGGTAGCAGGCAGAGAAGAGGCGCCTAGAAAAAAGTTAGAAAGAACAGTGGGACCCTGGCCAGTTGGCTCAGTGGTACAGCGTTGGCCTGGCATGTGTAAGTCCTAGGTTAGATTCCCGGCCAGCGCACACAGGAGAAGCGCCCATCTGCTTCTCCACCCTTCTCCCTTTCCCTTCTTTCTGTCTCTCTCTTCCCCTCCCGCAGTGGAGGCTCCATTGGAGCAAAGTTGGCCCGGGCGCTGAGGATGGCTCTGTGGCCTCTGCCTCAGGCGCTAGAATGGCTTCAGTTGCCATGAAGCAACGCCCCAGATGGGCAGAGCATTGCCCCCTAGTTGGCATGCTGGTGGATCCCGGTTGGGCACATGCAGGAGTCTGTCTTTCTGCCTCCCTGCTTCTCACTTCAGAAAAATACAAAAAAAAAAAAAAAAAAAAGAGAGAGAGAGAGAGAAAGAAGAGTGGAGTCGGTGCATGCAGCCCTCAGCCCTACCACCAGACTGGCCCCACATCCCCATTTTAACAAACACCCGGGGGAACTGACTGTGTGCCAGGCACCATCCGTAATGCTTCACAAATGAACTCATTTGCCCCAATATTTAAAACAACCCTGTAAGGCAGGCACTGTATCATCCCATTTTACAGATGAGAAACCCAGGCAGAGGGAGGTTACATGGCTCACTGAAGGCCATACAGCTAGTAGGTGACAGAGCTGGAATTTGAACCCCGGTGGTCTGGATCCAAAGTCAGGCTCTTAACCATTCCATCAAGCTACCCCCTTCCCACCTGCTGTCTGTCCCAAGGCCTGTCCCTGGGCGGGGGCCATGCTCACCGCTCCAGCTCATGGACCTGCTGGGCCAGGACACGCTGCTCATCCCGGGCCAGGTCCCGGCTGCTCTGCAGCTGGCTCTTTTCCTTCCTGGGAAGAAGAGGCCCCAGGAAGGTGACAGGAAGCAAAGGCTGGCGGGGGCACCAGTCAGCTCCTCACTACAGTGTAGTATGAGCCCCAGCCGGCTGGTGGGGCCAGGAGTCAGGCACCAGGGAGGGGCAGCGTGCAGTGAGGGGTGGGCACTGGGCAGAGGCAGCCAGCAGTGAGGGGTGGGCACCGGGCCCCTGGCTGGGCCCTACCTGAGCCGCTCATTCTCCAGCATGAACTCCTGGATCATCCCGTAGAGGTTCTGCTGGGCCCAGGCCATTCGGTTCCCACTGAATCCAGAGACTGTGTTGAAGGGGGAGATGGCTGGGTTCACAGGAGGCCAGACCCCCTCCACATCCTGTCTGCACCCCGGGAGCGCATACCTTTGCGGTCTGTCTGGCCCAGCTGGGACCGTAGGAGATGGTTCTCCTCCCGGAGCTGCCGTATCTCCGTCTCCAAGCGCGTGGCCTGCTTTGCCACAGGGGACTGCAGAGAAGGAGGCCCAGAGCTGCCACGTGTGGTGGACAAGCGGTGCATTGCACAGGGCTCTGGGCGTGGGGACTGGCCTCCTGTGTGCCCCCAAGTGGGTTTGCACACCTAAACCCAGCCCCTGCTTCACGTGGCAGCCTTGCAGCCTGGCACAGGCTCCAACCCCTGGAGGGGGTACCCTGTCCTAACTATTAGTGCCTATGGCCTCAGCTGCATGCCTGGAGGGCCCACTCTAAGCTGGACCCTGCTCCAAGTCCAACCTAAAACTCAGCTCTGGCTAAACCCTGGTTCAGATTCTGACCCCAAACCAAACTCCACTTCAGACCCCAACTCAACTCAGACTTACGCATGATACCAAATCAGACTCCAACCTTGGACCTGCCCTGACCCCACCCTACCCAGTCACGACCCCATCATCAGGATTTCAACTCTAATCTTAACTCTGACCCGATCTCCGATTTCAACCGTGACACCAACTCAGGCCCCAACTACTGCTGACCCCTACCGTCGCCCCTGCCGTCCCTCTCTGCCTGCATCTCCCTCCATTCACCTTGGGGGCCTGTGGCTGAGTGGTGATCCGCTGAGCTCGGCTGGCGTATCGCAGGGTGCTGAGGGTCTCAGGGAGGCACTGAGCGGAGGGGGACACGCAGGCCACCTGGGGAGGATGCCCCTGAGTGTTCTTCTCCAGATGTCCCTCGTTCGGGTCCCACTCCTCCCTCCCAGCCCCCCTCAGGTACCATGAGGGTGACCCCGCGGCCCCCCAGTGAGTCCGCCAGCAGCTTGGTGAGCTTGCTGTCTCGAAAGGGGATGTGGCTTTGCTTCCGCCGTGGGTCCAGCAGCAGGGAGATGCAGTGACCTGGGGGGGGGTGAGGCCCAGTAAGGTCACAGCCCATGCCCAAGGTCCTGCAGCTAGCTGGTCCAAGCAGAGCAGGATTTCCCCCAGGCCCCCAATGCCCAGCAAAGGGCCTGGCGCTCAGCAGGGCCTCAGGAAATGTCTGACAAATGGACTGAATGAAGAGGAGCAGAGGAAGGCCCTCTGGGGGGCAGGTGGGAAAGCAGGTCATCTCCCCTCCCCTCTCCTCCCTGGGCCTCAGCTTGAATGTCTGAGGGCTCATGCTCTGCACCTGAATGCATCTACCTCCCAAGTTAGACTGTACCTTTCTGCTAACAGAATCAAGTTTAGGGGATTTCTAGATTCATCAACAAGGTTCTCAGAGGGGAGGCACAAGTCACCAGCAAGTTGAGGCCAGAAGGAGGCCTGTGGCTCCTGGCTTATAGCTCTTAATGCACTATAGGTTCTCTGGTTCCACCACCCCTTCTACCCTCCCCCCAACCCCCGCCTTCGTGGACAGCTACAAGTCAGGCAGGAGGAGGAAATCAGGAAGTCAGATGTGGCCCCAGGTCTCACTCAGGGCCAGCAGGCTGCGGTTGATGCTGTTGGCTTCAAGCATCAGCTCCCCGCGGGATCCCGTGGCTGCCACCTTTTCACTGCCTGCCAGGTCAACAAAGCACAGCTTCCCACCAACAGGGTGTTCTCCGGGATCCACAGGAGGCTTCTGCTGGGATGGCAGGATCAGGGCTTGATAGGGACTTGGTTTCCACAATGACCTCCTGTGCATACCCAGAGGTGGCCCCTTGCTAAGTGGCCCTGGGCCAGCTCCTTCCCCAAGCTGGGGCACTCACAGTTTGGTGGCTGATGTAGAGTGTGAGCAGAGCATGGCTTCGGCTGGAGGCTTGGTTCAGGGTGTGAGCTGAGCTCCTTCGACGGCTAAGACCTGGAGGGGAAAAGCATCAGGAGCTGGACCTGGTAAGAAGAGCATGTGGTCACTACTGACATAAAAAAATCAAAGGCATCCTGTGAGGGAGGGGCCAGCCTGTGCAAAGGTACAGAGGCAGGAGAGGGGATTGATGGGACATGCAATTGTGCTCTAGTCTGAACAGGTGAGAGGGGGATAGAGAAAACTGAGTGTAAGAATATCAGTCAGATCCACATTTGATAAAAGTTCCTCATGTTGCTGTGTGGAGGGAGGGAGAGGGAGGAGCAGAGAGATCAGCTGGCAGAATGCTGGGCGGAGCCCCGAGTCTCAATGTCCTTAATGCCTGTGACAGGGTGGGTGCTCAATAAATATTGGATGACTAAAAGAGACTGGCCCAGAGGGGCCCTACAGGCTAGGCTAAGAGGTCTGACCTTTGCTCCTAGGACACTGAAGGGTTCAGAAGGTCTGGAGAGGAAGAGGGATGTGGTTTGCTGCATAGAACACAGACTGGAAGGGGGCAGCCTTGAGCGGGGAAGACAGCTCTAGGAAGCAAAAAAAAGAGCTCTGACTGGTGAAGCAGAGGTCCTGGGCTGGAAAGAGGAGTGGGTCCGGAAAGAGTCTGGAAGGCAGAATCAGCAGGTCTGAGGGTAGAATAGGGGCCATCCTTGGGCTGTGTCCGAAACGTTTTGCTGGCTCTTAGCTCTCACAAGGGTCATTTCTTTTTTTTTTTTTTTTTTTTTTTTTAAATTTTTTTTTTTTTAGTTTTATTTATTCATTTTAGAGAGGAGAGAGAAAGGGAGAGAGAGAGACAGAGAGGGAGGAGAGACAGAGAGAGAAGGTGGGGAGGAGCTGGAAGCATCACCTCCCATATGTGCCTTGACCAGGCAAGCCCAGGGTTTCGAACCGGCAACCTCATTATTTCCAGGTCGACGCTTTATCCACTGCGCCACCACAGGTCAGGCTCACAAGGGTCATTTCTGATCATCCACAGCTCCAGCCAGGAGCCCGAGTGCAGTCAGCAAACAGTAGAGGGCCGGGCTTCCTCTGGACCCCAAAGTTCCCCTGAGGTAGCACGTACCCATTTGCAGAAGTTCCAACAGGGCCCCCAGACTCCCAATTTCCACCACCCGCAGCTGCTCCACATAGAAGCCCTGGGTCTTGTTCCAGCGAACAGGGAGGGGCCGCGGAGAACCTAGGTTCAGCAAGTCTCGAACCTGGGAGATGAGGGTCGAGGGTGAGGAAAGGGACCCCGATTCCACCCACCCCCAGACCTTACCGACCACCGACAACTGCCCCCACACCTATTCTGCCCCTTGACCCCAGCTCCTTGGGAAGCAAGGCCTCCATTCAATTGAGTGATTTCTGTTTATCTCAGTCCCTCACCTGCTCATTGTAGATTTCCAGATAGGAGGCCTGGAGGGTGACAGGGGCTCCCAGGTGCTGCACACGGTCCAACAGCCAGGCGAAGGTCCTCTGCATGATGCCGGCCAGGCTGGGGGGTACGGGCAGCCCCTCTCCCTGGGTGCAGAAACACTGCCACAGTAGTAACTACCCTTTCTAGCTCCTTTAGTTACTATGCCCCAGGAATTATGCCCCATTCCTACATAACATCTTATTTAATTCTCACAGTCATACTCTCAGTTCCATTTTACAGATAACACACTCGGAGAGCTAGTCAGTAAAGCAGGGGTCCCCAAACTATGGTCCGCGGGCCGCATGCGGCCCCCTGAGGCCATTTATCTGGCCCCCACCGCACTTCCGGAAGGGGCACCTCTTTCATTGGTGGTCAGTGAGAGGAGCATAGTTCCCATTGAAATACTGGTCAGTTTGTTGATTTAAATTTACTTGTTCTTTATTTTAAATATTGTATTTTTTCTCATTTTGTTTTTTTACTTTAAAATAAGATATGTGCAGTGTGCACAGGGATTTGTTCATAGTTTTTTTTATAGTCTGGCTCTCCAACGGTCTGAGGGACAGTGAACTGGCCCCCTGTGTAAAAAGTTTGGGGACCCCTGCAGTAAAGGGAAAAAATTTGAGCTCCATATTGGGCAAGTCCCTCCACCTCTCTGGGCCTCAGTTTCCTTGTCTGCAAATACACCGCGCTGACCTGCACTGTCCAAGACTCTTCCCTCTGGGAATCTAAGCTGTCGGAGGCTCCGCACCGACCCCTGACCCTGGAGGGCTCTTCCTGCGCTCAGCCCACCTGGGGAGGAGGCCCGGTCAACGTGTAGGTCTTCCCGGAGCCGGTCTGGCCGAAGGTGAACACGGTGCACGAGAAGCTGCGGGCGGCAGGGGTGTGCGGCTGGGGTCCGGGCAGTGCGAGGGTGCGGACCGTCCGCCGGGCCACACTCACCCTCGCAGCGCCAGCTCCCCGAGTCGCCGCACGCCGCACGTCCGGAACACGTCCTCCTGCGAGCGCGCCCCGTCCAGCACGACGCCGAAGCGGAAGGCCACGTCGGGGCCCCCTCCCGGGGGACTCACCTGAGGGACGGGGCCGTGGAGCAGGGGGCGGGGCCTGGGAGGGGCGGGGCCGTGGAGCAGGGGGCGGGGCCTGGGAGGGCCGGGGCCGGGGAGCAGGGGGCGGGGCCTGGGAGGGCGGGTCTGGACGAAGCTGCTTGGGGGAAGGGAGGAGGCGTTCTCCCGTAAGTTTTTTAGGGGGTAGGAAGTGGGGGTTGGCAGAAGTTTCTAACCTGCAGAGTCCTGGTCCCTGAGCAGTGCAGTGCGCTCTGTTCCCCTCGACGCAGCTCAACAGCGCTCATGGGACGCACCCTGGGGACCGACAGGAGGGTGGAGGATCCATCCCGATGTCTCCACGGGTTCCTTCCTCTCTCGGGCACATGCAAGCCAACCTACACCCACCTGATCACCACCTGGATGGGCGTTTCCGGTCCCTCGGGCCCCTGCTCCAGGCTCCGCGCGGGGTCCCTGTGGCAGCAAGCGAGTTCAACTATCCCTGTGCCCAGAGACTCCTCGAACCTCCCAGAATCTCCGCTTACCCATCGGGGGACCCGCGTTCTTCCATGTCCTGCTCTGCTCACGGGGTTTGCTCTGCCCCGGCCTCGTTCCTTTCCCTCCCCACCCTCCCTTCTCCACCACACCGGGACTGATTATACACACCCTACATCCCCCGCCCCATCCCCCCTTCCCAGGCAGTCATCCATCCGGAAAGGCTCGGGCCTGCCCGGGGCGGGCTAGTTAAAGATTTACCCACCCTCACCTCTGGTGGAGAAAGTCCCTCCCAAGCTAGGGACCCCTAGCGAGGAGGTTCTGGAGTCTGAGAACCCTTTACCCTTGCCCCCTCCTATCAGAAGGGACCACCCAGACCAGCCTCCTCTGTGTTCAGGTAGGGATACTGAGGCAGGGATGGGAAGGCCACACAGCAAGCCTGGGCAGAGCATGGACCAGGCTCTTCCTATTCTATCCATGTACTCCTCCAGTTTTGTAATCTTCCTCTCCCCTCTCCTGTCCGGCCTCCCTAGCAGCTGCAGCTTCTTTGAATCCCAGGGCCCAGGGAGGGGAGAGGCCAGCGGGATGGGAGGGGCCAGGTCTCCACTCTAGGAAGACCTGGCTGTATTGAGTTATTGACTAAGTAGACAGAAGCCCCAAAGCATCTGGTTAAACATTGGGCCACCTGCTTCTCCAATGCCAAGGCTGATCCAAGGCAAAAACTGTTGATTAACCCTCTCCTGGTCTGGTTTATGAAAGCAGCAGAGGTGTCTGTGAATGGGCAGGGGTGGGGCACTCACCCATTCAGTACCAGTCTCTATGCAGGGCACCGGGGAGAGGAATCCCATAGTCAGCTAGGAATTCAGGTGTGCAGGGGTTTGGGAGGTGCAGTTCAGAGGCCTGTAGGGTTAAGGGAGGTGAGCGTGGCAGGTGAGGGTTATAGGGCCTTCTAGCAGGAAGGATTTATAGGAAAAGATAGGTAGAGCGAAGAGCCACTTGTCCCCAGCTCTGCCACTAACATACCAAAGAGCCTTGGGCAAGTCATTTACCTCTTTCTTAACCTGTTTCCTTCCTGTAAAAAGAGGTTAATGATTTTAGCTAGTTTTTCTGAGATTTCAGTGATACAGTGTATAGATAGATGGTCCCTGGCTTACAATGGTTCAATTTAGGATTCTTTGTGGGTTTTTTTTGTTTTTTGTTTTTTTTACTTTACGATAGTGAAAAAGCAATAAGAATGCAGTAGAAACCTTACTATGAAGTTTGGATTTTGCTCTTTTCCGAAAGATCTAGTGATATGCAGTAGGATACTTTCTCCTGGTGTCAGGCAGCGGTAGTTAGTGGAAATTCGTCAGCCACACGGTCACGAGGGTCAACAGCCGATACTCTACAGTGCACTATTAAATGAATTTTAGACTTAACAAACTTTCAACTTATTGTGGGTTTATTGGGCCATAACCTGATTGTAAGTTGAGAAGTATATTTAATAGTGATTTTTATATGTAAAGATTTATCTAAAAGCCAAAATAAAACCCCGATGATCGGTCAAGATTTCTTTCAACTTGAAATGTCTTAATCTATGATATATTTTTTCATCCTAGGACAAGAATTACTATTCCTGATTTTTCAGATGAAAAACAAGACAAAACAGGAAAACAGAACAGGGGAGGCTGTCTAAGGAGAAAGCAGCTGTCACTGGCGGAACTGAGAAGTTCAAACCGGAACTCTGAGCTCCAAGTCCTGGTGCTATGTGGCTGCGGCCGTCTGCCTTCTTCAGGTGTAAGCCCAGTAAGTGAACAGTTGCTTAGATGCCCTTGAAAGGGTTAAGGACTATCAGTCGTTCACATCTTAGTGTATTTGTTTAATCAGATTGTTGTCGATGTCAGACTGGACTGTAATGAGCCACACAGAAGGGATTTTGGGGAAAGTGCAGAGACCGAATATGTACATGCTGGGGAGTGATGAGGTGTTTGTAGAGACTTTTGCTCCGGGCCCCTATCCTGGGTCAGAATGTGTACCTCACTGTATGTTCTGAGCCTGTCCTCTATTCCCAAATTATTCCTTTTAATCAAGAACAGCAGGCCCCCGTGGTTGAGAAGGGACAGAGGGAAGGCATTTGTGGAAACTGGCTGGACCCCCACAGGGGTGCATCTCCAGGCCTCGCTAGAGGGCAGCAGAGCACTATGCCACTATGGCCCCAGGGTTCATCACAAAGAAGGCTTTGTAAAGCATAGCCATGCTCTTTCCATACATTTTTTCCCCTGAGCTTGAGCAATGTGCAGGGGCTAACCCGCCTGATGTGGAGAGGGATGAGCAGGCCTTCAAGAAATGCTCCTTAAGGGAATGCGTAAAAGTAACATGGAGACCCTGGCTGGGTGGCTCAGTGGTAGAATGTTGGCCCTGCATGTGGATGTCTCAGGTTCAGTTCCCAGTCAGGGCGCAGGGAGAAGTGACCATTTGCTTCTTCACTTCTCCCCCTTCTCTCTCTCTCTCTCTCTCTCTCTCTCTCTCCCATTTCCATAGCCATGGCTACATTGGTTCAAGTGCCTTGCCCCCAGGCACTAAGGATGGCTCCGTGGAACCTCTGCCTAAGGTGCTAAAAATAGCTCAGTTGCGAGCATGGCCCCAGAAGGGCAGGGTATTGGCCCCAGACAGGGGTTGTGGGTGGATCCTGGTCAGGACGCATGCACGAGTCTGTCTCTTTCTCTCCCCTCCTCTCACTTGGAAAAAAAGAAAAAAAAAGAGCAATTGGGGAGCTCTCCCATGCACACCTCTGTTCCTGGTTACAGCCCCTTCAATTGACTGCCCCCTTCAATCCCAGCCATCCTCCCTGGGGAAAGACTCAGCAGGGGGACACTGAGACTCGAGGTCATTTGGACTCTATCTTCTACCCATCCTTGTGACTGTCCCTCTCCACTACCCACCGCCCCTACTCCTGCTTTCTGTGCTCCAGCCCAAAAGCTTTTTTGCGTTTTCCTTTGGTGCCTCTCGACATTTGTTCCTGCTGTTCCCTCTGCCAGGAGCACTGTCTTCTACCTGGTGGGCTTGTTCTGCAAGTGTTCCCATAGAAAAGACCCCCTTCCGGCCAGGTCAGGCTGCAGTGGTGTTTGTCTCCGCAGCCTCCTGGGCTTCCCTCTGTGGCGGTACTGATGACACTGGGTTCAGTACTTTTCAGTACTGAACACACTGGGTCGGTCTTCCCGTCTGTTGGGAGCAGGGACTGTACCGGCTTAGTCCTGCAGTCTCTGAGCCAGCACAGGGCCCTGCGCACAGTAGGAGCTCAGCAAATACTGGGTGGAGAAGGGAAGGATCTGGGAAGGAGGAAGGGAGGCTGGCGATCTCTCTGCCATCTCTCCTCCCTCCGTCCTCTCAAAGCTAACCACAAACACTTCACTTCATGATGTAAGAATTCCTTCAGGGACTCATTTATCATGGAGATCATCAGCCCCTGCCACAGAGCTGCTCTCAAATGTGCCCAGAAGCTTGGTGACACTCTCCCAGCCCCAGCCAAGGTCCCAGACGAGACTGGGGCTCACCCTGCCAGACAGCCTTGCATTGGACTGAAGTGGGGGACAGAGATGAATAGAAAGACTGGGGAGGAAGGAAGTTCTCCCTTTATCACATGGCCCTCACCCTTCATTGTTCCACTTTAACCCCCGGTGGAGGAAAAGCCAGATGGATCCAAGGCCAGTTGTGCAATTTTCCAAACAGAGCTTGCTGTAATCTTTCATTAAAACGTGAATGTAGGCCATAGGACTCATTTTACAAAATTTCCCAAAGCAGGGACCATAGGGAACCACTGAATTGACCTCTATCTGGTCCTTCAACCCCCATTTTACAGATGGGAAAACTAAAAGGAGGGGTAGTACTGGCTGGAGCAGCACTTGCATTGTGGAGGAGCAGCAATTTTAGGAAGAAACCGAGAGAGTCGAGGTAACCCATTGGCAATCCTGGGCCACTCTTTCCCCTAAGTGCCTGGCTGCTGTTCACAGCCTCGCGAGGCCTCTCTGCCGGGTCTAGTGGGTACTAGCAGTTATGCCAGGGTTCTCGCTCGGCCAGGAGCTTCGTGAAGGTAGAGATAATTTCCCAAGGCCCAGCGCAGGCCTGGCACGGAGGCACACCCACTAACTTCTGACTGATGGAGGCATGAAGGTCCATGCAAGGGGAAATGCAATGCCCTGAAGCCACATTCATCTTCTGGTGAAGATGAGCATCTCTGGGTGGTTGTGAAAGCAAAGGACTCAGATGTTGAAACTCTCTGTTGTTTCCAGGATCTCAGCGCTTCTCCCTAGAAACATAAGCATCTTTCCCCTGAGTCAGTTTACCAACTGTTCACTCAGAAATGACTTACCTATGAGTTGGATATTTTCCTCTAAAAACAATAATGTGTAAGAATGTTAAGGGACGTTAAGGACCCTCCCTTGCACAATAATGCCTCATGTGTCTGGAACCTTCTGAGTCAGAGGAATGGGAGTTAATATTTATTAAACACTGGGCACTTTTTCTACTTCATTTTAATTAATTTTTTAAAGCAACCCTCTGGGACTGGCGCTACAATCGTCCCCATTTTACAGATGAAAGAACCGAAGCTCAGAGATGTTCAGTATCTTGCTCAAGGTCACACACACACACACACACACACACACACACACACACACACACCATTGCCAAAACTTGTGCTCTGTTCAATCCTCTCTGCAGCCCTTTCCTGGGAGCTGTTCTGCAAGGCTAAACTTGGATAACTGAAGTTGACCTTTCAAGTACACGCTTGCCTTAGTGTAACCATCTCTGTTGAAACGTGCTCCCATATCAGCTTTCACACCGCCCTGCCTTCTTCCCTGGGGAATGTGGAGTGATACTTTAAGGCAGCGGGGCTCCACCCTTGGCATCGGAATCGCCGAGGGATCCCAGACCTTGCCTCCAGGGATTCGGATTCACTGGTTGGGGGGGGGGGGCAGGGTATCAGTGTTGTAAGGCTCCCCAGTTGGACCTAGCGTACAGCCAGGGTTGACAACTTCAGCTTTCAGTTTTTCTTGATGACCAAGACCATCCCATCCATTGTGTGCTTTGGGCTATATTCTGATAGTGATTTCTTAGATCTTGATGGGCATTTTGAGACCTTCTGTCTGCTTTTTCTAGTACACCCACCTTTCTCATGAGCCATCGCACTGTGGTCTCCAGAGTCCCTTTGTTCATTTCTAGCTTTGGGATCCACTGAGAAATCATAGGGTGAACAGGGCAGACCTGCACACAGACCCTGGCTGTGGGGACCATGGGATCCATTAAGAGTTTTCCAGATTTTTCTCCCCTTCTAGTTTCCCCACACACAGGTGACAGTAAGCTGGCCAATGTGGAAGATATAGCTGCATATTCGATCGGAAAGTTAATTAAGCACACCCAAAGCACCTACTATGTGCTGGGTTGCAAAGTAGGTATTAACAATCCACTGTGTTGTTTGTTTGTGAGCACAGAGTGGCTACGTCCTCTCCCAGGAAGTCCTCCTGGACTGGGATGGGAGCCCTCCTCTGGGGACCCAGAGCCACCCACATCTATCAGCCTCTAGACCTTAATCAATTTGGCTGGGCTGGAGGGAGGGCATCAACATCTGTCTGTGTCAGAGAGGTCTAAGCTTTCTGTAGGCAGTGACTAGTCAGTGAATATAGGCATGTCTGTTAAAATGAACTACATGTAGCAGCTGTACCCAAATGCCTTGGGAGCACAGGCAAAGAAAGGGAATCCTGGCTGGAGAGCAAGGGCTGGGGAATCTGGGGAGGCTTCCTGGAGGAGGTGGCATTGGGACAGACTTAAAAAAGTAGATAGCAATTGAGGCAGGCAAAAGGGAGAAGAGCATTTCAGGCAAAGGGAACAGCATGAGCAAAGGGCCAGAGGTGGGTCAACCTAAAGAGTAAATGGTTGCTTAATGGGATGGAAGACTGGTGGGATCATATCCAAACTGCCCAAAGCCAGAAGTTTCCATGGACACCTGGGGAATGGTCCTGACCAGGAAGTTGTCTTCACTCATTCTGAAGGAGCAGAGCCTGGGGATGCTCTGAACCCCCTCCTGTGATTACTCTGGCTATTCCCAGGACAACCCACCCACCTCATCAGCAAGGACACTGGGTTCCTGAGGCCTGGGTGGGTGCCCGGGCCCACTGGGGATGCTCTGAATCCTCTCCTGTGATTATTCTGGCTATTCCCAGGACAACCCACCCACCTCATCAGCAAGGACACTGAGTTCCTGAGGCCCACTGCTGACTCGCCTCTCTGGCAGCTAAGGACCTGGAATGCAGAGCTGGGACTTCCCCATCAGCTCAAGCCTTCAGAGCTGGTCCCCAGGGAGCAGTAGGAACCATGTCTCCCAGCTTGAGTCTTCACTGCCTGCTCTGTTACCCAATGGAGACCACCCCCTCCACCCCACACCTGGAGCCTCAGTGTTCCCTTATGCAAACGAGGAGGATGGGGCTCAGAGACCTTTCAGACCATGCCTGCTTCAGGATGCTGGGATTTCTGGGATAGAACACGGTCCCTGCCTCCCTGAGAGAAACTGAGGGGGAGACACAGCTCCTACGACCCTACGACTACCCCTGAGCCTGTCATTTCTCTCACGAAAGCCTGCAAAGATTTGATTAATGCCGATTTCTAGGGCTCTGCACTCTTCCTATCAACCACACCTATCTGGACCCCTCCGCTTTCCACTGTCCATCAGTGGGACCCTGCGTCCTCTCCCCTGAATTACAAGGGGATGGGTCCTCTTAGCCGTACCCCTCCCCTGGGCCCTGGGCCCTTTGGCACTGCTCTTACCACTATCACGTACCACTAGTACTCTGCTGCGACTGCTACAGCGATCACTGTGTACTGGTACAACTAGTATTCCTACTCCTGCTCCCACTGGTCCTTCTATCACTCTATTAATACTAGTCCTTCTCCTATGACTACCGCCCGTACCCTCCTGCTTGATTACTGCTAGGACTTCTGACTGCAACTACCCCCAATACTTCTAATAGAACCTCTACTGCTGTGACTACTATCACTTAGACTAATACCCACTGCTACTACAAGTACCTATACTACTAGTATTCTACCACCACTATTACTGCACCAGTGAACTGCTATTTACTGCTGCTTCTCATAGTAGCAAACAGTATGGCTTATACCCAGTGGGCCAGGGACTGAGCTAAGCATTCTCTTATCAATTGATGTAATTTCATCATAGCAACAGACTTCTGTGGTGTTAATATTCTCACTACTTTATGAATGGGGAAACTGAAGCTTGCAGAAGTGAAGCAACTGGCCCAAAGTAACAAGAACAGTAAGCAGAATGGAACCAGCCACCTGACTACGGGGGCCGTGTCTGAGATCTAGAATCCTGTCCCTCCTCTGTCCTCTGGTTTCCTGAATATATCCTTGGCTTATCTTGAGTCCTCAGGAAAGGATTCCCTGAAATTGAAGAAGGAAAGGGGATCTATCTTTTGCAATATTTCTAAAATGCATGAGCAGTGCACATGGTAGGTGTTCAATACATATATTATATTATTTGAAAATTAATTGGATTCTAATAACAAGCCTTTGAAGTAGGAAGGAGGATCCAGATGTTAGGGAAACTGACTCTCAGAAGTGCTGCAGTCCAGTCAGAGGTAGCGTTGGGACTGTGCCAGAGCGATCTTTTCATGACCTTAAACACAACGTGAAGTGTTTGCCCCCAACCACGAACTTCCGTGTGCACTCGACTTTACCGTTTATGAAGCTCACACATCTATCATGTCATTTTGTTCACGATACCCCTTAGGGGGAGTGATCGATTCCACTGCACAGATAGAGAAACTGAGGCTCAAATTGTTCAGGCATCTAGCTTTTAAAGGGCTCCTGAGGAGTCAGTGGCAAATCCAGGATTTGAACCAATCCCTCCTATCCCCCAAAGCCTGAGAGTAGGAGCCTCCCAGCTGGAAGAATTCAAGAGGCCTCTCTTGGGATAGGCCTCCTGCCCTGCTCTGCCCAGCCACCTCAGCCCCTGTGGTGGGCAAGCCCACAGCCCCAAGGGGTGGAGACAACTGGTTATTTGTAGCCTGGTACTTAAGGGCTGGTCAGGGAGTGGGGTGTGGGCTCGTCAGAGGGCCCTGTGTTCCCAAGAGGGTCTGGCCTTTGGCTGCTGAGACCTAAGCAGGGGGTCAGAGATTTCTGTCCAAGCCGCCTAGGCTAGCCAGTGCTGGGCCGGTCTCCCAGGAGAATGCAGGCCACCCCCTCCCCGAAAAGGTAAGATATAGGTAGCCAAGATGCACACAGGCAGCTCATTCAACCCCCTCCAGCTCAGCTGACCCTGTTCTGGGCTGTGGCCCAGGCTGAGGCGCTACCCCTGCTGCTCCTGAGAGACGGAAAGAGCAGACAGCGGTCCCAATCTGGGCCTCACGCAGCCACAGGGGCCTGAAGATCAGTTAAGAGCAAGCACGTTATGCTCTGAGCACTTCCCTTGGGCCATCCTCCCTCCTAGCAGGTCTGCAAGGTGGGAATTACCATTCCACTCCCCCTTGTGTAAGACATGCTATTGCCACGCTGACCCTCTTTTAAAGCACCAAGCATTTCCTGCCTCGTGGCCTTTGCACATGCTGTCCCCACTTCCAGGAGTGCCCTTCCTTTAGCTCCTCACATGGTTGACGCCTCTGTCTTCAGGCTTGATTTTAAAAAGTCAGTGATGTCTTTCCTAACGCCCCTGACTAATAGATTTCCCCCACCCCAACGCACACTGCCTTGTTTATGTCACTTGGCTCTGCTTCCTCTCCAGTATGTGTGTGTGTGTGTGTGTATACATATATATACAATATATATACAATATATATATATACTTGTTATTGTTGACTGCCCCTCTCCCTTGAGAGGGCAAGGACAAAGTCTAATTTACTGACCATCATGTCCCCAAGGTCCAGCAGAGGGCTTTACACATTAGAATAAACACTTATCACATGCACAAGGAAGGGAAGCGAAGGCGTTTGCCCAGGTCCTCACTGTTAGAGGGCAGCATCAGTATTCTAACTCAGCTCTGCCTCTTTCCAAAGGTGCCACTGTGCCCCCGGGAGCATGCTCAGTGTGGCTGGCCCATTCCCTGCACTGTTTCTTCCTTGGCCCAGAGACACACACAGGGCTTGGCGCTTTCTTTAACTTCTCCACCGGTCCTCCAGCTTCTGCTTGCATACCTCCAGCACACAGGTTGCTTCCCCATCGTCCATTGCAGTGTTAGAAGTGTCCCCCTGATGCCATGTGACCATCTGAATGACAGAGTAAGCTGTTCTTCGCTATTCTCATAATCTAAGAGGAAGAATTTCTATCATTAGCATGGGACTTTAGACTTTGACGATACCCTTTTCTGTTTATTTCCTGAACCTCAGTTGTGGGGCCAGGCCTGTGGTCACAGACAGGAGAGCAAAACAGCCTTGGTGGCTGCCTTCTAGGTGATGTTGAAGGTCTGTGATGGCCTTTGAGCCATAGAACCGCCCTGGAGGGGCTTGTGTTGTAGATCTGAGGCTTCCGATCTTTTACTGTGTACGTGCATCACCCAAGATCTTAAGACAGAGGTGCAGGCAGAGTCTGCCTGTCTTACAAGCTCTCGGGTGCTGCTACTGCAGCTGATGGAGGAGGACAGTGAAGCCCAGAGTGAGTAGGGGACTTGCCCAGGGTCACCTGGCCAAGCAGCCAGGGCTGAGAAAGGACCGCTGACTCCTCGGGCCAGGACTCTGGAATTCACAGTGCAGGCTGGGCTCAGTGTGCCTTTGTGAGGCGGCATACCTGAGCTCACCCGGGCTGCCTGCCCCTGCCCATGAATAGCGGGCCTCTTTCCTTCCTGCACCAGGCCGCGCGGGCGTACGCCTGTGGCCACCCCCTCCCCTGCGCACACACTCACACACCCCGGCCAGCCCGGCTGCCCTCCCTGTTTGGGGAAAGTCAACAAGAGCATTTGAAAAGTCTTTCTGTGTGGAGAATCTGTTTGTATAGGGGGAGGAAACGGAGAGCCGGCCAATAGGTAGAAATATTAATGAAGCTTGTTATAAAGGGCCCATTCACGGCTCTCCGAGTAAATAGGGCTCTTGTCGAGCTGCCACGTTATCTGCCAAGTTCAAGAATGTGGTTTGAAAAAATAGAATTTAAAGGGGTGAGGTGGAGCCTTAGATGGCCGTCCTGCTGGCGCTGGAGCCAACTACAGGAGGAGCCTCTGCCGAGGGGCTGGGACTGGGGTGCTGGGCACTGAGTCCTGGGTGAGGGGCTGCCCCGGGACTGGACAAGGACTGGGGGAGGAGCCACCGGAGAGTGGGGCTCAGAGAGCCCTGTGCACCGGCGTGGAAGGCCCAGCGCTGTCCTTTCTTCCTCTTCGTGTCCGGCCCATGGCTTGCAACTCCTCTATTCAGCCCCCCATCTGGGGGTGCCGGTCAGGAGTGGGGCAAGGCTTCAGGGGCGTTTCACCCCCAGAGCACCTGAATGCCTCCAGGCATCTTGCATCTTGGGGAGTCGGTAATGGGGGCTCTAGGTGGCAGGACGAGGTCTGTCTAAGTAACTCTCAGCCATAATGCACTGCTGCTCTACGAACCTCAGCCAATGTCTCTCACCGCCTCCCCCCATTTCTACTTTGCAAATTGTTACCCAAACAAGACATGAGGAAGAGCATAAATGACTAAGACATTCAACCCGCTCGTCTGACATAGGTCAAATTCTGGGCTCAGAGAAGGAGAATAATGAACTCAAGGTCACTCAGCAAGTCTCTAGCAGAATGAGGACTTGCTTCCACCAATTTCTTGTTGGATCAGGTCCCCAGGACTGAGGACAGTGCCTGGCACAGAGGGGATGCTTTGTCACTTCACATGCATAATGTCTTATTTTTAACTCTAAATTTAGAGCAACTTATAAGCAAAGGTCCTATCTTATCCCCAGTTTGCCCCTGGCCAGCTATATGGCCTTGTGCAGGTGACTCGGCCTCTCTGAGGCTCAGCTTCCCTTTCCATTGTAAAATGGGGTCACCATGCCTGCCCTCCCATTTAGAAGACTCAGTGAGAAGATGTTGGTTAGGTGCCCAGGGCTGTGCCAGGCTCTCGGTGGGTGGCCCGGGAACAGTGGCCATGGGCATTTCTTTTTCTGTCCCAGACAGTGGCACAGGGCAGTGTCTCCGGAAAGCCTTTTCCCTGAGCTCTAAGTTTCGGGGGGGGAGGTTTCCACTTGGGTCCTAGAAGGCTGCCTTGTGCTGAGGACCACAGGAAGCTGGGAAATGGGAGTCAGGGGCCTCTGCCTCATGACATTAAACAGCACAGCCACACTGGTGTGTGAACTATTGCGAGGGTCTGTGAAAAGGCTCTGGAGGAAGCTCTGGGCTGTGGCAAGTGGCTGACCTTCTCTTTTCTCCCCAGCTGGCTGCTCAGAACCCACTTCTGTCAGTCAAACAAGGGTTAATCTGTGCATGGGGAGAACATTTATATTGGCTTTCCTTTGCAAATAAAAGGGGGAAAATTCCTATAAAGCAGAAAGGAAATAATCAATGCACAAACTAAATGGAAACACTTTTTAAAAGGCTCTGCCAGGAGCCTGCTGTGCAACCTTGAGCAGCGGGAACGTAAGGAGGTTTGGAAAGCAGGAAGGCAGCAGCATCTCTCGAAGGGGAGTTGGTGTAGGCTACTGTCACAACCATAGTCTTTGGGGTTCACAGGCCAGGGTTGAACTGGGCCTCTGCTCCCTACTGGCTGTGTGACCTAGGGCAAGAGAGGGACCTCTCTGGGCTTTACGTTTTTTGATCTGTACAAGAAAACAGAAGAGAGGGTTAAAGTGTGTGAAGGTCCTGGCACATCATGGATGCTCATTAAATGTCAATTTCCTTTCCTTTCTGGGCGTCTTGGCAGGCGAAGGGGAAGCGTCTGACGGGTCTCACCAGCCAGACCCGACAGAGACCCAGCTCTGCAGGCCTCGGCGCCGACCAGCAGCTCGGCAGCCCAGTGCTGACTGTGCCTTCAGAGAGCCCTTGACAGCGTGCAGAGCACTTGCCTCCTCACATCAGAACCTCCCAAGGAAACTAGGAGGTGAGCAGGGCAGTGTTTACCACCCAGAGCACTGAGACTGGGCCGGGTAAGGGACTTGGACCCAGAGCTCTTGGACAGGGCTCAGATCTATCTCCATTTCTTCATTTCTTTATTTCTTCAGAAAATGTCGGTGCAGAGCTTGTTCTGTGCCAAAAAGTATGTGGAACTTGAAGGATACAATAATGACTAAAACTAGACACAGATGGATGATGGATGGATGGATGGATGGATGGATGGATGGATGGAGGGATGGATGATGGATAGATGATGGATGGATGGATGGATGGATGGATGGATGGATGGATGATGTATGGATGATGGATGGATGGATGGATGGATGGATGGATAAATGGATGGATGGAAGGAAGGAAGGAAGGAAGGAAGGAAGGAAGGAAGGAAGGAAGGAAGGAAGAGTGAATAAAGAAACAATGTCAAGTGTCTTGAGGGCAGCCTCTTTGTCTATTCTTTCCACCACTGGACCCCTGAATACTGAGGATGGTACCTGACACAGAGGAGGTGCTAACACTTCCCACACGAGGGTGAAGGACTCAAAAACCAGGCTGCCTTTCTACACAATTTTCTAACTGTGTGATTGAGGGAAACTTACTTAACCTCAGGGTGCCTCAATTTCCTCATCTGTAAAACAGGGATGACGATATTTAATAGATTGTTATGAAGACTAAATGAGCTAATACCTGAAATGCCCTCAGAACAGAGCTGGGCCCCATGCATAATGAATACCAAATAGGCATCGGTCTTTATTATTTTTCTGGTTTCACCTCTAAACTTCTTCCTGTCTCCTAAAGAGGATGATAAACCCTCTGAAGGTTGGGCTCCGACTACTCTGCCTGGGGTGCCTTCTGGTAAAAATGTTTGTTCCTGCTGTGGCCTCAGAGATGTGACTATCCTGAGGGCAAGTCAGGGTCAGAGAATCAGGACGCATGTTCCAATCAGGCCAAAGGCAGAGCTGGGCCCTGGCTCAGGGAGGCAGGATGCAAAAACGGTCAGAGCTTGGGGCGGGGAAGTGAAAGGTCACATTCTATTCCGGCCCTGATGGCCCTCCCCACGGAGCCCAGCCTTCTTGAGCTTTGGCCTCCCCAGATAGACATCAAGGGAGATAGTCTTCTGTGAACCATTCAAGGCACAGACTAAGGCCACATAAATCAGGCAATCTTCGGCTTCTCATCCTCAATTTTCTCTTCTTTGAAGAGATTTTTCCGGATCGGAAAAACTGAGCCTTTGCTAGCCTTGGAACACACACACACACTCTCTCTCTCTCCCCCCTCTGAAACGCTGTGTCAGCGTCAGTTCGTCAGCTAGTGGTTGAGGATGGTACCAGATGGAGCGCTCATTAACGCCCCCGGGGAGCGGCCCAAGGTTCCCCCGGGTCACCTCCCCAGAGCACACAGGCTGAGCATTCTCTCCGAGAGCTGCCGACTGTCCCACCTTGTCCTAGCCCTGCGATTTATAGGAGCCAGTGGTTGACACAAGTCCCCGCTTGGCGTGGGCTCATGGGCCCATGGGCTCCATCGAACGCCAAGAGCCACAGAGACAGCTCCCGCCTGCCTGCCCCTCACTCCGTAAGTGAGTCACTGGGGTTTGGAGTGGGCCACCCTGGGGGTGGCTCCTTGTTGGAATAAGACAGTCACCCTCGAACAGAGCAGGCAAAGATGGCATGCCAAACCCTTAGCTTGGCAAAACTTCTGCCCAGAGGGCACCAAGACATCTCCCTTCAGCCAAGAATTGCAGGCACTCGAGCTGACAGGTTGAGAGGGAGAGACAGAGGCACAGCCCGGGGGAAGGGGTTGACGAGGCCACAGTCACCCAGCAAGTCAATGGCAGAGCCAGAACCCTGGAGACCAGATTCATAGACCTCTCTAATGCTCTCTCCCGGTTCTGCTACAGAAGGGGAGCAGCTGAGAGCCCCCTGGCTGCTAAAGCTGACCCCTGGAGGGTTCTCCGGGAGCCAGGCGGGTGTCTGAACATCTAGCTTTGGAACAGATGCCTGGGTCTCCCAGGCTTTGAGGCAAGCCAGTTTGATGCCCCTTTTGTATGACAGAAAGAGAAAGGGATGTGGTATAGGAGAAAGGCCTGGGCTATGCAGTTGGACACACCTGGGTCCTAATCTGGCCTCTGTCAGTTACTACCAGGGTGATAACAGGCAAGTTACTTAACCCCTCTGAGCCTCAGCTTCCTCATCTACACGTAGGGTGACATTGTCACCTACACAGTGGATCATTGGGAGGATTGCATATCAAGTGACTGGCGCACACTGGGCACTTAATGAATGGTTAACTACTACACAGCAATGAGTTCTGCTCCAACTAGCTAGGGCGGCCTGCGTGGAGGGTGCCACTGGGACAGGACCCCGGCATTGTGGTTAACAGTGTCACATGCAGGAGCTGGAGGACTATCCTTTAAGCACAGGCAGAAGAGCCCTGGGGCCAAAAGCCTGGTGGCCTGCCTGAGTCACCAACTTGCTGGAGAATTATTGGGAAAGTCCCCACTCTTTAGGACTCAGGTTTCCCATCTGTACAGTGGGTGTTGGGCCAGAGGACTATGGTTACCACCTCAGACTCCAGGCTGGCCCAGCTCTCGGGGAAGGCAGCTCCCCACACTGGGGCTGTTTCTTGCCTAAGGGACATTTTCTGAGGATGTAGAGTCTCACTGCAGGGCGTACAGGACAGGGGGTGGGTGACTGGGTGGGCGGGCGGGTCGGAAGCAGGAACTAGGGTGGGTTGGACCTGGCAGGGCAGGGCTACTGTCTCAGGCCCTCAGGCTGGTGATCCGAAAGATGGTGAGGCCCAGTCCTACCAGGCCGGTCGCAGGCACTCAGGGTCAAGTGTCCTTCACACCTCTGTTTGAGCCCGGTGTCCTGGGCTGCAGACACTCCTCTGCATTCCTGGGGCCTTGCAGGATTTTTTTTTTTTTTTGTATTTTTCTGAAGCTGGAAATGGGGAAAGACAGTCATACAGACTCCCACATGCGCCCGACCGGGATCCACCTGGCACGCCCACCAGGGGGCGACGCTCTGTCCACCAGGGGGCGATGCTCTGTCGCGACCAGAGCCACTCCAGTGCCTGGGGCAGAGGCCAAGGAGCTATCATCCCCAGTGCCCGGGCCATCTTTGCTCCAATGGAGCCTCGGCTGCGGGAGGGGAAGAGAGAGACAGAAAGGAAGGAGAGGGGGAGGGGTGGAGAAGCAGATGGGCGCTTCTCCTGTGTGCCCTGGCCGGGAATCGAACCCGGGACTTCCGCACGCCAGGCCGACGCTCTACCACTGAACCAACCAGTCAGGGCTACCTTGCAGGATCTTTAGGAGGTAGGGACACTCTGAGAGAGGTCATGAGCCCGGAGGGCTGCCCAACAATTAAGGCCACACCTCTTCAGAATCACCTTCCTAAAGTGCAGATCTACACCTGCCATCTCCTAGCTCAAACCCCTCAGTGGCTCCCCAGGGCCCAGAACCAGTTTCATATTCAGAGGTATCTGTGGCTCATGGAAGAACTTCAGAGGGTCCCAGAAGCCTTGACGTGGGAGCCAAACATTGGGCTTATATTGTCAGGGGAGAATTCTGGAGTTTCATCAGGTTCACATAAAAAGCCAACACTCCCTGGACTGAAGTGCAGGCTCTCGGTCAGCGGTCAAGGTGGTCCCAGCCTGGACTCCAGTTCTCAGCCTCTGGCCCCTCTTACCCTGCTCAGTTCACCGCTCTGCATCAGACGTGTGGTTCTGCCTAACCGGTCCGCTTGACATGCTCACACTGAGGTCCCCCTCCACTTGCTCCTGGACGTGCTCCCGGCCGGCCCTCTGCCTGGGACGGCACAGTGTCCAGGCTCCCTCCTCTGCGGGCTTCCTCACAGCTGCCCCTCCGCTGTGCCGCGCCCCGTGGCTCTCCGGGGCGCGACCTTGCCGTCTCCTCCCTGGACCTTTGCAGTGCCTCCCGTCCTCTGCCCTGCTCTCCCCTCCTCCAGGCCTAGGTGAGTGGGATAACGGGGCGAGGGAGACAGAGCAGGAGGCAGGGGAGGGGGAGGAGGAGAAGCGGGTCAAGGGAGAAACGGGGAAGGAAGGAGCCGTGTGGATTGGATGGACAGAAATGCCGGAGTCAGAGGACCAGACGGGCAGAAACAGAGAGTGATCCGTGGAGAGACTCGGACAGGAAAGAAAGGGGGAGACCGGGATATAGAGGCCAAGGGAACTGTAGAGAGAAGGAAATGGGAAGAGACGGGGAGAGGCAGAGAAATAGAGGCCACGAGACAGAGAGGGCTGGAGAGGAGCGAGGCAGAGAGAGAAGAGACGAGGCTGGGAGAGCTCTAGGCCTGCGCTAGGAAAACGGCTTCCAGTGCCTTCGGTCCCTGGCATCCTGGCCTTCCGCCCCTCCCCCGAGCAACTGATCCTCCCCCGGGAGCCGAGGGGCAGGCCCTGGTACCCGATCCCAGTGCCTGCTGCTCACCCCCCTTCCCACACTGAAAGCTCTGGCCTAGCTCCGTGTTCAAGACCCATGTGAAAAGCTCCGAGAACCCTCCTCATTGCCCCCCCCCCACTTCACAAGAAGTGACCTTGGGCTGAGCTGGGGTAGGGGTGTCATGGAATTTTAGAATGAGGGACTTCCAGAATCGGAAAGTCCAATTGGCTTTCAGATAAGCTGTGTGATACTGGCTCAGAACCTTAACCTCTCTGGGCCTCTGGGGAAGTCAAAGGGCAGATTCAGTGTTGTCTGGGCGGGACATTGAGAGGGCTTATGTTACACCCCATCAGCCTGCCCGCTCCCAACACCCTCCCAACCCCAGGCCCACTTGAGGCTGCTCTTGTTTCGCCATATCTATGACCGCTGCTCTGGAAGGCAGGAGAAGAAAGAGTTGGGGTGAATACTCTGGCCATCTCGCTAGGGAGCACGCGGCCCACGGCCGATCTCGAATTCCGGCCTCACCTCTGCGTTGGCCTCTGCCTCTGCATCTGAGATGGGAGTTAAGTTACCTGTCACTAGAAAGAGTCTGGTTAACTGTTCTTTGCCCAGGAGGGTGGCCCGGCTCCCATAAATCCTGGGTCCTGTAGGGAAGCCCGGCTGGAACGCACTGGAGTATGAAGGAACACTAAAAATGACCATGGTAATGATGGCGAACATTATTCACTGAGCTCTCCCCTACTGCTCCGCTCGGCGTTGTACAACCTGGTCTCAGTCACAAGACCACATGACATGGGCAATCTTATCCTTCCCTCTAGCAGTTCGGGAAACTGGGGCTCAGGGCCAGTGATGGTGGGGCCAGGGTTCAATTCCAGGCAGCCTCACTTCAGAGCACGCCGATCTCATTAAAGGACATGTTGGGCCATAACCATCCAAGCCACAGTCCTAGGAGCCAGCCCAGTGCTAGGAACCCAGAGGCAGGAACCAGCAGCCCCTACCCTTGAGGTGCTTGCTACCCAGTAGAGAGGACAGTTACCAGTGGGCAGGGGACTTGCCCCTTAATGAGCTCATACTAGGTGCCAGGCTTTGTAGGGTGCAGCTTTAGTTCAAGCTCAGCACCGCATTGCCTCGGCTTGAATTCACACTCTGTGGGGTATCAACTCTGTGACCTTGGGCAAGTTCCTTAACCTCTCTGTGCCTTAGTTTCTCACCTGTAAAATGCTTCCTTGATGTGTTGTGAGGGTGAAAAGCACTGACTTTTATAGTGGTCTGGAACGATGCCTGGCACATGCTGTGGGCTTAGACGTGTCCCCCCTCCACCACCACCACCATTGTCATCACCGTCACCATCATCATCTTTATCAGCCCTTTTTGGAGACCATCCTGTTTAGTCGGCTCGGTAATTCTCTAAGGCTGGTGTGATTATTCCCTTTTGCAGATGAGGAAACTGAGGCTCAGAAAGGTGAAATGACTTATAGTAAATTAGTAAAAGGCTGAACCAAGATTTGAATCCAAGACTGTCAAACATGAATCCATGTTTTTCATCATCTTTGTTGTGTGTCAGAGAAAAAAACCTTACTTTCTTCTTTCCTTTCTTTCTCTCTTTTTCTCTCCCTCTGACTCCCCCTCTCTCCATCTCTTCTCTTTCTCTCTCTCTCTCTCTCTTTCTCTCTCTCTCTCTCTCTTCTTTATGCAAGGAATATTTATTGAGCATCTTCTACATACCAAGTCCTATGCTGGGGCTGGAATGCTGGAATCCCTGTGCTGACCCTGGGTACCAGAGGGAGGTTTTCCCTGCTCCCCCCTGACTGTCTGGACCTGGGGCCTCCTCCCACTTCCCCTGGGAGGGAAGGAAACTTAGACTGGGCGCAGCAAGGTGGGTGGCGGGGCGGGCCAGGAGGGTATCCGGCGGCTCCAGAGGCCCCGTGCCCTGCGCACACTGCCTCCCTCTGTTCCCGCTGGGTCCCTTTACCTTGACGAGGAAGTGCACTTGTCAGCCCTGAGCTAACTGGGTAAGACTGTATCTAGTGAAGCCTGTGAAAGGACGTCTGCCAGAAGAGGGCGGGCCACAGGGGACAAGGAAAGAAAGCTGACCGAGGCCCAGGAAGCGGAGGCCTTTCCCAAGGTCTGCTGGGGCCCCAGTGTGGGTGTGTGTGGGGAAAAGGGGAGGGGTCCCAGTACCCCGAGGGACCGGAGTAAGAAGTGCTTACTCCTTTGGGAGGTGGGGAATACACAAGAGGGGTTGCCAACCCACCAACACGGGCTATCTCGGCTCCAATTATCAGCCCTCTGTTCACTTATCTCTCCTTTCTATAACCTACTCAGGCTGGGTTCAGGGCTCTCAGCTGGGTTCCCACAGCCCTCTGAGCCCCTGGGGATCACTTGTCACATGGACTAGAGTTGCCTGGTTACCCGCCTGCCTCACTCTCCCCTCTGGGTTTTCCACTTCGGGTCCCTGTCTCTCTGGAACTCCATCTGCGCCCTCACCTCACACGGGCGCTCTGTAAATACCATCTGCTCAGGGGGGCCTTCCCTGACCGCCCTATCTACACCAGCCTCGTGGGGCTCTAAGAACAGGGCTGCCAATTTGCCGACCTTCCTCCTAGCAGGAGGTGGAGGTCTCTGTCTCTCCCTTTGCGTCTGCAAAGGTTTGTGACTGCTTTGAGCGTGTCACCATGTACAATGGGAGTTCTGGGGCTGGGTTGTAAAAGACCTTGGAGTTTCTGCTGGTTTTGCTGGAATACTTGTCTGTGAGCCCTGAACCACCGTGAGACTCCACACTCTGAGGCCGCCCTGCTGTAGTCAGCACCCACTGTGTGGAGAGGTCTAATGCGGGTGCTCTGGTCAGCTGTCCTGGCTGACCCAGGTTGTAGTTATCGCAGCCAAGGCCCCAGACATGTTGTATGAGCTTCCCAATGCTGCGTAACAAATTGCCACAAAACTCAGTGGCTGAAAACAACGCAAGTTCATTCTGTTACATTTCTGGAGGTCAAGTCCAAAATGGGCCCAGTAGACTAACATCCAGGTGCAGACCCGGCTGCCTTCCTTCCTGGAGGGTCTGGAGGAGAATCCATTTTCTTGCCTTTTCCAGCTTCTACCGTCTACCTGCATTCCTTGGCTTCTGACCCTTTTCTCCATCTTCAACGTCAACAAAGTAGCATCTTCTAATCTCTCTCTGATTGTGACACCTGCTTCCATCGTCACATCTCTTTCTCCGACGTTCCTGCCTCCCTCTTTCCCTTATCAAGACTCTCGTGATCATACTGGCCCCATCTACATAGTCCAGGACAATATCCCCACTCCAAAATCTTTACTTTAAGCACACCAGCAAATCCTTTTAACCATGTAAGATACTTGAAGGTGCCCAGGATTAAAACATGGACACCTGGGGGCATTATTCTACCTACCACATGCAAATGAAGATGATTGCCTCCCCCAGCTGTGTTTAAGTCACCCATAGCTGTTTAAGTCTTCCCAGGGGAGGCCTCAGACCTCATGGGGCTGAGATAAGCCCTCCTGGCCATGGTCTGCCCAAATTCCTGACCCACAGAATCCAATGAGCATAAAAATGGCGGCTGCCTTGTGTCACTAAGCTTGCTGTTATCTTTTAGATAGCAGCTGATCACTTTAACATCTTTCTCGGCATATTCAGACCACTTAGTGGCTTTTTTCCTTCTTCTTCATGGTACATATAAAATTATATCCTACGTTTATGGGCTTCCTTGTTTATTTTTTGTCTCCCCCAACTGGAATGTAAGGGCAGAGGAATCAGTGCTTGCCTACCAGATATCTGTTCACCAAATAAATTCACATCTCCCCATCAGACTGTAACCTCAGGTTATAAACAGGTCTCTCTTGACAATCACTGGGTCCCCAGAACCCCAACTGGGCCCCAGCACAAAGCAGGGGCTCAATACTTATTGAACAAGTGACCTTCTTCTCTTCATCTTAGTCTCTGAGAGTCACAATGTCAGAGGGGCTTGGAAAGCACCTCTCAGTTTATCTCCCTGGGGTGTCACAAACTTGAATGAGCACAGGGGCCAGCTGGGAACAAATGTATAAATGGGGCCAGTTGAACTGTAAGGCAGTTGGGAATGCTGAGGCCTGTGGCCAAATGGAAATTGCATGCCTTACTACCCAAGGCATTTTTTTTTTTTTTAAAAAAAGGTGGACATAGGCCCTGGCCAGTTGGCTCAGTGGTAGAGCGTTGGCCTGGTGTGCAGGAGTCCCGGATTTGATTCCCGGCCAGGGCACACAGGAGAAGCGCCCATCTGCTTCTCCACCCCTCCCCCTCTCCTTCCTCTCTGTCTCTCTTCCCCTCCCGCAGCCAAGGCTCCATTGGAGCAAAGATGGCCCGGGCGCTGGGGATGGCTCTGTGGCCTCTGCCTCAGGCGCTGAAATGGCTCTGGTTGCAACAGAGCGATGCCCCAGATGGGCAAAGCATCGCCCCCTGGTGGGCATGCCAGGTGGATCCCGGTCTGGTGCATTGCGGGAGTCTGTCTGACTGCCTCCCCGTTTCCAACTTCAGAAAAATACAAAAAAAAAAAAAAAAAAGAGGTGGACATATTTGGATAACCACTCACAACACATCTTCTCTTATTTTTCTCCCACTCTTGGGGGCCCCCATCGACGCTCCGCTTTTCCTCGTCTGTGGCCCAGGAACCTGACCTCTACAGGCTGGACAAACTTGCCTTGGCGTCCTTGCCCCCTAATTTCTGACTGGGTTTGGTCAGTGGGAGGCACCTGCTGACTGGAGGGCAGGAGGGAGAGGGGCTGGGTGTCTACTCCCGCTCTTCCCTGCCCTGCCCTAGCTCTGCTGACATCAGTTTCTCCTAGGGCTGCAGCTCCTGCCTGGCTCTACCAACTCATTCCCTCCCCTCATCCCTTCAAGCTGGGACAAGGGCTCTTCGTGGCCGCCAGCCACGGGGTGCTTCACCTGCCCTGGCTGGTTCCCATACTCCTACCCACTCGTCTATGGGTGTCTTACTTTGAGTATTTCCACGAGAACTTTCATTCTGATCTTTCTTTTTTTTTTTTTAATCATTATCAGTAGTGGTGGTATCATTTTTATGAGCTACTTGGTGTTTTTGCCTGGAGCATTAAACACTGTCTCAGTTGACCCCTTTAGCGTGGGCTGCTTCATGCCAGGATTCTGAGTGTGACAACATCTGTAGACCTCATTTGGCCCTGGATTCTGATCCAGTCCCCTGACTGGGCCAGAAGTTTCCCTTCAAGCCTCTGCCAAGGAGTCACTGATTTCTGCTTGTGCTGACCCTTCTCCGCCCTGTCCCCTCAGCCCCAGCACCAGTTGCTAGTCACCTCCCAATCTCATGCCGTCCATTGTCTGAACCTCAACAAGTTCCTTTTCAGCGTGGGCTGAACTCTCCCCCGGGGGCCGCTGCCTGAGGCCACCCAGACCACAGGCACTGTCTTACAGGACAGCCCTTCACGCAGCTGTCTACCCAACTGAGATGGCTCTGCTTTAGGCCACACTCATTCCCTTGTCCTTGGCCTGGGCCTCAGAGGACCTCTCGTCTCTCCCTGCCCCAAAGTCCCACCTAGACACACACTGCTTTGTCACTGCTGTCGGTTCTGTCCCTAGGCGTGGAGAGCAAGAGGGAGATGGGACATTTTGCTCCTCAGGCTAGATTGGATTTTTTTTTTATAAGAGTAATTGAGTCATGTTTTCATTAACAGACAAATTTAAGAGCTTTGGAGACAAGTTTCTCATACTCCTGGCTTTGATCAGTGGTGATCGGTGAGTTCCCTACACCCCCATCTTATCTGCGTCCTCCCCTGATATCAAGGGCAAGGCTGCCAGAACTCCACCGTGGTCCCTACTGTCCTGCCATGGCTCAGCCCAAACAGATGGGTACAGCTCTGGCTTAGCTACCCTTTCTGGGTACCCAAGAGTCTCTATCCCTCTCTGGGACTATTCTTTTTTTTTTTTTTTTTTTTTAATTTTTTTTTTTTTGGGGGGGACTATTCTTCTTCTTTTGAAATGAGGCATTTAAATTGGGTGGTTAAAAAAACAAAACGACATCCCGAAGTCTGCTCCTGTCCGCATCCTGGCCTCCTTATCCTTAGCGTGTTGCTGTAGCGGTAAGTGTCGTTCACATGTGCGATTATCTAACGGCCATCTCCCTGCTAGACCGTGGGCTTCGCCAGGGTAGAAACCTTTGTTTCCTTTCAGTGTGGGGCGTCCTCCGACAACAGGAAGCGCTCAGTAAATGTTGGTTAGATGGATGACTGCCTGGTTGAACGTTAAAATACCGTCTTCTGCCAACGTGAGTAGAGCCCAGCTCAGCGCCACGGATCACCTGGGGACTCCATGCCGGCTCCCTGGCCAAAGTGAGACACTCAAGAGCTTCCTTGTAAATTTCTAAAGAAAATAAAGAATATTCTTTCTTCCTCGTGGCCCACTTGGCTGCCAGGCCCCTTTAAATGCCCCAGGAATATTCCTCAGAGGCTGCCCTGATGGAACAGTCCAGAACTCTGTGAGGAGCTACATTGGGCTGCCTTTTTTTTTTCTCCTGCTGCCTCCTAATATTAAGCTGGCGCTGGGCCCCTGGCCCCCACGCAGTGATGGGAGGCCTGGATGGAGCCAGCAAACAGATCCATCTGGAAATAGAAAAATAATCCCAACACTAGCGGTTTTGTCTGGCCTCCCCGGTGGGGTGTGGAGCAGGCCCATGAAAGGGGCTTTGAGGGCCGGTGGGTGAGGACTGGTGGGTGAGGGACAGCCTCTGCACCCAGCCCTAGCTGGGTACCTGTGCCCGGGTCCCCAGGGAAAGAGGAAAACCCACAGGGGTCGAAGGGTATGTCACAGCTGACTATGTGAGCAGCCCGGATTCTGCAGCATGCCAGCCTGAACTTGAATCTGTGTGACCTTGACTGAGTTGCTCGGCCTTTGCCTCTCTATATAAAAGAGTAATAAGACCTACACTTAGGAATGGATCCCATAGCCAGAGCACTCAGCCCAGGGCCTGGGGCGGAGAGAGGGCAAAATGAATGGCAGCTATCACAGCGACTGTTATTTCTGACTTCAGAAGATACGATGAACAAAAACACTGCACTAACCACAGGGTGACCTTGAGCAAGCCCAGTGTCCCCCTGCCTTCCCATCTGGGCAATGGGAAGTGGCCCGCTGCTCTCCAGCCCCGGATCCCAGCAAGGTAAATTTCAACAGGACAGAAGGAGATGCCTCCCTTCCACAGGGCGCTCACCGGCAAGGCCAGTGACTGGGCAGAGCTCTCAGAAGTGGCTGGAGGCTCCCCCAGGGGCTGTCGCTAGCTTCCTAGGAGAGCCCATGAGTGTCCTTGGGCCTCTGCTGGTGCTGCTCATCGTTTGCATAGTTCAGGGAGCTGGGTATGGGCCAGAAGGTGCTGCCCCAGGACTTGAATAGCCTGGGATGGGGTGATGTTGCTCAGACTGGGCCACGGCAGATACTGCCGCTTACTCTACCTGTGGGAGACCGTGAGGCCAGAGCTTGCATCACGGCTTGTTTTCGCCATGTTTGGTGTGTTCTTAGGCATGTTATGTCCTTCCTTGTTGATGTTTCTCATTCATTTGTTCTTTCATTCATTCAGCAAACATGTGTTGAGTATCACCCCTACTCCAGCCTCTGTCGATGAGTGACAAAGTGTTTACCCTCCTTGGGAGCAGCAGGTGGGAGTGTAGCACTGGAGGGAGAACACGTGGGGGCCTGGGGAGGTGAGAGTTTACTCTTGGACAGGTGCAGGTTGAGGTGTCCATGGGACAACTGGGGAGGACCTACCGGGAGTTGGATGGGTGGGTCCGAAGCTCATGGGAGACAACTGTGCTAGAGATGGGGCACTGAAGAGAAGGACCTGCGTGGTCTCTCTCTCCCTGCGTCCCCACCCCCCTCCCTGGTGGTGATGATGGTGAGGATGGTGATGGTGGAATGATGATGATGATCATGCTGATGATGTTGATGTGAGTGATGACAAGAATTGTTTACCAAGAGCTTACTCAATGCCAGCAGGCCCCATATCAAGTGATTTGCACATCACCTTTTATGTGATCATCAGGACAGCCCTGAGGAGTAAGCCTGCTTATCCCTATTTTCAGAAAGAGTTGACGCTGACAGGTGAGTTATCTTTGACTCGGTTCCCTAGAAAGAAGCCTGAGAGAAAGAGAATTGGATATATGTGGTTTATTGCTAAAATCTGGGAGGGAGAGAGGGCAGCTGGAAGAGCAGGGAAGGGAAGGACTAAGGATAAGGGCTCTGCGGCACACATCAGACAATAGCCATAGGTAGGCTCCTGTCCCCACGAGCAAACCCTGGCCTCCAAGGGCAATCGCTGGAGGGACCACAGACTTTCACTCCATTGAGACAGGCGCAGAGCAGGTACAGGGAGCAGCACTCTAGCGAGGTGGCCTGGGCTAACTGGGCTCTGCGGCATCTGAGGACTTCCGAGGGGCTTCTGAGAGTTTCTGAGGCCCTGGCTGGGTGTGACTGGCCCCCCTGGCTAGAGGTCCAGTCCCAGTGTCTTCTGCTGCCGGTCTTGGGGTGTGTGACTTGTGTATGTGAGACTGTGGTATGACTGTGTATGCACACATGTGTGCATGTGCATGTGTGTGTGTGTGTGTGTGTTCTCCACTCCCTCTCCTTGGCCCATATCACTCTCCATCTCTCCTGTTGTGATCTGTCTCTCCTCCCTTTAGCTTTCCCCCAGGGCTATCTGTCTTGCTCTTTTTCTATCTTGCTCCATCGATCTCTCTCTTCTGTATGACTTGTCTTCTCTCTGGCTTCTCTCTCCCCACCTCTCTTTCTGTTTCCAGTGTCCTTCCTGTTTGTCTCGTTCTGATTCCGTCTCTGTCTTCTCCCGTCTCCATCTCTTAGTCCCTCTGCCTTTTTCTCTCCTGTTCCTGCCCACACCTGGGCCCAATCCCATGTGGCCGGGTCACTTGAGGTATAGGCAGGAACTAAAGATAGGGCTGCAAGGGTGTGACAGGTGGGACTGCACGTGGTCCTGCCTGTGGGGGAGCAAGATGCCTGGAGGCCGGGGGCTTCAAGGCTCCGCAGCATTGTCCCCTTGGGGACAACGCACCAGGCGGTTCCCATTCTCCTCCAGAGGGCCAGGCTACGTGTGCACGTGTGTGCGTGTGAACGCGTGCGTGTGCATGTGTATTTGTGTGTGTCGGGGGAGGTGCTGCCAGCCTGGCCCCTGCCGCTGGGAACCAGGAGATGCAGTCATCTTTTCCCCCCCTTTCTTTATTGAAATATAATTGATTATAGCATTGTATAAGTTTAAGGTATAGACCATAATGATTTGATACAGGTATATCATGAGAAATTATTCCCACAATAAGTTTAGTTAACACGTCTATCACTCACATAGTTACAGTCTTTTTTTGTATGTGATGAGAACTTTTATGATTTAATTTCTTTGCAACTTGCAAACGTACAATACCTATTATTAGCTATAGTCAGCCTACCTTGCATTACCTTCCCAGAACTTACTCAGCTTATAACTGGAAGTTGGGACCTTTTGACCACCTTCATCCATTTCCCCCAGTCCCCAACCCCAGCCTCGAGCAACCACCACTCTGTTCTCTGTTTCCACGAGTTCTCTTTTTTAGATTCCACATTTAAGTGAGATCATACAGTATCTGTCCTTCTGTGTCCAACTTATTCCACTTAACATTATACCCTCAAGATTCATTCATGTTGTCACAGATGGCAAGACTTTTTTTTTTTTTTTTTTTGGTGGCTGAATAATTTCCCATTGTATATAGAGAGGCAGCCACATCAGGCGGGCTTGTGCTAGACTGCAGTTTCAATCATCCTCGGGCTGGGATTCCAGACCAGATTCACCTTAGAGAGCAGCCCTTGGCCAGCTCCGTTTAAAGTCGGAGGGGCTTGATGGAGACCAAAGATAAGGATGATGCTGGACACCCAGTAGGGGCTCTGCAGTCATCAGCACCAGGCAATGGGGACCTGGCCCTTCAGGAGGAGAGGCCCAATGGAGAACCAAGGCCTGGGGACGGGGGGCGGGGGAGTGGAGTTGCTCGGGTGTCACAGCGAGTTGGGGAAGATCCAGGGCCAGAGGTGAGGGCTCCAGACTCCCAGCCCAGTCCTTTTCACGTGAATGCCGGATGCCTCCTTATAAGTTATGGCTGTTCTCTCCCCCTCGCTGTCCTCGGGACCCTTCCCAGGCTGCAAGCAGGGCCATGGGACCACTGAGGCAACTGGGCCTCCCCAAATGCTCCATCTCGTTTTCAAACTCCTCCCTCCCAACATTGTCACACCCAGCTGTACTTTCCCAGGGGACCGCCGTGCTCAAGCTCACCTCCTCGCCGACCCCACAAACCACCCCGATGCTATGCCCCAGTCCTCCCGGGCTCTACTCTTGTCTTTGTTATCAAGGAGCCAGCCAGCTGCTCCAATAAATCTTCCAAGATCACATGCAAATAAATGTGTGGTGCAACAGGCTTGTGAGGTACTAATTTGCAGGAGGGTCTATAAGCATCTTCCCTTTGTCCCCAGCTCAAGCAGAAGGTCAGCCCTCAAGATGTTCTGGGCACTGGGCTTTGGAAGAGTTGAAAGCTGGGGCTGTTTGATGTTAAGTCTTATGTGATCTCAGTGAGGAGAGAAGGCGCTGGGTTCCAGAGGGAAAGGGAAGAAGTGAGTGCCTCTCAAGGCAATTAGAAAGTGGAAGTGCTGGCAGGTTGTCAGGTTTGTGGGAAACAGCTAATACCCCAAAAGGCTGTCCTTAAGGAGGATGGAGCCAACTCATCGGTGTCTCAGCTTCCTATGCCCAACGTATGCTACCAGATCAAGAGCCATCTGGCATTGACAATGATGGCCAAGTGGCCAAAGATGGAAGCAGAAGGAAAGAAAGACCTCCCAGAATGTGTTATTCTACATAAGACCTCAGGATCTTTGCATGACTAGAACCAGGAGAGGGGGATGCAAGGGAGCCTCAGGAATGACCAACACCGAATTTCCTGCCAGCAGGAAATTACACGAACTGGAAATTGGATCTTAGTTTATTTAAAGAACATAAAGGAAGGTCACATTTCTTGTGCCCTAAGAAACTCAGCCTTTGTGCATATTGCATAAATTAAGGCAAGAAAGAAGAAAGAATGGTCCTTCCTTCCCTTCCAGCTAACACAGTTATCCAGAGACCTTCTAAGGGAACATCTCCTGCAGATGGAATTTCCACAGGAGTAGGCCACGGAAGAACATATTCTGAGGCTGACTGGACCTTTCAATTATCCAGATACGGCCATTCTGGTGCCTGTCAGTTCAATCAGGATGAAACAAGTTAGGACTAGGTCCCCGGATGAGCCTGTGTTCTCTGGTTTCTCCAGTTCAGCGTCTCTGGGGGACATACTGCCTGAGGAAACAGGCTCACGTCCTCTCTGCCCTCTGGGTATGGCGGGGGTGGGGTGAGGGTGGGCGGACACTGGAGCTGGCTGCTACAGCACTCTTGCCCACACCTGGCGACATGGGTGGGGCGGGGCGGGGCAGAATTAAGGGCGGCCCAGTAAGGATATGTCCAGGAAAAGGTCAGAAGGCAAGTTGGGCTCAGGGAGTGTTTGGGCCGTGGAATGGTGCCCATCACAGACAGGGCAGTGGTCAGCTGCCCCCATGGGGCTCCTCCGCACCACCTAATCCCTGCTGGGAATGAATGCCTCCTTGTGCAAGGTCCTTGTCTGCCCTGAAGTAGGGTCACAGTCGAAGGATCACAGAAATCAGCCTCAGAATCATAGAATCATAGAAGCCGGAAGTCAGTGCCAGGTAGGATTCCTGGGTTTTAGGGCTTCAGTCCTGACATCAAAAGGCTTTAGAAGTCTAGCACTTTGGGCATAAAAGTTGTATGGTTTAAGATGTGATCTAGGAAGCACAGAATCATGGAACCTTGCACTTGGATGACCCTTGCAGGTTCTCGTGTCTGATATACATCCCGATGCAGCGTTTCCTTCTAGAAAGTTCCAGAAAGTAGCAGTCTTCTTCAGCTAGGTGAAGAGGTTACACAGCAAGGAAGGACGGGACACAGGAGGCTTCTCAGAGGGATGATTTTAGGGGCCCTGGGTTGAAATCCCTGGCCCCAGTGCCTCTGTCGGTAGCACAGAGTCTGACGTCGTACCATTAACCATTTTTCCCTTGGATCTTGAAAGGCCTCTGACCTCTGAGTATCTGCTTTGCCGTAAATCACTTTCCCAGTCAGTAATGTTTTCAGAGCTCCTCTACACGAGCCATGGTAAGCAAGGCAACTCAAGATGGCAGACTCAGGCTTCTCTCTGCCCCAGCCCGGGGCCCTCTCCCCACTCCAAATGCCATCTCTGGGTCCTCCCTTCCTTTGCCTTGACCACCCAGCTCCCGGCAGGAAACCAGCTGGCTGGGAGATGCGAGTCCAACAGTCTTGAGGCCAGCCATGGTGTGCCGTGTGGTCCCGCCTCTGATCCCACCACGCCTGGGGGCAGGCGGCAGGGGCAGCCGCCTGTAATTGGGGGTTGGGAGATGGGATACCTAGGTCAGCTCTGACCACTCGGTCCCCAGAGGAAGGGAGCGGTCTGGGGGGCTGGGAGAATCAAAGCCTTCCTCTCAGCTGCTGTGGTGACCATTAAGATAAAAATATTTATGGACAATTTTCCTCACTCTGGGGATGGCCGGGCACAGAGCAGGGTTGTGTTTTTCCTTGGCTATGGCTGACCGTCAGGACGGAGGGAGCTGGGACAAACACAGGTTGTTTACGAGGTCCGCAGCGGCCCCAGAGAGACACGGCCGCATACAGTTTCCCTTTTTTTCAGCAGGGACGTGAGCATCTGGAAAGTTGCCCAAAGGAACAAGGGTGGGTTTCTGTCCGCTGTTAGCTTAGTTCTTGGTGGGGTTGAAGAGATGTGTTTTGTGTTTTGTTTTTTTTTTCCCCTGAAAGATGGTCCGAGTGTGTTACGGTGAATAACGTGTTTCCCATAATTTGCCTTTTGAAAACAGAAGGAAATTTGCGTATGTGGCTGAAACAGCCCGGGCAGGGAGCCTCTGCAGAAGCCTTCATTTCCCCACTGTGTCAGGCTGCTTGAGCTCAATAAACACTTGTTGACTGAATGAATGGGTCATAGAAATGGCAAGCCGACGCTGGAAGGAAGGCCCCATGGAGATCCTCTGGGCCAGACTGCTCAGGTTTCAGGCAGGGAAACTGAGGCCCAGAGAGGGGGAAGGGATGAAGGCTGCCTACAATTGTGGATTTCATAGCTTACTATGGCAATGCTGCTGCTGCTAACAATGACGATAATAATAATAAATCATCTTTTCTGAGCATTGGGTGTTTTCCCATTTGCCAAAAGCCTTCCCGCTGGCCACATTCCCAGCAAGTCCGTGGAAGAGGCAGAAAAAGATCAGAGTTCCCTGTAACATGTTGAGCAACTGACTCGCTCATCCTGAAAGGGGTGAGGCTGGGTCAGCAACAAATTCGGGCTGTTTTCCATCACTCGGCAAATACCCCTCATGTAAAATCTACCCCTGCTCAGAAAGAAGAACCTGGCTCAGCCTGGGCTTAGATCCCAGCTCTACTGTATGCAAGCTGTTGAAACAGCTCACTGCGCCCATCAGAGCCTCAGTTTCCCCATCGGTTCTTTGAGGCTTGCATTCTCCATCGACTATGCTGGCCTCTCACACTGGCACGCGAGTAGCATCAGATAATAGACATGAAGCCACTTTGGAAGTTGCCAGCAGGAGGGAGGTCCTGGTGCTGAAATTCTGATGTATCAGTGCCTCCTTCCCTGCATCCATGGGAGACAGTGCTCTGATTCCAGCTCTGGAGATAAAAATAGTTGTAAGGGGTGGGGGGCAGCTCCCCAGGATCTCTGGGCAGGATAAAAATAACCCTCAAGAACAGCTGGCTCCTTTTCTCCACTTTGGTATTCACCCACAGTCTTCTGATCTCTTATTTGGTTTCCCAAGTCAACCTACCATCCCAGGCAAACAATCCTCCTTGTTCTGGGGCCAGGTGGTGGCAAATTTATTCCAAGCTCTGGGAGTAGAGGCTTTGGAAAGCATGAAATATGGGTCTCATCCCAGTTCTGTTTACAACTCTCTGTGTGGCTCCAAGCAAGTCATCCTCAGAGTCCCCATTCGTCCTTGACTCGGGGCTGTCCAAAAGAACTTTCTTCGAGCCTGGCAATGTTCTATTTCTGCATTGTTTGATACAGTAGCCACCAATGGCATATGGCTATTGAACACTTGAGATGTGGCTAGTATGACTGAGAAACTTAATTTTTAATTTAAAATAAATTAAGCAATTTAAATGGCTATATGTGGATAACGGCTACCATAGAAGATGACACAGACCTTTAAAATGAGGGTGGGAAATGCATCTCTAATCCTGGGTTGAGAAGGATGGATATGTGTATGTTGCCTGGTGTGTGAACGATCCCACTGTTCGCTTCCTCCCCCGCTCCTGCCTCCTCCAAATGTGGACTTACAGCCTGACCAGGCAGTGGTGCAGTGAATAGAGCATTGGACTGGGATGCAGAGGACCCAGGTTCGAGACCCCGAGGTCACCAGCTTGAGTGTGGGCTCATCTGGTTTGAGCAAAAGCCTACCAGCTTGAACACAAGGTTGCTGGCTCCAGCAAGGGGTTACTCGGTCTGCTGAAGGTCCGCGGTCAAGGCACATATGAGAAAGCAATCAATGAACAACTAAGGTGTTGCAATGCACAATGAAAAACTAATGATTGATGCTTCTCATCTCTCTCTGTTCCTGTCTGTCTGTCCCTGTCTATCCCTCTCTCTGACTCACTTTATTAAAAAATAAATAAATAAATAAAAATTTTTTAAAATGTGGACTTCCAAGTGTCTTTGAGCTGAGAACCCCCTTTTGGGAGTACACACTCCTCTTTGGAGACTGGTGGAAAGCGGGCTATGGGGCCTCTGTGGTGAGTGGGCTGGGAGAGCAGGAAGCGTGTCCGAAGCAGAGGACAAGACCAGATCAGAAGAAGGACAAGAATATATCTGCTCAGCCCTATATCTGGTCATTTCCACCCCCACCTTTTTTTCCTTTTACAGGCACTAGTGTTCAAAAGGGGGGGGTGTCTATCTTAGAAATTCCCTTTTATTGCATAGATGTGGTTAAGATCATAAACTCTTAGAATCAGATGATTGGTTCTAGGTTAGAATTTAAATTCCATCAATTACCAGCTATGTGACTTTAGGCAAGTTGCCCAAAATCTCTGATTTCCATGTGTAAGATGGGTAGATTAACTCAGGGTTTTGTGGGTAATCAATGAGCTAATGTGTGTGAAGCTCTTTGCAATGGGCATAACATATATCTGTCGTGTGCTTAAAAATGGAAGCCATGGGCAATCTTACAGACATTTGACACCCCTTCCGTTGAGATGCTTGTGAAGCCAATGAAGGGTATCTCTGGCAGACTCCATTTTTGGTGGTCCTCGAGGTAAGGAAGGGACCAGGCATGGGAACAAGTCCTGGTGCCCTCAGATGGCAGATGGCCCATCAAATTGTAGAGCTGGAAGTCATCCTGAAGTATTCACAGCTTTCATCTGCTTTCCATTGACCCTGCCAAATGACAGTCTCCTGAGACCCAGCCAGAGACAGGAACTCTGTTACCTCTCGAGGCAGCTGATACAAACTGTTAGCAAGTCTTTCCTGGGATCTAAGGAGCGACTGACTGTCTCTCTGTGACTTCCCACCCCTGGTCCCAGTACAGCCTCCACTTTCCAGACTCAACTTCCTCCCATTGCTGCCCCAGGCTGGAGGTGTCTGCAGATAGGCTCTGATGGAAGTGCCCAGTGCAGGGGTTGGCTCACCAGGGTCAAGGGCAGGGTTAATGTTTGTTATGTTAGAGGGACTGAAACTCAAAACCTGCCCCTGGTCAAGAGCAGAGGATGTATTTCATCACCTTGTCATTTCGTTGGCAAAAGAACTGAGCAACTGGTCCATCCATCTATTTATCCGCTCTCTCACTGGGCAGTAGTTATTGAGCACCTACTATGTGCCAAGTTCTAGGAAGACAAATGAATTCCTGTCCCCAAGATTCACAGCCTGGTAGGGTAGACAGCTATAGCAATGGAACTAATAATGTAACTAATTATTACAATGTGATATGAGCTAGTATGTCAGGGACAGGATCAGGGTGAAGGGAATGAGGTACTTATCTCAGGAACAAAATTTAATGCGGTGCTAAAACTCAGTATTGAGATAAATAATAATCATTGTAATACTTTAAAAATCGAAATTAATACAAAAGAGTAATGGATGAGTAAAAGATAAAACTTTTAAACAAAGACAAGGTCCATTTACAGATTTTTACTTTTGCCTCCGGCTCCAGTATGGCTTGGTGTGGTGCTGCCTTATTGGGGGTTACTATGGGACAGAAAAGGCTGGCATCTCATCCAGCCAGTGCGGTGGGAATGAACTCCCATTGGCTTGGTGAAATGATTGCTTTGAGGGGTCTTTGCAGCCACCAGGCCACAGTGACATGGCCCCACAAGCAGATCCGAGCCCCAGGTGACAGGCAAACCATGATAACAGCTGACACTGTCTCCAGTCACCTCCCCCGGAGGAAGGGACTGGATTGGCATTACCTGGAGGGACACTGTTTGAGGTTGTCTTTCTCTCTCTAGTCTGGATTTTAATTCAATTCACTTTACGGAAATGCTTTATCCTAGGTGCTGGGAACCCAGCAGTGAGTGGGGAAGAGAATGGGTAAGGTAGCTACAGCATCTCAAACCAGGCCTGCCACACAGCGGGTGCCCAACAAATGTGGTCATGGGTGAGGGTCATCCTATAGAAGAGGGAGCAGGTGGCAGGGGAGCCAACCTGCTCTGGTCTGGCCAAGTTTACTCTCATTTATGTATTCATTCCTTCATTCATTTATTTTTTATTTCACTCAGTATTTGTGGGGTACTTCCATGTGCCAGGCACTGGGCTTCATGCTGGGCTTGCATGTCAACATGGCAACCTCTCACAGAGGGAACCACAACTTATCTTTGCCTGTGACCAGCGTCCAACTCAGGGTCTGATGCCCAGAAGCATCTCTCCAAGTGGCCAGGGAATGAATGACTCTATTATTAGACATGTATGGTATACACACATCCTGTGCTCCATGCCACAAAGGGCCGAAATATGAAAGAAAGACTCATCTTGGTGTGCCCAGCAGCATAGGGCATTGGGAAAATTGGGGACTACTCTGAGACTAAATCTAAGATTGGGGACCTGAGTTCTTGTTTTGTTTCTTCAGCACCAGTTAAACAAGCATGCTTTGGGGCAGGACTTCCTGACCTGCGTTATCTGTCTGTCTCCTTGCTGGCCTTTTGCAGCTAGCTGACCACAGAACTTCGAGGGTAGGAAGCCCAACCTGGTGCACAGTGCTTTCTCAGAAAAAGGTTGGTGAGATAAATCAATGGGGATTGATACCTGGGCCATGTGCAACCCTCTGTTCTGCAAGGTAAGACTTCCCTAGTGATTCATTCATCAACACTAATTTGGACACCTACTATGTGTCCACCATTTAGGCTACTGACCTTGACAGTTTCTCTCCAGGCAGATGTGCCTCAGGGAGTAGTGGGTCCATGGCTGATCTGCTTGGACAGGGAATAAACCATGTGGCCCTTGAGTCTTCACCAGACTGGGAACTCCTAGACAGAACTGCTTGTGTGCAGTTACTGGCACTGTGCCAGGAACCTCCTTGACAGGAAGACTGGGTGTGAAGAGACAACAGAGGCAGAAAATGAGATCCCTTCCCAAGAATTCCTATCAGTGTCCATGTCTCCTCCTCCTAGCTAACCATGAGCTCGTGGAAGAACATAAGCCTTGTTTTCCTCACAAGCTAGCAGAATGCAGCTAGTTCTCAATAAGTATCTACTGTATTGGGGTTATTATCGAACAACTCTCTCATCTTCCTGAATTTAAAGGGCCTATACAGGTTATCATGTTTGATGCACCTACTTTACAAATGGACAAAGCAAGGCTCTTGAAAGGGACACCGCCAATATTTATGGGCTCTGAGGGGGTTCCCAGGGGTCTTCTGGATTGTCCATGATGGAGCAGGGCTCCCCAGGGCTCATCATTGCATACTCAGATGTGAGAGTGAGATCTGGAAAGGTCTTGGCACTCATCCACTGACCTGCTGTCTGACCATTGAGGAAGTACATCCCCTTGCCTGGAAATGGCTTCGTGGCCAGTGAGTCACAGGACATCACCCATACTGTGTATAGGGAAGATTAGATTGCTTCTCCACTGGGCCCCCCTCACTCTTTTTCCAAAACTTGCCTGAAATTTACTCCCACTCTCCTGGCCTTTTTATGACTCTTCTATGAGCTACCTTCCTTCATCACTGCATGTGTATCCAACACATCCTTCTGGGAGCCTACCTGGTTTCTCTTGATCCCTTAGTCTGCTTGGCAATTCCGTTCATCTGTGTCTCTCTGATACCATCTGTCACATTCCCCTTGTGTTACCTTTATGTAATTGCAGGAGGTTCTCTGTGCCAGGACTGTGTCTAATGTCTCCCATATAGGCTCTCTTCCCTGCCCCAAGTTGCTATGCATGACTTCTGTCCACATTACAAATATGTGTGTGCTCAGAAAGCGGGACCACGTGTAAATTTCTTTGTCTTCAGGTGCACAGTGGCGGACCTTCTTCAGCTTTGCACAAGGGTTTGGAAACCATAGGGGTTGAAAGAAAATCATTGAAATTATTTATGGTTTGATCCTTTCTTGTCCCAGGCTCCACGCTAGGAGTGGGGATCTGACAACGACGACACGGTGTGGTGTGTGCTGCAGTATGGGCGTGAGGCAGAGCTTTGAGCTACACCTAGAAGGACAGGGAGGCTGTAGACAGGCAGAAGGAGTGGGGGTGGGGGGCACCTGGGAGGAAACAGTACTGACAAGGCCTTGAAGTATCCCAGGCATCAGAGGGAAGCTCGGGTCCGGACATGAAGCTGGGGAGGCCGGCAAGGATCCGCTTAAGAACACTTAAAGGCTAAGATGTGAGTCTTCATGCTCAGCTGCAAAAGACTGGAATCAGACCACCTCGGTCCACATCCCACCTCCTCCACCTGCCTGTTAGTGACCTCAGGAAAGTTTTAACCATTCAGAACCTCGGCCTTTACAGGCCTCCCATAAACAGTGACACTTAGCACAGTGCTGTACCTGGTCAGGTCAGGTTGGTGAGAATGCCTAGGCAATATCAAAAAATCTCAGGATTAATGCAATACTCTAAAACTGTCAAAATCAATGCGAAAAAATTCACGATGAACAAAATATTAAAAAATGGAAATAAGGACAGGATCCACCTAGCACAAAGCATGCCGTTCAAAAAAAAAAAAAAAAAAAAAGTCAACTATGATTGGACTGGGAGTTCCCAACCTTCCAAAACGCTGGGCTTCTGAAAACCTGAGAAAAACCGTGGGCCCCTCTTCCCCAGAAGAATTCCCAAACATGCACAATTTGTGAAGTTTTGGGAGTGTTCCTGCAATCCTTGGGGCTCATCCACGTGAATGTTAAGAAATCTGGTTCAAGGTGGGGTGGTGCCAGCCATCTAGTCGCCTGTGGCTTCCCCAGCACCGCGCTGGGCCTCCCTCCTGGCAGCCGTGGGTGCTCTGCCCCCTGCAGGAAGCAGAGCACAGCGATTCGGCTTTTTCTTTCTTGCTTGGCTCCCCCCTCCCGCCCCGGTTCCCCTCTTCAGCTTGGGACTTTTCCTAAAGTTTGCTGAAACCAGACACCTTGCTCCACCGAGCCCGCGTGCAGCCACGATTTAAAAGGCCGCCTTCAGCGCACCCTCCCCGCCCCCAGCGGAGACTTCAAAAGGCCCGCTGGGCGCCGCAGCCCCAGCACCTATGAACTGCCCCCTGCGCCCAGAACCCACGACGGAATCCGAACACGCAGAGCTGCCGAAGTTCCAGCGCGGGCGGACCGGGCAGGCGGCGCAGCCCCTTGCGCCCATGCTCCTCCCGGTGCCGCTGCGCTCCGAGCGCCCGCGCCCAGTTTAGGGAAGGGGACCTCGCACCCCCGCCCCCGCGCCCGCGCCCGGGGCTGCGGGGACCCATGAATACAAATGCCGTTAGGCGCACGAGGAAGGACCGACCGTCCAGCCTCGCACCTAAGGACCCAGTAAGTGCCCCGGGGCTCCTGGAGTTCCGGGGGTACCGGTGTGTGTTTGTAAAGGTGTGCATATATGGGGAAGGAGGTACGCAGTCGGGGAATGAGTGCGTTTGTGCCTGCATACGGTAGGTACTAGTGGAGAACTGGGTGTTAGTGGGGGTGTGCCCGTGTATGTGCACTTGGGGGTGCGTAAATGGGGTGTGTGTGCACGTGAAAGTGTCTGTGAGTGGTGTGCGCGCGGGTGTATACGTTGGAGGATCTGGCTAGGCTAGTGTGCATTTCTGCTTGTGTAAGCACTAGTGTGCATGCGTCTGCGTGTGTGGAGTCTGGTGTGCGTCTGAGTCCAGACACTCCAGGATGTGTTTGTGTGAGCCTAAAAGGAGAGAGTGGCTGTTTGCATGTGAATGAGTGGGAATTTTTGTCTGAGTGTGGAGTAAGTGTGGATGTGTGTGGGAGTGCGTGTGTACACCAGCGAACAAGTCGTGGAGGCGGGGGCGGAGGCAGATGGGGCTTTTGATGCCAGGTCTCCGACTAGGGTGTGCGGATTTGCAGGGTGTTTGCCGCGGGGTCACGGTGTGCAGTACAGTGCTCCAGTGTGGGGTCTCAGGAAGCCACTTCGATAGACTGGAGTGAGTGAATGGCGTGTTAAGCTCCCATTTCTTACTGAATGGAGAGGGAAGAGTGACGAGGGTGACCAACATTTAACAACCCCTCCCACTACATGCCCAGGAGTCTGTTCTCCAGGGAGTTCTGAATCTGGGAGGAAAGGCTGTGTGTGTGCATGGGGGGGGGGGGAGTGTCTAGGACACTGGTTGTTGTCGTGGGAGTCTGGACACTGAGTGCTGGTCCCACATCTGTCCCTGGAACTCCGGGTTCCTTTCAGAAGTAGCATGTTCCCTTTCTTCCTCTATCTCTATCTTTTTCTATCTTCCTCCCAACTTGGGACCTCACAAGCCAGACGACCCGAATCTCTGAACTGAGATCCTCTCGCTGTGCAGCTGTGGCCAACACATTCCTCGCTGTGAATCTCAGTTTCCCCATCTTTGCGGGGGAGGGGGGGGGTGTCCCAGTGGGGCTGTAGTGGGCCGGCCTAGGGTGTGTCCCCAGCTGCGGCCGGCAGGGGGCAGCAGGGGGCAGCAAAGGGCGGCCCAGAGCGGGGAGGAGAGAAGGTGGAGAGCCACCGCGGGCCGAGACTTTAAATCGCCTTCATTTCCCCCAAATCCTTCCTTTTCCTCTCCTCCCCCAGGCCGGCGGGGAGGCAGCTTCCACCGCCCTTCGCGCGCCCTCGCCCAGCCTTGCTCTGTCTCCGGGAACCACCAGCAGCCCGCCTCCAAAAGTTTAATCATCTCTCTCTCTTTTTTTCTACTTCTTTTCGGTGGAAGCAAAAAAGAGTGAGGCAGGGGCGAGCGCAGCGCCGGGACTCCTGGGACCATGGGCCTGGCGCGGGCGCTCGCGGGGCTCCGGCTGCGCTGCCTGGCTGTTCCGGCGCCCCTGGGCGCGGGGCTGCGCTGCGGGCGCGGGGGCCGCGCGCTCTGAGCCGGCCTGGCGCGGTGGGGCGGGGGGCTGGCGGCCCCATGGGGCGCGCCCACACTTGCCCCCCGGGTTCGGGAGCATGAAGTAGGGGCCCGCCATGGGAGCGGGATCAGCGCGGGGGGCCCGAGGCACAGCAGCGGCAGTGGCGCGCTGGGGGTGAGTATGAGCTTGGGGACGCCCCGACCTCAGTTTTCTGGTGTTCCAGCCTCGGGGAGAGCTGGGGTTCCCGGTTGCGCCGGACGCTTTCAGCGGAACGTCAGCTTCCTGCCCTTTCCTGCGCCCCTGCAAGGCGGGTGGCCAAGGGTTAACGCGGGCTGCGCCCCCCTCCCCAGGATTGGCGAGCGCCGCAGTCCTAGCCCTCCTGGCCGGGTGGCCCGATCTCTCTGGGGTGGGGGCCAAGCCGAGGAGGGTCCGTGAAGAGCCTGCCCCGGGTAGGAATTGGGGGTGGGTGGTGGCGTCCGGAGGGGCCAGCAGGCGGTGGAGGGGAGCTTTTTGGATACTTGGTGTGGGAGGAGGGGTCTCTGCTTCTGCTGTCTCGGTGTGTTCCGGTTTCGGAGTCCATAGGTCCCGAGCCTGTAAGTCTCTGTTTCTGGCTGTTCTTGTGAAACTGTCCCCAAGTTTCTAGGTTTTTAGGTCTCGGCTTCTGCTTCTGTGTCTGTGTGTCTTTGCACGTCCCCGGTTTCTGGAAATCTTCGCGTGTGTGTCAGTCTGTTTGGGTCTGTGTGTTTCAGTGTTTCCCTGCTTCTCTGGGGTGGGGGGTGGGGTCTCCGTTCCTGTTACTTTCCCGCGTGTCAGAGAGGGAAAGTGAGAGCCAGCATGTCAAAGCAGAAAGGGCCCTAAGAGATCACTGGAAACCCTCATTGTGCACACAGAAGCAGACGGGCCGATAGAGACAGGGAATTTCAAGGAGGGGCTACCGTAGAGCTGGGACCCAGAGGCTGAGTCCCAGTTGGAAGAGTGGGAGTTGTAAGAGAGTGAGCGGGCGCAAGCAGGGCGCAGCAAGGGCCAGTCATTGTGGGTATGTGTGGGAGGAAGGTAGCCAGGATGGGAGCAACCCCTAGGGGCTTTATGGACCGTGGCTCATGCTCACTGCCCAGGGAAGCACAGAACTTGCTGGCTTTCCAGCCTGCTCCCAGGACCAGAGGACACTCCCAAGAGGCTGGCCTAGGCTGTAGCTCCGCCCCACCCTCCATGCCCTGCCCCTCTGAGCTGGAATGGGGAATGATGGCCCCCCTTCTTTCCCATGTCTTGGAAAAAGAGGGCTGGCTGAGATCCCCCACCCCCCACCGCAATACACACATGCACACACACAAACACACGGCACCAGTAAGCACATTGCTGACTCATTTTCTCCAGAAGACCCTGTGCCAGGGCAGATGCCAATGGTTGGGTAGAAAAGTTGTGCCAGGGGAGAACCCCATAGTGGGGCCCAAGCTTCGGGCAAGTGGGCAGTCAGGCTGCTTGGAGGCTGAGCCTCTGCTTTCTCCCGTCTTGTTGCCTCTCTTAGCATTGCAGGGCCCCAGATCTGGTGCCTTCTGGCCCGGGTGCGCCTTCCAGCTTTGCTCCTTCACACCTCTCCCCAGACTACCAAAGTTACCATAGCATTTGGTGGCAGAGGACTCACACCAGGGGGAGGCAGGTTGCAGGGCGGGGAGCACACTGCCATCAGACAGTGTGAATCCTGTTGCCCTGCGAGCTTAGACAAGCCTCTCTGCTTCTTGTTTTTCTCATCCACAATATGGGCATTTTAATTCCCGGTCAGCAGCAGGGTGTTGTGAAGATTATTGGGACTATGCTTGTAAAGGGCTCAGAACAGTGCCTGGCTTGTAGTAAGTGCTCAGTAAACGGCAGCTGTTATTTGTATTATTATTCATTTCATCTTGAATGGATGTGTGAGTCAACTGGAAAACTCTGGGCTGCATCCTGTCCAGACAGATGACCTGTCTGTGTTCCCATGGAAGAGGTATAAGGTGTGAAGGAGTCTGGGTGTGACCATCTGGCAACATGGGGCCCGACCCATCCACGGAGGCAGGTGACACAAGTCCATCCCCCTTTGCTGTTCTGTGTCCTCTGGACAGCTTCCTTCCTAGCTTACTCCTTGGGAGCACAGCCAAGCCCAGAGTCCTCAAGGCCCCTTTCCTTGAGTGCGTCAGGGTCTCAGCACCCTGGGTCTCAGCTCTGAGCTTTCAGTGGATGTTCAAGCCGGTACAAGTCCCCAAGATTCTGTGTGTTCCCAGGTAATGAGGATGAAGGAAAAACCATGCAAACCAGCTAGAGGTTCCAGCAGCCTAGTGGTTCAGGCACAGCCACAATGGGTGTACGCACAGAGGGCCTTTCTCGAGGGAAATAAACGCCTGGGCTTCCTTCCTGGACGACGGCGTGGCCAGGCTCTTTCTCCAGGGTCGGGCACCTGATGCATGGCTCCAGTTGAGGTTGCCTCCTGCCCTCTCTGGCCCCGGTGCTCTGGTCTTCCCGACATCCTGGAGCCCTGGGTTCACCGAGCCAAGGCCCACGAGTCAGGGTGAAAACAGAAGTCTGGAAGAACAAAGCCGTGAGCCAGCGCAGGCACTAAATGTTATTAGCAGTAGCCTAAACAGAATTGGAACGGGAGCAAAAGGATCGGCAGGGCCTCCCTCCGGGAGCCAACTTTCCAGGCCTGGAGCTCACTTAGATGGCTTGTTGGCTCCTTGGGCTGCGTCTCTGTTCCCGTTGGTGAAGGCTGGGGCTCTGGTCTCTGGCGAGCAGGAAGTCCCTGTGAGTCTCCAGTTTCTTCTCTATGGGAGGCAAGTCCAGTGAAAAGGACTGTCTGTTAAGCAGTGGAGTCAGATTATATGGGTCACTGATGTTGCTGTATAGCTTTGAGCAAGTCACTTCACCTCTCTGGGCCTCAGTTGCCCATCTCTACAGTAAGGGGCTAGAATCTGGCCTCTGGATGAACTCCAAGGGCCTTCTCCCACTCTATACACCTGTACTATACTTTGGAAATTTGTGGGTCAAGTGCACATGGAACCCAGGTCTGAGGTGGTTAGTGGCATTTTTTAAGGTGAATGAATGGGGGACAAATACTTTCATAACAGGACTTCAGGGCTGAAATGCTCGAGTGAGAACCCCTGGAGGTAGGAAGACTAATTGATGAGAAGATTCTGACCTCACCTCCTCTCTGTTCTTCCCCCTAAATTGTCCTCTTATTCTCTACAGAGTAGTCCTCTTGGCATAATGCAGCAGGAAGAACTGACAGAACGAAGTGTGGTTATCGCACCTTCTTCCCCTCTGCACCCGGCCTCTCTTTAGCAGCTTGGGAACATTCTATCTAATACGGGTGGATATGACATAACACAGTCAGATTCAAGGGCTGAGGCCTTGTGCCTGGAGAGAGCTGGGAAGAGAGGGGTGGTGGTGGAGGGAAACGTAACAGAAACTGGTGAGATTGCAGGCACGCTGGAAAGTGAGGGGCAGTGTGTTCTGAGGGGGGCATTCTCCAAAAAAAAAAAAAAAAAAAAAAAAAGGATTCCCTGGTCCTCTAAGTTCAGGGACTGCTGAATGACAAAAGTCCAGTCAGTTTACTTTGGACTTCTAGAGCCTTTGCTGTGCTTTGGAAACTGCCAAGAACGGGACACAGGAGACAGTTCTTCCCTAATATGTGGCCGCAGTTTCCTGTAGTGTCCACCTGGTAGATGAAGAATTATGATCCCAGAGCCTGCCCAGGGTGACCTTGAGGAAGTGCCTGCCCTCCCCAAGCCTCAGTTTTTGTCAAACAGAGCTGCCTATTATTTCTCTTTAGGGCTGCTGTTTGATTCAAGTGGGCAGGTCATGCCAGAAGGTCAGCCTGTGCCCTTCTCTCCAGGCACTATGACCTTTCATTACTGCTGGTGCTGAGCTGGACATGAGCGGATCCTGGGTCCCACTTAGCCCTCCCTGTACGCCCATGCATGGCTGTCTTGGCCTGCATCCTGGCCAGCCAGCTCTGGCCACGTGCCGCCCTCCCCTTTGCCTGCTCGGGGATCAGATGACCCAGGTAGCTTCGAGTATCACCAGTGGCTGCTCCCACAGGAAGGTGAAATCAGATCACTGCCTCTGCCCATTTTGGCAGGAGCCACTGAGCAGAGCATTAACCCTTCCGGTCCCCAGAGCGCCCGGGCAGCAGGGACAGTCTAAGCAGCACTTGCATGCCTGGTGGCAGGCCAGGCCCTTGACAGGCATGAGCTCATTTAGTCCTCATGCCTGGCCTGCAAGATAGGGAGTGCCAGCCATGTTTCAGAGGAGGACAGGCTCAGGAAGCTGAGTGACTCATCCAGGGTCACACAGCTGGTAAGCAATGGGTCTGCCTGATTCCCCATCATCTCCTCTCGTCTCCATTTTCCATCAGCATCAAGCCAGCTAGGCAGCTTCCTGAGCATGCTCTGATCCTGGTTCAGGGCTCTCCTCCTGCTTCCTGCCTTAAGCCTGGAGAGTGGGTTTTCACCTCTCCTGCCCTTTGAGCTCCTTGGTCATCAAAGCAGACTACACTGGTCTTCCACTGACCTTTCAGCCTTGGCTGTACCACCCATTGAGCCTCAAGGTCATGTGTCCATAGTATGATGGGGAAACTGATGCCCAGAGAGGAGGAGGGGCAGGGGCTAGCTCCCTGTTGCCCAGTAAGTTGGCTGCAGTTTTTGAGCTGGAACCTGGGTCTTCTGACACCCAGGGCATGGCTTCCTGCCCACTCTTTCCTGCCCCATGGCCTTGGTTTATGCTGTAAAAAGCAAGGTTGTATTTGTACCTTAGAAGCAGTTCCTGTCCTAAGAGGCTGTGCCTAGGGTCCCAGGAGCGGGGACTATTCTAATGGGGTCCTAGAGAGCCTGCGTGTGGCCTCCCCATCTGCCATGGGTGAGACTGGGGTGGCACTGGGCTGGGTGACCCACCCCCATCTCCCCAGCCGGATCTGGGCTGAGGGGTGGAAGCTGATGCCTCTCTGCTTGTGTCTCCTGGTCTCTAGGGGGTTTCTCTTCACCTGGATCTTAGTCTCATTTGCCTGTCACCTGGCCTTCACCCAAGGAGCTCCTGAAGGTAATTCTCTCTTCTCTTTGCCCTGGGGGAGATGGGAGGACAGGAGGGATCAGAGAATGCAGGGGTAGGAGACATCCGCGCCCCTGATTGGAACTCAGTGCTTCGGTTTTCTCATCAGTGAAATGGAGCCGATCATTGGCAGGTTCTCTCCGGGATGTTTTGGAAAGGGTTGGAAGGGCTCGGTGCAGAAATGTGGAGGATGATCCTTTCGTTCCTCTCCAGGACACACTATGAGTAGGTCACGTTGGGCCAGTCAGCCTCAGTTGTCCCTACTTGTCCTGGGACAACTTCTGAGAGGAGGCACGAAAGCCACCACTAGTATTGCCCAAGTCTGCGGCCGGCCTTCCCCTTCCGGTGCGATCCTGCTTTTCCTGACTCTCCCTGAGGAGCTGTCCAGGGGACCGGGGTGGCTGTGGGCTGGCTGCACAGCTGCCCCTTGAAACTGAAACCTCTCCCACATCTGTTTGTCAAGCGGCCACACGCCTCTTAAAATAGCAGCCCTTCCCCCCTGTCCACACCCACCGCGTGTGTGCGGGGCAGGCAGCCGGGCACTCCGGAGCCCCCCGTGGCCTGACCTGGCCGCTGGGCAGGGACAGGCTCCTGGGAAGAGAGGGCTGTGCCCGGAAGAGACTCCTGCTGCCCGGCAACATTTTGTGCAAATGTCATATTTTCCAAGCTTGCTGTTTCCCCCACAAAGTAGGTGAACAGCTGTCCAGAGTCCTGAGTCAGGCATGGGGGTTGGGGAGAGGACGGAGCTGTGTGGAGCCAGGTTTATGTAATAAAGGGATCTTGCTGCGGCCAGCTGGCTGGACCCTTCCATCTTGGCATTGGGCTGCATTCATCCCCCTGTCCCTTAGCTCCTCCCTCCTGATGGGATTCTGGATGTGTCTCCACCCTGTGTTCCAACCTGCCTGAGAGGCTCCAGCGCAGGATAGCGTAGTGGCTAAGAACAAGGATGGTGAAGCCAGGCAGTCAGGGTTCAAACCCCAGGTGTACCTTTTATTACAAGCCACGTGACCTTGGGGAAGTGATTACAGTTAACTTCTCTGACCCTCATCTATAATGTGGGGATAACAAACAGTACCTGCTTCATAGGTAATTGAGAGACTCAAGTGAGATAATGCATGTAAAGCCGTGGGTGCATAGAAAATGTTTGATAAATATTAGTTATTATTGTTACTTATATTATTTACCTGCAAGTGTGGGTGAGAATAACCCCCCTCTATCTGCTGTGGAGCCCACAGTGACCAAATGCTCCGGAAGTGAAATGAAGACCCCCTCTGCTCCAGGTGTAAGAATTCGGGGCTCGGCCGTGAGCTGCAGGCAGTCTGTGGGGGAGGCTTGGAGACTGGCTGGTGTCAGGTTTGGAACCCACCTGCAGAGGACAGTAAGGAGAAACTCACTGGTACCGCCTGGCCTGGCCAGTTGTCATTTTCCCTGGGCAAGGGCAATTGGCTGGAAGCTGAGGTCTGTACATAGGGAGCGATGTGCAGAGGCCTAGGGGCCTCCTCGTGCTGCTCAGGCAGGACAAGGGAAGGGGAGAGGTGGCTTTCTGCCCGTACCTCTTCCCCAGCATGTGACTCCTCCATTTTAAGTTGTTTATAGTAAGCAGTACTTCATGGTGAGAAAAAGGTTTGCTGTAATGAAAACATTCACTACTACACACAAAATCCTTAAGCAGTGGTCCATTTGAGCTTAGGTCCTGGGGCAGAGAGGTGGGAGGAAGGAGGAATTTGAAGTGAAGTGAATACCCTTGGTCCTAGGGAGGAGTGAGGGTCTTCGATCCGAATACCTGAAACAGCGACCTGCCGCTGTGAGGTCTCAGAACAGCGTCAGCCCTTTGAGGCCATCACCAGGCCTTGGTCCCCTGGTCTTACAGGCAGGGAAACTGAGGCCGGGGAGTCAGGAAGAGACTTGGCCAGAGGTTCCTGGTTCAGGGTGTGGGGGAGGAGACGAGGAAGACCACCATTCCATCTCCCAACAACCCTATGGTGTAGGCGCTCTTGCAGCGGGGGAAACACTCTGGGTCCTGATTGACAGGTGGTCTTGTCTGGCTCTAAGGACTGGCCTGCTATGGAATCATGCTGCTGTGTTGCCAGACCCAGGTTCTCAGTTTCTCCCAGCTTGTCTATCTGTCTATTCATCCCTCCCTCGCTTCATCCATCCCTCCATCCCTCTTTCCGTCCCTCCATTCATCCCTCCCTCCCTCCATCCATCTGTGCATCCACCTCAGTTGTCAGCTGAGGGCCTATCAAGTGCTAAGTGATGCATTCAGCCCAATGAATACCCCTTGCGCCGGGTAGCGAGGGAGAGAGCATTCCACACTCCGGAGCTAGAGTGCTGAGCGCAGGGGAGGGGCCCTGAGGACCTGACCCAGACCCCACTTCCAGAGGCGGCCTCTCGGGCCTGCCAGGACAGCTCAGAGGCAGCTTCTGCAGGCACTGGCAGCTCAGCTGACTGAAAGCGGTTGAATGGCTCGTGAGAGGCAAGGTCAGGACACCTTTCCATAAACACCCTGGAAGCCCTCCTCTTACTCTGGCTAGCCCTGCTGCTGTGATTACTGGGCGGATGTGACCACGGTCTGCCAGAGGACAGAGGTTGCAGGGATGCCTTGATGACTTCCTCTGCTCTTGCCTGAGCCACACAGGGAGCGTGGGGTCCTTGGAGCCGTCCTCTCCCTCCTGTGCACGTAGAGGTTCCCCCTGGTGCTGCCAGACAGAAACCTCAGGGGTGGGAAGGAGACTCAGTACGGTCCTAAAAGTGGACGTCCTTACCAAGTTCCAGTGACTTGTCCACTCCTGCCGCCCGTCTCCCTCACTTATGGGACTGCTTCCTCGAGGAGATGGCTTTTGAGGCAGAGAGAAGGAGAAACAGGTTACAGGGGACAGACAGCCTCTAATACTCTTAGCGCTAGCACCTGGTGATGATCATTGTTTTTAATATCATAGCTACTGTTTGAAAATGCTTTTTCTGTGCCAGGCACTTTCTTCCAGTGTATTAGCTCATTTAACTCTCCCAGCATCTTTCTGAGTTTGGTACGTCTGTTATCCCACTTAATAGATAGGAATACCAAGGGACTGAAGTCACAGGGCTAGGAAGTGATGAAGCTGGCATTTGAACTCAGGGAGTTTGGCTCTAGAGTCTGTACAAGGTCATGCAGTCAGACAAGGGACTGGTCCGAGCTCCACACTCTCAGCCACACCATGGTGAGGGGCAGTGGGCAGCAGTAGGGGACTGTCCTCACTGCCTGAGCACCTGGAGGGGCCTGGGGCTAGAGCAGACCCTCACCGTGCCCCCTCCCCCTCTGCCCTCCCTCTCCAGATGTGGATGTCCTCCAGCGGCTGGGCCTCAGCTGGACCAAGACAGTGGGTGGCCGGAGCCCCCCACCTCCGGGGGTCATCCCGTTCCAGTCAGGCTTCATTGTTACGCAGCGGGCCCGACTCCAGGCCCCCACGACAGCCATCATCCCTGCCTCCCTGGGCACAGAGCTGGCCCTGGTGCTGAGCCTCTGCTCCCATCGGGTGAACCATGCCTTCCTCTTCGCCGTCCGCAGCCGGAAGCACAAGCTGCAGCTGGGCCTGCAGTTCCTCCCCGGCAAGACGGTCGTCCACCTGGGACCCCGGCGCTCGGTGGCCTTCGACTTCGATGTGCACGACGGGCGCTGGCACCACCTGGCCCTGGAACTCCGCGGCCCCACGGTCACTTTGGTGACCGCCTGTGGGCAGCGCCAGGTGCCTGTCCCGCTGGCTTTCCACAGGGATTCCGTGCTCGACCCTGAGGGCTCCTTCCTCTTTGGAAAGATGAGCCCGCACGCGGTCCAGTTTGAAGGTGCTCTGTGCCAGTTTAGTATCTACCCTGTGACGCAGGTCGCTCACAATTACTGTACCCACCTGAGGAAGCAGTGTGGACAGGTTGACATGTACCGGCCCCAGCTGGGACCCCTCCTCCCCCGAGACTCTGGCACACCCTTCGCCTTCCAGACCGACCTTGCCCTCCTAGGCCTGAAGAACCTGACCACTGCTATTCCAGCCCTACGGTCCCGGCCAGCTGGTAGGGGGCCCGGGGTGACTGTGGTGCCCACCACACCTAACAAGCCCCTGAGGACTAGCGCCACAGACCCTCACAAGCGTGCCTCAGTGGGGGGCCCAGCGCGGACCCCGCCGCCACCCGCCCAGCTGTCAGCGAGTGCACTGCTTCCTCCCGTTCCCCGAGCCTCTGCTGCCAGCTCCGTCACATCTGTCCAGCCACCGCCGAAGAGCAGAGCCACCAAAACCCCCAAAAGTCACCCAACCAAGCCTTCAGCCCCTTCTTCACTTGCCCCTGTCAAAAGCCCCCACCCCGCCCAGAAGGCAGCTGCACCCTCCTTTGCAAAGTCAGTCCCCCCCACCAAGAAGCCTGTGCCACCCACTCTCCACCCAGCTCCTGCCAAAGCGGCCCGTCCCACAGTGAAGCCGGTCCAGAGGAACCCTGTCACGCCCAGACCCCTGCCGCCCAGCGCCCGACCCCTACTCCCCTCTGCTGGCGCCTCTAAGAAAGAGGCGAAGATGAGCAGCCGAGCCAGGGAGCAGGCTCCTGCCCGTACCAGCACACACAGACCTCCCCCGCCCACTGCTCTGCCCCCACCAGCTGCCCTCAGGCCTGCCTCTACCAGGACCACTCAGCCACTAGCCACAGTGATGCCTCCCACGCTCACTCCTGGTTCAGTCCCCACTGGAAGCAAGAAACCCACTGGATCAGAAGCCGCAAAGAAAGCCAGACCCAAGGGCAGCCCCCGGAAGCCCGTCCCCCTCAGAGCTGGGAAGGCTGCCAGGGATGTCCCGGTCAGTGATCCGACAGCGGGGCCCGGCCCCAGACAGCCCTGGCCCGGTCGGCAGACCACTCCGGCACCAGTGTTGGCCCCGGCACGGCTGCTGTCCTCCAGCCCCTGGCCCACCTTCTTCCACCTGGTGGAACCCACGCCTTTCCCGCTGCTGATGGGACCTCCGGGGCCCAAGGGAGACTGTGGTCTGCCGGTAAGACTGGGTGAGGCGTGCGTGGTGTTCGGAGCTCGACGGGGGAACGGGCGGTTGGGTCAAGTGGTTGTTCCTGTTCAGGGCAGAGGAAGAGAAGCCGCTGAGAGCAGGGAGCTGGTTATGCGCGGAGTCTGGATGCGAACCCGGGTCCCCCGCTTCTCTGCCTCTGCTGTCTTCAGGGTTGTATGTCCTGCTCTGGATTCGTGATCCCCTGAGCCAGATTCGGGTCAGGGAGGGAGCACCCTTGGCCGTTGGTTGGCCTAGGCCCCAGGCCATTCTTTGCTACCCTAACTGTAAAGGTCAAGTGGCTTGAGGAAAACCGTGAGCTGGCTGGCCCCAGGTTAGACAGCCTCCAGAGGCCAGCTCCTGCCTCCTAGATCAGGGCTCCTCTGGCCCACCAGCTTGCCGGGGAGTTTCGGACAAAGGCCGCACGTGGTTAGTCCTGAATGTGTTTTGTTTGGCATGCGCTACATTGTTTTAAAATACTTAATATGTTACTAACATTTGAAAAAAATATATGAGAGATTTCTTATAAAAGACCCGGTGACCAGCTTCTCTCAGAAGTGGAAGAGATGCAGTGGCCTGTGGTCTGCGGCTAGATCAGGGCTGCCCCGTTAGACAGGACAGGCCCGCTGCTCTCTGTGCCAGCCCCCACATCTCCTGATTGGGTCTTCCAACCCGCTCGCTCGCCTGCGTCCTGTAGACATTCGATTTGTGGCCCCTGGTGCAGGAGTACGGGGTGAGAAGGGTCAGATTGGACCTGAGCAGTCAAGGAAAAGAGAAAGAACATTCCACGTGGAGGAGACATTCTCAGGGTCAATGCCTCCAGCTTGCCTGGGACTGTTTCCAGGGGCAGCGACCTTTCTGCAGCTGGAGGCCAATTCCTACAGGCAGGGAATGATGGGATGGAGTTTCTAGGAAGCTTGGGCCTCGGCTCTGTTCTCCTGCCTTGGTGATGACCACTGTGTGGCTTCCTCCTCCTGAGCTCTGAGTTTGACGCCCGGCTCCCTGCCATGTGGAGACAGTGGCAGATGCTGGGAATTCCCGGGCCTTCTAAACACACTTTAATGAGTTTTAATAATCATTAGGAATAATATTTATTCAGCCTGTCTCCAAGGGGACCGAGGGCCCGTTTTTATTATAACCATATTGTAGAACTTATGGAAATTGTATGCATTGCTTTGCAATTATGTCAACGTTCTGCTCAAGTCCCCATGTTCTGCAGTTGGCAGGGTAGAGAGCTGGGAGCCGAGGAAAGGAGGGTGCCTGAGTGAGACAGGCTACCCAGCCTCACTCAGGCCCCAGGTGCTGAGGGCCCTGACAGCTCAGCCTCCCAAGCTGCATGGGTGCTGGCTCCCTGGCTGTGAGGTTGAAAGGGGGTGGATTGTCTCCCTAAAACAGAGGGTGGAGTAGAGGAAGCCAACCCTACCTCCCAAGCTGTGGGTGGTGCGGAGAGAGAGGATGGCCATGACCAAGCCAGCAGAACTGCAGCGAGAATGGGTCTTTAGGGTGTAGAATCTGCCTGCAGGCCTGGCGGACGTCCGAGCCACATGCTTCCCTCCTGGGCTTGGTGACTTGGGTCAGCAGGAGGTGAAGCCTCCTTCCAGATCTCCTCCTTGAGCTTCCCCATGATAGAAGGAGGTGCTGCAGTTGTCCTGTGCAGTGGAGAGGTGCTTCGGCAGGGGAGGAACCTAGAGACTGTGCCCAGAGAGGGCCAGGACTTGCCCAAGGGCACACAGCACATAGGAGGCAGATTTGAAATTTATGCCTCAGCTCCAGAGTCCATGATATTACATTCCACCTCCATGCCTAGCCACTCTGAGACCCTGGGACCCGGAGCTGGGAGGTTGGAGGTTTCAAAGATGTGCCGGACCGTGTCCCTGGCCTCAAAGGAAGAACTCAATGTCTAGGATCTTCTGTTTCTATTGGCATCATGTTTATGAGTTACTTCCACTCATGTGGCATTTCCCTTAAGGACCTCACAGGAACTGGTTCAGGAGGGGCAGGATGTGTGTCTTAATCCCTGCTCTATAGATGAGGACACAAGGGTTAGAGGGACAAAAGACTTGGCCAGGGGCACGCAGCATGTCCTTGTAGGGATGGGATGCAACTCCGGGTCCCTGACTTCCAACGAGGGCCTCGGGCCTTCCTGCTCCTCCAGCCCTGAATGGATGAGGACAACAGGGGGACAGCAGTCCACCCAGGTGGCATCCTGCCTCCTGTCCCATGCTCTCCCCTAATCCCACCTTCCCTTGGTTTAGAATCTAGCCTCACCTCAATAGGAACCTAGAAGCTTCCAGATGCTTTATCCAGTTCTCTGTGTGGCAGGGGGCAAAATGATCATTTGTAGTTCACCAGATTCCAGAAATTATGAAATCGAAGTGGTATCTTTGAGTGGTGATAAGAACTCATTTTCCTTCTGTCCTCTCTTATCTGCCCCAAACCCCCATACACATTCTGAAGCTAATCCCAGCAGAGCAAAAGCTGTGTTGCCCAGGGAACGGGGCTTAATTGTCCCCAGGCTGGGAACATGCAGACCTGGGTTCAAATCCTGGCCCCACCCCTTTACTAGCTTGTTGCCCTGGCTCAGCCTCAGCCTCAGTTTCTGCGGAATGTAAGATAACAGCTCCCACGTCCTGTGAGGAAGCAAGTTGGATGATCCCCAAGGCTGCCTTAGAGACCTAGTTTGCTCCGGTGACTCGGGAACCTCTTTCCTCCCCCTGGGGCCGTCTGCCTCTGTGACGTGGCATTGGAAGAGCCCTCCCCTTATAAATGTATAAATGACGGTGGGACTTTTCAGGACCTGACAGGGAAGCCCTGGCTGTGTCTGACCAGTTCTGTGCGGTTCTCCAGGGACACAGGACAGACTGGTGGTGGAGGCTGAGACGGAGCTCGGGGCCTGGGCCTGCCAGGAGTTGTAGCCACTGAGTGAGGAAGCTCTGTGGGAGCCCCAGGCGTGGGGGGAGCATGGAAAAGCTGAGCTGGGCCCGGGCTGGGGAGGGGCGGGGAGGCTGCGGTTCACAGAGGCTGCACAGAAGCTACACAGAAGCCCCACGCCTGGGAGGAGGCGGGTCAAAGCCTTCTGTATTCACGATCGGGCCGCTGGCATTTGCACACACATGCACTTTTTACAGGCATCACCTCGGGGAGACCCGGCTTGAGGGCCTGGCCCACAGCAGACGCTCCATGACGCTCTGTGAATAAAAGAATCTGATCCTTACAAAACACGGGTTGTCCTGACTCCCAGGCCAGGTTCCTTGAGGTTACACAGATCTCTGCCGGTAGTCGGATAAGGAGGCCGTGTGGAGTGTAAAAACCCAATAGACTTTAGATTTTGAATGACCTGGGTTTGAACCATTCCCTTATCCAGCCATTCTTTCCTTCTTTCAACAAACATTGATTGAGTACCTTCTAGGCATCAGGTGCTGTGTGACCTTTGGCAAGTCACTGAACCTCTCTGAGCTTCAGTTTCTGCCTCTGTAAAGTGGGAATATGGTACCACCTACTATTGTAGGGTTGTGTGGGTGGAGCAAGATGAGAAATGTAAAGGGACCCGGCCCTGGAATCCGAGTCCCCGTGGATTGTTGTGGTTGATGGGCTGATGGTTGAGGTGAGGGCGTTGCTGCACCAAGAGAACCAGGAGGGTTTGGACACAGGAGGACCTTCCTACTGTGGGTGGTTATGAATTGGGACTAGATCTTGAGAAATTCGCCCCTTACATTGGTATCATCTAGAACCCAGGAGAACAGGGGGGTGTTTTGCTGTCTTTACCATATTGCTTCTGCATCCCTCCGGTGTGCCAGGCTTGTGCTAAGCAGTTTGCATGCTGTGTCCTGTGATTTCAGGTGGGGGACAGGGTAATTGCGGAGAGTTTAAGGAAGGGACTATTTACAGAGCTGTGGGCAACATCATAGGAACCAACAGGGGCTAGCATTGCACAAGGGTCCCACCTGATGTTCCAAGGGGCGGGGGAGGTGTTAGCAGTCCCCAGAGTTAAAACAGGACCAGGGATCTCTGACAGGAGCTGGGGCCAAACTGTAGCCCAGCAGGGAGCGAGCAGGGAGCGAGCAGGGAGAGCAATACCTGGCCCACTTTCTCCTTCTATAGTGGCCTCCACATGGCCAGACCATGAAGCAGAGAACGAGGAATCCTGGGGTGCAGCCTGTAGAGGTCAGCTTCCCAGGGCACAGAGTGGGTCTTGGGAGCAAATGGACAATAACCAGCACCTATGCTTTATCTTGGAAGACGAGTTTGTCCCATTTTACAACTGGTCGAACTGAGGCCCGGAAACACAAGGAGATGAAGTAACCGGATGGAGGCCACGCGGAAAAGCCCTGTCCCAGGAGGCCCTTCCCTAGCACAGAGACTGGGGACGGTCAGCACTCTGTGGGCCACTCTTGGGGATAACCGTGAGCTCAGGTGGTCAGAGATAGAAGGATTCGTCGAGATCCCCACCTTCCCCCCATCAGGCTACCGGCACTGAGCAGAGGTCTGGAGACAAAGTTCATTGCTCAGGGTCACTTGGCAGGTAGCAACACTCCCAGGATCGGACTCAGGTCTCCCAGACCCCAGGCCTGTGAAATCCTCCTTGCTTGCTGCCAAGAGCCATGCCAGCCAGTACTTACTTCTTTCTGCAAGGGCTGGCAGGCGGGCTCCTGCAGCTGGACACAAGGGTGGACTTGTTCCATGGGATGGGGTTCCCCTAGGCCTAGTGTCGGAGGCCAGGGCCCTTGGGGAAAGCCCAGAGTGGGGGCTTGCGTGTTTCCATGGCGCTGTTTGCATGAGCCCTGAGCCCAGGCTTCGTCCCCCTCCCCCAGAGAGGCCTGTGGCCCCCGCTCCCCTGCCTGGAGATCTAGGCCCTCTCAGAGGCCCCGTTGTTTGCAGCATGAAGTGGAAAATCCCACCCCGGCCTTGTGAATCATCCCAGAGCTACCCGCTCAGGCTTCGGGCCCTGGAAAGAAACGCAGCGTTTTTCCACTGCACGGAGAACAGGCAGGGTCCCGGACCCAGGGAGAGGGGTGCCTGCCCACACCCGGCCACTAACAAAGTGTTCTCTGAGTGGGGAAGGGCCGGGCCCGAGGCTGTAGCTGGGCGCTGGGTGGCCCCGGCCCAGGGTGGTAGAGGAGGGCTGGCCAGGCCTGCAGCTGGGGGCTGGGTTGCCATTCTGAGGAGTCGGGCCATGGACTGACATCACCAGGCCGGACCACGGGTCCCAACTGGCACTTAGAGTCTGCTGCACAGATGTTGTGGATGAGGTCAGATTCCAGCTTGGATGCCCCCGTTTCTGGGGCAGAGAAATGCCAAGAGGGAACGTCCAGGCCCTCAGCGGTGGCTACATTACCAAGGTCATGGGGGAGCCACACCCACAGAGACTGTCGGCCTGGAGCCCTGCACAAGCCCTTCGCGCTCTGGGCCTCGGCCTTCCTCTCTGTGAGATGGGCATGATCTCACTGTACCTCTGTCGCCTGATAGCAGAGAGGAGGGGATCACCGCCATCCTGCCATTCAGGAAGGGCCGATGGTGGGAAGCTTCCGAATGTTCATTTTACAGATGCCCACGGAAGGGAAGGGAATTACGCCAGTTGAACAGCTAGTCAGAATACACCTGGCCAAGATTTTCAGTGTGGAAGTTGCCCAGGGTAGGAGGACATGGAGTAGGGCTTTTCCGCGTGGCCTCAATCAAATTACTTCATCTCCTTGTGTTTCCAGGCCTCAGTTTGTCCAGCTGTAAAATGGGACAAACTCGTCTTCCAAGATAAAGCATGTGTGCTGGTTATTATCCATTTGCTCCCAAGACCCACTCTGTGCCCTGGGAAGCTGACCTCTATAGGCTGCACCCCCTGGCTTGCTACCCCTGGCTTTGCCTGTTAGCTGTGCAGCCTTGGGCAAGTCACTTTGTGTCTCTGAGCCTCTTTTTGGTTTCTCCCCTGTTAAAAGAACTTGGTATTGATAACAACACCTCAGTAATGTTTGGCCTTAGCCCCTGAATTTTCCTCTCATTCTAGGTCACATGAAAGAATAGGGCCAAGAAGGGCCTTCCAGGAAGGGAAATCTTCTGCTCTTCCTGAAAAACAGATGTCGAGGAGGGTGGCTTAGAAGTTCGCCCTGGGGTGGTTCCAGCAGGTTGCTTACCAGAAACAGCAGCTAACTTGGGCATTCATTGTGTGCCAGGCACCAAGATTAGCACTTTTTATAGATTATCTGTCAGCTAGATGCTGTTATATCCCCGTTTTATAGTTAAAGAATGAAACCTTGGAGACCGGGTGTTGCTTGCCCAAAGCCACACTGCTAGTAAGCAGGGATGCCCAGTGTGAAACCAGAGCCCCTGTCTTACACCGTACTCTACTGCTCCCTGAGGAGCAGCAGTGGTCGACAGGCCCTGGACCCCAAACCTGCAGAGCTGGACATTGGACCAGACACCGGCCCCTTAGCCCCTGGGCTCCGGATGGAAGACTGCTGACAATTTGGCCAGCTGGCCCGGAGGCTCAGAGGTGGCTGGAACTTGCCTGAGGTTACTTACGCAAGCGTCCCCCTCCCTCCACCTGGAGCTCTTTCCAGTGACCCTGGGGCCTTGGTGCCTATATCTGCCTGTCTGGATCTCTCTTCTGATTTTTATTCATGGACGAGCAAGCACGTGGTGTTCACAGGCCAGAACTGTGAACCGAGGCTGCCCAGCGTGAGGTCTGGATTAATTACCAGCCAAACCGTACTGGGTTTTCAACACTGATTTTAACTCTGGGCAGGAAACCTGGAATCTCTGCTGTTGATGGTTATTTGAAACAAATGAATTCCCCAGGCCTCACACATCCTCGAAAGCCTGGCTTCCTTCAAAGGCTCCGTGTTCAGTTCTTCAGATCAGGCACTCAGGGATCCTCATTTAGTCCTTAGGGGTAGACTGGGCAGTCGCTATGGAACCCATTGTAAAGGGAGCAGCAGAGAACAGGCAGGCTGACGGGCTCACACAAAGTCCCCGGCTATCAAGTGGCAAAGCCAGGATTTGAACAAAGGCCAGCACATGGTATAGGAAGTCTGTTCGGCTGCCTCCCTTCCTGTGAAAAGGAAGGTGAATGCCCCATTGCAAGGTTAGGCTATTCTCTTGTGGGAAATGGGAGCCATTGCATGTTGCTGAGCAGGGGAGTGCCTTGGGTAGGTCAACCTGGCTGTTTGGAGGACTGGAGAGGGGAGAGGGCGGAGGTGGGGAAACAGATGAAGGGGCTGTGGAATTTTCTTGGGGAACAGTGATGAAGAGTGGGCCCAGCTGTGGCCACTGAAATAGAGAAGACATTTGAGTGGCAATTACTTTACTGTCTCGCGTTTCATCCACGCGATCATACATACGGTAAGGAGGGTGTTCTCGTCCCTGTTTTATAGGCACAGGCTGGTTAAGAAACTTGCCCAAATCTACCTGGTAAATGGCAGGACTGAGATTTGAACCCAGGCCTGTCTGCTGCTTACGCCCTTTATGCTACACTGCATCTCTGTGGTGCAGAGATGCTTGGTGTGACCTTGGACAAGTCCCTTTCTCTGCTCTGGCTCTGCGGAGAACTTGGCTGAGCTCTGAAGTCTGCTGCTGTTTTATTTCATCAAACATTTGACTGAGCCCTGGGGAGAGAGAGATGACTCATCCCATGAGTTCCTCTGAGGAGACTATGGTCTGGTGGGAGAGACAAGCTTCTGAGCAGACAATTCCATGAATAATATATGTAGTAGCCTCTAAAGTAGAGAGAAAGAGGAAGAACTTGGCCCAAATTGGAGGAGTGATCAGGGAAGGTTTCCTGGAGGAGGTGACACCCTAGCCGAGTAATCAAAGATAAGAGCTTCAAAGACTGAGAAGTAGCAGCTGCAAAGGCCTGGAAGCCCCAAAGAGTATGAGTGCCTCTGGCAAGGACCTCAGGGAACCCCTCTTTTCAGCCATGGACAGAGGAGCTCTTGGACAGGTTTTTTTTTTTTTTTTTTTTTTTTTTTTTGTTATTTTTTTACAGAGACAGAGAGAGAGAGAGAGTCAGAGAGAGGGAAAGACAGACAGGAGCGGAGAGAGATGAGAAGCATCAGTCATTAGTTTTTCATTGCAACACCTTAGTTGTTCATTGATTGGTTTCTCATATGTGCCTTGACCGTGGGGCTACAACAGACCGAGTAACCCCTTGCTCGAGCCAGCGATCTTGGGTCCAAGCTGGTGAGCTTTGCTCAAACCAGATGAGCCCACACTCAAGCTGTCGACCTCAAGGTCTCGAACCTGGGTCCTCCACATCCCAGTCTGACTCTCTATCCACTGGACAAAGCTTGGACAGGTTTATTGAATGAATGCTTGAGCCCATTCTCTCATTATGCCACTCGGCACTGATGCTGTCTTGCTTTCTCTTCAGGGTCCCCCTGGGCTACCTGGGCTCCCTGGACCCCCCGGTTCACGGGGGCCTCGGGTAAGTGATCATAAACGCCATTCTTTGGAGCTCTGTCCGGCTCTCTGGTCTGCATGCCTCTAACGTCCTCCCTTCTCTGTGTGTCCTCAAGCTGTCCCCTCCCTCCTTCTATCACCCGTTTTCCACTTTGTCCAGTGGAGTGGACTTGGGGCCCTCAGGAGCACTGTGTGAGCAGACACGGCCTGGCACAGCGATGACCTCTTGCAGGGTTTCAGTTGCCCATTGTAGGTATGAGTCTCACAGCTTGGGGCGGAGAAGGCGTCTCTGCAGACCACATCCCCTGAGCTGATGGGCCTTGGTGTTTGCAGGAAAAAAGCTGACTGGGGAGGACATGACCCTTGCATCCACCTCCCCATTTCTGCAGGACCAGCCTGGGGCGGGGGGATGCTGACAGAGTAGGTGAGCTTCCTGTGCTGAGAGGTTCCACCAGAGGCTAGGGGAGGGCTTGGCAGGGCGGAGGTGGCTGGTAGGCGCAGCCTGAGCCCCTGAGTGAAAAACAGCTCCTATGTGCCCATTGCAGCCTTATTCAATCCCTTCTCCAGGACCCCATGGGTTAGAATGATCCGTCTCATGTTAGGGCTGGAGAAACCAAGCATCTGATAAATGGCAGAGCCGAGACTGGAACCCAGGCTCTTCACCATATGCTGGGGCCCCTCCCTCTTGGAGGGAAATCTGCCCCCTTTCCAAGGGGACTCAGCCCCATGGCGCCTGGCATCTGTGCCCAGCTGAATCAGCCTTTCCCACGCTGGGTGCCTGGTGAAGCCCGGGCAGAGATATTTTTAGCTCTGAGCCCAGCGGATGGTTCTGGTTATGCAATTACTCGAGCCCCAGTTCCCTCCAGACCTGGCCCTGTGCTCCCGGGCCCAGGGTGCTGGGATCTTCTGTCACCAGCAGCATTTCCTCCTGGATTTGGAGTTTCCGTGGAGCACGCTCCCAGAGCATAGGACTGCCGAGGTGTCGCGGACACTGCTGGCTTTGACCTGGAAGCCTGGGGCCAGGATGAGGCCTTTTGACCTACCCTTCCAGGCCTGGGCAGTCTGCCCGTGCCCCCACACTTCTCCTGTGCCCTCCAGCCTCTGAAGTGCCGCTCAGGCTGTCCCCTGGGCGTGACACACCCTTTTCTGCAAACTCCTCTTTCACTCGTGGCTCAGAGCCAATGCCAGCTTCTCTTCCGATGAACACACCCTTCTCGGCGCTCCTGCAGCACTTTATCTGGCCCTCTGGATGGCACAGATCGCTTTCTCAAACTCACAGCAACGACTGACCTCTGTTCACTGAGCTGCATCTGCGTGGTCTCATTCCATCTTCCCGGCCACCCCGAGAAATAGGTTCCAATGTGGTCCATGTTTTACAGGTGAGGGAACTGAGGCTCAAAAAGGCTCAGTTACTTTGGATGAAGTCAAATATAAAATAAATACTGGAGTCAGGATTTAACCCAGATAGTCTGACTCTGGAGCCTATGGTCTTAACCATCTATCTGCGAATTTTCCATCTATTCGGCTGAGCCCCCTCTGGGTCAGAGACAGGCCCTGCTTCCTTCTTTTTATGCAATACTTTGCAGAGTGTCCTGCGTGCAGCAGGTGCTGGACAAATGGTTGCTGACGAATTCTAGTCTGGGAGTCATGAACATTTTCACAACGAAGCAGTGTGAACTTAGCCAAGTCCTTTCCCTTCTCTGGGCCTTAGTTTCCCCATCTATAAAATTATGGGATCCTAGGAAGGCATTCCTGAGGTTGCTCCCAGCTCTGAAATTCCACAAATGAGTGAATGACTCCCCTGACATCCGTCTGTCTTTCCGCGCCACAGCAACCCACCACCCCACCCCATCATCCTGTTTTCAGACTGGAAATTCCATAGTTCATAAAATTCCAAAGATAATAGAATGCTGGGATTAAGCAGTCGCAGCATCTCTGCACAGATGGTGGCTCTGAGGCTTGGGGAGGGGAGAGGCGGGCCCTCAGCTGAGGTCAGTGGCCTGCCCCTTCCCATCTGTACATACTCCGGCAGCCCATCAGCCCATCGAGGAAGGGACCTCGGGGAACCCCTGGGCCCTGCCCCCCACCCTCCTTTCTGGACTGCAGCATTTATAGAATCGGTCTGCTTGGCTCTCGCTCAACTATGTGCTTCGTTTCTCTGCAAGGCAGTGGCTGGAGAGGGTTGGGGAGTGGGGGCAGGGAAGCAGGAAGCCCCCACCTTCATGAGCTGCAGATGGGGTAGCTGAGTGCTCCTGCCTATCATCTTTGGAGCAGCTGGGGTCACAACTGGGCAGAAATGTCCACCCCTGACCTTGCCCTGCCCCTGCTCAGTTCTGGGGTGCTACTCAGGGGCCCCTCCTCAAACATCGCTGCCCAACTTTTGCCCAGTTTACGCCGAGCTTTGAGGTCTAACCCCAGGAGCCTGGGCTGGGGTGAATACCTGAGGTCTTCCAGATGCCTTAGGAACCACTGGGTCCCAGCCATTGATAGGACAGACGGGAGACTGAGGCTGGACACGGGGAGGCTCAGGAGCGGTTTAAGTCTTGCCACTTACTGGTTGTAGCCCTGTGCCACCAGTATGCGTTGGGATGTTAGGAGGGGCCGGAGGACTGATGGTGTTAGAGGGAGGGTCCCTGCGACACCTTATAATCCCCCAGACTTAGTGAGCTTCTACACACTGTTCTTTCTAGATGTTTTCAGAGAAGGGGAGGATTCCAGTTCAGGCATCGAGGAAGAGGGAGGTGCCTTGGTTGGAATGTGACAGGCTGCAGCTGGGAAGCTGGCCTTGGAGAAGGAGGAAGGCAGCAAGTTCATGCACAGCCAGCCGGATGGGTCAAGAGGGGCCAGGCCCAAGGGCAGTGTGTCTGGAGACTGGTATGGTGGGGGGCACCTGGGAGCCTTTTGAGGTGCCTCTCCCAACCCCCAATGTCCCAGATTATGCCCCAGACAAAGACCCTTAGGACTTACCCAAAACTCTTGGGAATCAGTTTTAATTATTGGTCTGCAAGGCTGTAGTCCAGGGCCCTTGCTAGAGAAAGTGGACATAACTGGACCCAGCTGTTGTAGCAGATTTGGATATGGCCTGGGAAAATCCAGTGCCATGAATAAGCCCTGGACTTGAAGCCAACAGGCCCGGTTCCGGCCCCGGCTTGGCTGCTACTCTCCTGTGTGACATTGGCCAAGACTCTTTGACTCTCTGGTCCCAGGCTTCCCAGCTGTTCCATGGATCCTGGAAGATGCTGTAAGCTTGGTCGGAGCCTATAGGAATCCAGGGGAGAGCTCTAAGTGTTGTGGCCGCAGGAAGGCTGTGCCTTTTGTGCAGTGAAGACAAGAACCCCCTTCACTGCATGCTCAACTCTAAAGGCTCATGCAGCAGTCCAGCTGCAGTCTGAAGGGTGGAAGGTCCTTTAAGCAGGAGGAGTCCCTAAAGGTTCCCCAGAGGGGGTGGCATTTGAGCCAGGCCTTGAAGGATAGATTGGGTTTCAGCTGGAAGGGATGGTTGGGATAGGCATGCCAGATGGTGGGAACAGCATGGCTAAGGCAGTGCGGGAGGGAAGTACCAGGCACCCAGCAGGGGAGCAAACGGCTGAGTGTGCTTTGAGCACGAGGAAGCCAGCTGGGAAGGGCTGACGGGGCCAGCTGGAGAGTGTGTAAAGAGGTGGTAGAATTCAGCTGTTCAGGGATTGTGCTCTGAAGTCACATCTGAGGCTGGGATCTAGCTCTGCCCCTGAGCAGCTGGGTAACCTGAGAAAGTTATAGAACTCTGAACACCAGTTTCCTCTTCTTGGAAAAAGGAATAGTGATAACACCTATCTCGTGGGTTCAGGGATAAAAAGATAATGAATAGAAAGCGCTCAGCACAGGGCCAGGCACCTGGGGGTCCTCCCTAAAAGAAGGGCACCATCGCAGTCCTTCCCAGACTTGGCGGAGGAGCCCGCTGCCTCTGCTCTAGGATGTGGAGTGGCCCGTTTCCCTCACCTCTGCGTTTCTCTCCCCCTTCAGGGTCCTCCTGGGCCTTACGGAAATCCAGGCCTCCCTGGCCCTCCCGGAGCCAAAGTGAGTATTTGCTGTGGGACCTGGAGATCCAACCGTGAACTGGGTGCTGAAATCAGGGCCACATTTGGGCTGCTTCCTTGGGGCTCCTGGTGGGAGGTCCTCGGGGTCATTGCAGAGGATCTACACTCCCTGAGCACCTCCTGAGTCCTGGACCTTGTGCCAGGCTGGGGACAAGTGAGGAGTGGGGAGTTTAGCTTCTGGTTGGGAGGGACTGAGGGAGAAGGGCAGCTGGAACTTAGAGCCCTCAAAGGGAGTAGGAGGAGGAAAGGTCATCTGATGCTATAGAGGGAAGGCCTTGAATGTCCGACTAGGGATGTGAAGTCCTAATATGTACCCTGGGGACGCATGTCCACTTTTGAACTGGGGAGGGATGTGGAAAGATCGTGTGTGAGTCTAGTCACTGGATGCCATGTGGAGGATGGACTGGGGGGTGGGGACCAGAGCGGAGGCAGGGAGACCCGGGCGGTCCTGGGGAGAGATGAGGCTAGCCTGGGCCAGCTTGGGGCTGTGGGAGGAAGGGGTGGGGTAGAGACGACTTGGTGACTACTCAGTGGTTAGCCTGGGGGGCTGGACTGAACCTGGGAACCAAGGAGATGGAATACGATCATGTTGTGTTTGGGAACCGGTCGTCCAGCCAGGTGGAGATGATTCATGGACAGACATGCTGAAACCCCGAGAGCTCTGAGCTGGAGATAGAGCCATGGGCATGGCCAGCACAGAGAGGTCATCATCCCCAGGGAACCTTCTTGGAATGCCCCAGGTCACTGTTCGATGAGATGGCAGAGATCAGAGTGACGGGTGCTCTGATGACTGTGGGGAATTCCAGCCTGGAGCTGCGGTCCGGCCTGGGGCGTGGCCCGAGAGCAGGGTGTCGGGGTGGTGGGCGGGGTGAGAAGCCAGCTCGCCAAGAGGAGTGCCGGACCAGCAACACTTAGGTCACCGGGAGAAATCTGAGGAATGGCTGGAGAAAGGAGAGGCGGGAAAGGAAGGTGCAAGGCCAGGGAAGCCAAGAGCTCAGCACCTGCGCTGAAGGGGCCTGGGGAAGGCCGGAAAGGTCAGAGTTGGGACTCCCCGTTGGGAGGCCGCCCAGCCCCGACTGTCCTCTGTGGAGTAACTCGGTGAAGGGCACCTCCGGGCTTTGGTTGGCCGAGGCCCAAGGTCATTCCTTGTTAACCCAACCCTTGTACAGGTTGAGTGGTTTAAGTAAAGCCATTCACTAGCTGGGCCCAGGTCAGGCAGGGAGTGGTCAGCTGTGCAGCCTCCGAAGGCTGGTCCTGGCTCCTGGAGCAGACCGCCTCCTGTCCACCTGCTTGTCCGAGGGTTTGGGACAAGGACGGGGATATATGAATACATGGCACCGGAATGCTGGTGCAAGAGCACCGGCCTCTCTGCTTGTAGGTCTGTGACTCTGTGGCCAGGGCTGGGCTGGCGTCCTTCCTTGGAAGGTGAGCATAGAGGCCTCAGCTGCCCAGTGCCCAGCAGCTGTCCAGAGGTGCTCTGGGTTTTAACAAGGCAGGCACTGATGATAATAACCACCGTATACTGGACCTTTACTGTGCTCTGGGCACTATGCATGCTCTTTATGTAACTCATCTCATTTGATCCCCACAAAGATCTCAGAGAGATGAGAGGAGATACTGTATCCATTTCCAGATGGGGAAACTGAGGATCTGGCAGGTTAGACACTGTCCCCTGGGAGGACCTGCCTCTCCTCCCTAGAGGGGACCTCTTTGGAAGAAGAAGCCTCAGGTCTCCCAGGTCATGGGGTACATCAGAATGCTGAGATTAGCAGCTGTTTTGAATGGCCAGGTTTGCTCAAGAATATGCTTTTCTGGGTTGGGAGGTGAGGCAGGTCTTCCCAGAGGGTGGGAAGGTTGAACTGAGGTCTCAAGTGCCATAGCTGACTAGGTGAAGGGGCAGAAGGAGGCTGGGGAGGGCAGCAGGTCTGTAGGTGTTGGTAAGACTTGGGTTTTATCCAAAGAGCAGCAGGAGGACACGCAAAGGTTTTCAGCAAGGTGACATGATCAGATGAGATTTGTGAGGGCCACTCAGGCAGTTTGAGAAGCAGGGCCTGGCTGGTGGTTTGCAGTGAATTACTCAGGATTATTAGGGGCCCTCAGGCACCAGGGAGAACAGGGAGATGGACAGGGCATGCTTGGTGGCCTAGTGGTGGGAGCTGAGGTTAAGACAGCCCGACAGGGTTCTTGAACCTCAGACCCCAGCTTACCTTTCCCCTTCCTCTGATAAAATAGGATATGCTTATTAAGGAAAGTGTGGGAAAGTATAGAAAGTATCAAGAAAACAACCTGGCCTCCTACAGTTGTCCTGCCTAGTGATCAGCACTGCATGCATTTTGAGCATCCTGTGTGGGACTTTCCAGGGCAGGTGTTATTATCCCCATTTTATAGATGAAAAATCTAAGGTCCAAAGTGGCTAAGTAACTTGTCTAGGGTCACATTCCTCCCTCCCCTCCCTCCCTCCCTCCCTCCCTTCCTTCCTTCCTCCTTCCCTCCCTCCCTCCCTCCCTTCCTTCTTCCCTCCCTCCCTCCCTCCCTCCCTCCCTCCCTCCCTCCCTCCTTCCCTCCCTCCCTCCCTCCCTCCCTCCCTTCCTTTTCCTTTCTTTTCTTTCTTTCTTTTCTTTTTTTTTCTTTTTTCTCTTCCTTTCTTCTTCTTCTTTTTTTTTTTTATTAAGTGAGAGGCTGGCAGACAGAGAGAGGCTCCTGCATGTACCCCAACCCAGGATTTACCCGGCAAGCCCCATACCAAACGATTCTCTGTCCATCTGGGCCACTGCTCCATTGCTCAGCAACCGAACCACTTTAGCCCCTGAGGCAAGGCCATGGAGCCATCCTGCGTGCCTGGGGCCAACTCCGTTGGAACCATTCGAGCCTTGGCTGCAGGAGGGGAAGAGAGAGAGACAGACAGACAGATAGAGAGACGGTGGGGGGGGGGAGGTGGAGAAGCAGATGGTTGCTTTTCTTGTATGCCCTGACTGGGAATCAAACCCAGTACTTCCACACGCTGGGCTGATGCTCTACCGCCGAGCCTACCGGCCATGACCATACTCACATTTCTAATAAGTGGCGGCAACAGGATTTGAACCCTCTACTGCCTGACTTCAAAGCCCATACTTTTAGCCACAAAGCAATTCAGTTCCACAGCTCTCTGACCTTCCCTTGTGGATTAAGCAAGATATATTAATCAACATGTATATAGATACAGATACGTGTATATGTATATGTACATGCATGCATGATACATATACATGAGTAATTTATGTATGCCTTGCACATAAGTGCTGTTATAAGGGATTAGCTGTTATTTTATTAACACTTGTTGTCTAGAAAGATTGAACCAATTCACGCTGCTGCTGACATGAGAGAATATTTTAAAAAGATAATTCATTATTATTTTCACTTCACTTTACTGACCATCTACGAGAAGAGTGCTTTTCTTTCTGTTTTCCTTTTGTATCTCACCACTTATGAGTTTGTTTATTGTGGGGGCTGTGATGTCTTTTGCTCTTGATTTTAAAAAGTTACTTACATTTATATACCAAGATTATTAAGACTCATCTACCTTATAACTATTTTTACAATTTTTTACTTGCCTGTTAAGAATATTCACCATGGTTTTTATGTATGGAAGTGTTACCTTTTTTTTTTTCCAGTCTAACAGTAATAGCTAACACTGACTAGGAATTTATGATATGTCAGATAGTTTGGAGAGGGCTCTACCCATATGTAAAATGTATGGTTATTTACTTTTATACTTATACATTTCTTTCCCATCCTAAGCTCAGATAGGTATTCACATATATTTCTAGTCATTTCACAATATCATTTGTACTCACAAAATTGAAACCATCTGTAATTAACTCTCAATGAGGGGGTAATATGAGGTAGGGCTCTAACTTTATTATCCCTCCTATAATTACCAATTTATTAAATAACTTTTCCTCTATTGATTATAACATGATAGATCAGAGTCTATTTCAGTACATTCAAATAAGTTTCATTGCTGCTTGTATTTTTTTATGTTAGTAATATGCTATTTAACATTATAACATTTACTATCTTTATATTGTGTGTCTTCCAAACCCTGTTCTTTTAAAATATTTCTGGCTATTTATTCTGTCAGATACACTTTATGCTCATCTTAACAATTTTCTTAAAAAACCCACTTGGGATTTTATTGGGATTGTAGTAAATGTGTATATTAATTTGTGAAGAATTAACATCTTTAAAATATTAAGTCTTCCCATTTGGTTGAGTTTTAAAAATGTCTCTTAGTAACTTTTATAATTGTTATTGCATAAGCCCTGCACAATTCTTATTAAGTTTATACTTGGAAATTTTGTATTTTTGTTGTTGTCATGAATGGAATATTTTCCTCATTATACTTTCTAGCTGGCTCTCAGCTATTGAAAAGAACTGTTGACTTCTGCATTTTCGTACTTTTTGTGTTTTTCTAATAAAACCGTGGTCTTCACTGAATTATCTTACTCATTCTAACAGTACTTCAGTTAGTTCTCCTGGATTTTCTAGACAGGCATTCATATTTTTTGCAAAGAAGGTAATACTTTTGTGTCCTTTTTCTCAAAGGCTAGTAGTCTTATTTGTTTTCCCTGCTTTACTGCATTGGTCAAAACTTCTAAATACATAACATAGTAGTAATGATAATAAGAAGCCCAGTAATCCTCAGAGAATATTCCAGATATTTTTACCTTTCAGCTTTACCTGCAGGACAGGAGCTCGACATAGTTCCCATTCCCACTCTGTTTGTAGCATTTATGGTTTACGACATACCTTCCCATCCATCTTCTAGTTGTGGCAAGGCTCTATGAGCTAGCCTAGGCAGTCTACTCTTTCCCGCACAGAGAGGGAAAGGGGTTTGCCCAAGATCACACAGGCTCATACCCTGGAGAGCTGGATTCAACAAGTCCTTGTCTCCACGAGGATATAAACAATTAATGTCACTATATTCCTTATGTCTTGCTGGGGAATGTGCAGGAGTATGGGTGGGAAGATGTATAGCCTTTTCCATCTTGGAAGTCATACCTTCAACCTGACCAAGGTGCCTGGAGCATTTTTTGAGCTTTAACTTCATTGGCTGCCCTCCTTGTCTTAGTTTAGCTGAAATTCCGTTTAGAAATTTACCCTGTTCTCCTCAGCTTCCTCCTAGACTCAACTTGTTACTCTGCATTGCATTGAAATATAAAGAGTTTGGATTCTGAAACCTAGACTGCCTAAGTTTAAATTCCATCTACTAATTGGATGACCTCAAACAAGTTACTTATCTCCTCTGTGCCTTAGTTTCCTCAGATGTGACATGGGGGTAGTGATGGTTGCTACCTCATAGATTTATGTGTTAAGAGCTGAGAAATGCACTCAGTAAATGCTGGGCTTATTATTACCGTTACCCGTCTCTCTGGTTTCTCCCTCAAGAGCCTCCGTTACTCGTCACTCTGGTTTCTCCCTCAAGAGCCTCCCATGGGCAAGCCCAGTGTCTTGTTCCCCACAGTGCTATTCCCTGCAGTCATCCCCAGACTTGGCTCATAGCAGATGATCCGTAAGGATCTGGACTTGTAGATATTGTCCCCGAGCAGGACTGCGTCCCAAGCACTGTGCTGCTGCTAACACAGTGAGCCTCCCGTAAATAACTGAAACGCCTCAGGTAGGAGCCCCGGGCAAGATAGCAAGGTGATATGTCTTCGGGTCTCAGTTTCCCTTTTATAAAATGAGACTTGGATATGCAGAGGCCCACCTTGAAAACTTTTTAAGTCCAGCTCCTTTACCAGCTATAGGCCGAGGTGGGCAAGGGTAGATTGGGGAGAGCTGCTGTCCTTTTTTGGCCATTGGAATCCTGAGTATCCCTGGGTCTGGCCTTGCACGATGGACGTAAAAGGCAGTGGAGCTAGGCTTGTGAGCGGCAGAGGGTGCGGGAGTGTCCGTGGGGGGCAGCCGCAGTGGGTGCGGGAGTGTCGGTGGGGGGCAGCCCCACAGAGTGTGCGGGAGTGTCAGTGGGGGGCAGCCTCAGTGTGAGATCCCAGAGGGCAGGCTCTGTGGAAGTGACCTGGAGGGGTCCAGGTGAACAGAGGGTTGAGATCCTAGCAGGGAGGTGCTGCCCCTCAGCCTGGGGCCACTGGAGGGTGTGGGAGAAGCACCCAGGCTTCCCATTTGTAAACAAGAGCCTTAAACTCAGACAGAGGGGGATGAGTCAGACCTAGTAAGCCCTTGCCTCTTACCTGCGTGTCATCCCAGACTGTGACTCAGCCTCTCTGAACCCCGGTTTTGGTCCTGAGTTATATCAAGTGGGGTTAAGACTAATGGAGTCTCTGCGTGGAGGGGGCCTGGCACAGGGTTGGGCACGGAGGGGGTGGGCAGTAGAAGGCTGCTCCCTCCCCTCCGTCAAGCCCTGTCCAATTCCGAATGCCACGATTTCTTGTGAAGAGCGACTGACTCAGGATTTGGAAGGTCTGGGTTCTGATGAAGGAAAGAGCCAAATGGGAATTAATTGAAGTTGGCCAAACCACGCCTCCCATGTGTCACGTTAATTATCTTAGTCTCCTTGCCAAGAAACCTGGAAAGCTAGCGGGTGTGTGTGCATATGTACAAGTGTGAGTATGTGTATGCACCTACGTGTATGTGCCACTATGCATGCGTGTGTGCCCATGTGTGTTCATACCTACCGTATTTCCCCCTGTATAAGATGCACCCTTTTACGAAAAATTTGGGGTCTAAAAACTGGGTGCGTCTTACACAGTGGTTGTAGATTGTTTTACTTGCACTTCCCACTTTTTTGCGCTTGTCTTTGTGCTCATTTTTTTAGTGATGAATAAAACTTGAGTTCAATAACTTTATGTAATACATTGTTTTTTCAAATTTCGAGCCCCCAAATTAAGGTACACTTTACATATGGGGAAATATGGTATGTGTGTGTGCGCTGAGCAGCCCCCATTTTAAAGGTGAGGAAACAGGGCCAAGAGAAGTGAAACAATTTGCCCGAGGTCCCACTTGGGAGTCCCTGGCTTCACCCCAGGACTTCTGACTCAGGGTTCAGCTGGAAGAGGACGCATGGGGGTGAGGGTGAGGGACAGGGGTCAGGGGCTCTTAGAAGGTGACATCAGGGTGGACTGACTTTCCAAAGGGCTGTTTCCTGAGTAATTTAACCAGACTGCGCCAAATGAGCGGGCCCACAGCCAGGAGCACTCCTTCCAACACTGTAGCAGACACAGCTCGGGAATTGTCTGTGGGCCCTTTCCCTGAGCCCCGAGCTCTTGGGAGCAGGAATCTTTGCAGTGTGGACACTCCCAAATGCTAGGCACGAGGGTGCTTGTCTCTCAACGAGGACCCGCTGCATGTCAGTTTCTCCCTGATTTACTGTCTGTTCTAACTCATCTTCGGGGTTCTAGTCTTAGCTCTAACCATCGCCTCATCATGGTCTCTTTCCTTCTGTCCTGGCCTCCATTTTCCCAAATATGTTACGGGGGTAATAGCACGCCCCCTGCCCACTTCATTGGGCTATTGTTGGAGTCTAGGAAGGTGAGGAATATTGCAAATTCTGAAGGGCTGTACGCAGATGCAGGTGGGTGTTACTGCAGTGACCCTGGGTAATTAGAGGTGAGGTGAGGATACTGGAAAATTGAAAAGAACTGGGTGTGCCTCTTTGTGTGTCCCAGAAGCTCTCTGAGAGTCCTGGGGAAACGAGCCCCGAGGCAGTCAGTCCTAGCAACCCTCAGCAAGCAAGGCTGTGTCACCTGTATGTGGGCCCAGATTGGGGCGGACGCGTTCAAGCTCCATCTTGAAGAATGTTTATGGTTTGGCTGGCCGAGGAATGGTTTTCCAGGTGGGAGGGACTGCCCGAGCGAGGGCCTGGCAGCTGGAAAGTGCACAGGGCGGCCAGGGACTGGGCTGCGGTCAGGAGAAGAGGCAGAGGGGACCCCGGCTGTGTGGTTAGCTGGTGGAAGGAGAGTCAAGTCTGGGCAGGATGGCTGGGACCAAGTGACCAAAGGCCTAGGACACCAAAGGAGGGGTTTGGACTTCGTTATCACGCAATCAGCAGGGAGCTATGGGAGGTGTTAGAGCCAGGAGTAGTGGAGCTGTGTGACTGGGAGACAGATGGGAGGGTATTTAAGCACGGCAGGGCTTAGTGCAGTGTGTGGGGAGACATCCTCTCTAGATGACTCAGAGGTCAAAGTGGAATTGTTTTTGTTTCAGGGACAGAAAGGGGACCCGGGGCTCTCACCAGGAAAGGCCCTCGATGGGACGAAGGTAGGTTCCAGGGACCGCAGAGCTCAAGAAAGTGGGGGAGTAGACAGTGGGGAAGCCACTGGGCTCTGGTGAGCCCTGCCTTCGGGGCTGCTGTGTGACAAAGGCTGGGACGGAGAGAGCCTGGGGAGATCGGCTCTGGTTTGTTTTTGTTTCCTTGAAGTCTTTCCGCCTTTCCCCACACCAAACCCAAAGCCATTTCCTGCTGTCTTCTGGGACTGCAACCAATAAAACCCACAGAGCATTTCGCCTAAGGACACTCTCGGTGAATGTCCTTTTGCCTAATGTTCTGCATGGCTTTCTGTAGGGCCTGCTGGGTGACTCTTGGCATCCAGTAGCTTCTTGATGGCACATGCCCAAGAAGCTTCCAGAAGACATTCGAAGTCCCCTCTGAGGTTGTGTTTAATAGACAGGTCTGTCAATTTCTAGGAGGTGGGAAGGTAACAGGCCAGGGATGCAGGGCTCCCTAACCCTGAAGGCTCTAAGACCAGAGATTCTCCCATGGAAGCAAAAGCGCTTAGGCCAGAGGACTCCATTCTTCCCTGAAGCTTCTATCCCATCAACTAATCAAGGGGCCTGGAGGGAGTGCAGGACATTTAGAAACAGGAGAACTCAGAATTCCAAGTAAGGTCCCCCAGCTTCTCAGACCTCCACATCTGGGAGGGAACACTCCAGTCTGTCTGCCTTCCTTCCAGACTCAGCCTGAGAGCCCTCTCGACAGCCAGAACATTGCTTCTCAATGTAGCCCAGCGGTTCTCAACCTGTGGGTCGCGACCCCGGCGGGGGTTGAAAGACCAAAACACAAGGGTCGCCTAAAGCTATCGGAAAATATATATTTATTATACAATACATTTTTAAATAAAATATGTATTTCTGATGGCTTTATATTTTCCGATGGCTTTAGGCAACCCCTGTGTTTTGGTCGTTCGACCCCCGCCGGGGTCGTGACCCACAGGTTGAGAACCGCTGATGTAGCCTCATGTGCTCAGACACATAGAAGTGGCAGCTCCCTTTGATTTCCCCGAGACACAGGTGACTCATTCCTTCACATCCTCCCTGATAGATTTTTTTCATTCATTACACTGGGTGTAAATGTTCACATACATTCTCGTCTGCTCCTTGTTGGCACCTTATCAGTGGACCCAGCTTGCAGATGAGGAGACAGAAGCCCCAGAGGTGGGTGGCTTGCTGGAGGTTATACAGCCGGCCTGGCGCAGAGCAGGACAGGCACCCAGGTCTGATGAAGTCCAGGGGCCCGGGCTGTGTGTTCTCGGGGCCTCCTCAGGGTGGCGGACATGCCCCCTACGGCTGATTGCCATGCCCAGCGAGGATGAAGAATGCAGAGGGAGAAAGCCGATTGGAATGGGACAGACTAATTGCATGCCCCCTGGGACAGTGGTTTTTCAAACAGCAGTTCTCAAATATTTAGCAGCAGGACCCATTACCCAAATGATACCCTCTTAGACCCGTGGAATGGCTGGGCTGAGTGAGCGGGACTGGCTACCCTGCCGACTCGGCCGCCCTCTCCCTGCTCCGAGGTCCCCAGCTTCACCCGAGGCCTCTGGGCCCCCATGAATCCTTTTTACAAACAAACGGCCATAAGAGGTCACACTTTCCATCGAACAAGTGTCTCTGCTCCCGTTCCCCCAGCTCACCCCCTTGTCTCTGTTTTGCAGGGCGACACGGGCTTGCCTGGGCTCCCTGGGAATCCAGGACCTTGTGGACGAAAGGTACACCTTAGTTTTGATGCTTTGCCTTGGGCGGTGGGCTTCCTAGCAAGCAGGGTCATCTGGCAGGAGTGCTGGGAGCTACCTGTCCCCACCCCCACCCCTGTCCACTGCTCTCTAGCCCCAGCCCAGCTCCCTTGGGCACAGGGGACATTGGTGGGAGATGAGAGAGGTTTGCAAGGTCTGTGCTTGCCTGGGGTGGGCAGCACCTTGACTTGGGGTAGGTCCCCCCTAACCATGGTTAATGAGATGACGAGGAGTGGCCCTGGTTTGCTGTCCTTCCTTTTGGGGTCCAGTTGCTCTTGGGAGGTCTTCCCGAGGAGCACTGGGTGGTGGAAGAAATACTGTCAGAGCGGGGAGGGCCTGTGCTGGGCTGGCTCCACCTGCAGCCAGCTGAAGGGCCTTGGGCCTGATATGCCCTCCTGCACCTCTGCCTCTTCCCATCCGGGGTGGAGACAGGAACCCCTCCCTGGTCCCCTACTTCCTGAGGCTGATAGCCTGCAGCAGAGAAATTGGGAGAATGGGTTCTGGGGTCAGTCAGACCTGAGTTCTACTCCCAGTTCCCCCGCTTCCTAGCTGTGTGACCTTGGGCAAGCCTAGGACCTCTCTGAGTCTAACCTTCATCCCTCCGTGCCGCAGGGGAAGGAGGGACTTACTTCCTCTGTAAAGGAAGTAAGTTCCCCATACTTCCTGAGCTGTTGCCAAGATGTCCCCACCCCCATCCCTGCTTCAGCTCAGCTGGAGAGTAACCTCTCTAAAATACCTTGGGGGAAAGTCTGTCATTTTCTTAGATGGTGGCTCTGGCTTGCATGCCCCTGGGTTTCTCCCTGGCTTTCCAGCCAGGGTCCCTCATCTTCCAGACTCAACTCTAATTGTGTGCACTCTGGAACCCCTGTGTGCACTCCTGGCTTCCGGCCAGGAGCCTCCGTGCTGCTCAAGCTCCCCTAGCCCTTCTTAGCCTGGTTATTTTTACCCTGCCTCCAGCCTTACCAACCAGGCTGTGCAGATCTGGTTCCTCACCTTCTCTACGGGGCCTAACACAGGAGGAGGACAGTGCAGGCCAAGGGCCAACTGCCTTTAGCTGGTAAATCTCTCACTGCTGATGGGCTTTCCAGTAGATAATCGGCCTAGGTCTCCATGTCTTAAGCTTCTGCCCTGGCTCCAGCTAGGGCCATAGCTCCATCTCTCTGGGCCATCTGGTTCTCATCTGAACAGCTATGGCACCTCCTGGCTCCATCCTGCCCTTCTCCAAGGGTCCCTATGGCACGGGGGACTTGGGGCATCACACTCCCCTCTTCCCTTTCCCCAGACCGGAGCCTGTGGCTGGCTGTGAGCTGGGGAAACATGGAATTTTCTGGCTCAGAGAACACAGAGGGACTCCCTCACCCCACTCACTTCCCCTCTGGGCTCCAGCATTTTCTGATGGATGAGGTGTGAGTGGAAAGTCTCCTTCCAGTCCTGGCTCATAAAGCAGCTGCTGGTGGTCTCACTCTGCACGGCAGTGGGAGTCTAGCAGAGGTGGCAGGCGATGGGAAAACAGACCGGACCAGCTCCTGACTGGGTTTCGGGGCTCCCTGCTCTCAGCAGATGTCCAGCAAAGCCAAGGCACCCCCCTTCGCAAACAAGATGGACCCGCTCACCTGAGCAGGGAGGGGTGTCCTTTGTAAATGAAGGCATAGCCTCCATGTGGCCAGAAAAGGATTTGGCAAAGCCATTTACACCCTCAGGCCAGCCCAGGAAAACACCAAGGAGTTTGGTTTATGGCAGCCCCGTGCCACCTGCCCACGAGGGTGGCGGGCAGAGCATGGGGGAGCTCAGGTCCCTAGTGGAAGGGAAGGAAGACTGACAGGGTAGGCAGCTGTGCTTGGAATTGTCACTATTTGTAAGCAGTCTCTTCTCCACAAGCATCTTTGGTGACAGTTGGGCCCCTTTGCCCTGGTCCTGTTGGGTGGCTTTTCTGGCCCATCTCACGTAGGGAGTCTCGGGAGAAAGGAGACATCAGCAGGTAAAAGGTCAAGCCAGCAGCCTCTTTGCTCACCAGCATGTTGAGTGTTGGTGTTGCCTCAGAGTGATACCAGTAATCCTATCCACTCTTTTATTCAGCAGAACTGACTGAATGCCTACTATGTGCCAGGCACTGAGCTGAATGAACAGTCAGCAGAACTGACTGAATGCCTACTATGTGCCAGGCACTGAGCTGAATGAACAGTCAGCAGAACTGACTGAATGCCTACTATGTGCCAGGCACTGAGCTGAATGAACAGACAGAACTCCGGCTCCCCAGAGCTTTTTATTGTTGAGGTGGGAGGAAGGCAGACAGACAATAAAAAGAAAAGCAATAAAAAATAAAAGGTATGTTAGAAGATGAAAAGGGCTGAGACAAAATAGGCAGAGAAAGGAGTTTGGGCTGGGAGGACTCCCGTGTTAAATAGTGTGGCAAATAGGCAGTGGTATAAAGGGTTACCGTTTTCGCCTTACACACTGTCCTCTCCTAATAGCCTCTAAGAGGTAAGGCAGTATTGTGCCACTTTCCAGCTGAGAAAGCCAAGGCCCAAAGAGGCCTCATTCATTCATTCATTCGTTCGTTCGTTCGTTCATTCATCCTTTGTTCATTCATCCTACCAGTCAGTCATTCAGCAAACACATACCTGTATACCAGGCCCTGTGCCCACAGCGGTGTTAAATGCAATTGAGATCATCAGGGGCCTGTGAGGAGGGTGAAGCCTGCAGCAGCGCTTCCCAGCCCTGCACTGCTGTAGAGCCAGCTGGGGAGCTTGGATCCCACCACAGGGACCCAGGTGCAGCTGGTCTGAGTGGGACCCTGGCACAAGATTCTCATGTGCAACCAAGACTGAGAGAGAGCCAGGAGTTTAATGGAAATACATTTCAGGGTCACTAAGTGGTGGAGCTGGGATTTGAACCTAGGTCTCTGACCCTCAGGCTCTTTTTCATTCCACTATGCTGAATGGAACAGCTTCTCAAATAAGAGTGGGCTCATCAAATAAAAAAGAGGCTCCCCGCCTGGGGTGTGTGTCGCTGCATCTGCCTGCGATGTCTGCCGAGGAGCTTTGCTGAGCTGACTTCCAAGGGCTGGGTGGGTGCATAGACAGGTCAGACAGACCTGGATGGAGGCCAACGCTGTCCCTTTCCTGCTGTGTGAGCTTGGGCAGGTGGCCTCACCCCACGGAGCCTCGGTTGCTTCATAGACTGGTTGGGAGGGTTCAATGAGACGTTACATCCCCAGAACCTAACTCAGGGGTGGCACATGGGAGGAACTACATATACTTTTTTTTTTTTTGTATTTCTCTGAAGTGAGAAGCAGGGAGGCAGAGAGATAGACTCCTGCATGTGCCCGACCGGGATCCACTGGCATGCCCACCAGGGGTTGATGCTCTGCCCATCTGGGGCGTTGCTCCATTGCAACTAAAGCCATTCTAGCACCTGAGAAGGAGGCCATGGAGCCATCCTCAGTGCCCGGGCCAACTTTGCTCCAATGGAGCCTTGGCTGTGGGAGGGGAAGAGATAGATAGAGAGGAAGGAGAGGAGGAGGGGTAGAGAAGCAGATGGGCGCTTCTCCTGTGTGCCCTGGCCGGGAATCGAACCCGGGATTTTCACACACTGAGCTGACGCTCTGCCACTGAGTCAACTGGCCAGGGTTAACATATACATCTAATGGAAGGAAAGAAGGGAGGGAGGGAGGGAGGGAGGGAGGAAAGAAAGAAAGAAAGAAAGATTGTGATGATCTTGAAGGAGAAGCACTGAAGGTCTTGCCTGCCTGGTCCCATCAGTCATCATGCTTAGTTACCAGTTAACCACCCTCCACTAGCCAAGAAGTGTCCCAGCGTGTCATCTGTACCTTGGGACGGCAGAGTCTGAGCCTCCTCTTTTCTCTCCTGTAGATCAGTGCTTCTCAACTGGGGGTCATTTTGCATCCCAGGGAACAGTTAGCAATGTCTGGAGACATTTTTGGTCATCACAACTGGGGGGGGGGGGTGCTACTAGCTTCTAACGCAGGGGTCCCCAAACTTTTTACACAAGGGGCCAGTTCACTGTCCCTCAGACCGTTGGAGGGCCGGACTATAAAAAACTATGAACAAATCCCTATGCACACTACACATATCTTATTTTAAAGTAAAAAAACAAAATGGGAATGAATACAATATTTAAAATAGAGAACAAGTAAATTTAAATCAACAAATTGACCAGTATTTCAATGGGAACTATGCTCCTCTCACTGACCACCAATGAAAGAGGTGCCCCTTCCAGGTGTGCGGCGGGGGGGCTGGATAAATGGCCTCAGGGGGCTGCATGTGGCCCGCAGGCCATAGTTTGGGGACCCCTGTTCTAAAGAGTAGAAGCCAGAGATGCTATTAAATATCCCACAATGCACAGGGCCTGCTGTCCTAGCACAACACTTGCTGAGCCCACAGTGCCGCGGTGCTGAGGCTGAGCAGCTGCTGAGTAGACATCCTCGCTCTGTCCAATCCTACAAGCCCTTTGGTACGCATTCCTCCGGGCTCCCTTCTCCACCCCCACCTTGCCCACGCACCCTCTCGTTGCCCCCTGAGTTGACTACCGTCTGTGAGTAAGCCATCACAAAATGGGAGGGCAGAGGGGGTCAACTGGGGATGTTTGGCGGGGAGCGTGATTGAGGATGCCTGAGGCGATCTGCCTTTCTGCGCAACTGCCTGCTGGCCCTGGATGGAGCACTCCTCGTTCCGCAGGGTCCTTCCGAGATCCTCCCCCGGGCTCCCCTGCTGTGGAGCTGCTCCGGGGTCCTGGGGCCCAGGCCCACCGCCACTTCTGGGGTCCAGTTCCCCTCTGCTGTCCAGCCCACTCCTGCCTCAAGCCTCGGTGTGCCATGCCACTGCTCCCCTTGGACTGTTCATGCTGTCCAAGCCCTCAGCATGGCCTTCGTTCCACTTAATATGTAGTTAATACCCATAGTCTCCTCTAGAAGGTGCAGAGTGAGTCAGTCTGTTCATCAGTGTCTTCTTAGTGCCTAACGCAGGGTCGGGCTCATTTTGGGGGCTGGGCTCAGCAAACCTTTGTAGAATGAATGAGCCGTGCAGGTGATGGACCTTCCTGCCTTGTGTCTCAGGTGTGCCTCGCGCAGGGTTTCACCTCAGACACCTGGCTGTGCCGTGATGGACTGTACTTTGGGAACACGCACGTGTTCAGAATCCTGTCATTTCTGAGCCAGTAGGAGACTTTGAGAGACCAGCTGGGGAAACGAGTTCCAGGAGGGGCAGGGACGGACTTGCCCAGTATCATGTAATGAGTCACCCTACCTCTTGGCACGTCTCTTCCTTGCTAATCCTTTCTGTTAAATGGGACCCTCTGTCCTGTTGATTGCCCCGTGTGGCCTGTGGGCTGCAAGGTGGTAGAGAAGTCTCATGGAGCGCTAAGCAAGTATGGTGAGTTCCATTGTACTGCAAGAGAAGCCAGGACCTCCTACAGACTGAGTTGGAGCCTGGGTGAACATATTGGTCCCCAGGACCCCTGGGCAAGGACAGGACCCCCCTTCTCTCCCTGCCCAAAGCCCAAATAGCATCCCAGCCGGCGGGGAGACTGTCTGCAGCAACAGTGAGGTGATGTCTGGTTTCTCCTTGCGCATTGTAAGCAATGATTAATCTGGCTCCCAAACCAAAATATAGACCGAGCTCTATTATAAACACGGGTCCTGTGGAGACCCGCCTGCTGGGCAGCTGGAGGCCCCTTGCAGACTCCGTGGTCCCCGGAGCTGTCCTGAAGCATCTGCCTTCCCCTAGGGCCAGTCAGGCACCGGTCACATATGGAGAAATCCCTGCCCGTGGGTCCACCTTGCGGTCAGTGCCTGCCCGTAATTGCTGGGCCCTGGAGAAGATAATGGTTTAGATTGCTGCAGGTCCCGGGGCCCTGTCATTTGAAGCTATTTAGCTGGCCCCAGCTTAGTAAACAGTGTAAAGGTAGTTTCAGGAACATACAAACCTCCCGCCCACCCACTCCCATGCCATGTCTGTGCTCTGTCTGCTGCTCCCATCCAGCCACGAGAAATGGGTATTCATAGCAATGTTCAAGGCCCTTTGGGATCCACTGATAGGGACAGACTGAGGAATCCTGGCCTTCTCAACAAAGCACAGCCCAGCTGGTGTGGAGTCCTGGGGAACAGTCCAGGCTTGGCTATAACTTGCTCAGTAACCTTGCACAAGTCCCTTCCCCTAAAGGACGTTGTCAGATCGATGGCTTGGGTTACCTCCCAGCTGAGATTCCCCAGGGTTCTGTGACGACCCTCTGCCCCAATAATGCCGCAGTCATCTGTGTGCTCTGTCCTGGGGAAGTGGGTCTATAAGGGGGTCTTTCCCAGGGTGGCCCTGTGGCTTTTTTAAGCGGGCCTCAGGCCTCAGTATGGAAAGATTAGATTCACAGCCTAGCCCTGCTTTTGGGAAGCTGTGTGGCTTCAGGAAAGTTGCTTTGCCTCTCTGACCTCAGTTTCCTCATCTGGCAAGTGTGCACAGTATTTCCTACCTCGCAGGAATGACTGTGAGGAGTTGGTGAGCTGATGTATTTAAGGCTTAATGCCAAGCCAGGCACAGGCCACGGTCCCTATCTCTGGTGGTCATTTGTTTCTTTTCAGCTGTGTCCTGAGTAAAGGGTTTACTTGAAATCTCCTGAGATTTCGCCGCGCACACTCCTCTGCTAAAGCATTGGTTTCCAGGTTTCTGTGTGGCTGCAGAGGAAGCCCAAGGAGCCAGGGATGCTCAGGGTTTCCCTAGTCACCTTTCACGCTTCTCTTAGGATCCTTGCCCCAATATTGCATTGGGTCTTTGCAGCAGCCCCTCAAGGCAGGCAGGGAATGACAGAGCGAGGCTCAGAGGGCAATCGCTTATGCAGAGTCACACAGCTTAGAGCTCAGGGCTCAAGACAAAGGCTTCGCTTTTTCTCCCTTCTCTGCAAGCTCCACGTGGAGAAAGATAATAATGGTGATTATATGGATTATATCATGACACTTCCCTGCTCAGAACCTTCCATGGTTTTCCATCATATGACCACCCCGTGTGCTCTGGCTTCCTGCGACCTCTCTGACCACCCCAGCCCTCTGCCTCTCACTCCGCACTCTTTCTGCGGCTCTAGGCACATGGGCCTCATTATTCCTCAAACTCCCCTGAGGGCATCCTTGCCTCAGGGCTGCTGCACCCGCTGTTCCCTCTGCCTGGATGCCTTTCCCCAGAGAGCCAGTCCCATGTCCAGCTCTCTCTCCACAGAGCGGCCTTCCCTGCCCGCTCACCTGCACCCGCACCCTCCCAACACTGCCACTCTCTGTCCTCTAACTCTGCTCATTTGTCCTCGAGGCACTGGTCACTGCCACACATTATTTCTTTTTAAAATTTATTTTTCAATTATGGTGAAAAAAACAACACAAAAGTTCCCAAGTTGACCATGTTTTAAGTGTACAGTTCAGTTGTGTTTAGTACATTCACATTGTTGTGCAACGATCTCCAAACTCTTACAAACCTGAAACTCGACGTGCTTGAAAACATCTACTCCCCATTTCCGCTCCCCCAGACACTATCCTTTATATTTACCTGTGATTATATCTCCTTAGTTGGACTGTAAACTCCACTGAGGCAAAGGATGTTATCTTCTCATTCATCAGAGAATGGTGCTGGCCCATCAAAAAGTTCAGTGAAGGTTTATTGAATGACTGAATGAAATAGGTGGATCATGATGATAATAGTGTTATCATTACAGGGCCCTGGAATTCAATGCCAGGTACTGTGCTAAGTGCTTTACATACATTATATCAGGCAATCTATGAGCCACCTGTTTACCCCCAGCTTACAAGAGTGGAAACCAAGACTCGAGTGACACCAGTCACCCCAGGTCACACAGCCAGCCCACGGTGACGCAGGAGAGTTCAGAGCAGTTTGAACTAAGGGATCTTAGCCATGCTGCATGCCCGCTGCTGGCTGGGGCCGGTGCCTCAGTTTGCCCACTGGGAAAGAGAGCACACGCCCATGTGGAAGGACCTCACCCAGCCATGCTGGATCTCATGGGCCCCAGAATGAGATGCGATCACACCCCTGAAGCAGTCTGGGGCATGAGTAGGTGCAGAAGGAATGCTTGTAAACTCCCTAAACCTCCTGGGTCAAACCGACTCTGCTGTTTATAATTAAGAGTCCCGCTTCTTGGGGGTTTGCCGGGGTGCTGAGCATATATGTTTGTGTGTGCGCATGCTCTGCACATGCCTGGGATGTCTGCAAGTTTCTCCATGTGGCCTCAGATGTCATAAGGACCCTGTGAACCTTCTGGTTCTTAGCAATGGAACTTGGGGTGAGTAGCCTCAGTTCTCCGACACTCAGTTTTCTCTTCTGTAAGATGGGGATGATAATCCCTACCCGCCCCTCATCTGGCTGTTGTAAGGGCTAGAGGGGGTCATGTAGGTGTGTCGTCTTGGGTAAACAACCATGCATAAAGGGGTGTGTGTGTGTGTGTGTGTACTCTAGAGCCTTATGGGTCACCCTCTGGGGGAGCCTTACAACTCTACATCTCAAACACCAGAGCTGAAGGGTACCTAGTTCAAGCTCCCTCCTTTGAGGTCCAGAAAATAAAGGACGGTAACCCCGACTTGCCCTGTAAGTCAGAAACTGTCTGAGCCAAGCCCAGGGCTCCCTGTGTGAGGGGTCTAACGGGGTCCATGCACCACCCTGTCTGAGCCAAGCCCAGGGCTCCCTGTGTGAGGGGTCTAACGGGGTCCATGCACCACCCTGTCTGAGCCAAGCCCAGGGCTCCCTGTGTGAGGGGTCTAACGGGGGTCCGTGCACCACCCTGTCTGAGCCAAGCCCAGGGCTCCCTGTGTGAGGGGTCTAACGGGGGTCCGTGCACCACCCTGTCTGAGCCAAGCCCAGGGCTCCCTGTGTGAGGGGTCTAACGGGGTCCATGCACCACCCTGTCTGAGCCAAGCCCAGGGCTCCCTGTGTGAGGGGTCTAACGGGGTCCATGCACCACCCTGTCTGAGCCAAGCCCAGGGCTCCCTGTGTGAGGGGTCTAACGGGGGTCCGTGCACCACCCTGTCTGAGCCAAGCCCAGGGTTCCCTGTGTGAGGGGTCTAACGGGGGTCCGTGCACCACCCTGTCTGAGCCAAGCCCAGGGCTCCCATGTGAGGGTCTAACGGGGTCCATGCACCACCCTGTCTGAGCCAAGCCCAGGGCTCCCATGTGAGGGTCTAACGGGGTCCGTGCACCACCCTGTCTGAGCCAAGCCCAGGGCTCCCATGTGAGGGGTCTAATGGGGTCTGTGCACCACCCTGTCTGAGCCAAGCCCAGGGCTCCCATGTGAGGGTCTAATGGGGTCCGTGCACCACCCTGTCTGAGCCAAGCCCAGGGCTCCCATGTGAGGGTCTAACGGGGTCCGTGCACCACCCTGTCTGAGCCAAGCCCAGGGCTCCCATGTGAGGGTCTAACGGGGTCCGTGCACCACCCTGTCTGAGCCAAGCCCAGGGCTCCCATGTGAGGGGTCTAACGGGGTCCGTGCACCACCCTGTCTGAGCCAAGCCCAGGGCTCCCATGTGAGGGTCTAACGGGGTCCGTGCACCACCCTGTCTGACATGGCAGCCTGCTCGGTCTTATTTCACAACGGCCCTGAGCTGATGGGAGTGTAACGTCTGGGGTTTCCCTTCGGAGACCTCCCACTGTTACTCAGTGACTGAGGGGTTGTCCCAGTGCCCCCTGAAAGCACACACTCACTTTGATTCTCTTGACCTGGAGACCCGGCCGTGAGCCGTGGTCATTGGATGACAGGGACAGAGGGTCAAGCTTGGTGCTGGGATGGTGCCAGGTCCCTTCTGCATCAGGCATTTGGGTGGCCTCTGTCCCCTTGGTGTAGTTGCCAGGACCAATGAGAGGAAGGCAGACAGCTGTTTTGGTTAGTACACTTGGTTAATATGTGTGACCTCTTTTCCAGTAGGGGGTTCTTGAGAAGGGGCAGGTCCTGACAGAAGGTTCCAGCATCACAGGGTGGTTGAGCGTATCCCAGACCTTAAGGTCCTAGTCGGTCCACCCACCCATTGAAAAGTCCCTCTACCCCAGCTTCTGCTGGCCTCCCCACCTCTGGATTTGGAAAGAATGGTTAGGCTACAAGGTCCCTCTGCCGCAGTTGCTCACAAAGCTGCCCAAGGTGTGAACAGTCCCTCTGATGCTTCTGGTCTAAGAAACATTAGTAGCAGAGAGGAAGCCATAGGCACCTGATGCTAACCCTGATGCATATGTATCTAATCGGCAAGTAGTTATTGAACACGTACTACATTCCTGCCGCGGCGCAAACGGTGCTGAAAAGGCAGGCGGGGAGGCCGGGCCTCTGCAATCCACCGGCCCAGATGTGTCTTCCCGGCTTGATGTGGTTTCGGTTTCTTCCCCCACAGGGATACAAGGGCTATCCTGGACCGGCAGGGCATCCCGGAGAACAGGTGAGGACCCTGGCCTTAGCCCCACCCTGCCTCCAGCCCCTGCCTGTCCCTGGCCTCCTCCACAGGCCCCGATCCATGTGCGAGCCCCTGGGCCAGGCGGTCGCGCCTCCCGTCCTGCTGGGGACCCTACCCCACCCCACCGCTCCCCCAGCCACATCTGCCTGAAGGAGCCGGAGTCCACAGCGGCCTGGCGTTGGCATGAGCTGCTCGGCTCCGGCTAGAGCCATGAATAGCTGGCCTGTTCCGGGCGATGTTAGGGGATATTATACACGCCGCCACGGGGTTTGCAGGAATTTTGGCTGCCCTGGCCCAAATCAAACAGCAGTGGCTGCCAGCGTGGGAGAGCCAGCCAGGCCTCCTCAGTGCTGTCTTATTCCTGGGCTGCCGGCACAGGGGGCTTTGTCCCTCGGAGCTGGTCCGACCGGTTTCACAGAGGGGTGGGCTTGGGAGCCCAGCAGGCCAGTGGCTTCCCCTTCCTCCCATTTCATCTCACATTCCCGCCTTTCTCTTTGTCCATTGTGAGCCCCAGCTCCTCACTGCCCCTCAGACCTGGAGCTGGGCAGGGTCTCTCCTTTCCTCACGTTTCTTTCGTTCCTTTGCAGGGGCCGCCGGGACCTGAGGGCAGCCCAGGGGCCAAAGGTTACCCTGGCAGGCAGGTGCAGTATATGGCTTCTGGAAGCTCTGTGGCCATGGTGATGTGAAGATGGCCATGGTGCCCCCAGGCAGAGGGCAGTGGCGGGCTGGGGGCCAAGGAGCTGCATCGCCGGGTGGGCTCTGCAGAAAGGGGTGCTCAGGGGGCTGGACCAAGGTGGCAGGGCAAGGATGCTCAGTAAGAGAACAGACGGAAGGAGTTCTGTGTGGTGGGGGTGCGGCTCCAGAGGTTCGGCCACCAGTCTCCCCTGGGGCCACCTCGCTGGGATCCTGGGGTAGCTGGGTTCAGTCTCACTCATTCCTATTCTAGAGAGGGAGCAGCTGAGGCCCAAAGGAGGCGGGACTCACCCTGGGTTGTTGACAACAAGTGGAACGTCTCCATATGTTCTTGCCCTTCTGTCTTTTATGTTTCAGGGGTTACCTGGACCTGTAGGAGCCCCTGGCCCCAAAGGCAGCCGGGTAAGTGGGGCTTGGCAAGTGCCATTCAGGTGGGGCCCTGGGCGGACATTGTCCGTCCCTCCAGTGGGCCTGAGAGAGATCAGGCCTGGAAGGTCTCCACTCAGTGTCTGTTGGGGGGTCTGGGGCTGTGACCCCCCTCCCACCGGAGTGCTCCCTGCAGAGCAGAGGGCTAACAGGAGGAGCTGGTGCTGGGGGACTCTTGAGCCAGGCTTGAGCTATGTATGGCTGGGCAGACTGGGCGGCAGAGGGTTGGCTCGGGCTCGGCCAAACTCCAGCTGCTACAGTTAGGCATTTGCCAGCCATGTCCCCCAGCATATCGGAGTGCTGGGGACCAAAGCCAGGCCGTTTAGCCTGTCACTGGAATTCTCAGAGGCCTCCCTCCTGCTCCTGACTGAGGGCGAGGGGACCACCCTTTCCGGAGGGCACTGGTGTCTGATGGGTGAGTGTGGCCCCAGGCCTAGAGGCTGATACAGCATCTACTCTCCCCCTCCTTCAAGGGTGGGGGCAGGTAAATCCTGAGTAGCTGGCAGCCTCAGTTTGCCCATCTTTACAATGGGAGTGACACCCATCCTACCTCTAGCATGGTTATGGGGATACCAGGAATTTGGGAGCCAGTGGTGCTGAGAAGCGACCACCAGGTGGGGGCTCCCACGTGCACCGTAGGCAGTAGAAAAGGTTCTGGGGGAATTGAATGGAAGTAAATGGAGTTTGGAGGACTAAGAAATGATCTGGTGGAATCCTCTCTTGTACACTCAAGGAAACTGGGCTCATCATGTTGGGGACCCGATGGCCCTGGTTTGCACTGCACAGCAAAGGTGGAGCTAAGACGAGGACCCAGGGGTCCCGAGAGCTGGGCTCACGGCCTCTCAAAGAATGCTCTGCAAGTGGGTCAGTCGGCTCGCGGTCATACCAGGGCGATGTGACGTGTCCTGTACTCCTGAGCCAAAGCTATTTATGGCCACAGGCTTGGCCCTAGTCCCAGGAACTGACAGGCAGCTGTTAGGAGAGCATCTGAGAGGTGGCAAGGGGGTGGGTGGGCAAGTTCCCCAGGACGTGGTGGTGGCAGTGATGATGATGACAAGGATGAGGACGGTGGCGATGGTGGTGACATACAGGGGCCAAGGAGGCTCCTGCCCTCGTATGTTGGAACTCCCTTAATCCAGCTGTTCCCACAAGCAGTGACCCCAGAGGGTACTCCGGAACCCAGGGAGGTCTCCTCAGTTCTGCCGCAGGGTCCCTGGTCTGCCAGGAGGGCAGGAGGGTTGAGACAAGTATCTGGGGCTGCTTGCTGGTTGCCATGTTGGTGGCGTCTGGAGGTCACATGAGGAGAGAGAGCTGATCTGGCCCCAGCACACACACCCCTTTCCAGGTTCACAGGGCCCTGAGCAGCCTGGATGAGCCCGGATATTCCAGCTGCCCTCCCAGCCCTGCCATCTCTGGCCCCCTATTTATGAAGTAGGCACAGTGCAGCTTTTGGGGTCAGGGCAACTGACTTTGAGACCTGCTCTGCCATTTACCAGCTGTGGGATCTTGGACAAGTTGCTGGACCTCTCTGAGCCTATTTTCTCACCTGTAAGTCTGCTTGGAAGGATCACCAAACGTCATTTGTTAAGATGATGGATATTATTATGCTGAATGCTCAAAAGAAGGCTTTGTGACATCTTGACCTTTTAGGGAAGGACAGATAGTTGTAAGCCTGTATTGTTGCTTATTTGTGGGAGGCAGTGTAGCAGAATGGTTAGGAGCCTGGCCCAGGAATCAGATGAATTGAATTCAAATACCAGATCTACCACATTGTAGCTCTGTGACCCTGGGTGAGTCACTTCACTGCTCTGAGCCTAACTTTTCCCACCTCTACAAGGGACTGACTAATAACACGTACGTCCCGGGGACATAGTGAGGACGCAGTAAGTGCACTAATGCATGCAAAGTCCTGGAACTGGGCTTGGCACGCAGAGTGTGCTCAGTAAATGTTAGCTTTTGTTATAGTGCCTCTTAAGTCACTCCACAAACAGAGAGTGCGGATAGCAATAGGAGCCGTGGGCTAGGCCCCTGGATAATGTCCGTGGAGATACAGTGGAGAAAGTGGTAGATCCTATAAGCTGAGGTGCAGACCGGTCTGGGTGGGTGGAGGGAGGAGAGGGCTTCCGGCTCGGAGCAGAAGGGCTGCGTACCAGAGGGAAGAGCGAGCGCCGGGCTTGGAAGGATTTAGTCTGTGGTCACGCGGGCGGGAAGAGCATCCCAGCGAGGGGGCCCGCGAGAATAAAGGCCGGCAGGCACAAACTCAGGTGCATTCTAGGGCGATGGAGCCGCCCCATCCCGACTGGTTGTATTACTTTATCCGCAGAGCCTTAGTCGGTCCAGTGAGGGGGTGATGGCCGATCTGCAAGGCCCTCGGAAGGGTTGAATGCAGTGGCACACTTGTGCTGGGCAGGGCGTCAGCAGGCGGGGGTGGCAGCTGCTGTAGGCGGCCACGGTGGGGGGTGTGAGCCCCGAGGCCAGAGGTGGATGTGAGCCCCACATCCTGGGCCTCTGAAGCCTAGGAGGAGGCAGGCGCTGTGGAAGCCATCGGTGCCCACCAGCACCCCTGGGGGGGGGTGGGCAGGACCCGGTGCCAAGCTAGCATCTAACCCAGTTGAGAGCTTCATTCCTGCAGGTCCTGGAGCCCCCGGCTCGGGGCGGGCCTCCCCCCGAGAGCGCCCGTGCCCTTCCCTGGCGTGAGGGTATGTGCCTTTGGACTACATCGTGGAAGCCAGCACCATGCAGTCCATGGGCATATACACTTGCCTCAAGGCCTATGTCATCGAGGAGCTGCCGGAGCCACCACTGCCACCAGCCAGGAAGAGGAGCCGGCGTGTGGGAGGGCCGTGAGGGGCTGGGATGGGTCGGGCCAGCCACACCCCACCACGCGGCCCCTCTGATGCCCCCCCCCCCGCTCTTTCCTAGGGCTACATTGGACTCCCAGGGCTCTTCGGCCTGCCAGGGTCCGACGGAGAGCGAGTGAGTGTGCTTTCTCGTTTACCTTTTACCTGGCCCCTTGCCCCCGCCGAGGCGCCAGCCTGGGGAGATCATGGGATCTCTCCAAGACAGGTGCCCTTGGGTTAAATAGGAGTCCACTAAGGGGTCAAGGCAAGGCAGCTGCCTTCCGGACATAGGGAACAGAGTGTGCAAAGTCAAGGACACACGGTCACTTGGCAAGTTTAACAGTCAGTGCAGTCCAAGCCCTGAGTGTGAGGGGGGAAGAGGGTGACGAGGCTGGAGGGAGCACCTGGGCCATGTTCTGTGTCACTCAGAGGCCAATGTCTGGAACGGGACTCTGGGCGCAGGGAGCTTCCGGAGGGCTCTCAGCAATTGAGGCATCCGCAAACTACAGCCTGTGGGCAGACCCTGGTTTTGCAAAGTTTTATTGAACATAACCAACTCTTTGGCTTACACATCATCTGTGGTTGCTTTTGCTCTGGGTACACAGTTGAGTAATAGGACAGAGACTGTATGGCCCGTGGGTCTCTGCACCTTTTTCTCTGTCCCCTCCCTGCCCGAGCCCATATTTGGGAGTTCAGATGTAACCTCATCAATAAGCCAGGGATAGAGAATCTTAGGAAGGAGGAGGAACACTTTGAGCACCAGCTGAATACCAGGAACACTGGGAGCTTTTAGGGGGCATCTTCCCAGCTCAGGGCCATGCAGACCCCGACTCTGTAGAGTGCAAGGACCATCCCTCCACTGTGCACATAACTGGTGTCTACTGTGTATGTGACCGGGATGCTAGGCCCTCTGTGACTTCCTCTTGTGGGTGCTCTGGGGCTGGTTGTCCCCTGCTGGAACCCTGTCCTGACCTCTTCCCTGTCTCTCCTCTACAGGGCCTGCCTGGTGTTCCTGGCAAGAGGGGCAAGATGGGTAGGCCGGTAAAGATTTTCCGTGTCTATTACGCAGACTCTATGGGGGACTTGACCTCCCACTAGCCACGCCGCCCTGTCCACCTGCAGCCTGGGCGCTCTCTGCTTGCTCTCTGCTCAGCCATCGCTCTGCTTCGAGTGTGTGGGCCGGCACGGGGGCTGTCTGGGCCTCGTGTCCCACTGCCAGACCAGAGTGGCTGCTTCCTGCCTGGGGCTGGGGCTTCTGCGGGCTCTGGGCCCCTCCGGGGTGGCGCCTCTCTGTGTCTGTGTGCGCCGAGTGCTCTACAGTGCGGTTCCGTGTCTGGGGGAGTGGGGTTCTGCTGTCTGGGGCATTAGTGTCCATGCTGGGGAGCCTGCTCGGATGGGGGGATCCTGGCTAGGTCAAGTGTCAGTGCCCCTAAATCAGAGAATACTCAGTCTCTGTGTTATCTTGGTGTCAATAGTTGCACCTGTGTGCAAAGGCCAAAGGGCCACCAGAAGGGGGTTGTCTGTGATCCTGGGGTTGACAACATATTCACAGGCACCTACCTTGCCTATTGTGGTTTATGGACCTGGGCCCTCTGGGGGTCAAGTGGGGGATAGAAAGAAAAGCAAGATCCAGGTCCTGGCTGAGGGGAGCTTACAGAGGAGGCGTCTCACCCTCCCCCTAGACCCCTCTGTGCCCTAAATTCCAACACTTGACACCTAGATCTGGGCCAGGAGCAGCACCTGGTACTTCCGGCTTCAGACAAGGAGCTGGAGTCAGCGAAGGCTGCGCTGGCATTTGGATCTATTCCTCAAGCCAAGGATCTTGGGCGAGGAGTCTGATTCATCCCTTCATTATTCATTCATTCATTTGTTCATTCATTTGTTCATTCATTTGTTCATTCATTCATTCACTCGTTCAGCGTGTGCTGTGGGACAGACACTGTGGTTGGTGTTGAGCAGCGAACCAGACTAAGTTTCTATTCTCATGGGTAGACAGACAGACAGACAGGCAGGCAGTGATTATAAGGGGGAGTGCAGAATGAATGATGGCGCTCAATCTAAAGATACAGTAGGAGAGGGGGACAGTGAGTGCTTGGGCTCTAGGCTGTTGAATAAGTTGGTCCAGTAAGTCCTCCTCACTTTTGGAGAAACTGGAATGAAGTGAGAATGCTCGGAGCCCTGTGGCTATCCGGGGAAGAGCATCCCAGGACGAGGCCACCTGGGGGGACTTGTTCCTACTCCATCCTGAGCCTCACAGAGGGCCAGGCATGGCCACTTTACAGATGGGGAGACCAGTAAATGACATATCCATTCAACAAAAATTTATGGAACACCTACAGTGGGCCAAGTACTAGGGATATAGCACTGTAGCCAAAACAGACATTTATTGAGGTCTTACCTGCGTGGCATTTGAACTCCATGTGATTCTCCCACTGATTCTCTGACTTGAGGTTGATTTTACAGATGAGAAAACAGAGGCTTCAGCAGCCAAAGCCATTTGCCTAGAGATGGCCGTGGCCTTGCCGACTTGAACCCCTATAAGTGTCAAGTCATCTCAGCCTCCTTGCTCCATGCCATTAACTTCCTAAGATTTCATGCTCCACGATGGGAGTGTTCCCTGGCACTGGGGCATCAGGTGGGGGTGGAAAGAAACCCCTTCCCTTCAGACAACAGCCCTATGGTTGCACACTACCCCTGAGGGCTATGGAAGTAGGGGGGGGGGTGGCCAGCAAACGGGCAGGGTCTGCACCGGATATGAGGGACTGTATGGAATGGGCCTTCATCCCACTCAGTCTTCTAGGCTTTGTCTCCGCCTCTGCTGGGCCTCCAGTCTGCTGTGCCCTCAGCTCACACACTCTCGAGTGGTCTTAAGGGCCACCTCCTATTTCCAGGGCTCCCCAGCCCTGCATCTGGCTGGTGGGGTTGGGGGCCTCTTCTGTGAATGGGTTTTCTACTTGTCCAAGCTTTGGGCCAGGCAATTTCTAGGCACTTATTAAGAAGAGGAAACATCAGGAGAATGGCGGAGTTTCCTTGTGCCAGGTCGCAGCTGGCCACCTTTCTGGCAGGCCTCCGGTGGTTTTGCTGTAGTCGAGCCCTCTCTAGCAAGCAAAACCTCAGGCCCATGCACGCGGCCTCCTCGATGCTGGGTTTGGAAAAATGGGAGAGAGTCTTGCTAATGGGAGCTGAGAAAGAGACAGTGGAGGTCAGAGCACATCAAGCTGCAGGAACCTTAGTGGTGAGCTGACCCAGCCTCTTTGTCAGACAGATGGATAAGCATAGCTCAGAGAGGCCAGTAACTTGCCCAAGGTCACACAGTAAGTTGGTGACAGAGTCAAGACTTGAACCCAGGACTCACATCACTTCTCTCTGCTCATGCCTTTAACCTCAAATGGAAGACTTAGTCTATAGCTCCCAGCTCCTCCTCACACCACCTGCTAGAAAAAAATGTGTTATGGTTTTCGGAGGATGGGACCAGACAGAAGATGTTACAAACTTGGCCGGAGCTATCAGCTCCAGGGGGTGTCTCCTCGGCTGTCCTGGCTTGTTTGGGGCACACCATAGTGACACTTAACGGCTGGGACCCGAGCCATGCCTCTCAGCCAAGGGTCTGTCACTGGGGCTAGAAAGATGCTACAGTGGGTCCTCTTGTCAGATGCTCTGTGAATTCACTATTAAGCTGTTGAATGTCTGGCCGGCCAGCCACTGCTTACAGCTTCTCTGTGGACTCCGGCCAGGCCTGCCAAGGCGGGTTTTATGCAGTGAGTCAGGCAGGCAGACCCTAGAGCTCAGAGCTGGAGAGGCCCAGCGCTGGCTCCCATTCCCTTGGCGTGTGTGGCTCGAGGACAACTGGGACTTGCTCAAGGCCACACACCCATCCAGGGCGAGACAGGGCTTCTAACACAGTATGTTCTGGTTCCAAGCTCAGGGCTCTTTCCAATTCTCAGACTGTGCGGAGAAGAGAGCAAAGTGACAGAGATCTCATGTTTCTAAGTGGGGAAACTGAGGCCAAAAGGGATGAAAGTTTTTAGCTGTGGCCATGCTGTGGGTTGGGGATGTGGTTCCCAGTGTCCCCAACTTGAGTTAGAGCTGTCCCAGAGCTACTGGTGACTCTGGAATCCTGGTGAGAGCTCGACCTGCCTATCTCCTCCTTATTTCCTGAGGTCACTTGGGTGGCTTCCCTAGTGAATTTCAAAAGGGCAGGGTGAAAACATGCCTAGCACCCTGGGAAGGGTGTTGGGGACATCCAGGTGTCCATGCCACCACAGCTGGAGTGCTCATATCCAGAAAGACATAGGGTGGTTTGAGCGCCATAGGAAAGATGCAGGTTAGACTTATGCGGGAACTTCCTGACTCCGGAGAATTGAAGCATTGTAAAGAGGTCTTCACGAGCCATCTGCAGGCTCTTCCCAGAGGTTATTAAGTACTCCCACCGTTGGCGCAAGCCGTGACCAGTGTGATGGTGGCACATTAGTTTGCCAGGGGCTGGATTACAAACATCTCACCTCTTCTTCAGCCCCACTCTGCTGGGTGAATTGGGCAGAACTAACCATTTTCAGGCCAGGGAGCTGAGCCTTTGAGACTTGAGCGGGACTGCAGACCTGCAGGGCTACACATACCCACTGCCCCTAGAGCCCACTCTGCAAGCGGCGGTGGGGGTGGGGGGAGATGCCCTCTTAGACCTCCTCAGCCCTCAGCATCCTGCCAGGGAAGTGTGACAAGGCTGTCCCTGTCTTCATGTCTATTGTCTCGTCCCAGAGTCTGGCTCTGTTTTCTCCTGGACCCTGTTCTGCTCCAAGAACGAGGCGTTCAGTTCCCCAGGGGTTCCTGACCTGGAGAAGTGGAGAAACCATGTGGCTAGGGTCTCGGCGGGTTGCCAAGCTCGTCGCTTGGGCCTCGGGCCAGCCTGCTGCAGCCAGAAGCTCGGGCCTGCAGAGGAAGGTCCTGCCGCTGGCCAGGCTGGGCTTGCACGCCGTGCAAAAGCAGACATAGCTAGGCAGTGGGAAGCTGGCAGGGTGGAAGCGGGGCCCCATGTGCCGCTTGGTGGCCGCCTCTCTGAGATGCAGAGGTGCCAAGCATCGGGTATCACTCAGTCGTAGAGGGACGAGGCAAGCTAGCTGGGTGCTGGGCCTTGGGCATATGCTGGACTTCAGTCCCCCACTGGGGTAATTAAGTGCTGAATGCCAGGAACTGCGAGGGTCTTCTTGTCTCTGCCACTTGTGATTGTTCCAATCAAAGACTTATTCCAGCACTTTTAGAATTCCTATCTTTCCCCCCCAAACACTGTGCTTTAATTGCAAACCCTAGATTCCTAGAGGCCATCTGCTTGACTCCTCTGGAGGGAGGGAGACTGAAGATGGAGACAGGGCAGGGTATCGGGGCCACCAAGCATGTGCAAGCAGAGCCAGTCCTCAGCACGAGCCACGCCGTTCTGTCTTGTGCATTAGCCCAGGCTTCTCCTGAGCCCTCTGAGAGAGCCCAGCCTTGCTAGAGTCCTTTCTTTGTATTCGGTGTCCAGTCATAGCTAAGAGAAAGGGCACTGGAGTCAGACTGCCTGGATTCAGATCCATGCCCTGTTACTCCATAGCGGTGTGACATTGAACAAGTGATCTAACCTCTCTGGACCTCAGTTTCCTCATCTCTAAAATGGGCCAATAGCAGGACCTGTTGGAGTTTGCTGTTGTTCCCCTGTTATCATCTCACCGTCATCACCCACTGGCTGCATTCAGGCCACATGTTGTCCACAGATGTGCCTCCCTTTGAGATTTGAGCACTCTGAGGTCTCTGCCTTGCTTTGGCCTCAGAGATGTGCTCTCACATTGCCGTTGCCTCCATGTGCCAGCGAGGGCTCACCCTGGTACAACGTCTCAGCCACCCCCTCGGGACTCCTCACTGCACTTTAGAGAATTCTGAGGCTTTGAGAGGCCCCGGGTGGGGGCCAGGGCTGGCATCGGGGGCTCTGAGGCTCAGAGAGGCCCCTGGGTAGTGGGCTAGGACTGGCATTGGGGGCTCTGGTTGCAGAGCCTCACCAGGTCAGCTGGCTTGGCAGCTGGGGTAGAGAGGAGTCCATGAGCCAGACCTTCTAGGTCTCTAGGGCCTGCTGGGTGTGAGTATGTGGGGCATGGCGGACAGGATCAGTGCCTGGGGAGTGCTGTCAAGTTCTGCATCTTGCTCCGGGCTCCTTCCTCCCAGGCCTTGTCTAGGGATCACACACCCCAGCCTGAGCATGACAGAGGGTCAGGGGAGGGTCTGTCATGGTTACACAGCCAGCCTGGAGGCAAGCCAGGGGGTGAGTTTCGGGCTGAACTTGGAGAACAAAGCATGGGCTTCCCGAGTCCTACCTCTGGTGGGCCACGTGGAGTCCACTGAACGTCCAGCCCCCTTCACCCCTGAGGAATTGTCTTCCTCTCCTGTCAGGCCCCCGCCCCAACCTCCAAAGGTGAAGGCAGGAACCTAATACCTTACGAAGGCCCCCCTGATCACAGCCCACCCAGGCTGATATATGCTGTCCCTGGAGGTTAGAGGGCTCTACCTTATGACAAAGAGGGGCTGGATAGGGATGGGGCTGGAATTTGCCAAGGGAGACTGCAAGAAGGTGGGAAGAAGAATCTTAGATGGGGTCAGATGTATCCCCACTAAGACCTGAACTGCAGGTGGGCCTGTACCTGCCCACACACATGCACATGCACTCACACATGCACATGCATGTACACACACACACACACACACACACACATACACACACACTGACACACCTCTTTCACTCTCTGAAACCCACTGGGCACATCTTCGAGCAAGCCAGGATTTGTCCGTGCACAGCTCAGAAGAACATGGCTGAGTCCAGAGAGGTGTGGCCTGGGCTCAGCTCTGCCACACACTGGCTTTCGGCCTTGGCCAAGGAACATTTCCTCTTGGCTCACAGTTTACCCATCTGTTAAATGGGACTGATAACCTTCCCCTCAAGGCCGGATGTCCAAGGCAAGTGAAGTTTTGTGTGCCAAGTAACTGGCTTGGTCTAAATCTCTTTATTATGTCCTCATTTCCTCCCTTGGGTGTCTGAATGAAGCCACACCTCCTCTAGGGTCAATGTCAACCCCTGCCCTTCTGATCCGAGAGGGCTTCCTGACAGAGGAGGGACTTGAGGGAGTAGGGTGGCTCGCAGGGAAAGACACAGGCCTGGATGCGCACTCATTTCAAGGTCTCTGCTCAGCCAGTATAGACTTCGTAACTGGTTTGGGGTTTATTTTCGATTTAATCTACTCACTGGGTGCCCGGTAGCCTTAAAAACCAGAAACAAACAATCCTCCATGATGAATCGTTCCTGTTTGAAGAGCTCAGGCATCTACTTGGTGAGGAAAACAATGATTCTAATTCGAGGAGAGAGAACAGGTTTCCAGGATTCTGCTCTCAAGCCCTTTCTTCCCCTTTGAAGTAGAATGGATGGAGTTGTTCCCCTGCCACCCCAGGAGCGTCCCCGCCCTCACCACTGATGTTTTTCCAGCTGCCGGTCTCCCCAGAGAGCATGGAGAAGGGTCAGGGAGGGGGCGAGAGGCCAGACCCGCCTGGGCTGGACGGGGCAACCTGACCTCTGAGCTGCTGATACTCACCTGTGGGTGGCAACTACAGTGATGATTTTCACCACCGCTCTGACCTTGTATGACCTTGACGCTTACCCTTTCTGAGTCTTTCTTTCTTGATATATAAAATAGGGATGATTCCACAGGGTGGCTTTTGAAGGCATGCCACAATCATAGAAGGTCTGAGCTAGAAAATGCCACACAGACCTTCCCTATTTTGAATGCTGGGTAAACTGAGGCCCCTCAGGGGAAAGGGATTTATAACTCTCAGCAAGTCAGTGTCTATCTCCATGTCTAGACCCTGACTCCTGACCCCCCACTCTGTCGGGATCAGGTCTCAGATTAGGTGGGCGTTTCAATGCGAGGTAGCCAGGTACCGGTTTCTTTCTGGAGACTCTGAGGACATAATAAGAGGGTTCACTGTCCGTGGGCCCCACCCAGAGAAATTCTTTAGGTGGGGTGTTTGTTGAGGGTCCGGGGTAATCCAGAACCCCACAGCATGCCCGGGGCCCAGAACCAGAGAATGAGACAGCGTGGACATGTCCTTGTGTCCCCCCAGGGGGTCTGGGTCAAAGCCACCTGTGGGTGTCAACACTAATCCGTGGACGTTTGTTCTCCCTTGTGCCCTCAGGGGTTTCCTGGAGACTTTGGGGAAAGAGGCCCACCAGGACTGGATGGAAACCCCGTAAGTATTTTAAGTCTTTGGGAACAGGAAAGCCACTCAGAAGGAACGCACAGCAGGTTTTAGGAACCCAGACTTCGGGGTCAGACAGACAGGGTCAAATCCCAGCCCTGCCACTGACTAGCTGGGTACTCCTGGACAAATTGCATGACTTTGTTGAACCCCAGGCTCCTGTCCACTGTGGATGCCCTGTGACCCCCCAACCCCAGGAGAGCCCCCAGCCCCGAGCCTTTGGTCCCGAAGCCCCAGGCTGTGTCCCATCTTCAAGGACTAGGAAGGTTCATGGGTCACTCCCCACTGGGGAAGCCGGGGCTCCATCTTTACAAAGGACTAGGTATGTGTAGGAGACAGCAGCGGCCTGGGGAGCAGACAGTCTGCAGGCCCTGCGTGGAGAGGAGAGCCGAGTTCTGAAGAAATCTCCAGCTCAGGCATGTTTACAGAGTTTGTAAATAATCAGAGGCCCGCTGAGGAGCCAGGTCAGCTTGCCCCAAGGAGCCGAGCCCGCCTTCCCTCCCCAGCCGTGGCTTCAGCTTGGCGGGAGAGGAAGCCTGGGGGTGCAGATGGTATCCACAGCTTCTCGGAACACCTGCCGTGAGCCCCCCCCCAACTCTCGTTGGGGCTGCGCCAGCTGTGTGTCCCGCAGAGGTGGCCGCTGGATCTGTCCTCAGCACCTGATTATGTTCCACAGATGTTCCCTGGGGCTGACTCTTGGGCTCCCCTGGGGGCTGAAACCCTGGCCTCAGACCCAGGTGGCCCTGGATTTGAATCCTGCCGTTTCACTTGCTAGATGTGGCATTTGGACAAATGATTTCACCTCTCTGGATCTCAGTATCATTCTCTGTAAATCAGGGAGATCGGAATGCCAGCCCCAGAGGGCTGCTGTGGGAAATGTGAGAGGGGGAAGGGCTTTGGCCCATGGCTGGCATTCCCTGGATGGAGCCATTATAAAGAGTAGGGTATAATAACAAGGCATAGCTCCTGCCCCTGAAGCGCTCATGGCTGTCCCCTCAGTCACCACACGAGGAAAAGGAGTGGATGGGTGGGGTCAGGGAGGTCCCAGGTGCAATGGAGGAGAGAAAGGGGTAGGAAAGTCCCTTGGGGAAGGTGACAGTAGGATGAGGTTGATGAAATCGAGACATTGCAGGGGGAGGAAGGAATACCAGCAAAGGCGTAGAGGCGAGACACCAGAGCCTTCCCTTCCGTGTACCCGCCATCGGACTAACCATTATACTACACGATGTCGCTCTGGAAGGCCCCCTGGGGAGGGGCAGGGGTGTCTTCATACTCATGGCCTAGAGGAGCAGGAAGAGGACCAGAGATGTGGTCCCAGCTCCACCACACAGTTGTCGCGTGGCCTTGGTCAAGTCGCTTCCCTTCCCTGGGCTTCGGTCCCCTCATTTTAAAGCCAAAGCTGCTTCTCAGCTCCTCATCTTCTTGGTGGCTAGAGTAATGACCCCTTTGTCTGAGCAGCCCTGGGATGGCACAGATGATGGCAGACAAACCCCGTGGATGATGTGGGCAATTCTCATTGATAATCACCATTTCTAGAGCCTCCCTGTTTTTATTTGCATCTTTCCATTTTGAACTTGACCCAAACCCTGCCACCGTCTATCTTGGAGTAAGCAATTAAAGGCCCGTTTATAGGGCCGAGGAAAGAGGAACTTGCCCAGTGCTGTACCAGCCGCATGTCCTGACTCCCAGGCCAGAGCTCTCCCAGCATCCTGGAGACCTTGGGAGGCAGGCACCTGTGAGCCTGGCTGAGAGAGGGGGAAGGCTGGCTAGCCCGGAGGGTCTCAGCTTGGAGCCGTCACCACTGTGGTATATTCTTGCCCTTGCCCTTGGGCAAATCACTTATCTCTCAAGCCTCAGTTTTGCCATCTACAGAGTGAGGGCAAAATAAGAGCTGGGTCAAGCCCCCCGCACATCCTTATTTTCACGGTCAGGATTCTGCCCATTCCTTCACATTCACAATGGGAAGGTACCAGTTTTGGCAGTCCAATCTCCCATTTTATAGATGCGGGAAGCTGATGGCAGAGGGGTCAAAGGTTTTGTCCAAATCTTAGGCCAAGCTCAGGAGAGTCACTGGTCGGGAACAAGGAACGGTCAGCTTGGAGGACTTGACCAGGCACACACATGCAGGATGGTGTGGAGAGGGTGGCCCCGAGACAGAAGGACAGCTAACCACCCGGGTCTCTCTCTGTATTTGCAGGGAGAACTGGGCCTGCCAGGGCCTCCAGGAGTCCCCGGCCTCATCGTAAGTACCCAGATGTCTAGGGAGGGGGAGGCCCAGGAGGCAGGGTGTGGGGAACAAGCAACAGTCCTGCTGGAGCTGGTATGGAAAGACAGACCAGCCTGGGCAGGGGGCCTAGGGAGGAAGGCCCTCCTGTGTGGCCTCAGGCACACTACCTACCTTCTCTGAGTCCCTTTCTTCACTGGTTAAATGGGCACGGGCGCTTGGAACTGACATTGCCAGTGTAGTCTCACATCTGCTACCGGCCATCGCTCTGCAGGAGGCACAGACAGGATAGCACGCCCACTTGACAGGGGCGGGGCTTCAGGGCCAGAGCGAAGTGCAGCAGAGGCTCCGGGCCACGTGGCCAGTCTTCTCCATCCTATTCGTCAGACTACTGACTTCGGAGCCAGACCACTTGAGTTCAACATGTCACACCTCTGCCACAACCTGGCTGTGTGCCCTGGGCCAAGTTGCTTACCCTGTCTGAGCTTTATAGTTCTTCATCTTTAAAATGGAGGTGATAGTAGAATCCTTGTGGGGTGGTTGTGAGGATTAAATGAGGCATCATATGTATAGTCCTTGGCATGGACTCTACTCTCACTAAATGTGCAATTACTGGGAAATATTGTTATATTAATTACAGTACTTGCCTCCTAATGGGCCCAGGACACAGAGAGGCCTGTACCCAGGGAGATGGGAGGCAATCTGACCTCTGACCCCATCCAGGTTGGGGTAGGTCTTGTGGAGTGAGTGGGTCTATTAGAAAGAACGAGGGCCCTCTCCAGGCCTTCCGAGAGTGGGCCTTGACCTTGGACCTGGCCCCAAGGCCCAGTGAGAAGCCTGAGTCTGGGAAATGGCTCTAGAACATCCTCAAGGTTTAATGTCTTCTCTGTTCTGTCTTCTGGCTCGTTCCTCATGGGGTCTGAGTCTGGGAATGGGGCATAGGGGTCACAAGCAGACTATTCCCTAGTGCTTTGGCCACTCCAGCAACTGCTGAGAAATTTTGTTCAAAGGGAGGCTGGAGAAGGCCTCGGGGAGGAGGGGGGGTTGTGGAGCCCCGTTGTTCTGTGGAGGCTGGTCTCAGGAAGGGGGTACAGCAGGCCCCCAGTGGCAAGGTGTTCCTGGTCAGGTGGTCAGGGTGGAGGTGGAGGGTCAGATCAACCAATGTCCAAATCCTGGCCTCCCCTCCTGCTGGCTCTGTAGTCTTGCTTCCTGTTATTTTGTGACAGAGAGAGAGAGGGACAGATAGGGACAGACAGGAAGGGAGAGAGATGAGAAGCATCAGTTCTTCATTGTGGCACCTTAGTTGTTCATTGATCGCTTTCTCATATGTGCCTTGACCAGGGGGCTCCAGCAGAGTGAGTGACCCCTTGCTCAAGCCAGCGACCTCAGGCTCAAGCTGGCGACCTTGAGGTTTTGAACCTGGGTTCTCTGCATCCCAGTCCAATGCTTTATCCACTGTGCCACTGCCTGGTCAGGCTAGTCTTGCTTTCTTGGACCTGGGGTCATCTGTAAGATGGGATCGTAGGCCCACTTTTGCTAGGATCGTAGATCCGCACATCAGTCTAGTCCTATGGCTAAGAAGGAACTGGATAGCTTTAGGTTCAAATCTTAGCTCTACCATTTACTTAATTGCAATTCTGAGTAAATTTCTTCACCTCCCAATGCTTTAATTTCTTCATCTATAAACTAGGAATAATATTAATACCTAACTTAGAGGATGGTTGCAAGGATTTAAAGAAACTAGTATATATAAAGAACCTAGTACATAGGCACTCAAGAAGTACTAGTTATAATATTGATAGTTGATGATGATAATGATGATTATACACACATACATGATATATTATATCTTGTGCCTGGTAACAGCTGTCTAGATTGCTGCATTGAAAGCGATTTAAAAGTCACATTGGCACTTAGTGGGAGAGGATGCTGCGATTGATTAATACTGCCTGCCTTGGCCTGGGATGAGGACATGTCAACACATGAGTCACACATTTGTCATCCCTGATGTCCTTTGCTGAACACCTTGTTTGTCACACAAGCCACTGACCTCGATGCTTTGGAAAAAAGGAATCTGTGCCCTGAGAGCCAGAGTACCTGACTTCATGGGGACTTTCCGAGTGTCCTGGTCCAACCCTTTCTCAGCTCAGCAGAGGTCTGAGGTCTGTACCGGAGCATCGTGGTCATATGGTCACTCACCTCCAACGTGAACACCCTGGTGTCTGACGCTCCCCTCTGTGGGGGCCCAGTCCATGTTCATAGAGCTCTCATTGTGCAAAGTTGCCCGTGTCTTGAGCCTAAGTCACCATCCTGCCCTGGGCGAGGCTGCTGGAGAAGTTGAGGTGGTCGTTGTCTGTCGTTGCCATGGCGCCTGCCTCGGGCTCTATGATCCCAGCCCCGAACGCTTTTCTGAAGGGATGTTTATACATCCTGGCTGTCGTCCTGGGCACATATTTCTATTCACCATCGTCCCAGCGTCCACTGCGTTGGCTCCTGAGGGGGGCAAGGATATGCTTGGTGAATAATTGCAGATTCTGGGGACGGAGGCTCTGCCGTCCGTCATAGTCCAGGGCCCTCCTGACTCTTTACAAGGCTCGGGCCCACCTGTGCCCCCTTTCTCTCCACAGTCAATGTTGCCAGATAAAATACGGGATGCCTGGTGACACTGGAGTGCTGGCTGCAATAGTTAGACCACATTTATACTAAAACATCACTCACTGTTTATCTGACATTCCAATTTAACTGGGCAGTCTCTATTTTTATTTGCTCAATCTGGCAACCCTATCTGCCATATTTCTTAGGCGAATCCCATTTGACAGATAGGAAAACTGAGGCCCTTAGTCAAGGTCCACACACAAGGCAGGAGAGGCCAGAGGCCAGTTTGAAGGCTGTGTCTCCCAACCCCTGATCCACGGCACGCCTCTTCCTGCTCCCCTCTCAGGGGTCTTGGCTGGAGGTGAGGCCTGGGCATCCCAGCATGTCTCGGATGATGCCCCGCATCGTGATGTCCCTTTCCAAAGAGTTGAGGAGTTTCTCCTCGTGTCTTCCTCTTGCCCTGGGTCTTTCTCCTGCTACGTTCAGCCTCTCTTCACACTGTTTTGAAGTCCGCTTTGCTGCCAAGGTGACAGTGTCTTTCTCCTTGTGCCTTGGGAGTCACAGGGCTGGACCTGAGACCACCATGTCACTGCTTCCCCCCCCCCCCCAGGCAGAGCCCTCTCCACCCCAAGGCACCTACTGTTCCTTCCCAGGAACAGTGACTTCCGTGTCTGGGGTGTGTGTGTATGTGTATGTGTGTGGGGGGGGAGTTGCCTCCCCAAACAGTGGGAAACAAAGGAATTTTCTAACCAGGAGTTAAAGGAGGAGATGGGCTGTGAGTCACCTTCAGTTTCCCAGAGGATGTGGGTTTTTAGCTGAGCAAATGGGAATTCTATGTATTGACAATCTTTTTAATGGAGATTCAAATTTATTCAGTGCCTTCTGTCTAGTCAGCTGAAGCAATTTGCATGCAGACTGAAGCCCGAAACTTCCCGTGTCCCCTGGGCCCTGCAGCCGGGAGGCAAGGCGGGAGAGAACAGACGAACATTTACAGAGTGTCTGTCTGCGCGGTGTGTGCTTGCCATACGTTAGGCTGCGGGAGCCTCGGGACCGTGGAGGCGGGCTGCAGCAGCCTGGCCATCCCAGTGGGGGGCTGGGGCCCAAGGTCACCCACTAGGGACTTTCAGCCCAGGCCTGTGTGGCCCCCTGCAGCCTCTGAGGTGAGCCTGCCTCCAAACAGCCTCCTTTGAGTAAGTGAAACCCTTTGGCTAGCCCACAAGAAAAGTGTGCCTGATTCCAGAATCTGCTCAACAAAGGGGATGTCTGTCCTCTTTATTCTGAGTGACACAGAAGGAATTTTGGCTCCTCCGTTTAATGAGACCCAAAGAATATGTGATCTGGCCAAAACCCAGTATGCCCACATACTGGGACAAGTCCACCATATTGTGCCACTCACCGATCATCTGGCTTTATCTCCTTGTCTCGAAAGTGAGGTCAGGACCCCACTAACTGATATTTGCCAAAGCCCGTGCTAAGTATTTAATTACCACAGCCAGTCTCTGAGGGTGGGGAGTGGGATCACGATTGCACAGTTAAGGAAACCGAGGATCAGAGAGGCTGGAACACCTGCCAAAGGTCACACAGCCGATAAGCTGGACCTGGGCCTTGCGCACAGCTCAGCTCGTGCTCTTCTCTGTTACACCCTGTGCTGAATGGAGGGAGACAGCAGAGGCGTGAGAACATGGGCTGGCAGTGCCAGGGGCTGCTCTGTGTGAGAGATGGTACTAAGGTCACACAGAAGCCAGGACTGGCCACAGTCCCCAGGTTCCTGTTCCCAAGCTGGGGGCCCAAGAAAGAGGCCTTGTCACCTTCAAAGGCAGTTCCAGGGAACACTGTGGCAGGATTTTCCCCCAGAGGGTTTGTAAATAAGAGTTTGCAGGTGGTTTCTTTTCACCTATTCATTAGGTTACTTTTAGTGGCTTCTTTGGGGCAGAGGGAGGCAGTGGCCACATAGACACACACACAAACGGTCATCAGCATGGAATGGGCTAGAGGTGAAAGTCATGTCAGGTTCCGAGACCCGACAGCCGGGGCCTGAGCTGGCCTGTGGAGACTGGTCACCCAGAAGGACAAGTAGGTGCTAACAATGTGAGCACACGGGTAGAAGAAACAGTGGCCGAGAATGTCACAGCTAGAGAGAAACGGCAGGGCAGGAAGCTGAGACGTGTGAGGGAGGGAGGCCCGGGCAGCCCCTCTGCCGTGAAGGGTGGGCACCGGAAGCACCCCGGGTTTTCCGTCAGGGATTGCTGGCAAACTCCATGGCGTACTTTGGGGGAGCAGAACTCTTGCCTATTTCTGTACCCGAAGCCTGTCCTCAGGCTCTGTCACTCATGAGTTACAGCAACGAGGAAAGGCATCCTTTGGTCCTTTATTGGAGTAAAACAGAGCCAATCCAGGGCCAGTGTCCTGGATGCTGGTCCTGCCTCCGCCCCCTGCTCTGTGCTTTGTCTCGGGCAAGTTGCTACCCCTTTCTCCGAGCCTCGGTTTTCTCACCCGTGAAGTGGAACGGGACCTCGTGGGGTTCCCGGGCACAGTGGGCGAGCGCCGCGGCCGCACACACAGGGCTGCTGGCACCGTGGACGCTCTTGCTAAAGAGGATCTGATAAGACGTGAAGTGTCGAGTGTGGTGTCTGGCACACAGTAGGAGCTCTGTAAGTGGTTGCAGATGTGGCTGGCTGTGTCCTTGGTGGGAGCCAGCGAGATGAGGGCAAAGCATGTAGAGCCGTGTCTGGGAGCTCAGGCAAAAGTGGAAACAGCATTCAAATTAAGGGTATTACTCATTGTTCTTTCTTGTGGGACACGAGATTCTGTGTGTCACTCGGCCAAGCTGCCCGTGAGGGTGTCTAGCGCAGAGCAGGCTGGTGTTGTTTGGGCTGTGCTGGGGATGGCGGAGGGGGGGGGGGTAGACTAGAGTTGTTTTCTGTTCCTTCTCAAATGCGCAGATATCCCAGCGTGGGGGTCCTGTTGACATGAGGAAGACCCGCCCCAAATAAGCGCCGCTTCTCCCATGTCCTGCAGCCAGAGTCCGTTTTCCATGATTCCTTTCCCCCGAGGGGTGATGCCCGCCCTGGGCCCTGCCCCACCCACCACACACAGGCCCCTTTGGAGGGCCGTGCGGAGGCGGGGAGCGTGCGGTGCCGCTGTGGCTTCCCCGTGGCCCCACACGGGCGCCACTCGGGCCTGTGTTGAATCCAGTCCCCAGGCCAGCCACCTTCAGCCTGGAGTGGGGAAGAAGGGGCCTGTGTTCCTGCAGCTGCCACTGGGCCTGTGCCGAGTCGGAGCCAGGGTGCCAGCAGAGCCCTCTCTGTTTATTTGCGCACCACGAGGAACTCGGGGTGGGCCTCCCCTCCCTCCCTTCATCCGGGAAAAGAGGGTGAGAAGTGGCCAGGGTGGCCTGCTGCAGTACAGTTCTCTGAAGGGGCTAGTGTACTTTGGAATTGCCCAGAAGCTCTGGAGACAGACTGCCTGGCGGCAATCCCAGCTCTGCTCTGGCTCTGACTTGGTTAAGTCCTAACCGCTCAGGGCCTCAGTTTCCTCATCTGTAAAATGGGGACGGTAGTAGACCGGATCTTTAAGGGCTGGAGTGAGGAATGATTGAGTTGAGGCTTGTACGATGCTTAGCACGGGACCTAGCCCCCGGGGTTGTTTGCGCTACTGTTAGCACCTGTTAAACCGAGATCTCGCTTTCTCATCGAAATTTCTAGATGGGAACTGAAAGCAGAATTTCTTAGCAAAGGTTTGTTGTGACCCATTCAGGTAGGACCCAATCAGAGAGGGAAGGTGCTTTGCTGAAGATCACACAGCCAGACTCTAGCATCTACCTCACCTGATCTGTCATTTGGGATGGGGTGGGGGGTGGGAGAATCATCATCCTCTCTGCCAGGCTGAGCCTGGCTGTGAGCTCTGCACCTTCCCCTTCCCCCCTCGGGGCATTCCACCGCACAGGCCCCTGGGCCTTCTGCAGGAGCCGGGCAGGAATGTGATTTTTCATTCTCTGCCCGGCCTCCCTCCGAGACGTCTCCAGGCAGCTCTGAAAGGAACCTACACTCGAGCCTGGCTACCGAGGGCCGCCTCTGTTCCTCCAGCACTTCAGAACACTTGCCCGGGGTCTCCGTGGTGCCCGACCCAGGGACCTCCGTGGTGCCCGACCCAGGGATGTAGGAAACTGAGGCCCAGAGAGGTCACACACATTGACTCACAGAGCAGCCAGACATTTAGATCTGTCACAGAGGCTGGGGAAGGGAGAGAAGACAGTATTTTCAGGGGCTCCTTTGGCGTGGGTTTAATACGATGGCTACGGCGGGGGGCAGTAGTGATAGAGGTGGACGGGAAATGAGGAGACCAGAGAGAAAGAGGGCGGGCCTGTTAAGACAAAACACTGTCACTTCACTCTGTAAACCACGGTTTCCCAGCTCGGCACCGCTGACGCTTGGAGCCAGGCAGTCCTTTGTTGTGGAAGGCTGGCCTGTATGCTGTACAGTATTTGGCAGCATCCCTGGCCTTTATCCACTAGATGCCACCTCTTCTTTTGTGACAACCAAAAATGCCACCAGCCATGTAAGTCCATGACTCTTCAGCACAACTGCAGGGAGGCGCGTGTCCCCATGGGTTAGATGAGGAAGCTGGACCACTGAAAGGTTGGCCCTCTCCCCTCCCCCAGGTCAGGGAGTGAGCAGCGGAGGAGGAGGGGACCAGGTGGTCTGGCTCGGACTTAGGCCAAGAGAGTGCCTCCCAGCTCTGCAGGGTCCAGGAACTGTCGTTCCTGTCTGGGACGGTCTCATCTGATCTGAAACTGGGCCTCCAATCTGTGGTCCAGGATCTTATGGTTCTACCGGGCCTGTCTCCCAACTCTGGGGTTGGAGGAACTACGTGATTGACAGCCCTACTCCACTCGGTCCTTGCTGCCCGCCCAAGGAGATTGCCCAGGGAGCTTCCGGGAGCAGACAGTGCCTCCCGCTCCCTAAGCTAGAGGAGTCAAAGCCCCTGTTTGCTTATTTAACCCTTACGTAGCTGCTCGCGCAGGGAGCAGGATCACTGTCCCTATTTTATAAATATTTAAATAGCTTGAGGTCCAAAGAAGTCAGAGGAAATGCCCTGCGTCCCTTAGCTAGGAAGGGACGTAGAGAATCTGATAGGGGAGAGAAAGACCTGATACCGAATATGCGATGGGAAGAAGTGGTGGGGGAGGGGCAGCAATCAAGAAATGACCTGAGGAAAGGACCTGTGTGTGTCATCTTTACCCCAGCTCTTCAGGGCACGTGGACACACTGCAGAACGTTCTGAATTCCAAGAGCTATCCAGTGGGTTGCGTCCTCAGAAACCCAGCCCCAGGGGCCTTGGGAAGCCAGGCAGGCCTCCGGTGGGCCACCTCTCACAGCATCCTGTTCTCTTTCTGTTCCCAGGGCGACATGGGAGCTTTGGGTCCGATTGGCTACCCGGGACCTAAGGGCATGAAGGTAAACAGGGCCATCCCCAATTGTGGGCTTCGTCCCAGCCGGGCACCCCCTACCCCATTTTAGCCCAGAAGGAAGGGTGCCCCGACATGATGTTGGGGTGGGGAACGCGGGTGGGGGATGCTCAGAGGGGCGCTGGGGTCGAAGCAGGCAGGTCAGGAGCTCGGTCCTTTGCAGGCCTGAGAGCCGGTTGTGTGTATGTCATTGATGCCGGACGTCTCTATTGGACAGCAGTCCTCGAGCTGAGCGTGAGTCTGATGTGGTTCCAGACCTCAGGACGCTGCAAGTCCAGTGGGGACATCACCAGGGTGTAGAAACTATAATGGCAAGCTCCATACATCCCTGAGGGGGGTGAACACACAGGAGAAAGATGGGCCAAAACCACTAAGCCTATGTTCCAGGGATGACTCGTTTGCCAACATGCATGTGACGCTGCTCATTAAGGCCATCTCTTCCCATCAGCACCCCTACCCCCTGGATTTCTCCAAGGCTGGGGTTCGTGAGTCATCCACCCCTTCCCAAGCTCCTTCAGTCCACACCATTGCTGGAGGAGCTGGGGTCGTCGCCCCTTTTCCAGAGGAGAAAACGGAGCGCGCGGGGCTCAGAGCGAGTCGGTGGGTGTGAGCCGCCCTCACAGCCAGACCCCTGCCCTTGTCTTGCAGGGACTGATGGGAAACGTGGGGGAGCCCGGACTGAAAGGTGATAAGGTGATCTGAATACTCCCTTATTGCACTGTGTTTTATCTGCATGCGACCCCCTCCACCTCGGCGCTGCTGCTGACTTCTCGCCAGGTCCACTCCCCTGCATTCCTCCTGCCTCCCCTCTGCCCCCCCTAAATCTGTGCTCCCCAGCTTCTCCCTTGTAACTCTGGGTGGGGCCCAGATGGGTGGTTCTGGGGGCATGCAGACCTTGGCAGATAGCTCACGGAGGACTGTTGAGGCCTGGGTGGGAAGCGGAGCAAGGCGGGTGTTGGAATTCAGAGAGCAAAGCTGAGGACAAACAGAGAGGTGGGGGTAGGGGGCGGGGTGGGGGAGTGTTGCTGAGATGCTGGGCCCCAGGGCAGGTATGATGTGGGGTCCAGAGACCTCCCCCGGCACAGGAGGAAAAATGCATATAAACTCTCCGATTGGAGCTGGGAACCCATCCTGGAGAGTGCATGGTCTGAAAATGCAGCAGAAGAGCCAGGACAGGCCCCTGAGCCCCTGTGTGGCTTCCCTCCCAGATGCCATGGAAAAGCCACCCTTGCCCTGTGTCCTTTGCACAGCCCCGTGGCTGAACTCTGTCTTACCCTGTGCCAAAGCACAGCTGGAAGTGGGTTGGTGGGTCCTCAGGGCCCAAATGGGCAGTACCTGGCCTGAGCCATGCAGCACCTGAGTGACAGGGACATGGGGGCCATTTGTGCTCTGTCCTGTGGCCATCTTCCTGCCCTCCACCCACAGTCCCTTGACAAACTTGGCACTCCAAAGGGAGTGTGGGAGGGCGTTCGGGCCGCGTGCAAGTTTCTACAAGCCTGAGTGGAGGAGAGGGGCCAGGCTCCTCTCTACCTGTCTTCAGATGGCTGCTCCTCCTCAACCCGAGAAACAGGACTGGGTACCAGTGCCAGGCATCGCCTTGGTTCTCTGTGGGGATAAACCCACCCATCCTCCAGCCCCCTGTGAGATAGGACACTTGCTGAGGCCATATAGCTGGTAAGTAGTGTCAGGATTCAAACCCAGACACCTGCCTCCAGACACCTCAACCAGGAGCATGACAGGTCGGAAGGGCACAGCTGACGTGGTCCTCAGCGGCCACCTCCTCCAGTGCCTGCAGTTCACAGCGAGGGGAGCAGGCCCAAAGAGAGGAGATTTATGAAAGGACACGGGATCTATTGGGCCCCTGGACTCAGAAAACTGGAACTGCTGGCTGTAATGGGCACACCCAGACTGTCTTACGAGCTCTCTGCCCGCCACCTGTAGGTCGCCCGGGGTGTGATGCTAACCCCAGTTCTTCATCTCTTTCTGCTTCTCACCGTCATGCCCGGGACTCCAGCCACAGTCCCCCCAGCCCCACCCTCTGGCGCTGCCCTGCTGGCTGCTAACCCCACCTTCAGGACCCTCCCACTTGAGGGGGAGGGGCTTTGTTTTTTTTAATTTTAGTGAGAGGAGGAGAGGCAGAGAGACAGACTCCCACATGCACCCCAACCAGGATCCACCCGGCAAGGCCACTAGGGGGTGATGCTCGGTCCATCTGGGGTGGAAGCTTAGTTGCTCGGCAACCAAGCCATTTATTTTTTTAGTGCCTGAGATGAAGGCCAGCCATCCTCAGTGTCCGAGGTCCACTCAAACCAATCGAGCCATGCCTGCGGGGGGGGGGGGGGGGAGTAGATAGTTGCTTCTCCTGTGTGCCCTGACCAGGAATTGAGCCTGAGACATCCACATGCCAGGCTGATGCTCTACCACTGAGCCAACTGGCCAGGGCTGGAGGAGCTTTTTATTGGAGGTGGGGCTTCCCACAGTTACCTGTTTACCCGAGGTTGGAGACATCAGCACTCTGGAAATGGGGACATTATGGATGAGGGAGAAAAGACGTGGGGGAAATGGGAAGGCAGGCAGTGAGCTTTTTATAGGCTCTTATGCGGAGCTGGCCTCCAGCTCAGTCTTTCTTCAGGAACATGGAAATAAATGTGTTACATAGACTTCCGCTGGCCTGCTGACTGCTGGTGCCTGGGACATTTAGAGATGTGAACTCTCTAGGGTGGGGGGAGGAGGAAGAAATTACTTTTCTGCCTATGTGTTTAAGAAAATCAAATAAGTCCTTAGGGTTGGGGAAAAAAAAGAAGAAAAGAAGAAAAAAGTCTCTTTTATGCCCCTTTGGCTGGGGAGGGGACTTAATCTTGGGAGCAGTGGAATTATGATCAGCCCCTCATCCTCCCACTCCTGATCCTGGCCCTTCCCGGGATGGTGGAGCCATCACTTCATGTTCCGAGGTCATCCTGCCTGGAATATTAGATTTTCCATGACCCAGCCTGGTCTGTGTCCCACTTACGACTGTTGGCTCCTTCTCCCTGCATGGAGGCACTTTCTGGAACCCAGGCTGTTGCTCCGGGTTCAGCTTTCTCCAAACCCATTATCCTGATTTCTTAGGTGCCGTCTAAATATATTTATATTTATTTTACCCTTAACTCTTCCTTTGGAAAGAAAAAACAACAACAACAAAAAACCTGATGTTTGGTTCCTAAAATTCTGGGATGTTGTACAGGATTTTCCAAATTGGAAAAACCGAAGTTAAGTTTAAAAGGAATATATTTTTCAGGTCTGGCTGTTGTTCCAGCGAGGAAGTTTTCCTGCTGGGTCATGGCCACAGCCGCATGGCACGGGTCCTCTAGATTCTCCATCCTTCCAGCCGCTCCAGGGCTGCGAATATTTTCTGAGTCCTGGGTCCAACGTACACTTGGTAATGTCCACCACAGAAAGTGGTTTCAGTTCCAAGGAGCGATGTCTCCAGTCGGGTTCTGTGACAGCTTATGTATCCCGACGCGGCTGAAAATGGGGAAAGAGCAGAAGAGATGTTCAACAGCCAGAATTGGTGTCACCACGCATATGCAATGCGTCATCTTAGGAAAGAACCCACACAGACCTACCTCGAGACCTCTGGACTCTCTGTTTACGTACAGTCTTCACAAGCCAGGTCTCTGGTTTCTCAGGCTAGAGCTGATTAATAGAGGCAGCTAAGGAGAAGTGGACGGAAGGAAGCTGATTCCTGGCATAGAAACTCCCACAGAAGGAAGAAGTGGTGGCTCGCAGCCTGGTCATGAGAAGAGAAGAACCAAGTGGCATCAGATAGAGGCGCTGAGAAGCCACAGACGCGAGGGACTGTTGTGCAGGCTGCACTCGCCCCCGGGTGGCATCCGGCCATGAAGAAGAGGTTCCGGGTCGAGGAACAGTCCCCTGGGCCTGCAGTGTCCATTTGGCTGGAAAGGCCTGTTAATAGAGTTTTCCGTCAGTTCTGTCAATAGAGTTTTCAGCCGTTTGAGCAACTCCAGGCAGCTCTGCAGATAGGCCGCCGGGTCCCCCCAGGGCCTGCCTTTCCCACCCGGTTCCGGTTCCGCAGGGAGCCTGTCCTTTTCTCTAACAAGGCTGCTGCGGGGCAGGTCGACTTTGGGAACTTGCCAGTGGGTCTACAGGTGGGAGAGGCTTCCGGAACCCACTGTGGTCTCCAACGTAACCTTCTTTGCTGGTGTGTATTTAGGGTGAACAAGGGGTTCCAGGTGTGTCAGGAGATGCCGGCTTCCAAGGAGACAAGGTAATTGTGGCAGATGGTCCCCTGCCCCCTGTCCTGCCCTTCTGGGCGCTGTCTTTCTTCCCCAGGGCCCGTCACAGGCCAGGACCTCTGCATGAGATAGCTTCCTTTTAAACAATCCTGTCTTCCTTGTCATTGGTCCACCGTCTCATCGTCTTTTTCCTGAACTCTACAGGCCTCCTGAATTATTCCCAGGCCCCCAGCCTCTTCCCTCCCAGTCTGTCTGCCTCGCTGATCCAAACGTTTTCTGAGGGCACAGCTCTGCTTGCAAACTCTCCATGGCTCCCAAGGGCTCCCAGAACCAAGGCCGGGCCCCTCACCCTGGCACCCAGGACCCCAGTGAGCGAGCCCCTCTGACATGTTCTTGTCCCTCATCCTCACCGCCCACTGCCTCTCTGGGCCCGGCACACGCCGCTGCCTCGCCCGGCACATGCTCTGCCCAGCGCCTGCTCAGCCCAGCCCTGGCCTGTCTTTCAGGGCCCTGCTCCAGTGCCATTTCCCCATCTGCTTGGGAGTGCTTATTTCATTGTCTCAAGTGGCCTGAGCAGCCTCTCTGTCCCTATCCTGTGGCAGCACCTTCTCCCCTGGTTGATGGGGACCTGTGTTTAGCCACCTGGCAAACAGTACGTTCTCCAGACTGCCTTGGCGCAGCTGGGCTCGGGCTCCTAAACATTTAGAGCATGTGTGAGTGAGGGAGGGAGTTAGTAACTGGGTCTACTGACTGGTGAACTGAGGCGGCCTGCCGAGACCAGCTCCTCTTCGCCTGTGTCCGGCACCATGTGGCCATATCTGGATCTCACCCCGTCCCTGAATGAGGCCCAGATGTTGGCCAGCTCTCCCTCTTCTCCTTCCCTCTCTCCTGGCTGGCCTGTCCTGACCCAGCCGTGGTGTCTCTGGGTTGCCAGACATGCAGGCCTGGCCGCCCCTGCCGGGCTGCAGTCTCAGACTTCCCCGGGCAGAAAGGGCCCTGCAGAGCCTGCGGGAGCCCCGGGGCCCCAGGTCCCAGGTCCCAGGACCACAGGTGAGGCCAAGGGCTGCCGGCTGTCCCCCCTTCGCATCCCTGAGGCCCAGCCTGCAGGCAGAGAAAGTGAGGGGGAGCCCATCGTCCCCAAAGCCGGTGTTCTCCTGGCTTCAGGCTGGCTGGGGGAGCCAGCAGTTGTTCATCGGGCTGTTTCTGTTTCTCACTAACCCCAGCCTGCTCTGGGTCTCTTCCAGGGGAGCCAGGGGCTGCCAGGGTTCCCAGGTGCACGGGGGAAGCCGGGGCCTCCAGTAAGTACCTTCCGTTCTGAGACCCCAAGCCTCACATTCTCCAAAAGGTCATTGAGGACCTCACTTCCTCCTGCAGCAGCCCTGGGTGGTGAGCAGGGCAAGGCAGGGGTAGAGATTCACCCACTTCACAGATGAGGGCACTGAGGCCCAGAGGGGCAGGAACCCACCCACCATCATACATAGGCCTCGTCACTGGCAAGAATCTTGGGCTCCTGATACTTTGTAAATGATAGTAGTGTAATTAATAATAATAGTGGGTGTCATTTATTTATTTATTTTAAAATTTTTTCTATTGATTTGAGGGGGGGCAAGAGAAGGAGGAATGGGGGAGGAGAGAGAGAGAGAGAGAGAGAGAGAGGGAAGCATCTACTCCTTTCACTTAGTTGTGCTGTCATTGGTCACCTCCTGCATGAGCCCCAACCAGGGATCAAACCTACGTCCTCAGTCCCAGGATAATGCTCTACCTATTGTGCAATCTGGCCAGGGCCTCATTTACTTATTGAATTTTACTGTGTACCAGATCCTGCCAATAACCCCAGGGGTTAGGAAATTATTATTGCTCCCATTTTACAGATAGGTAAGCTGGGGTCCTGCAAGGTGAAGGGACTTGCCTAGGACCCCATGCCTAGTAAGTGCAGGAGGTGGGGTTTGAATAGTAGTAGCTCCTCCTAGTTGTCTAGGCAGATTTTGTTCATATATTCCCGAACTTTCCCAACCACCTGCAGCCAGGGGGATAATACAGGGGCTCAGTAGAAGGTGAGCACTCACTTACCCTTGCCTCCCCCATAATCTCTTTTCCTCAGGGCAGAGTTGGAGACAAAGGATCCCTGGGGTTTCCTGGGCCCCCTGGGCCTGAGGTAGGTGATGCTCTATTTGTCTATGTCTGGGTACAACTGAGACTGGGTGTTGTCCTTGGGAAACCAAGACCCAGAGACCGGAAGATACTTGCCTGAGGTCACACAGCAAAGGAGAGATGGAAAGAATAGAAATTTCGACATCAGTGATCTTTTCGTTTCTGCCTCTGTGGGGCAGAAGCTGGCCTCAGGGACTCTCCTAGCTTGGTGGCCACTTTTACAGTTTCCAGAAAAAACATCAGGAGTGTCTTCTGAACTCGACTGCCTGTACCTTTAGTGGGAGCTCCCCACATTCTCCCCCTGAGGTTGCAGACAGCCAGCCCCTCTGTGCCCTGGGACTCTGCCAACCACTCACACCCACCCTGAAAAAGTTCAGAACTCGGAGCTCTTGAGTATGAGAAGCACAAAGCCAAGATGAAATTCTGGTGTTTGAGTAGAGAATGAGAAATAATGAAGGATGGTATAGCAACTCATACAGTAATTCCAGTTGTGTAAGTAGAACCCTGTGAGTTTCCGATCATGTGAGGATTAGCATAAGTACACCGGACATTCCTCAACCGGCGTCACGTGAAATGGAGTGAGTTAGCTGGGTGAGCTCTTTTGTCCCCCCCCCTTCTGATTTGGGGACTTGCTCTGGAGAACAGGGTGAGCAGTGCCAGGGCCACTATCTGTCCAGGATCATCAGTGCCCAGGTCCTGTGTGGGTCTTCACCAACCCCGGCCCGAGTCCCACAGTCACACCCACTCTCCACGCCCGGGGGTGGGGAGCTTGCTCAGCCGCGCGCTCTCAGAGACAGGAGTCTGGCTCTGCCGGGTTCTCTAGACCCTCCCAAAGATCTCTCCTGGTCATGCCTGGATGGGTGAGGGAGTGTCTCCTGAAAGCTACGAGTTCTGAGTTTCCACTGTTTTGACTTTGGCCGTGACACAGTCCTATCTTTAGACAAATGGAGTTGGCCTCTCTTCCATGGCCCCGATTCCTTCCCCTGGTCACTGTGGAAAAAGGCTTTTCCGCGAGCCTGGGTTTTCCCAGCAGCCTGGCCGGGGAGGGTGGACAGCACGCCCCCTCCCTCGCAGTTCTGAGGCTCTGCCTCATGCCAGGAGGCTGTGACACCTCTTCAGGGTAAGAGCTTGTTGACTCCCCACCATACGTGTGTGCAGGAGGTATTACAACCACCAGGTGATGTGTGAGGAAAGGGAGCCACAGAGCAGGGAGGGGACCGCCTCAGTGTCCCCGCTACTTGCAGCAAGTGAGGTCTACGTTGGCTCTCGCCTGGGTCCCTGGCAGCAGCTGGGGTCTGCCTCTCCCGGCGTTGTGATCTGTTTGGATTGGCCGGCTCAGAAGATGGCTCTGCTCAGCTGAAGACAGAAGCTGATGAGCTTGTCAGCACCTCCTTGGGTCTTCGCCTCCTTTCCCAGAGACCACGGGTGGGAGCTTCTCCCGCCAGCCCCCACGTGAACGATCTTTTCACTTACTGGTGGCCCGATCCATGTGACCACCAGAATTTGATCGGTGTCCCCATTGCCAAGTTCTCCCTGGAGACGGGCCCACCACAGGCAGACTTGTTTTCCTAGGACTGTGGGACCCAAAATCCTTTTGGATGCAGACTTTTACTGAGTGCTTCCCAGGCACCAGGCTCTGAGCTAAGTGCTTTGCTGACATTATTCCCTCAGAGCAGCCCTGTAAGATGGGTGTTACATCACCGTTTTACAGATGAGGGAGCTGAGGCCCAGGGAGGCTTGGGAACCTGCCTGGGGTCACACAGTGAGTTGGTGGCAAAATGGGAGTTTGAGTCCCTCATTTTGAAGAAAAAGATATGGGGCTTCGCTACTGGTGATGGCTCCAGATTCAGGACCCTTCGTGCCTTTGCTGGTGACAAGGGTGGTAGGACGTATGAGCTGCAGCTGAGCAGGAATTACTGAAAGGTCAAAAGAAGAAGGAAAAGAAAAGCTGCCTTAGGAAGGCAAGATGGGAAGGGGCATTTTGTTTTTAGGGATTCATATAAAAAGCCTTTGGTTTCTAGCTGTCAGAGAAGCGAGAGAGTAGTGAGCCTGCCCCAAAAGTGAATGGGATTCTAAGCCAAATTAACAGAGATATTACACCTAAAATTAGGGAGGGGATGTTCCCCATACTTGCCTGTGCTTGTTAGTTCATACCCACGAAAGTGTAGGGTATGAACATCCTGATGATGACCCATTGGAGGCAGCCAGGCTAAGGGGCCCCAGCCCCTGAAGCTGTTGAAGGGACAAAGACGGGCAGGCCTCTGGGGATGGAATAACTGGTCTCCAAATTGTTCGAAGACCACTGTGGGAAAAGGGACCCTCTGTGCTTTGTGGAGCCCGGGGGAACAGCATGAAGTTGTTAAGGGGGAAAGGAGGGGATTCTGCTCGATGCCTGGAAGAAGCTTCCACTGCCCAGTCCTCCATCTGGGAGGATGGTCTGGGAGCAGCGAGCCCCATTGTGGGTGTGGGGCAGAGTCCAACACACCTGGCCAGGTTTCCCCTTCAGTTAGGAGGAGCTGAGAGCAATTAGATCAGTGCTCTTCAGGCCTTTCAAAGCCCTAGCAAACCCAGAACATACTCATACCTGCAGGGTCCCTGCAATGATGACATCTTCTCAGAGCAGAGACTATCCCTGTTTTAGAATAAAAATCAGGGCAACTGCCCTGCCCAGGGTCACAGCCCTTGCAGGAGGGGATGGAGACCCAGGTCAGCTCCACCTCTGAGACCGATGCTCTTAGTAATTCCCTTCAAAGTCCCCATGGGTGACCCCTGCTCTCTGCTTCCTTTTAGGGGTTCCCTGGAGACATCGGCCCCCCTGGGGACAATGGTCCCGAAGGTGTGAAGGTGAGTCCCTGCCATGGGCAGCTCCAAGGGAGGAAGCTGACAGTTCTGCAGAAACCACAGCCCTCCTGGGTGGGCTGCCTGGAGGAGAGTCTGGCCAGCCTGTGATGGAGTTGGTGCTGCCTCTGTGACCCCTTTTTGTTCCCTTCTCACCAGGGCAAGCCCGGAGCTCGAGGACTGCCAGGACCCCGTGGGCAGCTGGGGCCCGAGGTAAGACCTCTGGCCCTGCCCCCGCCAGCCCTCGCCCAACCCCCAGCCTGCTCTGTCCTGGGTCCTGAAGGCCTAGGCTGGGGGCTGGGGCCTCAGTTGGGACACAGCCCAGGGTGGCCTCAGGCTCATCCCTGACAGCCCTGCTTGGTGACCTTTGCAGGGGCCTCCTCTGCCCTGGCCTGGCAGGTGGGTCACTCTCTCCCCCCACTGCACCCCCCTGTACCCCACTGTCCTGGGGGTTCTTTCCCGGAGCCGTGGCCACTGCTCCTGCTCACGGTGGCACAGTTTGTTGGGGCGTGACATGGAAGGATAGGACTTGTCGGCTTTATCTTAGGAGTGAGGCCCTGAGACTGTGTCCGGTCCCACGGTTAGTGGCAGGCAGGCCCCAGGTTTTGCCCATGCATGGGGCCCTCCACCACCCACCTTGGCTCGGGCCCCAGGACCCTGTGACACACAGCCCCGGAGAGGGTGCAGGAGGCCCAGACTCAACACGACCACAGGCAGGCATCCAGCTGGTTCTGGGTCTGGCAGGGTCCCAGTGCTGGCTTTGGGAGCCACCACATGGGGCTGCCTTCCTGGAAGCTGGGGAAGGGGGGGCAGCTCTAAAGAGGGGCCCTTGGTCAGGCCTGGCATGCCAGAGGGACCAGTTGGGAGGCTGCCTGTGCCTGTGGGGAGGCCTGGAGAGTCTCCCCGGGCCAGAGTGGGAAGAGGGTGGGGGAGAGAAAAACGACCCCGCCATGTTCTTCCAACTCCGCCCACGTTACACTCAAGGAAACCCTCAACACGCCTGCCACTTGCTCACGTCTTCCCCGATTCATTCATCCACTCGTACATTCATTCCTGTCTCCGTTTCTTTCCTCTCGTGCCCCCTCCTCCCTCCCTCCATTCGTACCCACTAGACACTGCACACAGCCATCTCGAGTGATATTTGGTGGGTGGCTTCAAGAAAACATATGAGATCCTCATCGTCCTCCAGGATCGCGACGGAAGCCAGTCATACTTTAGGATGATTGTCTTCGCTCTGCACCTTTTTAGAGATGGGGAAACTGAGGCACAGCAAGTAAATGTCAGAGCTCAGAAGAGAACCCGTATCTCTGAGCTGCAGTCTGGGGCTCTGTCCCCACAGCACACGATGGGGTTTGACTTTCCTGCCTGGCGCTGCTGCAAACCCAGGCTGATCACGTTTGGATGATGCTGAGGGCCCCATCCACATAGGAGTCCCTGCGTGACCCGGCCTCTAGGCCGTGACCAGTGGTGCCTCTGCCCTGGGTGGGGCCAGGCAGGGCGCCCAGGTGTGCCATTTCTCTTGGTCCAGGAGAGCTCTTCTGTCCAACCCTTTCCTTTCTTATAGGATCAGTTTCCCAAGAATCCAGCTGGATTAACTTTCTCCTTTTCTCTCGTGTTTCCCAACTCTAGGGAGATGAGGGACCCATGGGGCCACCCGGGGCCCCTGGCTTGGAGGTGAGTGTGGCTGGCCTGGCGATGTGTTAGCCATGAGCCAGCTGTGCACAGTAGGGCAACATTGGGCTGGTGCTCCAAGAGACATCATCAGTGGGGGCCTCTGGCCAGCCAGAGAGGGGACCAAGACAGGAAGAGAGAGAGAGACAACAGACAGGAAGCTGACCTCCGTCTTTGCCCACCTACTGTGTGCTGGTGCTGTGCGCCCCTTTTACTCACTTGACTCCTGTGAGAGAGGCACCATTTTGCTTAGTTTCACTGGAGGCCGGTAAGGCTCACAGAGTAGGGGCCTAGCTTACTGTCGCAGAGCCAGGGAGGGGGTGGCCCACTGGAACCCCACCCGTGTGTTCTCTCCGCTGCTCCGAGCGGCCTTCCGGAAGGGGCTTGTCCAGCCCCCACCTTCATCCCTGCAATAGCATCAGTCAGCTGTTCGTGAATATTTTGGTCTAGGACCTCTTGACACCCTTAAAAATGACTGAGGATCCAAAATGCTTTTCTTTGTGCGGGTTACAGCTAACACTATTAAAACTGAGAAATTTGAAGTGTATTTATTAATCCATTTAAAGTGAATAACAAACCCATTTCATGTTAACAAAAATAATGGTTTTTAATAAAAAAGAAACACAGCTATATATATTTTTTTCCAAATCAAAATAATCCAATGAAAAGGGTGGCATTGTCTTACTACTTTTGTATTCATTCTGTGGACCATGCCACGTGTCATAGAACCTCTGAAAATCTCTGCCTACACACTCATGAGATTGAGCATGACACAGGCAAATGCCACTTCAGTATTATTACGGAAATGGTTTTGACCGCCCGGATCTGCTGAAAGGGTCTCTCCAAAGTTCACGCGCAGGACCCCGGTATAAACTCCCACTCCCCGGGACCCCTCACCCTCCGTTCAGTCCCTTGCGTTTCCTCACTCCTCGAGGCGGTTTTCGTCTCCCCATTTGTAAAGGAGGAGGTCAGCTGGGGAAGGGAGACTTTCCCAGGATCTCGGGGCTGCAGACCTTCCCAGCATCCTCAGGACAGCCTGCTGACAATGGGGCTCTGCGTCCCTATGCCCCAACCTGGGCTGCGTGGCCCTCCCCCTGTGCCAGGTCCTGGGGCCCCAGCAGACCGCTCTCACTCATCTCTTTCTGTTGCAGGGTCAACCTGGCAGGAAAGGCTTTCCTGGGAGGCCCGGCCCTGATGGCTTGAAGGTGAGGGGACTTGGGAGTGGCGAGGCTGAGGAAGGGCAAGGGCAGTGCCTAGGGAGCAGTGGAGAGAGAGGGAGCCAACGTATGAAGACCCAGGATGAACCCTGAACTCCATGGCCACTTGAGACACGGGGGTGCAGAGACGGGGGGGGCAGGGGAATAGTCCCCGTTTATCACCAAGTATTGGTAACACAAGGAAAAATGGGCACAGGCTAAATGTCCCACAGTAGGATCCTGCTCGAGGAATGGGATACAAGGCAGCCACCGAAGACGGTGTGGTGGGAGATTTTACAAGACGGGGAAGTGCCTGCGGGTGTGGCGGCGGTAGGAAGTGGGTCGCAGGGACCGGCTGCCCCGCATTCCTGTGTGTGCAGAACAGAGGCCAGAATGTGGACAGGGTGATCTCGGGGTGCCGGGATTCTAGGAGGTGGCCACTTTCTTCTCCGGGCCTCTGTATTTCCCCATGATGTATAATAACTATGTATTATATCTGTTAAAAGGTTTTTGTTTGTTGTTTTTTTAAGTTATGAGAAAGAAATTAGCCTGGGTAGGACAGTGAGGATCCTCTGCACGAGCAGCTTCATGTCACGGCCTCCCAGGGGCGCCCACGAGGGGCTGGGTTTTCCCAGGCATCTGGACAGGGATGACTGGGCCAAGTTTCCAGTTGGGCAAGTTTACCGAGGATTAGGGTAGAGCCAGGGGCCCAGGTTGTCTACGTTTCCCATGTGGGAAGTGGCCCACATGTCTGGCTGGCCCTCTGGGTTTGGTGAGCGTGCTGTCTGAGGGAGGAGCTGGCGGAGAGTGAGGCTGGAGCTGGGGTTGCCATGAGCCACATCCATCTGTGAGCCAGAGGCATGGCTGGTCTGGGTCCCTGTCCTGCCCTCTGAGGTGGTGGCCTTTCTCCCTCTGATACCAGTTTGGTCTCCATGGTGGCAGCGGTGACGTAGCCCAGGATGGGAGTTGATCCAGGGTTCTGCTTGTCTCTGTCCAGCTCAGGCTGTGGGGACACCAGGACGGCTGTGGCTGCCTGTGGGAGCCGCCGCAGCATGGGATAGGGCTGAGACGGGGCCACAAGAGACCACCAAGCTTGAGAGCTAGAAATAGCCTCGGAGACAAATGAGTCTTGTTTCCCCTTACTTGTGGCCGAGGAGGCTAAGCCCAGAGCAGAGACAAGACTCACCAAGGTCACCTGGGAACTGGTGGCAGAGCTCTGGTGGGGGCTGGGGCCCGCAACCCAGCGCCCTGACATAGCCGTGCTGTAGCGGGGTGGCTTGTTGCCATAGGAACGGGGATTCCGATCAGGCAGACTGAAGTTCCAGTTCTAGGCCTACCTCCAGCTGGCTGTGTGACTTCGACCTGGTCGCTTCCCTGAGCTTCAGTTTCCACCCCCACAAAATGCAGTGTAGACATCAAGGCGCCAAGTAACCTGCCAAGGGCCACTCAGAGGACATGGGTGACTCAAGTCATCCTAGGCCAGAGGGTCTGTCCCAGTGTCCCTTTGTCCCCGCCATTTGTTTGGAGTTTCCAATGCCAGACACTGGCAATGAGGTCCCTGGCCCATCCCCAGCAGTAGGGACTAAGGCCAGTCAGCCGGGGTGCTCTCCAGGGGGCTTAGACTCCTGTCACTCATCTAAAGTGACCCCCTTCTATTTCTTTGCAGGGGGAGCCAGGCAACCCTGGACGGCCGGGGCCCGTGGGTGAGCAGGTAAGTCAACACTGGTCTCTGAGCGTGATGGCTCTCTTTACTGAGCACTCCTTCTGTGCCCAACCCTTTGGTGAGCACTCCACATGCACCCCGTATTCATTCCCATCCCGGCTCCAGAGGTAGCTTCATTCATCTCCCTCTTGCACTGATACGGACACGGCGTCTCGGGGAGGTGAAGTCACTGAATGAGAGTGACTTCATGAATCATAGTGAATCATAGTCACAATGGCCATTGCCCATGGCCTGACTCTGCAGATGTTTCTGGGGCATTTGCCCAAAGTGGTGATGTGACTTTGCTCCCAGAACATGAAAACTGGAAGAGCCCATTAACAGTCGCCGCCTGTGCTTGACTTAACAGATGGGCAAGCCGACGACCAGAGGAGCGTAGTCACTTGCCAGGGATTCTTGGTCGGGCATCCCTAAATTATAAAGAATGAAATTGCAGCCAGTGGCCCTGGCTAGGACCAAGGTCTGAAGACGAGAGAGAGCGGGTTGTTTGCAAGTAGTGACAAAGGAGGTTTGAGGATCACCGGCTTCATTATCAAGGTGTAGGGCCTCAGCACCAGACAGAAGCGGCTCTGAGTGCTGGGTGGGCAAACGGGTGGGACGGTAGCAGTCTCCTCCACTCCTTTAAAGGAGGATCCCGTCCCCCAAGCCCTGCAAGATGCCGCCTCAGTCCAGAGGGAGGGAGGATGTGGGGGACCCAGAAGAATCTGTCTGCACTGAGAACCCTCAGTGGCGTGAGAGGCGCGCGCGATGGGCTTCCTCACCAGGCCTGCAACATCTGTTGGGGGGGGAAGGAAGGAATTAAAGCCGGGGGAGGGCTGGATTTTTGGAGACCTTTCCAGTGTCATTTGAGCGCATTCTGTGGGAAGCCCGGGAGTTTGGAAAGGCTGCTGCGGCCTGGATAGATTTCCTGATTGGAAAAAAGGGGAATACGATCAGCAAATTTAATTTCATAGTTATGCTGATGGTAGGGCCCTCGGGAAATAGAGACTTGCAATCCTAGAATATCAGAACACAGAAGGTCCTTGGAAATCTCTCAGTTCCAGGGTCCGAATGTTTTTTGGGCCTTCGGCCCCTTTAACAGGCTAGTGGAGCTCATAGACCTCTGCTCAGAATAGAGTGTTTAAACACAGAAAACAAGGAACAAAAGATTGCAAGGAAAATTAGTTGTATTGAAATGCAGTTATGAAAGTGTGTTCCAGTCTGGTCTACCAGATAGAGAGGCTTCTTTATTAGTGCAGTAAATAATGAGATCTAGCAGTGGGTCTAATAACAACCTCACTTTCGAACTGGTGACAAGCCTTACTGATACATTCTGAAGCTTCTGCAGTAATATGACATATCAGTATCTGTGACAGTTGCAGTCTCCTTATAATCACAGTGTTGGCTGCATTTACTGGGCACCTGTTAGATACGAGGCTCTATGCCAAACACTTTCTACACCATCACCTGCAGTGTCCCCTGGGCAGCCCTATGGTGGTAGGCATTATCACCTCATCTTTCACACAAGGAAACCAGGCTTTGCGAAGTCACTTGCCCACGATCTCCCAGGCAGTGACATGACTGTCAGCGCCGGGGTGGACCCTCAGGTCTGCTGGATTCCCAAGACCTGCCGAGAGGGACTGCACAGCCCTTTGACCTCTTGCTTCTAACAGCTACTTAGAGTGCAGTCGGCTTGCCAGGCCCTGTCCTAGGTGCTAGGGACACAAAGATGATTACGAGGCCTGGGCCTTGCCTTTCAGAAGCTCTGTCCGTGGGGGAGCCAGGCGTGTAAACACCTAACCCTGAGAGGCCTAGTCCAACAGAAGGCACACAGCTCCCCGTCTCGTTCCTAGCTGCCTCCCCAGCGCCTAGCAGAATGTCCCGTGAGAGGGGGGAGGGAGAGAGGCTCCCACAGCAGACAGCGGCCCTTTATCTGTAGACACTGAGGACCAGGCCAGCCTCCCCCCATCCCACCCCCACCCCACATCGGGAACTCAGATCGGGCCTGTGCAGTGCCCACTGTAGTTGACGACACAACACTGCCTCCTCCCTCACGCCCTCTTGCCAGCCCGAGAGGAGCCAGCCTGCCTGCAGCTGTCAGAGCTGCTTCTCCACCCGCTCCGCCAGGTGGAAGCCCTGGGCCTCTGGCGCTGGCTCCCCTGGCCGGCCCCAGCGCCACCCACAGGGCAGGCCTGCTGGGATGTTCCAGGGCAGTGCCTGGGGCGGGGGTGAGCGGGGGTCCTGGAGGTGGGGGGGCAGGGGAATGGGGCACTTGCTGTATGGCCCTTATTCATTAGGATCCTGTTTGGCTTCTTGTTTGAGGTTTATGACCTGCCTGCCTTCCAGGACCCAACAACCCATAAATTTAAAGTAGCTATGAAATTTCTGTTTCCCTGGGCCAGTCGGGCAGGGCCCTCTGAACAGAGCAGCTTTTCTTTGCTCCACTCAGCATCCTCTAGATGTCTGACTGCTCCCTTGTGGGGAGCTCAGGCCTCTGTCTTCACCTCGTGCCCTTTGAAAGTCTTTAGAATGGGGAGGGAGGAAACTAACATTTACTGAGTGCCTACGTGCACCGTGCATTATCTCCAGCGCTGAGAACAACCCTGGGAGGCAGGCAGGCGGGGGCCTTTATCTAGAGCCCTGCATTCTGGAGATGACACACACTCAAGAGAGGCTTATGATTTGCCCGGGGTCTGCATATCTGAAGATTGAATGACTGATGAGATAGATAAAGTGCCAGGTGCCAGCCATTGTTACTAATGTGGCTATCACCTGAAAATGCTCTAATTTATTATTACTTTTTTTAAAGTAAGTTGCAAAGGTTAAATACTCAGTTATTTTCTGGGACTTATGAGCCATGACCTCATACCGTGTACCTCATTCTTTCACCTCGTACTTCAACCTCGAAGGGCCTCTGAGGCCAGGGAGCCAGGACCCTCCCTGGGTAGTGATGGTGCTGGGGGCCACGGAGATCTGTCCACTGCTCATGGCCACAGGCATCGGAGGCCCCAATGCGGGGACAGGAGCCTGGCCTTTGGAACCACACAGCCCTAAGTTGCAGCAGCAGGACACACCTGGTCCTGGCCCAAGGTGCCACTTTAAAACCGACTCCGAGACCCACGGAGCTAACCCTTTGGAATCGGCTGGCATTCTATCACTTTAATTGACTGACAGGTTTGGAGCTTGACTCGCTGAATGCTAAACTTCTGCTCGATTTCTGATCAGGTTCAAGGTCTCTTCTCTGGATGTAGTGTGGGGACAGGGAGCAGACATGGGACAAACCCACTCATCCCTCAATCTTTCCTAATTCTCCCAGAAGCTCTTTAACTGTAAGCCTGGGTTCTTCTAAAGGCATTCTGGCACCCCTGAACCACCCAAGGCCCTCCCCAGCTCGAATGCTCCTTGGCAGAGAAGAGCACGGGGTCTGGACAAGGATTTGTCCGCCTTCCTGGGCGACCCCTGTAGGCTGTTCACCCTTGCTGTGCACGTGTTGGCCTGCTCAGGGCCACAGCAAGGCCTGCAGCCACTGAGAAGTACCCCTGGAACACAGAGGCAAGTTGTTGCCCAGTGGAGTTAAAAAGAGCAACAGGAACCACAGGGTGTGCGTGTGGGCGTGTGTGTGCGTGTGTGCGCGCACGCATGTGTGTGCGTGTGTGTGTGTGTGTGCGTGTGTGTGTGTGTGTGTATGCGCGCGTACTCGTGCGCCCTTTCAGAAAGGAGAGGAAGCCTTTCACAAGACAGTAAAAAGGCCTCCGCTTCCCAGATTCCAATCGGGTCTTTTGGCAGCGGCTGTGATGGTATTTCTGTTCTGGCCAGCGAGTTTGTTTCTCTCTTTGAAATAGCCTCAGAGCCCCAAAAGACGGGGACAGATTTCTCACAGACAGGCCTCTTCCCAGCACAGCGTAAGGGCCTCCCCACCACACTCTCCAAACGTGGCCGCCTCCCAGCCTGATTCTGGCGCAGGAAGAATGTGTGGCGCTCCCAGGGATGCTGGCCGCAGCCCCGCCGCTTGGCTCCGAAATGAGAACCATCTGGTGGAGCGAGGGAAGTCGGGACAGTGCCGTGAGAGAGGCAGCTCTCTCAGTGGCAGCCCCACGCCAGGCAGACGGACAGGCATGGGGCAGGGGACACGGGGAGAGCCCAGAGGAAGGAAGCCGCAGGGAAGTCGCCTTTGAAACTCAGCATGCTCCTGAATCCATGTGGCTTCCTCCTTTCTCTTGCTTTCATAAATGTTTCTTGCAGGGACTTCTGGGATTCGTTGGTCTGGTCGGGGAGCCAGGGATCGTGGGAGAAAAGGTAAGCCATGTTGAGGGGAACATAGAAATAAAATAGAGCTTGTGTTTTTGCAAATTTGTCTTTTTTTAAGGTGACCAACTTTTTTACAATGAAAAGGAGGACAAAAATAAATTGAAGAAAACAATATCGTAAATAAAAGAAACATTTTATTCATTGCAACAATAATACACTATAATATGATAAATGCATAATAAAAACATTTGTAATATTTTATATTGTAATTATGCTTACATGCCTATTAACTTTTAATAATAATTGTAAGAAAAAATTACTCATTTAGATACAAATATGTCACATCACACGCAATGGGTCGACTCTGCATCGATCGAATACGGACATTTACACATTAGTCTTCCAATATCAAAAAGGAGGACGTGGAGGAGGACACTTTTCGAGGGAGGATGGAACTTACAAAAGAAGGACTGTCCTCCCTAAAGGAGGACGATTGGTCACCTTACTTTTTTCTTTTCTTTCAATTTAAAAAAGATGAAGGAGCCAGCTGACCTGGGGATTTCAGACTTCTTTCTCTTGGCCTCTCATTGCCCTGTCATCCAGACAGACCCTCAAAGAACCCTTGTCCCTTTTGTAACCAAGGCTCAAAGAGGGGAGGTGACTTGCCTAAGGTCACCCAGACAGAAAGTGGCAGAACTGGGATTTGAACCAGGTTCAGTACCCAAGGCCACCCTTTGCCTGCTAAGTCACTCTGCCTGTGCTGGCTCACCAACAGCCTGTGGCTTCCCCTGTCACCCTGTGGGCCCCGGAGGGCACCTGCTTCCCTTTGTGTCGCCTCCCCAGGTAGGCCGTCAGGGGGAGCCGGTGTTATTCCTACTGGGCAGGCAGAGAGGGAAACTGAGGTCCAGAGGCGGATGGGGGGGAGAGCATCTACACTCACCCGACCCCACCTGCCTCTCCAGGCTTATCCTGAGACGCCCCCCTCGTCGCTCCCTGTGTCCTAGACCTTCTGGCCACCCCTTTTTTTCTCCTCTTTTTTCTTCCCCTCTTCCTCTTTATTTTTTAAGCAACTTTTTATTTCAAAATAATTATAGATTCACAAGATGTGACAAAAAATAGAAAGGTCTAGTGTGCCCTTTCAACCCTGTTGTCTTCGGTGGTCACCTCGTGCAACACTGAAGTGCAGTGTCCAAGCCAACTCTGCCTTCTCTGGTTGCTGAGACGTTCCGAGTCCCTCCTCACCTGCGGCCCCCGGCCACGCCCTTCCTGCTGCTGGCTACACCCTCCCCATCCCTGCCGCTCCACACTCTCTGCCTACCTGACTCTCCGTTATCCTTTAGCTCTCAGGTCTGGCTGCACTTCCTCAGGGACCCCTTCCCCGCCACACCCCTGCACCCAGGTGGGCACGTCCCATCGGAAGCCCTCGTGCTGAGACAGACCCATGCCGTCACCGCTCTACCCGGTTTACATCCGGTTTGGGGATTTGTGTCCATCTCCTCCTGACATTCCGGGTCTCACTCCACGTGAGCAGGATCTGTCTGTTGCTACTCACCACCACATCTCCCGGGGTTAGCTTATCGTGCTGGGTACTTAGGAGATGCTCAATAAATGTTGTGACTGGGTGGGTGGATACAAGAAACAGGGCCTCACAAAAATAGCCAGGGTGGGGACCCAGAGCCCCCGCCTCTGGCCATAGCTCTCTGCTGCAATCGCCATCTGTGCTGGGCAGTCCGGATGAGTCAAGAGGGAGAGAGCGACATCTCTGACTCCCCAGCAAGTCACCTACGTTTGGGCAGGGGGTGGGGAGGGCAAAAGAAATGCAGCCCGCTGCCATCTTTGCCTCGGCATGCCCGGCCAGGGGACGCCAGGCCTAATGAGGACCACAGGGCGTGGGGCCCAAGTCAAAGGGGGCATGCAATTAGCATATCCTTGATCAGGACCACCCTTGCCTGAGGAAAGCCCACTGTGTGCCACGCTGTGGTGGACCCGAGGCCTTGCTAGGGGTCTGGCTTCTGCTGAGGGAAATCCCAGACCCCCATCCCTCCCCTGTCACCACCCGGGTGATATGTCCATGAGCTGGGTGGGGACACTCGATAGATCTTGGGCAAGTCCCTGTTAGGCCCCTGGAAGGCCTTCTACACCTGCCTCCAACAGGGCCACCCCACAGCTGTGACCTCCCTGAATTGTCTCCACAACAGGGTGACCGGGGTATGATGGGACCCCCAGGAGCACCTGGACCCAAGGGGTCAATGGTAAGGAGCAAGTCTGCATCCCTTCGCCCACTCCCGTCATGGGCACGGCGACAGCGGGCTCTCCTCTGCCTGCCTCTGCCTACCCCAGCTGTTCAGGAGGACCTGCTCCTTCTCCCTCTGGGGGGCTCGGCTGCTGCCCCGTGTCCTGCGCTGGGGCTGAGCCAGCCGAGGCGGGACTGAAGGAGGCGGCACTGTCCACCACCAAGTCCTTTTTCTTCTCTCTGAGTAGGGTCATCCTGGAACGCCAGGTGGTGTTGGGACCCCCGGAGAGCCTGGACCCCTGGTAAGCAGAGCCGCCATGTTCCCTGAGCTCAAACCCACTGTCAAGTAAGGGTGTGGAGTCCAGGCCTCAGAGTCTGCAGACCTGGGTTCTAGTCCCAGCTCCACTACTCCCTGGCTGTATTGCCGGGGCAGATCGCTGAACTCGGAGCCTAAATTTCACTCAGCTGGAAAATAGAGAAAATAATTGTGGTCACGATCGTGTGATTGCATGCGTTAAGTGAAACCATGAGGCTGATGTTCATTACATGGCGATGTTCATTACACAGGAGCATCTTGGTCACCAGCACCATCATGGCTTTGTTCATTTATTTGGGACATCCTGTGTAATATGTGCCCGGGCCTCACCAGGAGCTGGGGATGCAGCCATCAATGAGGCGGAAAGCTGTCCCTGTCTGTCCTGTAGGAGCCTATGTTCTGGCATGGGGGAGAGAGAGGACCCAATAGATAAGACATGCGTGCTGTGGGAAAGGAGGGGAGAGATGGGAAATGCTGGGAACGGACGGGCTGAGGGTCAGAGCCAAGGGTGCAGGGGTCCAGGGCTTCTTGTGCTCCCTGAGGAACCTGGGGTGTTCCTGAGGACCCCAAGGCAAGGAGGGATGGGGGAGCAGTGTGGTAGGAGCACTCAAATCCACAGGCCCCTTCCACTCCCAGGAGGGTGATGTGGTGGTGGAGGGGGGCTTTCATCCAGAGCATGGGCAGCTCGGGCCCCTCCTCCTCTGCTGATGGAGGACGCGGAGACTGGTGAGGGCTCTCATTTCCACCAAGGCCAGCGCTCGGGGCTGGGAGGCGGAGGCGTGGGCTTCAGGCAGGTGGGAAGCGTGTGGGGGGCAGCCCCGTTAGGGTTCCAGAGTGGAGCTGGGGGATAGTAACTTCAGGCTGCTCAGGTCCCTCCAGAGGCTGGAAATAGAGTGATTAGAAGCCATCAGTGTGAGAGGTACCCAGGGTCAAAGCCCAAGCACCAGGTGCTGGGGACTATTATCAAATCCTAGCTCTGTAGCCCCTAGACTCTGGCCTGCATGGGCCTCGGTCTCCCCATCTGTCCAGGGTGAAGAAGAAAGCCTAGAAGGGACTTGCTGGGACAAAATGGAAGGCCGGTGGGAGGTAGACAAATGATGGGGTGTCCAGGGCAGTTCCTAAAAGGAAGGTGCTGGCCTCCTCTGGATTCCCTGCCTCCATGCCCCTGCTGACCTGCTCCCACCCTCTTCCTCGGGGCTTCTGTCCGGTCAGCGGGTTGGCCCAGACTGAGAGAAATTAGACGGACTGACCCCTCGTTGCTGCGGTATGCGGCTGGCCCCTTGGATCTCCTGGGCTCCTGCCGGCCAGCCGGCCGCCCCTAGTGCCGCTGGGGAAGCGGGAGCACAGCCAGGTCCAGGAAGTCGGCTGCAGAATCAGACACCTGTGAGTCCAATCCTGTGAATCCCCCACCAGAATCCCCCACCTGCGAGCTGTGTGTGACTATTGGCGACACTCAGAGCTTCCCTGAACCTCAGTTTCCCCATCTGTGAGCCAGCGTAATACTACCTTCATTACAAAATTGCTGTGAGACAGATGATAGAGTTCATGACCTCATTGCTTAGCAAACTACATGCATATGCTAAGTGCTTAATGATGGTATTAGCAATAATTACTACTTGTTGACTTTACTGATTACCACTATGCTTAGTAAGACAATTGCTAGTAAAGAGACATTTTTGACAATACTGTTCACAGCTGATGGGCATTTTCCCACTTTTCCAATCATTTTAACATCCGTGCTCTTTCTACATACAGTCCCTGAGGTCAGCCAAGATGATTATCTCCATGCCTGTGGGCGGGGAGACAGCCAAACCCTGACCTCTCCAGTCGCTGACCTCCTTCTTTAAGAGAGCCCAAAGCTACCTGAGAACCTTCCAGGTCATTTTGTCTTCTCAGCAGCTCTAAGAAGCGGGGACTCTTCTTAGCCCCATTTTTTTAGTTGATGAAACTGAGGCCCAAGAGTTTAGGTCACTTGCCAAAGGTCACAGACAGACTCAGTAAGTGGCAGAGCCGGGATTTGAACCTAGGTCTCTGTTAGAGCAGTTGGCTCATTTAAGCATTCCACTCTACTGCCTCTAAGTCGAGACTTGGCTCCTGAATTTCCCAGCGACGCATCGCGTTCCTTCTGCAGTCTGAGATCCCTCCATAAAACGGTCCCTTCTCACCCAGGAGTCAGGTCGGCCTTTACACGGGGCCAAGCCCGGGTCTGCTGCTTGCTCTGCTGACAAGGGGTCAGGTTGGGTCCCAGCCCCTCAAGTTCGCCCTTCAGCGGCAGCAGTTGGAGGGTCTGCGCCCCTGGAGGCCGTAGGGAGAGAGAAATGGGGGCTGCAGGGGCTTTCCCTGAGGCCACAAATGGAGCCGGGCCTCTGCCTGGATTCGGAGGGGGCTGAGGCCGACTCTTCCTTGTAAGAGGAGCAGGCCCAGTCTGAGACTGCCTGGGAGCTGGGGGGCCCCTGCCGCTGTCGAGGGCTCCTGGCCGGCCGCAGGGTGCAGTTGCTGCTTGATGTGTGGAGCTGGGGCTGGAACCTGGGCCGTGAGACCGTCCACTCCCTCTCTCGGCCTTCTTTCTCTCCCTTCCGCCTTCTTCTGTCCTCGCTAGTTCACATACTCATCGTTCCTTCAACAGCTCTCTCGGTCCGTGTCACAGGCCTGTGCTGGACCAGGTGTTCAGAGTTCAAGAAACAAAGCCAGCCTGTGTTTTTGTTCCTCCCTCCCTGTCTCTCCCTGGGCCCTCTGGTGATTCCAACATCAAACCGAGATAACAGGCATCCTCCCTGGGCCAGGCCTGTTCCCTTCGCTCTGCCACCCCCCACCCCACTTCTCTGCCCAGCCTCTCCCCCGCCCCCTGACCCTCCTCTCCTGATGCATTTCCTTCCCTCTTCTTCAGCTCCGCCCTTCTTCCCCTTCTTCTCCCAGGGCTCTTTCTAGACTTCAGGTAGCTAGCTCTCAGGTCATATTTGGAGACAGGGTGGGAGACAGAGCTTGGGCTGCCACGTTCTCCTTGGTGATGGAGGGAGAAAAGAGGCAATGGGTATTTGAGGAGACCTTTTTTCAGAAATGTCCTGTAGCTTTGATGCTGAGATAAAGGGAAATGGCTCGTCCAGGGAGGCCTCTCCCCACTAAGGATTCCCAGGAGGGTGGAGGCCCCCTCGGGCCCAGGGCAGACTTCTGCTCAAGGTTGCAGCTTCTCCTCTGCTTCTCCTTGTGGGACAGTTTTTCCCACTGGCCCAATCCTTTAATAACAAGGCTGCTGAGCCCAGGCAGGGGGCTGCTCCTGAGGCCAAGCTTTGCACCCTTGCTCCTAGGCCTGTGTCCCACTTACTCCCTAAAAAGGAGGCTTCTCCAGATCTGTTCTCCTCCCCCCAGGGTCCTCCAGGATCCCGAGGCCCACCAGGCATGAGGGGAGCCAAGGGACGCCGGGTAAGTGGGGCCCGGCCCGGGGACTGGCTCTGGCTACCCGCTGGGGAGACCCCCTCCTGGACCTTGCCCCCTGTCCCGTCCTGAGGTCTTTGACTTTCACAGAACCAGGCAGGGTTCCGGGCTCACTGTGGGGCCAACCTGTCTTTTCCAGCCCATTTCTGAGTGCCAGGCCTTGCCATCCAGTGGGCCCCGGTGGGCTCTGTGGCACCAATGCTTTGTCACTTCATTTGTTTGTTCATTCATTCGGTCACCTTTTATTTACACCTGCTCTGTGCCAGCCACGTTGGAGGCTTTGTCGATGCCACAGGGGCTAGGACAGGTGTGACACCTGTCTGTCCTTATGACTCAGTTGGGTTGGTCAGACAGTTTAGGGTCATTAGCACATCTTTGCTGGAAGCTTGGGAGCCTAGAGGAGGCACCTCACTTGGACAGGGTACCAGGGATGGCTTCAGGGGAGGGCACTGCTTGAGCTGATGCCAGTTTCCAGGCAGAGGGAAAGCCCTAAGGCAAGAGAAGATGTGGCATGTTGAAGGATCCCTATTGGTTCAAAAGAGGGACTGGGAGAAGGATAAGAGCAAGAATTAGCAGGTGCCAAGCCAGGCCTCAAACAGCAGAGCTAGGCTTGTGGACTATACTCCAAGGGCAGTGGGGAGCCATAGAGGGTTTTAAGCAAGGGGTGGCCCAAGTACAATAGCAAGGGTTAATCGCTAATACTTCCTATGTGCCAGGCATTGTCTAATCAAATTATTAACTCATTTAATCTTCAACACTACCCTATAAAGTAGGTGCTGTTCTTATTTCCATTTTACAAGACGAGGAAACTAAAGCACAGAGAGGTTAAGTCGCTTGCCTCAGATTGCAGAGCTAGAAAGTGGCAGAGCTGTGATTTGAACCCAGTGAACCTGGCTCTTTTGCAGCCTTACTTTTCACCATGCAGGGAAGGCTGGTGGGGGGGTGCCTGCACCCAGCTGGTGTGCAGGTGCCGGGCCAGGCAGCCCGTAAAGGAGATGAGATGGCACAGGTAGGCCAGGCAGCCCGGGCCTGCTCGCCAAGCGCCATATAGGGGATCCGTGATGATCACGCTCCTCTTGGCCGAATTTCAAGTGGTTTTAAATTTTCCCCTGAACCAGATGGCCTGAGCAGTCGGCCTGGAAAAGGGGAGATTAGGAGGCATTCCTCTGGCCCGGCAGGGCCCCGCCCGGTGTCACGTCCTGGGCCTCTGCACTTGGACCCAGGCCCACTGACAGTCTGGTCCCACCTTGACCTTGTGCACATGTCCTCCTAGCAGCCACATTAGCTGGAGGATGAGCCCAGACCCTGCCCCTGCCCTCCAGATGTAAGGCTTAGCCCCCCCTCCCAGCTCCCTGAGCTCCCCCAGCCCCCCTTCCCAGCAGCAGCTGGGAGACTATCCCCTGCTTGAGGAAACCCAGGCTCCCAACCACATCAAAGTCCATGGCTGGGAGGGAACTTCAGGAATACCAGCCCCTCCCCCCTGCTGGGTTTGGCAGGAATGCAAAACCTGTGGGATCTATCTGTCCCCTAGGTCCCCTGCCAAACAGAGTACTGTCAGCCACTTCACTGATGGGGTAGCTGAGGGTGGTGGGGGCCTCGAGAGGCACCCATTGTGCTGTTAAGAAGCTCAATTCTGAGCAGTCCCCATCCCCCAGCCTCTGCAGCTCCTGGCTTGCTCCGTGACCTTAGCAAGGGCCTTTCTGCTCTCCAGGCCTCAGTTTCCCCGTATGTGCCATGGAGAATGGACTTGGGGGTCTGGAAGGCCCTGCCTGCTCCCCTGCCCATGAGCGGATGGATCCTGCTGCCCCCTCAAGTCCCCCCCATTCCCTGGGCAACATGAGCAGTACGGGATTGAGGCCAGAGGAAGGATGAGGCCCCGACCCTCGGGCTTGGTAGGATTGCTGACAGTCTGGGTCCACCGGCCTCAGCTGGAAGAGTGAGGACGCCAGGGTCTGACAGGTATAGGGGCCGGTCTCAGCCTCCCGGCTGTCAGTCCAGAGTCTGAACCTCTCTGAGGCTTGGTGGGTGCTGTTGAGAGGAAACTGAAAGGAGCCAGAATTTTAACTCAAGTCATCCGGATGCCCACTTTTATTCACCGCTACCAGTCACTGTTTATCAGTGTGGGAGTGAGCTCCCCATCCCGGGGCATATGCAGGTTGGGGCCTACAGGACAGTGCCAGGAAGCCTGTGTGCTGCGGCACAGTGTGGAGAAGAAGGTGGGAGACTCCACTGTCCCTCCACTTACCCACTCTGAGGTAGCAGGGAGCATCCTGAGACTCAGGTGCTGGCCGTGGGCTCTGCTCCTGTGAGTGGGGCTTACAGCTCAGCAGACCTGGCCCTGAATCCTGACTTGCCCTCTGGGAGCCTCCACCTTGCCCTCTGTACAACGGGTCAGCAGCAGAACCGACCCCATCCGATGGCCGTGGGGCATTGCATCTCATCAGCACCTCACACAGGTCAGCTCCGGCCGGGCAGCCATGTGCAGGATGTGCTTGGCATGGGATGGTTCCCTCACCGACATCCATCTCCTTTCCACAAGTGCTGCGATTGGCCAGGTTCTCTGTCCCAGGCAGGGGCTCCTCCCTGCCCAAGCCCCAGCTGTGCCTTCAAACATCTTCCTGGGGAGCGCCCCGAGAGAACAGACATGTGGTTCTGATAGAAACCCGGGCCTTCCTCCAGCGGGGGCAGGTCAGCTGTGTTCATTCGGGGAGGGAGGGGCAGGACGGGGGAATTGCAGGACCCAGGACAAGCTGCACAGTGGCCAGAGCAAGGGTGTAAGTGTGGCTGCCCTCGCTCCCCTCCCTGCACAGCGGAGCAGGGGAGGGAGGGTGGCTGGGGCCCAATGCCTCCTTCTCCCTCCAGACTAGAAGGTTGGTCCTCTTTTCCTGGGCCAGCCCAGCTTCCAGAGCTCTCTGGTGCCCCTAGGGGGTAGCAGAGTCCCCTAATAACAGATTTAAGATTTCTTCTCTAACACCCTACCCCAGTGCAGGCTTTCTTAGACCCTGACCTGCATACCCACTGTGATGGGGAGCTCACTCTCACACAGATAAACAATGACATGTAGAGGTGGGGAAAAATGGGCATCTGGCTGACTTGGGCTCAAATTCTGCCTCCTCTCCTTACTAGCTATGTAACCATAGGCTGTTTCTTTATTTGTATAAGGAGGACAATAGCTTTCACGATTATTGCTGCTTCTGCTATGGTTGTTACTGCTATTACAGGTTGTATAACCTTTCTCCCCGAAAGGCTTTGATTCCTAGGATAACCAGAGTGCTGTGTGATTTCGGCCAAGCCTTCAACACGTCTGGGCCTCTGCTCTATCCCAGCACTCTTTCTCCAGGGTTTATGCCTCAGCTAGAGACAGAGGCTAGCAGCCGGAAGACATTGCTCAGAAAGGCCCAGGTGCCTGCCCTCGGCTCAGCCTCTGTTTTGGCTCCCATGACCCAGGATGCCCCACCCCAATGTGGCTCCATCTCCGCCAGGCCCCTCTCCATGCATCCAGGTGGGGTGGGGTGGGGTGGGGGTAAGTCCAATACCTGGTCTGACAGTGTCCACCTGAAACTGAGGCCCAGAGAGGGGAAGCGGCTTTCCCGGGGCCACACAGCAAGCAAGCTGGCAGCAAATCCAGAACTTGCACCCACACACTCTGTACTCAAACCTCGTCTTGAACCTGTGAAAACCCAGCCAGTTGTATGCAGTGTGACAGAAGCTGCCTATGCTGAGGAGCAGATTGAGCCCGGATTCCCTGAGCCACGCCTCTGTGCCCCTGGCCCGTGGGAGCCTGCAGCCGCCTCCAGCCCAGCCCAGCCGGGTTTTACTGAGCGCTTGCTGTATAGGCCAGGTGCTGATGATTCTCTCCTGCCTTGTAGCGGAGATTTCTCCCCCTCCTTTCTGAGATGAGGTAACTGAGGCTGAGCGAAGAGCAGTCCCTGGTCTCTAAGACATGACATTTCCAGCACTGCTTTGCCCAGCAGTGGGCCGCACTGGCTCCCAGCCGAGCCCCCGCCCCGCAGCCTCCCAGCCCGTGTATCTGGTCAGCGAGGTGTTATTTCAGGCGGTCTTGTGCAGTTGAAGCGTCCGGAGCCCCAGGCAACTGATAAGAGGAATTGTCACTTTTCCCAGCTCAATTATTAATTGAAAAGTTTCTTGTTCAGATTTTAATTAATTTCTTCTTGTTCTATGTTCTCATCCCTCATCCTCCCTCCACCGAGACACTTCCCCAGCCTCCCTTTGTGACCGGTCCCCATGCTCCCTGGCTGTGTGGGCCAGCCTCCTTCAAGGGATCCTGTTTGTCTCCCCAGCAGGGCCTCTCGGACCCCTACAGAGCAGACACCACAGTGCTCCCCAAGGGGGCCTCCCCAGGGGACCCCACACCATGGAGGGCACATGGGGGGCAGTGGGTGGAACCCTGGATGGGATACCAGCTGCTAATAGGTTAAACGGCCGTAGTCGAGTCACTTCTTTTGGCCTCACTGTTCCCATCTGTGCAGTGGGGGGAAAGAGACAGTTCCCCCTTTCCTGGAGGACTCCTAGGTCTCCAAAGACCAAGAATTTTGTCTCAAGGGTCAGATCTGTGTCCAGCACTCTAGGAAACAACCACCTTCCCCCTGCCCTGCTCCTGCCCCCTCCTCTCATAAACTAGGCCCATAAATTAGCACATCTGTTGGGGGAGGGGGCAGCGGCCATAAGCAGACCCTCCCCTGGGCTTTCTCTGTCAGTTTTCAAGGGCTGTTGTGGTTCACATACCTGTTTATGCCCAGGTGTGCTTGGGAAAAGCATGTGACAGCAGAGTCTAAAGACCTGGCTGTGGGGACTCAGCCATGTGTCTCTCTGTTCTGACCCTTAGTCTCCACGTCTGTGAAATGGGTTGGCTGGCCTACCGCCCAAGGTCTCCTTAAACAGGGTTTCAGTGTACCGCCAACCCCATTCTGGAATGGTAAGGTCTCTAGCTGGGTCCACCCATCAAGCCCTCCAGGGAGCCGTCCCAGCGGGCACATTGCCCAGGGCGACCCCCTCAGGGTGGGGGTGAGTTGGAGATGGGAGGAAGGAAGTGGGATCCTCAGGCCCAGCAGGGAAAAGCCCTGGGCTCCGGGCAGCCCCGTCCTCCTGGTTCCCAGCCCAAGGGAGACCCCTGCTGTCCACTGTGCTAGTCCCTTTTCCCTCTTGCAGGGCCCCCGAGGACCAGATGGACCAGCTGGGGAGCAGGGGTCCCGGGGTCTGAAGGTACGGACCCCCCTGGCCTGCCCTTCCTCGCACCTCTCATGCTGGATCAGGAATCCGGAGCCAGAGCTCACGCGCCCCTCGGCACTGGGCCCCTTGGGGATAGCCAGGAGTCCCTGAGAGGCTGCAGGGTAGTTCCTGAGAGCTCATCCGCCCCCCCACCCCCACCCCAGCCTGGAGCATGGGCGAAGGGGAGGAGGAGCTCTGAGATGAACGGGAGTGAGAGACAGCACGGGGATGAGAGAGCACAGAAGCATGGAGCGAGGGGGTCGCACACGGCCTCTGGCCCCTTCCCGGGACCACAAGCCCTTCCAGGGACCAGGGGCACCGGGGGGCACCGGGTCCTTGGTTCTCCACCCAGAGCGCCTGTAGTGAGCCGCTCCCCTTGCTGGGCCTTAGTTTCCCTACCTGCACGCTGGGGAGAGGGGCGGACCCCATGGTCCCTATGTCTCCCGTGGGAGTGCGGGTCCCTTCTCTGTGAAGGGGCCTCCCAAGCACTCCCCACCTCCGAGTGCTTTGCCTCCTGCAGGGCCCCCCAGGACCGCAGGGCAGACTGGGCCAGCCCGGGCAGCAGGTACGTCCGGCCACAGCTGCCAGCCCCCTCCTCCTCCCCGCCTGTGCCCTGTGCCTCTAACAAACCCGACTGTGCTTGCAGGGCGCAGCTGGTGAGCGAGGGCACCTGGGCGCACGAGGCTTTCCTGTAAGTGTCACCGGTTCCTGAAATTTTGTGGGCTGCGTGGGAAGACATTAGCCCCTTTAGCCATGTTCCCACCCTGCCGTGGACACTCCAAAGGTTCCAGTTGCCCATTCCCTGTACTAAAGAGCTTCTAGCGTCTCTCCCCTGGGACCCAGTGTCCCATCCACTACCCAGCAGAGGGTGGGGATAGGACCCTCATACACTGTGATGGCTTGACTGAGGCCCAGGGGCAGGCAGGGTGGACTCATGTCCCCTTTGTTTGTCTCTGCAGGGCATCCCAGGGCCCTCGGGCCCGCCAGGCACCAAGGGCCTCCCAGGAGAACCGGTGAGTGCCCTTCCCTTCCCCTCTGTGTCTTTATCCAGGCAGGGGTGGGGGCGGGGGCTCACACAGGAGAGAGGTTAGAGAGGGACAGCCTGGGACGGTAGAGACAGCGCTGGCTGGGGACCCCAGGGGCTCTGGGTTGAGTCTAAGCCTTCCACCTCAGTTTTCTTGCTAGTAACATGGGAATAATGGTCCTTACTTTACCATCCTGTCATTAAGATGACATGAGAAAATGTGTCTAGAGTGAGGGGGGGGGGAGGGAGGTGCCTGGAATGGCTGAGCCCAGCATGACTGGAGGGGCAAGAGCCGGATGTGGGGGAGCATCCCAAGCGTCGGGGAATGAGGAGGTGCTATTGGGGGTGGAGAGGAGAGGACAGAGGCTCAGGAGGAAGAGTCCCCAGTGGGACAGCGGAAGCGCAGGAAGCTCCTGTCCCCCAGGCTGCACTGAAATCCCACATCTTGAGGCCTAAGCAGATCCCCTTTTGACCAGGGCCTGGGTGGGGCATTTCCAAAAGTGGGGCTGAGGTGGAAGGGCATCCAGGCCGAGGGAACAGAGTGAGCGAGGCCCCAGAGCTAGGTTTCTGAGCAGGGCAGGGCCCCTCTGGGTTTTAGGTAGATGAACAGGAGCATGAATCGGAGACGGATGGAGGGGATATACTGGAGACACCGGGAGCTTCCACGTGGCCTGGGGTGGGGGCGTGGGCTGCAATGTCTGCAAAGTCCTGGGTTGTATGGGTGCTCACCTCACCTACCCCTCCAGACCACCCCAAAGAGGGCCCAGGCTGGCTTCTCCCAACTCTCTGTGTCTGTCTGTCTGACTGCTAGGGCCCTCAGGGACCCCAGGGACCAATTGGCCCTCCAGGAGAGATGGGACCCAAGGTGAGTGCTGAGGGACCCTTGTTTGTCCCGTGATGCTGTTTAGGAAGTGTCAGCCTGTCCCAGCCTGCCTCCTCAGGGGTCTCTGTCTTGGCCTGGGGACATGGTCGTGTCCTGTGTGCTGTAGAAATGGAAGAGGTGGCACCTTGGCAGAGAGGGTAGACGCACCCTAATGGCATTGGGCGAGGAGCTAGACTCCCAGTCTGAGGGGCAATGGATGGGAGGCAGGGGTACCAAGACCCTCACGTGGGTGGGAGTTGGCAGTGACCCTTTTTTGGCATTGGGGAAAGCAGCAATGCCCTTCCGCCAGCCTGCTAGGACTTCAGCCCAGCCTAAGTTTGACTGCAGAATCAGCCCTCCTAAGGTCGGGAAGCAGGGAGTCTGGAAGGAGCCCCAGATGCCCCTGCCGTATCCCAAGGGGAAACCGAGCCCCAGGGCTCAGGCAAGGGCGCCGCCATGCCGGTCATGATCCCTCAGGACGGCCTCCCACCCCTGTCCTCCTGGCCTGGCTGCAGAGAGAAGGGCTGGAATCACTCAGCCCTGACACAGCATCTGCTGGCTTCCTCCCCTGGCCTGTGTGAATCATGACATTTTCCTCCTTGTGCTTGCCAAGGGCGCCTAATGTGGTAAACCACACTCTTGGGGAGGGAGAGGGCTCCAGCTGCCTCTGGGTAGCCCCGAGGCTCAGCAGCCTGAGACCCATCAGCTCCCTTCCTCTAGCCCCAGCTCTAAGCTGCAAGACCCCTGTGTGTGTCTTGTGCTGTGTGACCTCAGGCGCCTCCCTTGCCCTCTCTGAGCCTACCTTAGTTATCTCCTCCCTGACAACCAGGGGCCAGTCCTTGCTCTAGAAGGGACCAATGGCATTTTCTTGCAGGGGCCGCCGGGTGCAGTGGGAGAACCAGGCCTTCCTGGGGAAGCCGGGATGAAGGTGAGGAGGGCTGAAGGAAGAGCAGATGATTGGGGGCCATGTCCTCCCCACCGAAGAGAAGCAGGCCTTTCTTGTGCCCGGGATAATGGGTTCTCTGTGCACCTGGCTGGGCAGTGGGTCCTGGCCATGCTATAGCAGACGTCCCAGCCGGCCCAAGGCTGCTGTCCCTCCCTCTGCCCAGCAATGTCTTCTCTGGCACCTGCCCCTCCCCCCGTGCTGGGGTGGCCCTACCTTCTGGCTTCCGATACTGTCTGCACTTCAGCACCCATGCCCCTCATTACCGGCTGGGACGTAGGCGCCCTCTGGTGCCTGGGCTCTCGGGGGGCCTCTTCCCGCTGCATTGTAGGAAGAAGACGTGCTTTCTAGGCAGTCCCCTCAGTTGACAAGCGATGCTGCTGTCCTGAGGGTGTTGTCTAGGCTGGGCCTGGGGGAGTCTTCGAGGGGCTGTGCGACTTGAGGCAGATCAGTCACTCCCCATCTGTGCCTGAGTCGCCCAGCCCTTCAGAGAGAGTTGGTCCAGACCTGGAACTCTCGGTCTTCGCTTCCAGAATCCTTTGCACGAACAATGCAGAAAACCACCCCATCAATGAAACAGACAGAAGTGGGGCCGCTGGGGTTGGGGCAGGGCTGAGGGCTCAGAGCTCCACTGGGGTTGGGGCAGGGCTGGGGGCCCAGAGCTCCGTTGGGGTTGGGGCAGGGCTGAGGGCCCAGAGCTCCGCTGGGGTTGGGGCAGGGCTGAGGGCCCAGAGCTCCGCTGGGGTTGGGGCAGGGCTGAGGGCCCAGAGCTCCGCTGGGGTTGGGGCAGGGCTGAGGGCCCAGAGCTCCGCTGGGGTTGGGGCAGGGATGAGGGCTGAGGGCTCAGAGCTCCGCTGGGGTTGGGGCAGGGCTGAGGGCCCAGAGCTCCTCTGGTGTTGGGGCAGGGCTGAGGGCCCAGAGCTCCGCTGGAGTTGGGGCAGGGCTGAGGGCCCAGAGCTCCTCTGGTGTTGGGGCAGGGCTGAGGGCTCAGAGCTACGCTGGAGTTGGGGCAGGGCTGAGGGCCCAGAGCTCCTCTGGTGTTGGGGCAGGGCTGAGGGCCCAGAGCTCCTCTGGTGTTGGGGCGGGGCTGAGGGCCCAGAGCTCCGCTGGGGTTGGGGCAGGGCTGAGGGCTCAGAGCTCCGCTGGGGTTGGGGCAGGGCTGAGGGCCCAGAGCTCCGCTGGGGTTGGGGCAGGGATGAGGGCTGAGGGCTCAGAGCTCCGCTGGGGTTGGGGCAGGGCTGAGGGCCCAGAGCTCCGTTGGGGTTGGGGCAGGGCTGAGGGCTGAGGGCTCAGAGCTCCGCTGGGGTTGGGGCAGGGCTGAGGGCCCAGAGCTCCACTGGGGTTGGGGCAGGGCTGAGGGCTGAGGGCTCAGAGTTCCGCTGGGGTTGGGGCAGGGCTGAGGGCTGAGGGCTCAGAGCTCCGCTGGGGTTGGGGCGGGGCAGAGGGCTCAGAGCTCCGCTGGGGTTGGGGCAGGGCTGAGGGCTGAGGGCTCAGAGCTCCGTTGGGGTTGGGGCGGGGCTGAGGGCTCAGAGCTCCGTTGGGGTTGGGGCAGGGCTGAGGGCTCAGAGCTCTGTTGGGGTTGGGGCAGGGCTGAGGGCTCAGAGCTCCGTTGGGGTTGGGGCAGGGCTGAGGGCTCAGAGCTCCGTGTCCTCCTCGTGCCCAGACACCAGCAGGGAGAGGGTGTAGCTTGGAAATCACTGCAGGAGAAAGAGCCTTTGAGGGTCTCTTGGGGATGGTGGTGACATTGATTTGGGCTTATTTAGGGCCTCTTGCTTGTTGGGTTTCCTCTCAGGGCTCTCAGGGAGAGGAAGAGAGGGGGCTGGCAGAGTTGCCATCTCTGTGTCCGAGACCCTCTGGGGCCAAGCTACCTGTGTTTGATCCTGAACCTGGTACTTGTTAGCCATGAACTCGGGCTGATTACTGAACCCTTCAGCTCCTCAGTGTCTTCATTTATAAAAAAGAAGATAAGCCCTGGCCAGTTGGCTCAGTGGTAGAGTGTCGGCCTGGCGTGCAGAAGTCCTGGGTTCGATTCCCGGCCAGGGCACACAGGAGAAGCGCCCATCTGCTTCTCCACCCCTCCCCCTCTCCTTCCTCTCTGTCTCTCTCTTCCCTTCCCGCAGCCGAGGCTCCACTGGAGCAAAGATGGCCCGGGCGCTGGGGAGGGCTCCTTGGCCTCTGCCCCAGGCGCTAGAGTGGCTCTGGTCGCAACAGAGCGATGCCCCGGAGGGGCAGAGCATCGCCCCCTGGTGGGCAGAGCGTCGCCCCTGGTGGGTGTGCCGGGTGGATCCCGGTCGGGTACATGCGAGAGTCTGTCTGACTGTCTCTCCCTATTTCCAGCTTCGGAAAAATACAAAAAAAAAAAAAAAAAAAAAGAAGATACATTTCCTGGTAGGGCTGTTGTGAGACTTCAGTGTGTGAAATGAGAGTGCACCGCTGACCGTTGAACACGGGTTGGCACTGCGCGCCTTCACTTATACGGGGATGTTTCTCAGTGGACTGGTGCGGTTCCAACCTGCCTTGTTCAAGGGTCAGACCTGAGGGCGGGAATCTGTGAAGGCGGGAGACTCTAGTTATATGCAGATTTTGGACTGTGCGCCCAACCCAGGCGTTGCTAAAGGGCCCATTGCACTTAGAACAGCGCTATGTAAGTGTGAGCTGTGAGGACGGTGGCCAGGGCTGACTGGGTCATGGGCTCTGGTGGCCACTTCACAATTTCTGTTTGGTTCTTGGGAAGAAAGAGCCCCCCCCTCCATCCCACCAAATCAGAGGTCGTGAGGGCCCTACCCACGCCCATAGACTTGTGTTTGGTTTCTTGTAGGGTGACCTTGGGCCTCTGGGCACCCCTGGGGAGCAGGGCCTCATCGGGCAGCGGGTAAGTCAGAGCAAACTTATTCTCCCTGGAAAGCCAGCCCCAGATGATTGGGTTGGGGAGAGCTTCACTCAAGCCCCCTGAGTCTGTTCCCTCCCGGGCAGAAATAGACCGTGAATCACTATGGCCTCGTTCAGCCTCCTGGTGGGTCAGCGTCTCCGCAGTGGAGAGGCGCTCTTCACAGAAAAGCATTCTGTGGTCAAATGTTTGGGGCTCACTGTATACTCGGTGTTCCCCTCTTGCACATCAGCAGTAGCCTTTTCAAGGCTATGAGAAGGCCTGCAACCAAGAAATTGGTTTCTTTCGGATTAACCCAGGTTCTGGGTATCATTCCCAAACTCCTACTCGTGGAGGACTGGCCTCACTTTCCTCATCTGAGCGATAGGATTCCACCATAGCGTCCCGTGAGGGTTCGCTCCAATTGCAGGAATAGTATCTGCAATGGCTGCCATTTGTGGTGCTTATGCTCTGCCTTGAAGGAACCCTTAAAAAAAAGTAGGATCAGCCCCATTTTCAGATGAGAAAACAGACGCCTGTGGGGGCTGAATTGTTTGCTTGTGGTCAAACTGCCAGTGATTGGGAAGCCCCACGGGGGTATTGAGGTCTGCCTGACGTCAAAGCCTTTCTCCACCACTAGGCCGCACTGCCTTCCAGTCTAACCAACCAACCAGGATGGCTGTGAGACCAGCAATTTCTAACTCGTGACCTCATGCAGACCCCACCCCAGCCTACCCAGCAGACAGCAGGCTGTGCTTGGGGGTCTGCCTCTCCTTTCTGGGAACTGAATGGGTGCCTCCACCCTCCTGGTCCAAATTCAGCCACCCACTGTGTGTGCCGGGGCCCCGCTGCCTAGAGATCAGGGGCAGGGAGTCCTGCCCCCAGGAGGGCACCTGGGCCCCCTTTCCAGTGACGTCTCCTCCTCTTTTCCCACCACGCTTTCCAGGGAGAGCCAGGCCTCGAGGGGGACAGTGGCCCTGCAGGGCCCGACGGGCTGAAGGTAGGTGTCCTTCTGGCGCAGGCCCTGCAGAGGAGGGGTGTTCTGAAACTGCCTCTGCCTGTCCCCCCACTGCCCTCCCATCCAATACCTAAGGTTTCTCCCAGAAGCCCCGTGTTCCCACAAAGCTCTGAGAGCTGACCGGCCAGTTCCCACTGAGCGTGGGTGAGGGTGGGCCTTCTCCAACGCCCATCCCCCACCCAGCCCTCTGCCCACCCCCCCCCCCACTCCTTCCCACTTCCCTGTTCCTCAAAACTGCAGCGTCTTTTGGCTAAACGTGGCACCTGAACACCTGCTCTAGGCCAGGCCCAGAGCCAGTGGCTTTGATACCAGTTTTCTTCCAAACGTTCTGAAAGATCAGGAACAATACTAGTCACCACTCATGAGGTGTAAGCTACTACTTATGGAGGAATAATCATGCATGTGTCAGGTTCTATGCTACATCCTTCATATGGATCACCTTGATCAATGCTACAGGGTAAGTTCTGTCTTTAGATAAACTGAGACTCAGAGAGGTTAAGCGACTTGCCCAAGGACACACAGCTAATAATTAACACAGCCAAGACCCAAGCCTTGGCTGGCTTTCTATACCATGTGCCCATCATAATGGTAAAAAGACTGAGGCTCAGAGGGTGGTAGTGGTGTATTCATCCAGTGTCTAAAGCTATGAGTGGAGGATCCAAAAGTTCAAACCCAGGGCTCACTGACATCAAAGCTTGTGGGCCCAACTCAGACCTGCCACGTGCCGTCGATACATCTGTCTACCACAGAGGCTAGAACCCTGAGGAGGTTCTGGAGGCCCACTGAACCCCAGGTCAGGCGAGCCCTGCTGTCTGATACCAGCCTGACCTGCCGCTCAGGCCTGTCCCTGGCCTCTAGCTCTGACTCAACAGTGGGCTTTCGCTGGAGCTGACCTGTAACACTGTGAGTCCGCTCCTCAGCCCAGGGCCCAAGTGCCACGTCCCGGGATTCCTTCTGTCATCCATTTACTCCCAGATAAGCACCCCTCGTCTCTGGGCCTGAGTCCCCCCGTCCCTAGACCTCCCCCCACACTGCCCTGTCCCCACAGTTGCTCCAGTCCAAGGCTTCCTCCTCTTCCAGGATGCCTTGGTGACTGGCCCCTGGCTGGTTCCCCGCTGCCCTATATTTTTCTTGCAAGGGTGAGAGCGCCCCCTGTCTGCCTCTCTCCCTCCCAACCCTGCTGCATCCTAGGATGTGACCAGAGCGTTCTGGCTAAAATCCTCGGTGTGCTCACCCTGGGCTTGTACCACCTGCCTTCAGAGCTTCACACAAATTAACACCTTTAATCCTCCCAGCAGCCCTGGGAGCTAGGTACATGGCCATCCCCACTTGACAGATGAGAAAACAGGCCGCTGCCTTCTCCCCCTCGAGTTGTGGTTCAGGTGGGATGGGAGGGGTCTCCAGGCCTGGTGCCTCACACAGTCCTTCCAGCCCACCTGTCGTGGCTCCATGGGCTCTGATTGCTTCCTCCTCTTCTCCCTCCAAAGCCAGCTCTCCCCTGATCGGTCCCTGGGCCAGGGGAGTCACGCAGGTGTGTGGCATCTTCCCTGGTCCTCGTGAGAATTCCAGGGGAGACCCTGTTTGCTCTACGGTGTTTGTTGAGAGTGGTGAGGACGACCTCCAGGAGGTTCCCATCTCTTTGCAGTTTCCAGGCTGTTCTTATTGCTGGTTTCCTCGTCTGAGTCTGCTGACCACGACCCCACCCGGAGATGAGGGTGGTGGCGGGGACTGTCAGTCCCAGCTTACCTTTATCCAGCCCGTTTGCCAGAGGCTGTGCCGAGCTGTCTCCATTGGGGAGTACCTCTTTCAGCCCTCACAGGAACACACTGGGGCTCATTTTATAATGAGAGAACTTGCCCGGGGTCGCACAGTGGCCGAGAGGTGACAGCAAGATTTGAACTTAGGTGGCGTAACCCCAGCAGCGAGGGAATTATTATTCTCTGAGCACAGAACCTTGGAATTAGAAGGAACCAGAACCCCGGGTGCTCCCCCGTGCTCTGACTGACTTACTTACACAGGGTACCGGGCAGTCTCTGCCTCCTTCCGGGCCTCCGTTCCCTCACCTGTAAGTTGAGAAAGTTGAGCAAGGCAGCTTGTAAGACTCCTCTGAGCGTTGGCAGATGTCCTGGAACTGTGGGATTCTCCCGATCCCCCAGAGCCCACTCTGCGTAGGATCCACAAGAACCCCTACGCCCCAGCTTTGGGAGAGCCAGGGCTACGGGGGTCTGGGTGGTCCCTGGGTCAAGAGCTCCTGCAAGGCCGAGGCTAGGGCCCCTCACTGAAGACCGGTTCAGCCACCGGCACAGGCCACCTGCCTCTGAGAGCTCGGAGAGCGGGAGGCCAGGGAGGGAGTCCTGGAGCCAGGGGCTTCTGCAAGAGGGTCACCACGGCCAGCTCCCTGCCTCCATGCTTGGGATCCGAGTCTCAGTGGGAAGGAACCTCAGAAAGCAAGCTGCCTGGTCCTTTCCCGGTGCCCAGATCTGCTCTGCGTTGGCCCACGCGATAGCTTGGGGCATCTGTCCCTCACCGGTGTCATCTCCGGACCCCTCTCCATTGGGAAGTCCTCCCTGGCTGAACTCGGAACTGCCCCCGCGATGCCTCACACCAGCCCCCTGTGCCCGGAGCCCAGGCCCCAGCAGGACCAGCCTGCAGTGCAAGCTCTCGGCCCTCTTGTTCCCACACTCCAGCCTCATGCCCTCTGACCCTGCTCTTTCTCCTGGACCCACACCAGTTTATCTGTGTTCCTCATAAAGCGTGGTGCCAGGAAACAAACCCAGCAAAGACACCGCTTCTCCAGGCCTGCTCCCCCGCCCACCCTTCCTCCTGCCCATGAATTCATACCCTCTCTCTGACAGTCACAGCTGAGCCACCTTTACACTGGCCACAGGTCCCACCAGGCCTGCCATACCTGATGGAGGTAGCCTTCTGACAGGCACTGTCCTGTCCCTCTGTGGCCACTGCCTACTCAGCACCCCTCACACCTGCTCTGCCCACAGGGCCAAGGGCAGCGGCCCTTCTGGCACGGCCCGCGTGCCAGCTGCCGTCCACTCGCTAGAGGGAGTGTTCTGCAGCCGGTGAGAATGAGAACCGCACAGAGCAGGCGGCACCGGGCAGACGCGCTCGCAGTAGAGGAGGACATGAACAAAAAACTGCGGAACTGCTCAGTCTGGTTGGATTGTGCCTTTAAGGCTTGGTTTATTGCTAACTGGCTCAGAACCGTTGTTTTGCTGCTCTGAGACTGATACACAGCAAGCAAAACTATCGCCTCTTATTAAAGTTGTAAACTGTGTGCAAGTGGGCAGAGATCGAAATGCAACACAGAAAAAAACTGGAAAACGTTCTGAGAAGCAGAATTGGGTGGATTTGTTTCCCTTATGAAAATTTATTTCAGCTTATGATAATTCTTGTCTTTCTCACGTGTCTACATTGGAGAGGGAGAGCCCTCGTCTCCTGAACCTGGCCCCTTCCTGTGAACTTCTTGGGGTGGGCGTGGTCAGGGCCCTCTCTTCCCTGAGGCACCCCTCCCCGGCCCAGGCCCAGGCCCAGGCCTAGGCACTAGCAGTTGCCATGTTGGGGTTGTTCCCTGTGCCCTCGGGACCGTGCCAGCCCAGCCCTTTGGGCAATTCAGAGACCGATCACAGAATCTAGAAGCTGGTCATCTGTGAACATCTGAATGAATCCTGAGGTTTGGGCCCTCCACGGGTCTTGGTGACTAATTTATTCTTTCTTTCTCTTCTACCTCTGCCCCCACCTAGGGAGACAGGGGTGACCCAGGGCCCGACGGTGAGCGTGGAGAGAAGGGCCAGGAGGGACTGAAGGGCGAGGATGGCCCCCCCGGCCTCCCTGGCGTCACTGGTGTCCGGGTGAGTGTGCCTGGCTGCAGGCCAGCACTTAGGGCTCCTGGGAGCAAATAACACCCATGCCTATTTCAGGCAGTTGGGTGGGAGGTCTTTTGGCAACAGCCACCTAACAGTGTTCTGCTATGGTCCTTCCTCCCCTGCCTAATCCTCCCATGGCTCCCCAGTACCATCAGGGTAATAACATACTCCTTAACTTGGTCGCTGTCCCCTGCACAGACCTGGCCCTTGATGACTGTTTCCTGCCCAGCCCCCACATTCAGCCACACTGAATTTAGTAGGAGGGGGACTGACCCTGATTCTCTTGTCTTGCGACCTTTCACTTGCTCCCATTCTTGGGATATTGGAAGAATTTGGAAGGAGTAGATGTTGAGTCCCAATATTCCAGGAGCCTTTTTTTAGTAAGTTTTTGAGTATCATGACTGTGGAATGGGCAAAAACATGGGGCAGAAATAGCCCTGGACCCAAAGTCCTAAGATTGAGATTTTGTCCAATCACTCACTCGCTGTATGACCTTGAACACATCAATGCCTCTCTCTGAGCCTTTGTTTTCTCATTTATGAAGAGTCAATGAAACTTTGGATAGCAAAACACTTTATAAAATATACCAGAAATATGAAAGATTGTCTTTATGAATTTGGAAAATAAAATGATCGGAAGCTAGTGGTGGTGATGGTGATGATGATGATATTGGTGGTGGTGGAGATGGTGGTGGTGATGGTGAAGGTAGTAATGGTGATGTTGGTGGTGGTGATGGAGTTAGGAATGGTGATGCTGGTGGTGGTGGTTGCAGTGGCCAAGGTGGTGAAAGTAGACATCATGATGCAGGTGTTTTTAGTGGTGGTGATGGTGGAGTTAGTGATGATAGTGATGTTGTTGATGGTGGTGATGGTGATAATGTTGGTGAAGGTGGTGATGGTGGTGGCAATAGTGATGGTGGTGGTGATGGTGAAGATGGTGGTGGTGGTGATGGTGATGATGGTGGAGTTAGTGATGGTAGTGATGGTGGTGGTGATGGTGATGGTGAAGATGGTAGTGGTGGTGGTGGTGGTGATGGTGATGATGGTGGAGTTAGTGATGGTAGTGATGGTGGTGGTGATAGTGATGGTGATGGTGGTGGTGATGGTGATGGTGATGGTGAAGATGGTGGTGGTAGTAATGGTGATGGTGAAGATGGTGGTGGTAGTGATGGTGATGGTGGTGGAGTTAGCGATAGTAGTGATGTTGGTGATGGTGCTGGTGATGGTTATGGTGATGGTGATGGTGATGGTGATAATGATTGCGGTGGCAGTGGTGGTCACAGGGGACATGGTGCTGCAGGTGGTTGCAGTGGTGGTGGGGGCGGTAGCAGTGTTATGTCCGTATTTGCTGTCACTCCCAGTTCTCACACACTGCAATTGGACAGAGGTTTACTGGGGCCAGATGGAGTGTGTGTCGGGTGGTGGAGGTGTTGAGAACTCTGTACTGGAGTCTCTTTGACATCAGGGTTGCAGGACAAGTATCTTCCACTCTGTGGCCTAGAAACAGCTGAGTATTTAAAAATAGAATTTTATGAGCCATCAGGGCCTTTCCAGAAATACATCTCTATGGATGGGGGCCCAGTGAAAGTCTTCGTTCTGGCCCCGGAGCCTTCCTCCGCGGGGCGCGCCAGCACTAACTCAGGGTTTCCCACACTGGGGGGGATGCTCCCAGCTGCAGAGGGCGGTCAGAGCAAGTGGCCGGCCGCCCGCTCTGTCCTGGGGAGCTCTGTCTCTCCGCCCTGTACCGGACACTTTGGCACGGACTCATTTCTCCTTCTGACAAGGGATCAGCCATTGCATCCACCACAGTCCACCAGCAAATTCCATCATCCCTTGCATCCTGATTTCACAGTTCCCCAGCCAGGACCAGCCTGGGCAGCTAGAAACTGAGGCTGCCTAGCTTGTTCCTAACCCGGCTGGGTCACCTGCAGATAAGTACCTTAGTCTCACTGAGCCTCAGTTTCTTCAACTCTAAGATGGGATAATTAATCCCTTCCTCCCAGCCATAGGGTGACAGTTGAAAGAGCTATGAGGTTGACTGTAGACAGAGTGCCTGGGAGTGGCTGAGGCCCCAAAGGATGTTCATATTTTATTACTGGAGGAGCAAGAGACCTCGAGGTCATCAAGGCCGTGGCTGTCTGATATAAGCAGAATACAAGCCATGTGTGTGATTTAAAATTTTCTGATAGTCACATTTTTAAAAGGTAAATGGAAATAGGTAAAATTAATTGTGGTAACATTTTACTTATCCCAGTGTACCCAAAATATAAATATTTCAACATATAATCAATATAAAAATTATTAATAAGGAATTTTGCATTTTTGTATTGTCTTTAAAATCCAGCTTGTTGTGTATACTTATAGCGTCTCTCAATTCAGAAACCAAATTGCCACTGAAAGAAGCTGGTATAGATATAGATTTCATAAAATACGCAGTTGAAAATGTAAGTGCGTATCTCAAGCTGTTTCTAACGTACTTGAAAGTTTTCCAATAATTTCAATATCTGTTTATAAATTTAACTTAATCAGATTAAGAATTTACTTCTTCAGTCCCAGTAGCCACATTTCAAGTGCTCAGTAGCCATATGTGTTTAAGGGCCACCATATTGGTGGTGTTCAAGTTAAAGGTGGGAAAACTGCGGCACAGAGAAGGGAAAGAACTTGTCCGGGGTCTTATGAGGGCTCAAGCACTGGGATGCAACGTAGTCTGTGCTTGGTGCATCCAGGTCACTACTCCTTAGTTCTTAACCACCCAGAATGGTCTGCCTGGCACTTTCCTTTGGGACAGAGTCATCTTCTCCAATACACTGTTGCCATGTTGTGTGTTTTGAGCAGAAATTTCTCTCTTATGCTAAATGAAAGCCAGCCTCCCTGTAAGTTTCATTGCCAGACATCCTCAGGGCAGCTGCTGAAACCTAAAGACAGGAATGAAGTCCCTCTGGTTTAGCCCAGGTGTCTCCTTGTTCCTCTAGGATTTCCTCTTCTTCCCCCTTCTCCATCACCATTACTCAGTGCCTCCTCTTAGAGTTCAACTTCTATTCCAAAATGAGATCATCACCTCCCAGGTCCTACAACATGTGCTTCTGTTAATGCAACCAAAGGAATAGAATCAAACCAAATCTTTAGTTTGATGCTCTTTCCAGCTCCCTTTGAGGTCTGGGTCTTCAAGGAACTTTCCTCTGGAGGCAGTTGGGATTTTTTTTTAAGACAGAAAGGCTGCCTGCCCTACCGCCTCCACCCCAACCCAGTGTGGCCATGTCAGGACTCTCTTTCTTCTCCCTCTCTTACTTTCTCATCTCTCTTTCCCACGTACACTTACATATACTCATCCCCCTAAACTGAGCTTCCCTGATAACTATGGAGACAAAGCCAGACTGGCCCACCTTGAAGCAAGACAGAGGAGAGCAGCATTTGGGGTGTCCTGGGTGCCCCAGTGGGAGAGTGGCAGAGGGCAACTGACCTTCCTGGGACAGTGTCCTACTGTGAGGAGTCCTTTCAGCTCTAGCTCCTGAGAGAGGGGGACCCCGGCAGTGGGATGTGACCTCAGGGCTTAGCAGAAGTGACACCCAGCATCTCAGAGACGAGGGAACACCTAGGATATCTCTCCTGCTGCCTGGTGCTGCGAGGTACCCTGAGCCCTGGGCAGGTTCTCAGACCTGCAGGGGAATCAGGGCCCGGCCACAGATCAGCAGGGAACCTGGGCCGGTAGCTTTCCCCTTGGGCATGTCAGCTGGCACCATCTGTGGGAGGGAGTCTGAGTTGGGCCTAAGGGTCAGGGTCACCGTGAAGATGGAGCAGTTCATGGCACATGGAGATAGAGCTCAGCTCAGAGAGCTGTTCCCTGGATACCTAACAGTAACCATGCCAACAGCCATTCAACCAGCCCTGACTACGGACCAGGCAGCTTGTCATCGTGATACTGTATCACCAGGTTGAATCCTCAGGTCTGTGAGGCAAATACCACTGTGCCCACTTCACAGACAAATATGCCAATCACAGGAAGTTACCTCATGGTGAAAGTCATGTGGATTTCTTAAAATTTCTTTAAATTTTATTTATTGACCAGAGAGAGAGAGAGAGAGAGAGAGAGATTTGTTGTTCCACCTATCCGTGCATTCACTGGTTGATTCTTGTATGTGTGAGGATGGAACCTGCAACTTCATCGTATTGAGACAACACTCAAACCAACTGAGCTACCCGCCAGGGCTAGGTCATGTGGGCATTGAGTGCAGAACCAGTGTTGAGCCCAGGCAGGCGGCCTCCAGCTCTAGTGCTGTGACGCTGCCCAGGCCTGCCTCAGTTGTCCCTTGTTGCTCATCGTCCTTGCTCTTTCCCGTCTTCTCCCTCAGGGCCCGGAAGGGAAACCAGGGAAGCAAGGGGAGAAGGGCCGGACTGGGGCCAAGGTAAGGTCCGCCAACTGCCATGATCCCCTGTGTGTTCCTCCCTCCCCCCTCCTCCCCCCGGAGGCCTGGTGACAGCCTGTCTCTCCTCCCACGGCAGGGTGCCAAGGGCTACCAAGGACAGCTGGGTGAGATGGGAGCCCCTGGAGACCCCGGACCGCCTGGCACCCCCGGTCCCAAAGGGTCCAGGGGCAGCCTGGGACCAATGGTGAGAACTCTTGGGGCGGGGAGGGGCGGGGCGGGGGTGTCTGTCATGGAGCAGGGGGCCCGAGGGCAGACATGACGGATCCCCGCTCCGGCTGTGGCTGAGCGCCTGCGGTCCCAGCCGCTTCCCTCTGGGAACCTGCAGGAGCCGCAGCCCCTTTCCTGGAAGAGCACACACAACACAAAGTGTCTCTTGCAATTTGATGGGGTCTGTGGGTCTCCTGGAGACCCAGGTTAACAAGCCCTACATAATCTTAATTAGACCAGTCCCTTGGGCGTGTTGTTACTGAACAGAGGGTCTTCCCACTGGAAATAGAATCATGAGGATCAGGGTGAAGCTGCTGCTGCAGCTCTGTGGGTGACTCTGACGTCGTCCCAGGCCATGGCTGGCTTGAGGGGTGTGGTAGCGGCAGGGGGCAGGGGACCCTAAGAGGAAGCAAGGGAGCGGGCAGACGAGGGTGACACAGCATCTCAGAGCTGCCAGTGTGCGCTGGCAGACAGGTGTGCTGGCCTGTGGCACTGGCCCGTTCCCCTGGTGGAAACGCCGCCCCCAGGGCTGGCTTTGGGCTACCCAACAAGATGCCACTGAGCACACGGTCGGGGAGATGCACGGGAGCGCTCCCTTATCTCGTATTTCCACCGCCCCGATGCAATACACGTGATAACCTGAGCATAGGTAAAAAACAGTAAAATGTGAAATAATTAGGAAGGAGTGAGTTTTGAATAGGTGTTGCCTTAATTTTGATAGAATTGAACTGTTAGTTCCCATCATTTAATTTTTCGTAATCATTCTGCTCACAGAATCGGGAGACAGTGAGCCGTGGTCTCTCAGGAATAACTGGAGCCGGGAAAAAACGGGGCCGGGGGCAGGGGTGGGGGCGAGGGCAGCTCCAGGACCGGGGACAATGGCTGGCACTTGCTCTTCACCTCAACCTCCAGCCTGGGTTCTGGCGAATGGACGTGCCGGGCTGCTGGGCGGGGCTGGGCGGGGCTGGGCGGGGCTGGGGGGCAGGCTGGGCCTGAGTCCGGCTCTGAGGGCCACACTCTGTACCAACGCAGGCCCCCTTCTCTCGTAGGGTGCTCCAGGACGGATGGGGGCCCAAGGAGAACCAGGACTGGCAGGTTACGATGTAAGGAAACCTCACCTCCCCCTCTCTCTGGAACTCTGTCCTGCAGGCCTGGGTCCCCTGCCCCCACCACCCTCCACCTGGGGGCCAGCCCTTGGGCTGATGGGGATTCATAGTCTCACCTGTCCCATGGAGCACCTGGGCCCACAGACCAGGGTGGGAGTCAAGGACCTTCAGTGGCCAGGCAGGGTGGGGTGGCACCCTCTCTGAGTCCTTCTTCTGATAGTGGGTGCCCCACGGACCTCGTCTCTGAGCTCCCCAGCTGCGCTCAGCAGAAGGAAATAGCCTTAAGCCAGTTCTGCATCCAAGTTGGCGCCCCATAGAGACGGCTGAGCCAACCCACATCGCACATCGGGGAGACCAGGCCACGGGGAGGCACTGGGCTTGCACAGGAAGGGAAACAGAGGCTCGGGGAGATGAAAGAATGCGTATGCAAAGCCTGAGAGCGTGTGAAGTTAGTAGTGGGATCAGTCTCACCCGAGAGACCCAGCAGGGAGGGGTGGGGGGAGAGGAGAACAGAAGAGAGAGGACAAGGGACATGGAAACTGGGAGCGGGGTTCTGGGAGCCCACGGAGGAATCCGTTTGTGCGGTTCTGGCCACAGCCTGGGCAGTCCACTGAGGACATTCCGCCCCTGCCCCAGAGGACGCTGCTGGCTCTCCTGAGGTCTTGTCCCAGGTCTGCTCCTGGGCAGGGCAGGCAGTGCCCTCAATCATCCACACAGAGCTGCCCTCAGAGGTGTACCTGGGACCCACACAGCATGTCTGGTAGGTCAGGGCTCAGAGAGGCACAGGGCCTGCTCAGAAGTCACACAGCAAGTTGGGGCAGAGCCAGGATCCAGTGTCTCTATCTCCAAATTCCTGTCCTTCATCATATGTCCCTCCCAAGTCCTTGCATCCCCCCCCCATGTTTTCACCTCCTGCCTTCTCATCTTGTTTCCTGCAGGGACACAAAGGCATCGTAGGACCCCTCGGGCCTCCTGGACCAAAGGGCGACAAGGTGGGTGTTAGGATGCGGGAAGCAGCTGCTCCCCGGTGTCCAGGCTGGCTGCAGCACTATGCCTGTGGGACCGTGTGGCAAGTTCCTAGCAGGCTCACCCCAATCACACCACGAGCAGCCAGGAGGCAGGTGCCCTTAGATCTGCGTGCAGTACACACGTATCGGGTAGCGCCTCTGTGCCCAGCACGGGAACAAAACCAGACACAGCTCCTGCCCTCCTGGGGCTTCCAGTCCAGCAAGGGAGATAGATGGACATCAGCCATGTAATGACTAAACCTATGCAATTCCATCTTCTTCATGAACGTGGGAACCGCAGACTTGCTGGTGAATGAGCTCACCCAGCGAGCGCCAGGAGAGAGCTAAGGAGGGCGCGTGCGGAACACCAGCGTTTCATGACCAGGAAGGGGTGGACAAGGCAGAGGGGAGGGAGGCATGTCCATTCCCCGCCCCTTGGCTCCTGATTCTGTAGGGGAGACGAGTGGCTAGAAGGAACCTTGCTGGTCATGGTACCCTGCCCCGCTGTGCAGGTGGGGACATGGGGGCGGGGCGCAGAGGTCCCAGGCAGCACAGAGCTGGCCCTGGGACCCATCTCTGCATCCCATGTTAGCGGCTCGGAGCTCCTCCTCCATTTCCTCCCTCCTCTCCTGACGGCTCAGCTGGAAGGTCTAGCAGGCGGCCACCGCTGCCTCCTCAGCCCTCCTTTCTTTTGCCTAGTCAGCTTCCCACTAACGATATCCCGCTGCGGGTGAATCACCCCGGCCTGCCGTGCTGTCCAGCTGGCCCGTTTCCCCTGCTTGGAGAACAGATCTGCCATCAGCTAGCCACAGGCTCTGACATCACACAGGAAGCCGCAGAAAGTGCCTCTGGGTTCCCAGAGTCCCTCCTTGGCCCTCACAGTCTGCCAAGGCCAGTGCAGGAGGGGTTAACACAGACCCTAAGACAGGGTGCCTCTGCTCTGAGCTGTCTACAGCCCCCCAAAAGTCCCTGTGGCTTCTGAGAGTGGAACCCTAACCCCAAATCTGCCATAAATCAGCTGGGGCCTTGGGTGGGGCCCCTGGATTCCCTGGGCCTTGATTGCCTCATCCGTTAAGTGGGTGGGTACCTTGGGACAGCTAAGCAAGACATCACCTAGGTGTCAGCCAGATGCATTTTCTGACTTATTCGGTATTATAAGTCTGGTTGTACATCTGGCTATGCAACAGGTATTTCAGCTCTTATAATGGTTTATTTAGTGCGGAGGCTGGAGTGTGAGGTCCTGAGGAGCTCAACAATAAAAACAGTAACATGAATGAATAGCCAACCACAAGCTGGGAGGGAAAAGAGAGCAGGTTCCTGGGAGACGTCTCTCCCCCAGGGCATAAAGGCCATATGCAAGCTCTTTTCCCAAGGGTTCCCCCTAATCCTCGCCGTGACCCCGACACGAAAGTATCAGTGTCCCATGTGACAGGTGGAGAAACTCAGTCTCCACGGAGCTCAGGGACTAGCTCAGGATCAGCGGGAGGGTGGCGGGGCCGGATCGCTGAGGCCAGACGCTGCTTCTCTAGCCGGACAACGCGCTCAAAGAGCCAAGATGCTGTTCAGCTAGGAATTCCCTGTGGGGCAGGTGTCTACAAAGGCAGGGACTAGTGGGATTGGGGTGATGGGATGGTGAGACTCTAGGAACTGGGGGTGTGTGCTAAAAATGCATCTCCAAGCTACAGCCACAGCCACAATGTAGGGGCGGGGGGGAGAGGGAGAGATCTCTACAGCTGGCTTTTGGGCCAGACCTCCCCTTGATTCCTGTGTGGCCTTGGCTCAGGCCCTCTCTTCCCTGGCTCTCAGTTTCCCCATCTGTAAAATGGGGCAGTAGTCATAAACAGCATAGGGGTGCTGTGTGGATTCTATGGAACAACGTGAGGAATACGTGAAATGATGTAGAAGGTGAGGCCCATAGAACACACAGGTAAACACGGCCCAGTCCAGCTGCCTCCCAGAGGGACCAAGCCCCAGGACAAAGAGCCACAGAGAGTGCGCAGGGCAGAGAGGGAACCCCCACTCCCTGGGTACCCCCGAGGTACAACCAGTTCTAGGCCTGACACCAAATCCCTCCGCCTTCAGTCTCTGCCCACAGGAGCCACAGAGGCCACGGGCCAAGGTGCTGGGGCCGCTGCCTGGGGGCTGATTCGTGCCTGGGACGGGCTCCAGCCCCAGGCGTAGCCCCTCTCTCTCCCGCCTCCCCTGCAAATCCCTGCTAGCAGCGAGGGGCTCAGAGGGGCTCTGACGTGAGCCCCATGGGAGGTGACACCTGTGTGTTGTCTGGGGCTGGAACATTCTGAGCCCTGATGTTCTGTCACCTGCGGCTCTGTGTACACCTTCCACGCAGCTGGTATGCTGTGTCCAGCCACCTGTCCTATGGGTGGACCAGGGCCCGGAGTGTCCTGCCAGGGCCCAAAAACCTCCACTGTCAACTCTGACTGCATCTGTGCCACACGCCAGCCCTGCTGTTACTATTATCAACAACAGCAGTCTTCATAGCAGTCTGCTGAGCACATATCTACACGTACAGTAGCGTGCTGACAGCCAAATGCATCTCCTCCGGGATCCTCAAAACAGCGCAGCCAGGCCTCACTGGCCCACTCAGACAGGAAACCGTCTTATGGACAAAATTCCCAACTTGATCTCGGGCTGGGTGCAGCCTGGGGCAGCCCAGGGCCTTCTCTGGGGCTCCCATTAAGGGTGGGAGTCTCGTTCTATAGCTGGTTTCTTGAGCAGCTCTCATCCCCTCTCCGTGCCTGAGTGTCCTCATCTGTAGAATAAGGATAATAATAGTGCCTGCTTCATAGGGTCATCGAGAGGACTCAGTGAGTGCCCATGTCCAGCCCCGTGGCAGTGCCCAGGCATGCCAGCTGTTCGAATGGTCACTCCCTGCGGAGTGCCGTGCAGGGACTTCTGCCTCATTTCATGAAATCCCACCCCCATGGGTATTTCCATTGTCTCCTATACCCCACTTCACCCTGTTTCCCAGCTGGGAAGAGACCTGCTGACCGTCTAAGCAGCTGGTTCTGTGCAAAGCCAGTGTGACCAGGGTCCCTGCTCAGCTACCGGAGGACAGAGCACAGAGCTCATGGCCTGAGGGCATTGCCCAGGGGTGCCCAGTGGGGAGGGTAGCAACACTGTTTTGTGTTCCACAATCCTGGTTCTGCACTCAGGGCTGGCTCTGACCCCACATCCGCCCTTTCCCTCTCAGGCCTCAGCCTCCCCATATGTAACCCCGAGTAGACTGGGCTCCATCTCCGATGAAAGCCCTTTCGGCTTCAGTGTGGAGTCTGAAATTCCCCAGATTTACTAAGAGCGGGTGATTTGTCCTAAAGCTGCTTCTATCTCCACAGGGGGAGCAGGGCGAGGACGGCAAGGCTGAGGGGCCCCCTGGGCCCCCTGGCGATCTGGTAAGGCCCCCCAACTTCCATCTCCTGGACCAAGGCCGAGGTGGAGCCCGGCCTCCTGTTGTGCGGGGAGGGGGTGGCTGAACGGGGTTGAGGCCGCTTCCAGCTCCACAGAGAGCATGGCCAGTAAGGCCCAGGTCAGGCATCCTCTGTGCCTGGTGGTCCATAGCTGCTGTTGTCATTCAGGGACCCGTGGGTGATCGAGGAGACCGCGGGGAGCCAGGGGACCCCGGATACCTTGTAAGTATCAGAGCGCCTCCTGCTGGCAGCAATGGGGGTGCTAGAAGAGGGCATTCCTCGGCCCCAAGCCCCAGTCACATGCTCCCTGGGACGAGAACAGCCTTCTACTGAGACACGAGCGCTCCTCCCACCACTAGTGCCCGGGCTTACAGCACAAACTCCTGAAAGAGGGCTCAGGGTGAAATTCACACTGGAAGGGGAAGGGTCTGGCGTGACACCTTCACTAATGGAGGGAGAGGAGGAGGAGGTGGGGGGTGCGGCCTCTGTCTCCCCTCTGTGGCCGGGATGGCCCTCCCAGCAGGAGCAATGGACAGAAGCAGGAGGCTCCACCTGCCCTCCGTCCACGCAGATGAGGAGGCTGAGGCTCAGGGAGACAATGACACGTGGCTAAGAACAGCAAGGGCTCCCCTGGGCTCCTCCAGGTGGAAAGTGGCCCGTTCCAAGATGGGAGCCTCACTTGTCTCTCCTTGGCTTCCAGGGACAGGAGGGTGTACAAGGCGCCTCTGGAAATCCGGGCCAGCAGGGCCTACCCGTGAGTGGGCTTCCCGTCCTGTCCCCCTCCTGCCCTGAGGGGGGTGGAGCAGCTGTGGGGGAAATTAAAGAACGCTTACAGGGACCCTCCCTGCAGGAGGGCCTGGGGCAGCCCATTCTGGTTTCTCCTGCCCTGACCCTGGGGGCACCCCCAGAGCCTGCACCCCCAAACCCCTCCCCACCCCTCCCCCTCCAGGCGGAGACTGGCCACCCTCCCCGGGAGAGAATCCTGGGGCTACCTTGCGTCATCTCACCTTGGTTTGCAGGGGCATCCGGGACCCCGGGGGCGGCCGGGACCCAAAGGATCGAAAGGGGAAGAGGTAAGAGGGCTGGGTGTCCACAGCAGAGACCAGGGCCCTGAGAAAAGGAAAGACTGGCTCAAGCCCACAGCAAGGAGGAGGCCGGCTGGGAGGACAGTAGGAAAGGGAAGGAAACACAGGGAGGATCAAGTGGCCGGCCAGCCATGGGCTCCAGCTCCCACCGGGAAACTGCCGATGCCCAGAGCCTCTGGAGCGGTGAGAGACCAGGCCAGAGTAGGGTCGGTGACTCCAGCGGGCGCCAAGGCCAGCCCTGCCCCCGGCTTCCAGGCCAGGCATTTGGGCCCCTTTGCAGATTCAGATACTGCGGTCCTGGAGGTAGAGGGGCAGGGCCCAGCCACACAAGGGCCCGCCATCCCCTGCATGCCCTGCCTCTACCTCTGGGGCTCTGCGCCCGCCCGCAGCCTCCAGCATGCACCGCTTGGTTTTTCAGGGACCAAAGGGAAAGCAAGGCAAGGCTGGGGCACCAGGACGGAGGGGCATGCAGGTGAGTGGCTTCCAGCGGCTCTCCCACCCGCCCCGCCCCTCCCCAGAAGCCCTTAGCAGCTTCTTGTGTATCCCCAGGGCCTACAGGGGCTGCCGGGGCCCCGGGGCGTGGTGGGGAGACAGGGCCCCGAAGGTGTCGCTGGACCAGATGGGTTTCCTGGCAGGGACGGTCAGTCAGGACAACAGGTGAGCAGGACTTGGGCATCTCCGTTTGAGCTCAGGTGTGCGTGTATTGGGGCTGGGGGGGGATGCTTCCGTGGGCTGTGGGCCAGGAGGATGGGACAGAACCCACACACCCCGAAGTTCCCTGTGTGGACAATCGCCTCATCCCTTGGGGCCTGGGAGTGTGGCCCTCCTGACCATCTCTCCTCCACGCCTGGAGTCGGGCCTCCCTGCCTCCAGCTCCACCGAGAGTCCACCCAGGCTCGGGGCCAGCTGCGTCCTTGGCTGCGTCTCCGGACACAGCAGAGATCCTCCCTGGCCTTTTTCTTCACAGGGGGAACAAGGAGATGATGGGGCCCCTGGCCCCATTGGTCCTGCTGGGAAGCGAGGAAATGCAGGTGTGGCTGGCTTGCCTGGAGCACAGGGACCCCCAGGACTTAAGGTCAGACACTGATTAATCCCCTGACCCACGCTTTGCCTTTCTGCCTTGGTACTAGCTGTAAAGGTATTGACTGTAATGCTGACACGGGCCCCCATGTTCCAGGGCCTGTGTGGAAATAGAGTCCACATTGCTGCCCTTTCTCAGGGGTTCCTGTCCAAGCTTGAACCTAACTTAAAGGGTAATTTGGTTCAGGTAGCTATAAACACTGCCCCCTATCAGGTCCCGATCCCTCAACTGGTTGTTGAGTTGTCCATGGGCGCCCTCTTGTGGGCCTTTATGGAACGACAGATGTTGCTTATGCTAGGACTCTTCAAGGCATCCTTACCCTTCTGGAAAGCTACCTTGAGCAATTTGGTGGGGGAGGCAGCCGTGAGTCAGTATGAGCCCAGGGCTAGATGCTGAAGGAAGATTGAGATGAATGAATCAGACGTGGTTCTTGCCCTTCCTGAGCTCGAGGTGTAGTTGGGAAGAGGCTAGATCCTCCTTCAGGACAGCCGGCAGGGGGAGAGGTGGCTTTGGCTCAGGGAGGATTTAAACAGGGAAATGGGAGATGGTTTCCTAGCAGGAGGAACAGCATGAGTAGCAGTGTGTGTGTGTGTGGGGGGGCTTCATGGCCGGTTGGGAAGAAACAATGAAGAGGGGGGGCATTATGGGGGGAGGCCTTGAATGCCAGAGTAAGGCAGAGACTGACTACTTCCCTCTTAAGGAGGTGGAAGTTTTAAGACCCCACCAGGCCTCGATCCGACCCCCAGCATTGCGAGCTCTCAAGTGGCCCTGTGGAATTACTCTCTCTCCCAGGTCCTCCCCTCCCTCCCCTACACTATCTCCCCCTTGACTGGTCATTTTGATCTGTTCCTTAAAGGGTGAAAGTGGATTACCTGGGCAGCTGGGTCCCCCCGGTAAGCGAGGGACAGAGGGCGGAACGGGGCTTCCTGGGAACCAGGGGGAGCCTGGATCCAAAGGCCAGCCGGTGAGTGAACCCCAGGAAATGCACAAGCTCACTTGTCACATGCACACACAGATATGTTCACACATGCGCAGGCACTGACCCAGAAGCCACCTGCCTGCTCCATGACAAGCGGAGAGCCACCCTCTCTCTGGGTACCGGATACCGTTCTGCCTCCCCTGAGTGGAGTGGCGGGAGGAGGCTGAGGGCAGAGGTCTGAGTGGTCCCTTCAGAATGAGGAGAGGCGGGTCACAGCCAGATGAACAGCCTAACATCCACGAAAGAAACTGAATCTATCATTTAAAAACTTCCCACAAAGAAAACCCTGGGCTCAGATGACTTCAGTGGTGAATTCTAGTAAACATTTATGGAAGAAATAATACCACGTCTGCATAAACTCTTCCAAAAAACTGAAGAGGAGGGAGTACTTCCCAGCACATTCAGTGAGGCTGATGTTACCCTGCGGTCCAAGTCAGACAAGACCGTGCGAGAAAAGAGAACTACAGACCAATATACCTCATAAACGGATACAAAGTTTTTCAATACGATTTTAGAGAAACAAATCTAAGAATATATAAAAAAAAGTACATCAAAACCAAGTGAGGTTGCCTGACCTGTGGTGGCGCAGTGGATAAAGCGTCGACCTGGAAATGCTGAGGTCGCCGGTTCGAAACCCTGGGCTTGCCTGGTCAAGGCACATATGGGAGTTGATGCTTCCTGCTCCTCCTCCCTTCTCTCTCTCTATCTCTCCTCTCTCTGTCTCTCCCTCTCCTCTCTAAAATGAATAAATAAAAAAAAAAATTAAAAAACATAAACAAAACAACAACCAAGTGAGGTTTATCCCAAGAATTCAAGGATGGTATAACATTTGAAGGGAAATCAATATAATTCACCGTACTCACAAACTAAAAAATATCGTCTCAGTAGATGCAAGAAAAGCATTTGACAAGATCCAACTCCATTTTTTTTTTCTTTTTTTAATTTTAGTGAGAAGCAGGGAGGCAGAGACAGACTCCTGCACGCACCCTGACTGGGATCCACCTGCATGCCCACTAGAGGGCGATGCTTTGCCCATCTGGGGCCTTGCTCTGTTGCAACCAGACTCATTTTTTTAGCTCCTGAGGCAGAGGCCATGGAGCCATCCTCAGTGCCCAGGGCCAACTGAGCCATAGGTGCAGGAGGGGAGGAGGAGAGAGAGAGAGCAAGAGGGAGAGAGAGAGAGAGAGAGAGAGAGAAGTGAGAGGGGAGAGGTGGAGAAACAGATGGGCGCTTCTCCTGTGTGCCCTGGCTGGGAATCCACATGCCAGGCCAATGCTCTACCACTGAGCCAACTGGCCAGGGTCTCCTAACTCTATTTCTAATAAAAACTCTCAACAAATTTGTTATTGAAAGGAACTTCCTCAACTACTTGGTAAAGGGCCCATGAAAAACCCACAGTTAACTTCAAACATGGTAGCGAACGACTGAACATTTTCTCCCAATGTTAGTACATGAAGACCCAGGGAAGGTTCCTGGGACTGAAAATCGACTTCTATAAGCAGAGACCTGGGAAAGACCAAAGAACCAGGCTGGCCACCCCAGTCTGCTGATTAGTAGAGTGTATTAAAGGAAACTTACATACGAGGTATGTCTTGGGCAGCCGCAAGGTAAAATGGACCGCTCATCCCATGCTACTTGATAGGTGCCAAATAGTTACATAGAGTAAACAGGGAAAAGGTCACAGGCACTGTTAGTGCCTGGGTGCTGCCAGGTATGAGAAATTACTTTACATGCTTGACCAGGTCAGGACAACAGCCTGTTCCAGGAACCAGCACTTAGGGGAGGCCCGGGAGGAGTGTTGATTTATGCCAGAATGAACACTGATTACTATCAGACAGTCTCTGGGGGGGTGTTCTGGTAAGAGTATCCCCCCTCTGGTCCAGGTTCAGCTCAGCAGTCTGACAGCGGTCATGTCATGGGATAGTCTTTCCTCTGCCAGGCGTCCCCAAACTACGGCCCACGGGCCGTATGCAGCCCCCTAAGGCCATTTATCCGGGCCTTCCGGAAGCCGCACTTCCGGAAGGGGCACCTCTTTCATTAGTGGTCAGTGAGAGGAGCACTGTATGTGGCAGCCCTCCAGCGGTCTGAGGGACAGTGAACTGGCCCCCTGTGTAAAAAGTTTGGGGACCCCTGCATGAAAGCAAGAACAAATCGAAGATCTCTGTTCAACACTGTGCTGGCACTTCTAGCTAATGCAGTAAGGCAAGAAAAATAAAAGTCATTCAGATCGAAAAGGAAGAATGAAACTTTTTATTTGTAGATGAAATGATTGTCTATGTAGAAAAATCAATGAAATCTATAATCCGGCTACTAGAATAAGTGAGTTTAGCTAGATGGCAGGACACCAGCTCAACATGCACAAATGAATTGTATTTCTATACACTAGCAACAAGCAGTCAGAATTTGAAATCTAAAAGGCAATACTACTTACAACAGCACAGAAATATAAAATACTTAGAGATGCATCTGACCATAGGTGTACGAAGCATGTACACTGAACGCTATGAAGCACTGCTGAGACAGGTTGAGGAAGACCTAAATAAACAGAGATGCTTACCGTGTTCACTGGTCAAAAGACTTAATACTGTTAAGTGTCCATATTCCTCATGTTGTTCTATGGGTTCAACACAGTCCCAGTCCAAATGCTATTTCACTTTTCTTGATGAAAATAACAAGCAGATTCTAAAGCTCATTTGGAAATGCAAAAATAACCAAAACAACTCGGAGAAAGAAGAACAAAGTTGAAGGACTAACAGCCCTTGATTTCAAGGCTTATAAAGTTACAGTAACCGACGAAGTATGGTAGAGCCACAGCGATGCTAGTGAACAGATAGTCCAGAAATATATTCACGCACAGGGGGACAGTTGATTTTTGACAAGGGCCCAAAAGCAGTTCGGTGGATCCAGAATAGTGGATTCAGCTAATGGAGGCTCGAGTTGAATACCTCATACCGTGTACGAAAGTCAACTCGATGTGGACCATACAGCAAATGTAAGACCTAAAATGCTAAAACTTCTAAACGAGAGCACAGAAGAAAATGTTTGAGACCTTGGGTTTTATGGAGATTTCTAAGATAGGACACCAGAAGCACGATCCATAAAATAAGCCTGACCAGGCGGTGGCGCAGCGGATAGAGCGTCAGACTGGGATGCCGAGGACCCAGGTTCCAGACCCCGAGGTTGCCAGCTTGAGCGCGGGCTCATCTGGCTTGAGCAAAAAGCTCACCAGCTTGGACCCAAGGTCACTAGCTCGAGCAAGGGGTTACTCGGTCTGCTGAAGGCCCGCAGTCATGGCACATATGAGAAAGCAATCAATGAACAACTAAGGTGTCGCAACGAAAAACTGATAATTGATGCTTCTCATCCTCTCCTTTCCTGTCTGTCTGTCCCTTTCTATCCCTCTATCTGACTCTCTCTCTGTCCCTGTAAAAGAAAAAAAAAAAAAAAACTTGAGCCATTGGACTTCATCAAAATGTAAAACTTTGCCCCTCCATAGACACTGTTACGAGAATAAATAGACAGGCCACATACTAGGAGGAAACACAAATCATATATGTGGTGAAGGACTTATACCTAGAATATATAAAGAACTCTCAAAACTCAATAAGGAAAGCAGCCCAATTTAAAAATTGAGCAGATTTGAATAGATGCTTCGAGAAAAAAATAAGACATACCGATGACAAGTGAGTACATGACAAGAAGAGCAATAACCTTCATTATTAGGCAACTGCTCGTTGCAACCACAAGGAGACGCGACTACATACCTAGTAAAATGGTGAAAATTTTGAGACTGACCATACCAAGTGTCGGCGAGGATGCGGAGCAACTGGCACTCATCCTCCGCTAACGGGAGGGTGACTTGGTGTGGCCACTTTGGAAAACAATTGGACAGTTCCTTCAAAAGTTAAGCATGCATCTACCATATAATCCGGCCTCTGGAATTGTTCCCACCTGATCTGGATCTAGCGCACTCCCCAACGTAATGGCTGTGTGACTTTGAACAAGTTCTTGCCCTCTCTGAGCCTCCATTTCTCGCCTGTGCAGAGGGCATACTGTGCTTCCCCAGGCTGATGTGGGACACACGTGCATGATGCTCCATGCGAGGTGCCTGGCGCGTAGCAGGCCCTCAGCTGATGGGGTTACTTTTAGGGGCTCATTCCTTCACAGTGCTTTTGAGATGGGTTGGGAGGAATTGGTGGGTCCTTTCGTTCTCTTCCTTGAAGGTCTGGGACAGGAGGTCCTGGGCGCTCTAGAAAGTTCCTTGTGGAACACCTGAGCTGCCTCTGCTTTCTCCTCTGGCAGAGGGCACAGGCTGTCGCCCCTGCAAACCCAGGCTGGCCTGGTCTCTGGTGTTCATACACATCTGATCATCTATCTCATAATGGAGTGGCTGATGTCCCTGGGAGGAGGCAGGCCCAGGGGTCCTGGTGGCTGGCTAGGACCCTTGTTCTGGCCCCACTCACACCGCCCCATCCTGTTTTCCCCACAGGGGGACTCTGGCGAGATGGGCTTCCCAGGAATGGCTGGCCTCTTCGGACCCAAGGTACAGATTCCCACTCCACACTGTTCCTGTTGGGGTCCTGTCCATCCACCTGCTTGTTCATTTATTCATATAGTCATTCAACATACGTTTCTTGAGCACTTAACAATCTGGCCTACATACCACCGGAATTGAGCCTGAACATCTTGTCCTCACTCACATGCCAGCCAACCTGGGTCCTGAGCCCAGCTCACCACTTACCTGCTATGTTCCTCAGGCGAGGCACTTGGCTTCCCCAAGCCTCAGTTTCCTCATCTGAAATATGGGCATGATAACACAGGATTGTCGTAACAATTAAGTAAGACCAGAGACATACACTACACAGCGCTGAGCCAGCACACTGGTTCCTGCTTAATAATTGTGGACATTTGTTACTATTTCTGGGGCCTCTCAGGCAGGGCCTACCTTGACAGGGAGGCCAAAGGTTGGCCAGACCCCTGGGAAGGGGGTAGCTGCTGGGCCTCTGTCAGCGGCCACCAGACACAGACAGCCTTCCTCTGTCTCCCGCAGGGTCCCCCTGGAGACATCGGCTTCAAAGGCATCCAGGGTCCTCGGGGTCCTCCTGGCTTGATGGTGAGTCCCCTTCCTCCCTGTCCCAAAGGGGATAGTGACCCCAGGTCCAAGGCTGGCCAGCCATCTGCTGGATGGACACATGTCACCCTCCTGCGCCTTCAGCCTCGAGCCCTGTCTGCCCACGGTCACACTTCGCCTGTGTCATTCTTGCCTGCTGGGCTGCCGTCCTTCCTCTGTCCCCTGCTCCCCTCCCCCCCCCCCACTCCTGAAGCCCACCCCCGGGAACATAGGAGGGTCCAGGAGGTGCATGACCTGGCCCCTGCTTCAGGAAGTCTACAGTCTCTTCCCTTGGGATGCTCAGAGCACCTTCTCCCCTCCTGCCCCTGGGACAAGGGCACACAAGCCTTTCTCTCTCCTGTAGGGAAACGAAGGCATCACGGGGCCCCTCGGCATCTTGGGACCTTCAGGACGCCCGGTATGTTCAGGAGGTTGGCCAAAGACCACTGGTTCCCCTTGCCTTCCTGCTTCCGGAATGTCTCTGTGCCTGTGGGCTAGTTTGAGCCTTGGTTTATGCATCGGAGAAATGGGGCTTCCCTCTGAGCCCTTTCTCACTGGGCCATGGTTTATTGCAGGGTCCGAAGGGCAACAAAGGCAGCCAGGGGAACCTGGTGAGTGGATGGGCTGGGGCAGCACCGCAGGGGCGGGTGGGGTGGCTCATGGGATGTGAGCACGGCTCAGCCTGGGTCCCTAACTCTCTCTCCCTGCTTCTGTCTCCATCCAGGGATTGCAAGGTCCGAGGGTGAGTGGGCTGTGCGTGAGGGCTGGCGGGTGGGGGACCGGGACTGGACAGGCACTGGATCGCTGGACCTCAGTCATCCAGTCTGTACCCATCCACGCCAGGGCCATCGTTGTCTCTGGGTCTTAGGTCTGCTCCTGGAGGCCCGGGGTGGGGGAAGACTAAAGGCGTTTGGCCAGGGCCTCACTGTTCCCCTCTTCCTCCAGGGTCCTCCCGGCCCCAGAGGGCGACCTGGCCCACCGGTAGGTAACGGCATGCTCAGTGCCCATTGGGCTCTGGGGCAGGAGGTGCGGTTCCTTTGAATGAGACCCAAGGGTTTGCCAGCTGGCACTTGTCTTGGCCCTGACCTTAGAGGACGCATGAGCTCCTCATGCTGCACAGGCTTTTAGGGGAATCTAGACCATCCCAGTGGGGCCAGGCCTGTGCAAGAGCAGACACCAGCTTCGTGGGTCTTCTGGCCCCGGCTAGCCCCTCTCGTCCCTTGCCAGCCCCCAGGACTCCGGCCCCAAGTCCCCAGCCAGTACTGACCCCGTCTCTTTTTCCACAGGGCCCTCCAGGGAGCCCTGTCCACTTTGTAAGTTGGAGAACGTTCCCCTTGGTTTACTTGGGTAAGGCCCGGGAGGAGCTAGTTTGGCAGCGACCCCTCTCTGGCCAGGGTGGCTAGCACCCTAAACTGGGACTGGGGATGCCTATGTCCTTTTGTCACTTGCTATTGGCCCCTAGACCCAGACGCTGCAGAAAGAGCCCTGGGCTGGAGGTGGGAAACCCAGACTTTAGTTGGTTTGTGGCCCTGACTGAACCCAGGAGGACACTCTGACTGCTGGGCTCCTGCGTCCTGTCGGCTCGCTTGTACAGATTGCTGACAGCTGAGGACTCCTCCATATCAGATTCCGAGTCCAGGAGGGAGCAGCCTGGGGCCCTGTGTTCCCTCCCTGGTGGGCACCGTGACCCTGTCTGAAAGCATGGCCCCCTCCCCAACCCCCTGCTGAGTCCTTCCTCGTGTTAACACTGAGCTGATCCGCCGTTAGCATCAGGCCCTGACAGTGTCGCAGGAAGTGGCCAAGGGGAAAGACTGAACGGGGAGGGAACCCTTGAGCCACGAGCCACTCAGAATCTCCCATCTGTCTTGTCTCAGCTTCTCTCGGGTCCTCCTGCCTCATTCACCAAATGGAGGGAGAGCCGGCCGCTCCCGGTACCCTCCCACTAACTGAGGAAGCCAGCCGATGGAAAGTGGGAGGTCTCAGAAAGCACTTTCCCTCTAAGAAATGGAAAATGAGAGGATTTTGAAATTTTTAATACTAACCGCATCGATTGTTGTAGGCTAGATACCATTAGAAGTAACTTAATATGTATTGACCCATTTATTCCCCTCAACAGTTCATTAGTGATATTATCATGCCCATTTCCAAGATGGGAGGACTGAGGCATAGAGGTTATACAACTTGCCCTAGATTATGTCATTAATACGTGGCAAGGCTGGGATTTAAACTTGTGAAGTACTACCTTCAGAGTCCCAGCTCTGAACCTCTTGCTGTTTCCATGGCAAGACTGCAGTGTGCTCTGGACAGCCTGGTGCGAGGGTTGGAGGTCCAAGTGTGTGTTAGACAATGACAGTGCAAGCCAAATGAGAAACCAGGTGCTGTAGGCATAGAGAGAGAGGGGTCTGTGCCTAGCCTGGGTGCACAGCATTAGGGCACGGCTACTGACATCTGGGACTAGATGATTCTTTGCAGGGAGTGACTGTCCTGTGCATTGTAGGATATTTAGCAGCATCCCTGGCTTCTACCCATTAGATGCCAGTAGCATCCCCCCTCCAGTTGCGGTAGCTAAAACTGTCTCAAGGTATTGTCAAATGTCCACTAGGGGGAACATTGCCCCTGGCTGAGAACCCCTGGAAAAGGGGTTAGCCAGATGGAACATTGGAGGGAGAAAGAGTATTCCAGGGAAGGGAGCAGCATGTGCTAAGGCCCTGTGGCTAGATAGAGCATTGGATTTAGGAACTTAGAATTATGGTAGTGTGTTATTCACAGAGTAGATGTGGGAGAAAGGAGCGAGAGAGACCAGAGACTACAGCACCCAGGCTGGGTCTTGTAACCATGCTGAGGAGTTTGGACTTAATCCTAAAGACAGTGGAAAATTATCAAAGTGCCTGGAGGGCCTGACCAGGCGGTGGCGCAGTGGATAGAGCGTCGGACTGGGATGCAGAGGACCCAGGTTCGAGACCCCGAGGTCGCCAGCTTGAGCGTGGGCTCATCTGGTTTGAGCAAAAAGCCTACCAGCTTGAACCCAAGGTCGCTGGCTCCAGCAAGGGGTTACTTGGTCTGCTGAAGGCCTGCGGTCAAGGCACATATGAGAAAGCAATCAATGAACAACTAAGGTGTTGCAACGCGCAATGAAAAACTGATGATTGATGCTTCTCATCTCTCTCCATTCCTGTCTGTCTGTCCCTGTCTATCCCTCTGACTCTCTCTGTCTCTGTAAAAAAAAAAAAAAAAAAAAAAAGTGCCTGGATGAAGGGCGTGGAAGGGCCCCCACCCTGACTGCTTTAAAGGGGAGGAAGAACAGAGTTCCACAGAGGGCGTGTGTCTTGGCCAGGATCTTGCTGGGGATGGTGGGGTGGGAGAGTGCGTGCTCAGACCCTGGGGCTCCTGCTTGGTGAGTCTGGGGGTCCAGGATGCACACCCTGTCTTCCCCCTGCCCAGCAGCAAGCTGACCTCGGGGCAGCTTTCCAGACGTGGATGGACACCAGTGGAGCACTGAGAGCAGAGGTACCACCTGGAGCCCCGCCCGAGTGGGATCCCTTCCTGGGGCAAGCGGAAGTACTGTGCCCACGTGTGCTCATGCCCCCCTCCACATGGCCTGCACCGAGCATGTTATGACCCTCGATGGCATCTTGCAACCACAGATGGGGGAGGGTTGTTGCTGAGGCTCAGAGGAGACGGCAACACCTCCAAGGTCACACAGCCAGCCCCTCCAAAGGCCTCCCAGAGTATCAGAGTTCTTGCTGGCCTGAGTCAGGAAGAGGTGCTTGCCTGGCCCAGTGCAAAGCAGCTTCCATGGTTCGGGACAACTCAACTCTAAGACTCCGGGCTGAGGAGGTCTCGGTGTCATCTAGTCAAACCCCCCTCAAGAGTGCCTTGTCTCCTTCCCGAGATGGGGAACTCACCCCCACCCGTCATCCCAGCTCAGAGGGCCGACACACATTTCCATTTGCTTCCTGGGTTCGATGCCAGGAGAGCTGGTGCCCAGCCTGCCCTTTCAGGCTCACAACCCACGGGAAAGGGCGGCATGGAGGAGCCGTTATCTTCCTTCCATGAGAGTAGGGGTCAGTGGAGAGACCTCCATCACCCCTTCCTAGCAGGATTTGGGGCCGTTCCCCAGTGTTCCGCACCGCTTGTCTGCCTTGCTCACAGAGGCCTGCCGTCCTGCCCCAGGGACCCAGCTCTAGGCCCCCACGGCAGCACCAACCTCCCCCTCCATCCCCGGACCCCAGTTTCTTTACCTAAGTAGAGCAGACCCAACCCCTGAGCCAAGCATGTCCCTAAGGCCTCAGAGATGTCCCCAAAGTGTCAAGGACTTGGGATTGTGGAGGCTCCAGGACCTCAAGGGGCCGATGGCACCCTCTCTCTTCACATCAGGTTTACAGCCACCCGGACCGACTGGTGCTGGACCAGGGAGGGGAGATCTTTAAAACCTTACACTACCTCAGCAACCTCATCCAGAGCATTAAGACGCCCCTGGGCACCAAAGAGAACCCTGCCCGGGTCTGCCGGGACCTCATGGACTGTGAGCAGAAGGTGGCAGATGGTAGGAGGGCCTGTCTGGAGAGAGGTTTTCCTGCCCCAGGGGTGGGGTGGGATGGGGCGGAGGGGCTCCAGGGGGAACTGGGCTCATCGAGGCCAAGTTTCTGTCCTCAGAGACATAGGCACATGGTCAGTCATTTATTCCCTCAACCAGCAGTCATTGAGCCCCTGAATGCCAGGCCTCGTGCTTCCTGGGGGTGGGGGGGACACAGTGGGAAACCGGGGAGTAGTTCCACCCTCCCAGAACCCACAGGTCGCCAGGCCGGGGCCCCCCCTTGTAGCGCAGCAACACGAGCTTCGGCAGGAAAAGCCCCGGAGGGCTGGACGAGGCTGGGGCGGGGAGTGGGCTCTGCACCTCGCCCCACTCTCTTCTCCCTGTGTGAGCACGTGCGGTCCGTGGAAGGACCACAGCTTTGGAGACAGACAAACCTGAGCTCCCTGTCAGCCCTGTGAGCTGGGCGAGCCACCGCAGCGCCCCGCGCCCTCCTCCCTCTGCTGCACGAGAAGGTGGTCTAGTGGCCCGTTGTCCTACTCCTTCAGCGGCAGGGCCTTTGGCGCCCTCAGAAGCCCAGTGGGGAGACCAGATGCCAGCAGCAGGGGTGGAAGCCCTGACTTCTGCCCCTCCCCGGCCAGCCCCTAGGAGAGTCACTGGCCTCGGCGTAGAACCCATTCCACTAGATCACCCCTAAATCCCTTGGGCCAGTGGCTCAGCCTCAGTTGTCCCTTGTGCAAAGTGAGCATTTCCCAGTGGCCACAGGTCAAATGCTCAGCCGTGTGCCACACGGGCGGCGGCGGCGGCTCTGCCGTATGTGAGCTCTACTCAGAGAGCTGTGGCTCACAGAATCCCTGTTCTCTCCCCTCCCCTTCCTGAGTTTACATCCAAATGGGGCTTTGGGGTCCTGAGGTGCGGGGCCCACCTGCAGAACCAACCACTGGGCCCCTTCCTGCGTTCATACACCAGCGCCCCATCGCTCCCTGCAGGTACCTACTGGGTCGATCCAAACCTCGGCTGCTCGTCCGACACCATTGAAGTCTCCTGCAACTTCACCCACGGTGGGCAGACGTGTCTCAAGCCCATCACGGCCTCCAAGGTGCCCACCTCCTCCCGTCCCCCGTGGGCGGGCTCTCTCTCTGCACCCTGACCCGGCCACACCCCATCCTGGTTTAGGTCTTGCTGCATGGCCTTGGAGAAGTCACCTCTCAGTTTTGAACCTCAGTTTCTTCATCTATAAATTGGGGAGGAATTGTTCTACCTCCAAACCGCTTTGATATGTGTGATGCTAATGGTCCCTTCTTCAAATAGGACGTTCTGCCTAATACCTAAAACGGCACAGTCGGCCAAGCTGTCCCGACTGCGAGGACCGTGAACCATCAGCACAACAGCAGTCAGGGGGCCGCTCCCTTGGGACACGCCGCCAGCCTGTGTGTGCAAATATTAAACGAATGGCTGCTGCCTGCTTACCAGGTGCCCATCTCTGGGCTGAGAATTTTAGGTGGCTCAGGGCATCTCAACAAGCAGCCAAGGCAGGCGGTGGCAGTGGGGCGGGACCACTCCCCCGCCCAGGGCCTCCAGCAGTGCCCTGTGGGTCTGCACTGACTGCTCGTGCATATGGGACAATTTGTGCTGCGCTGAGAAGAGCAGCTCCGGTTGCAGGGGAGGCAGGGACCCAGAGCACCTTGCATCCCTTCCCAGCAGCTCCTGGGAGCCTGTGCTGATTATCTCAGACCCAGAGCTTGAGACTGTCTAGGCGAGCCAGCTGGTCAACCAGTTGAGCCCCTTCCATGTGCCAGGTGCTAGTATTCGACACAAAACACAGCAGCCCCATCGCTGCCCCCACCTCCAGAGCTCACGGGCCAGTAGGTCCTTTTCCCTCTCACTCTGAGGATTGGGGGCCACATGGCAGACCCACCTGGCAGAGGGCTGAGGCTGGAGTTGGCACCTGGGTTGGCAGCGTGACTGCCCGTGTGAGTCGCCATCCCCATCGGGAGCAACAAACCACTGTTTTGTGCCGATCTTAATCCACCAATAACCATTGTTATGGTTGGACTGGCCCTCGTGGTTTTTATTATGTTTGCAGGATGCCCTTTGGCAATAAAACTATCAGGAAACTTAGGAAAAAATAAAGGTTGATTACTCACAGGACCGGAAATGACATAGCACACCTGGGGCCATACAGGGAGGTCCCAGGCGCCCGGGGACCTGTGGGCTCATGCTATTGGTGGATTTAAAACCTAACAGTGGGAAGGTGAGGCACAGGAAGGGAACGGACAAGTGGCCCAAAGGCTCAGTTGCTGAAAGCAACCAGAATCTCGAAAACAAAAGAGCCTCTGTGGGGGGAGGTGGTCTGGCCCTTTACCAGAGATGGCCGGCCACCTGTGAGGTGGATGGGCTCAAAGCTTAAGTCAGGTACTCGCTTTATAAAAGCAGAGAAACTCCAACCATCAGGGATCTCACTAGACCACTGAGGCCACAGACCCTGTCCTATGTGGTTGTCAGGTCTGGCATTTCTACCCATCCCATCCCCACAGGGATGTGGGGACTTACTTAGACAGGACAGGAAGAGTGCTTCTTGTTTCCTGTGCACTCGGAAAGCCTCTGACTCTTGGGCAAGATCCTCTGGCCTGGCCCTCTGGACCCCAGCTGGGCTCTAAAGACCCCGCCCCCCACACGGAGGGGGTGGGCGGATCCGATCGCGGCAGGACCCTCACGGCTCTGACCCTGGTGTCGGGCCGGCCTTGGTTCTTCCCGTTCCTTGTTGCTCCTTGGCTGTGGACCAGCTCACACAGGCCTCCCTGTCCCTGTCTTTCATATGGACACACGTCTGGGAACATGGGTGGGAAATGTTTCCGGGAAAGGGCTTATCCCTGATCCTCTGGGAGCTGGGGGCATCCACACCAGACCCAACCCCTCCGCTGTGCCTCCTCCACAGGTTGAGTTTGCCGTCAGCCGGGTCCAGATGAATTTTCTGCACCTGCTAAGCTCCGAGGTGACACAGCATATCACCATCCACTGCCTTAACATGACCGTGTGGCAGGAGGGCACCGGGAAGACCCCAGCCAAACAGGCTGTGCGCTTCCGCGCCTGGAACGGGCAGATCTTTGAAGCCGGGGGTCAGTTCAGGCCGGAAGTGTCGATGGATGGCTGCAAGGTAACCCACAGGCCCCTCGTGCGAGGACAAGTGGAAAAATGTGGTTTTATTTTAAAATTGTATTTTACACTAGAACGTATAGCATGATACAAATAGCTTTTACATTTGTGTAATAATTTTTTATGACAATTTTATAAAATTGCTTTTATTCACATTTCTCTCTTCTGAGGGAGGGTCTGGGCTGGTAAATTTTACAGGCGGGTAGATACGGCACTTATTTGCGAGGCTGCTTCTAGGAGGATTGTCCCAGTAGAGTCCAAGCTTTATGTCAATCAGGGGTCCCTGATTCGACTTCCCCGTGCAGTGGGCCACTCCTGCTTATCAGCAGGGCTGGCAGCCTCTTCAAGACTATTCTTGAGGCGGCTAGGAGGATGCTACTAATCAGTGCTGACACCAACTGCCACTGAAGGAAAAGCACGAGACCGACACATAAAGTTAGTTGCAAGAATCACACAGGCAATTTATTACTCACAAATCCTTTTGGCGTGCCTGGGTACAGCTGAAGGGGGCCCTGTCGGCGTGCTCCTCTGGGCTGTCTTTGGTCAGAGCTCAGAGCGGCCTGGAGACAGTCCATGTTCACGTTGGAGTCTGGGTGACTACCACAGCAGGGGGCCCCTCAGCTATAGTACCTTTTCTGGCCAACGCCTTCTAACAGCTGTCAATCTACAGCATTATCACCTCAAACCACCTTTTGGGAGCTCCTTGCAGGGAGCCCCTTTTATGTTAATCTACTGAAATGTCACATCAACCCACTTTTTAAGATGTTCCCAGGGAAGCTTCTTATTTACGTTAACTTACAGAGTTATGACATCAAGCTACTTATCTATGTGTAACTTCACACACTAACTGGGCCCTGCTCCAAAGTCAGTCTGTTTATCACAGCTGCACACACTACATTAATTCTTATCCAGACAGCATAACTTTATTTAATTTCCTTAATTAATTTTAATAATATATCTTAATTACTTTTATATATCTTCCATATTTTTTTATATTTCTATATATTTAATTACTATAACAAGGATGTACCTCTACCCTCTGCCTCCATTAGTTTCATTTCTTAACATTTTTTGGTTAAACAGGGTGGGTCGTTGGGGGAGAGAGAGACAGAAAGTTGTCAAGAAGAAGAAAAAAAAAAAAGAACAAAACCAGTTTCACAAGATTAAACAAAACTGGTAATATACAATGTTCGTGAGGGTGTGGGGCAACTAACATGCTTACACCAAGCTGTTTTGAAAACTGCCTCCCAGGCTTCAGAAATGTGCCTCTCCTTTGATCCAGCAAATCTACTAGAATCTGTTTTATGGAAATAATGAAGAATGTGCACAAAAGCTTAGTACAATGATAGTCATTACAGCATTACGCATAAAAAATACAGGGAGTAGGCCCTGGCCGGTTGGCTCAGTGGTAGAGCATCGGCCTGGAGTGCAGGAGTCCTGGGTTCGATTCCCGGCCAGGGCACACAGGAGATGCACTCATCCCCCTCTCCTTCCTCTCTGTCTCTCTCTTCCCCTCCCGCAGCCAAGGCTCCATTGGAGCAAAGATGGCCCGGGCGCTGAGGATGGCTCTATGGCCTCTGCCTCAGGCTCTAGAATGGCTCTGGATGCAACAGAGCGATGCCCCAGATGGGCAGAGCATCGCCCCCTGGTGGGCGTGCTGGGTGGATCCTGGTGGGCACATGCGGGAGTCTGTCTGACTGCCTCCCCGTTTCCAGCTTCCGAAAAATGCAAAAAAAAAAAATACAGGGAGTAGAAGCACCAGGTTAATGCTATGGTGACATACCATGTGGCCGTTAGAAAGTGTGAGGAGAGGCCTGACCTGTGGTGGCGCAGTGGATAAAGCGTCAGCTTGGAAATGCTGAGGTCACTGGTTCAAAACCCTGGGCTTGCCTGGTCAAGGCACATATGGGAGTTGATGCTTCCAGCTCCTCCCCCTTGTCTCTCTCTCCTCTCTGTCTCTCTCTCTCTCCCTCTCTCTCTCCTCTAAAATGAATAAATAAAATAAAATTAAAAAAAAAAAAGAAAGTGTGAGGAGAGGTGCCAGGGAAATGCCCATGACGCATGACAGTGACCGTGATGGATACATGTGTCCCCTTTTCCTTCTGCCCTCAGGTCCAGGATGGCCGCTGGCATCAGACGCTCTTCACCTTCAGGACCCAGGACCCCCAGCAGCTGCCCATCGTCAGTGTGGACAACCTCCCTCCTGCCTCATCAGGGAAGCGGTACCGCCTGGAAGTTGGACCTGCATGCTTCCTCTGACCTCTGACCTCCGGGTTCCTCTAGGCCTTGAGGTGGAGGGAAGAGGAGGAGGAGGAGGAGAAGGCGGCGGCACAGGGAGGGCACTTAGGGGCAGGTGGGCCCAGGCGGGGCAGCCCCCCTGCCGGAGGATCCTAGGGCAGGCCCCAGATGTTGTCGCCCAGGCCCAGTAGAAGCGGCTGGGGGGGCAGCAGGGAACAGGGTGATACCAGCCCAGCTCCAAGGACCAACCGACGAGCCAGCCGGAGCAAGCTGGCTCCGCAGCCCGCCTGAGCCCCACGGCCTGTCTCCCAGCTCTGCAGCACCCCGTTCCCCCGCAGCTTCCTGCCCAGGCAAGGGCCCCCCACGTTCTGGCCCGCTTGAGGGCAGGGGGCAGCTGGCCCCGGCCAGGGAGCTATGACGTGCAATATTAGAGAGGAGGCATGAAAAAAGGAGTAAAGGAAAGAAAGAACTATATCTATTTTATTTAAACAGACACAAAGAAGGTGCGTTACTATTTTTTTTTTTCACCTGGGGGAAGAGGTGAAGACAGACGGTGTGAGAAAGAGCAGCGGGGTGGGGAGCACAGGAGGCCAGGGGGGCGGAGGCCCTCGGGGCTGGGGGCCGCCACGTTTGCTACCTCCCACTGTGAAATCAATCGCTGGTGCTCACAATTGTCTCTTAGTGTACGTGATCTTTTTTTTTTTAAAAGAACAAAACCAAACCAAACTCTATTTAAGATTCTGAAGGTGCTACCATTTTTGCCACAGACTTTGAAGAAGTATTTCGATGTGGGCGAGCGTCCACATTTTCCTCTCTTCTCCAAATGAAAAGTTTGGGGAATTTTTTTAATTTTCCTAATGTCACCCTTGTGCTCATCAGGTTATCTGGTAAGGAGAGTGGGTAGGGGGGGGAAGGGGAAAAGAAAAAGGAAAAAAAAAAGCAAAGCAAAAAAACAAAACAAAACAAAAACAACACACACACACACACACCACCTACCAGAAACAGAAGTAGTAAGATTGACCTTTAACTTATGGACATTGAAATGTTTGTCCTCTTAAGGCAGGGGGAGGCCTGCAGGTGAAGGATCTTGACTTGGCCCTTCATGACCCCTGAGGGGAGTCTGGCTTGGAGGGGGCCATCTAGACTGGTGAGTCCTGGCAGAAGCCTCGACCTTGAAGAAACGAGTTACAGGAGCAGCAGTGGGTCATGGCTGACCTCGGAGATGGGACATAGGCACGGAACCACCTCACAAAGCCACAAACCATCATCCACTACGGCCCTCCCTTCCAGGAGCTTGTGCGCTGGAGATGCAGTCATCACGCTTGCTTTGGCATTGCCATCAAATTCTATGGACACACAGCGTCTTCCGCGCCAAGTGCAAATGCGGGCTGAGGAAAAAGAAGGACCATGGGAACCTCGGAGCTCAGTGCGCGAGGGATGTTCCGTGTCGCCTGAGTTGTCCTACCTATATCCCTGAACCCGTCAGCACCCAGGTTGGACTTTGAGGTTATTTGAACTATGAAATTATTTTTATAGAAGGCGAAATTTTATGTGAAAGTCTATTTGTCTTTTTCTTTTTCTTCCCCTGAAGTTGTGTCTCTTTGGGAATTGGATTTGACCTGCATTCTTTAATACCTCACTCTGGCCCCCCCTCCCCCCGACACGTGCCATACCCCTCGCCCTCTGGCCCCAGCCCAGAAGCGCCCACGGAAGGGCACTTTTGTAGCAGTTCGGGCCTCAGCCCGGCCCGCGGTACCCCCACGCTGTCAGTCTCCACCTGGCCTCTGTCTCGTTCTTGGGTTTCTCTGCTGTCCTCATTGATGTCTCTGTCCACATGTCAGTGTGTTAAAACCCCAGTGGGTCCCGTCTCTCCTTTTCCCTTCTGGATTTTAAATAAATATTTAAAACTGAGGCAATGGAATGACAGATCTGTGGCCGTGTGCTTCTTTGCAAAGCCCAGAGGGAGGCTTCTGGCGGGGCTGGAGGGTGGGGGAGGGGAGACGCTCAGGGGATGCCCTGCTTCTCCCGTAGGAGGGGGTGCAGAGTGAGACGTAACTGCACCTTAACGGGAGGTGGTGGCACTAAAATGAGGGCACCCAGGTTGTGTAGTGCCTCGGTTTCTTAGGGCTGCTGTAACTGTACCCCCAACCTGCCAGCTTAAGACAACCAGAATGCATCCTCTCCCAGTTCTAGGGGCTAGAAATTTGAAATAGACGTACTGGTCGGGCCACCATCCCTCTGACGCCCCTGGGGGAGGGCCCTGACCTCGGCCAGCTGCAGGTGGTCCCATGCCTTGCTTGGCTTGGCACCTCGATCCCCGCCTCCGTAGTCCCATGACATTCTCCCTGCATGTCTCTGTATTCACATAGTTTTATAAGGACAGCAGTCAATTTTGGGTAAGGACCTCGTCTTAACTTGATGACTTCTGCAATGACCCTATGTCCAAGGAAGGCCCACACTCCCAGGTAATGTGGTTAGGACTTCAACATAGCTTTTTGGGAGACCCGATTCACCCCGTAATATACAGGGAGGCGGTCTGCTGAGTTTTACATGGCAAGTCCTTTTTTTATTATTTTTAATGTGGTAAAAAATTACATGTAATGTAAAACTCACTGTTAATGATATTTTAGTACCTCCACAGTGTTGTGCAGCCATCACCACTGGTTAGTTACCGAACATTTTTGTCATCCCCCACCAAAAAGTCCCCTCTATTTCCCTGAAGCAGTCACTGCCCATTCCCCCTGCCCAAGCCCCCGGAAAACCACTAACCTGCTTTCTTCCTATGGCTTTGCTACCCTAACTGTTTCATATAAGTGTAATCATACAATCTATGATCTCTTGGGACTGACTGCGTTCATTTAGCATGTATCAATACATCATTCCTTTCCATGACTAATATCCCGTTATGCGGACAGAACACATTTTGTTTATCCATTCATCCATCGATGGACATTGGGTTGTTACCCCTCTTTTGATAATTGTTGATTATGCTTCAATATGAGCAATTCTTATCTGTGAGGTTTTTGAGAGAAGCCACAACACCCGCCTTGGAAGAAGTGAGAATCTGGGAGATAGAGGTAGCTAGATTTAGTGAATAAAATATAGGACACCCAGATACACTTGAGTTTCAGATTAACGATAAGTAGATTTTTAGCTTAAGTATGTCCCCTTCAATATTTGAGATAGCCTGACCAGGCGGTGGCGCAGTGGATAGAGCATCGGACTGGGATGCGGAAGGACCCAGGTTCGAGACCCTAGGGTTGCCAGCTTGAGCGCGGGCTCATCTGGCTTAAGCAAAAAGCTCACTAGCATGGACCCAAGGTCACTGGCTCGAGCAGGGGGTTACTCAGTCTGCTGAAGGCCCGCAGTCATGGCACATGTGAGAAAGCAATCAATGAACAACTACGGTGTCGCAACAAAAAACTGATGATTGATGCTTCTCATCTCTCTCTGTTCCTGTCTGTCTGTCCCTGTCTATCCTTCTATCTGACTCTCTCTCTGTTCCTGTAAAAAAAAAAAAAAAAATATTTGAGATATACTTAGATCTGCTGGACCTGGATCCCAAATCTCCTGACCCTTCTCAAGGACCTTGGATGAATCAGAACTTTTCTGTCCTCATCTAGGAGAAAGAAATCGCAAGTAGTTGAGTTCATACCTGGGATAATATGTTTTTTAAACTAGCTGTAGCCTGACCAGTGGTGGTGCAGTGGATAAAGCATTGACCTGGGATGCTGAGGACCCAGGTTTGAAACCCCAAGGTCACCGGCTTGAATGTGGATTTACCAGCTTGAGCGCAGGGTTGCTGGCTTGAGTGTGGGTCATTGACATGATACCATGGTCGCTGGCTTGACCCCAAGGTTTCTGACTTAAGCAAGAGGTCACTGGCTCGGCTGAAGTGCTCTGGTCATGGCACGTATGAGAAGCAATCAGTGAACAACTAAAGTGACACAACTATGAGTTGATGCTTCTCAGCTCTCTCCCTTCCTGTCTGTCTATCTCCCTCACTCTCTCCCTCTCATGCGTGTACTAAAATAAATGAATGAATGAATGAATGAATGAAAATATAAAAACTAACTAAGTTTCTAGGTCATCCGTTTACATACAGCTGGGTCTTCTTACCAGAGGCGGATTAAGGTCAGTTGAGGTCCTGGGTGCAGAAGAAAATATTGGGCCCCTTAAAAAAAAGATAGACAGGGAAAATAAAAATACATGTTAACCTTATTCTTAAATACATAAAAAATATTATGTACTATTAGTGTTAAAATTGCACATATGAAACCAAACTTGGTGTCATTAGAAAAAAGTGTAGAGTTGGGGTTTTGTGGGGCCCTTCAGAAGTCAGGGCCCAGGGCGCAAGCATGGTGCACCCGCCGTTAAATCCCCCTCTGCTTCTTACCCTCCCCACCCTGGTACCTACCCCGGCAGTGAGCACCCGGAGCTGCCGCCCTCTGTGCCTCCAGGAGCGCCATCCATGAAGTCCAGGATTCGTGGTCTGAAAGGGCTTAGTGACTCCCGCATCTCAGGGACACGTTGCCATTGCCAAGAGGGCAAGTGACCCTGGTGAAGTCGAGGCAAAACTGCGATTCAAACCGAAGACTGTTGATGGTGCTGTTCTGTGCATTAGACCGATAGTTCTCAGATGGGCAGAACCAGCTATGCCTGGAAGCTGGTGATAAATGTATATTTTCAGCCCCTTCCCAAATCTACTGAATCACAAACCCTGATGGGGCCGGCCATCCAGAAAACCTCCCTGGAGATCTGAATGCCTGGTCAAGTCCCAGACATCACAGCCCTGCCCTAGTTCCTAAATCTGGTGCTTTTGCAACATTGGAAGGAAAAACAAAAAACAGAAAGAAACTTAGAAATGAGGTAGGAATATTCTTTTCACTTCTTTAACAATCAGAAATGAAATCGAGACCGAATGGCCCATTCCTGGGGTCTGTCACTCTCAAAAGTTCGCCCAGCTGTTCCATCACGCCTCCCGTTGTGCAGAGGGAAAGCTCGGTCACTTTAATGTCTGTTTTCCCCGTAGAAAGCTCTGTGAGGGCAGGGCATGAACCTTGTTCTCAGCTGTAGCCAAAGAATACAGCCCATCGAAGGCGCTCAAACCTGTTAAACGATTGCTCCAAGGAGCTCTGGTCCTCGTTCGCCTCCCGCCCACGCATCAGAGACGCTGTCTCTGCACTGAGCCGCGCATGCGCACTAGGGTAACAGAGGCGGACCTGGCAGTGCACTGGGGGCTCTGAGTCTGGTGGAGGCAGATGGAGGAGTTGGAGCTTGTGTTGTTAAGGGTTAGGGGCCAGGTGTGAGGGAGTAAGGGGAGCAGAAAGGGTGCATAGCTGATGCAGGTTCAGCAGGGGAGGAGAGGCAGGTGGCGACACTGTATTCATTAATCAAGGCCTCCAAGAAACGGAACCACTAGGATGTGCCTGCGTGCATGCGTGTGCGTGTGTGTGTGTGTGTGTGTGTGTGTGTGTAAAGAAACTTATTATAAGGAATTGGCTCCCACGATTATGATGGCTGGCAAGTCCCAAGATCTGCTACATGTGTTGGCAAGCTGGAGACTCAAGAGAGCCACTGGTATAGTTCTAGTCCGGAGGCTGGCAGGCTCCAGACCCGGGAAGAACTGTTGTTTCCATTCATGTCCAAAGGCGAGAAAAGGCTGATGTCCATCTCAAGCAGTTAATGAACTATCTGGGTTCCCCATGGCTCAGGTAAGTTGATTATGACATAAAGGTAATCATCCGAGCTGAACTGAGAGAATGAATGGAGGTTAGCTGGAGGGGGAAGGGCATGAGGCGGGGGAGGGAACAGCATCTCCTGAGGCCTGGTAGTGAAGGTATCATTGCATATTAGGGGAGCAGGAAGTAGTTCAAGTGGTGCTAAGGGTGTAGGAAGGCCTGGGATGCCAGGCTGGGCCTGGGACGAGCCACAGGCTTGCTCAGGAGAGCACGGCTTGGGTTTGCCGGTTGGGTTAGGTTGCAATGGGGCGCTGGAGTGGAGCTTCCCAGGAGGCAGCCGCGGAGCAGGGAGGACAGGAAAGAAGTCTCAGCCACCATCAGGGCTCCAGACCTATCAGCAGCATCTGTGTGGCTTTGAAGATAAGGGAGAGCAAGAGAGTCAGGAAGAAGGGCCAGAGGGAAAAGAAGGAGACGCTACGCTAAAGCTGTGGCACGCAGCCCTCAGCTGGTCTGAATTCCACGAGGGCCTCCCGTGAGCTGGCCGGTTAATGCCAGCTCTTCCCAGCAGGGGCAGGTAGGACGTTGTCAGGAACAGAAGGCAGCTCTGCTCGGGTGGGCGGCACCTGCAGTTTCCAACCTCCTGTTGCACAACTAACGGTCAGGAGACAGCAAGGGTGAACTCCCCGACGTGGTCGACTCCAAGGGAAAGCCCAGGCCAGCCGTGTTTGCTCTATCCACAATGAATCAAGCTCTAGCCGGGGAAAGTCACATCCCACAGTGCCCTTCAGCCTGGTGCTGGGAAAGTAAGGCCGGGGCAGGCAGCAAGGGGAGGGGCTAGCAGGTGATTCTAGTTCAAGCTTCCTGAGTGGGACATGGCCTTGGATGGGTCATTCCCTATCTCTGGGCTTTCAGTCTCTCCCTTTGCAAAGCGGGGATGTTATGCCAGACCCTGCTTGCCAATCAGAGACAGAACTATTGTTTTGTAATTGTAGGGTGAGCCGTATGAAATAGAATGAACGATATCAGCTGCTTTTCTAACCTGTAAAACCCACAGTTTCATGTGGTTCAACCCAACGACAGCACCGTTCACCATCACAGCAGCTACATTTTTTGCGTACTGACTGTGAACTGGGGGCCGTGTGGGCGTGGCATGTTTTCGGTCCATTCATAACCCTCTGAAACACGTGTCTGTACCTTGGCTCTTCTGCTGAGGGAGCTGAAGTCCAAAGAGGTTACGTAAGATGCCCCAAACCACAAAACAGGGTTTGAACTTAAGCAAACCATCTTTCTGGCTATTTCCTCAGCCAAACACAAAGCTCCTAACTAGGACAGTTTGCTCTGTCAATACCTTCTTCGTGGCTGCTCAGGTGAAAGACCATGAATTAGTCACTGTACTCAGAGCCCAGCCCTGGCCTTGATGATGAAGTAGGTGATAAGGTGGCTTTCTCAGCAAATGAGTCCTTTCAAATGGGTGCATTTCCCAGCGATCTGAACTTCACTGTCTTCACTGTGTACCATAGCTCACTGCGCCATCTGTTTCCTCATCCAGCTCGGGGGGGGGGGGGGATATCCTATTTTCTTCTACTGTAGACAAATTTTTGCATTTTGATGTCTGTAGAAGTGAGATGTAACTTGTAGCCAATGAAGTAGATATGGAATGCAAGAATCCATCTTTCCTTCTCACTGCAGCTTGTCATTAAACTGATAGGGATGGTTATAAATAAAGGGCCCTTAGAAGCAAATTCATTTCATTTAACAAGCATTGAAGAAGAAAAAAATCGTACAAATGTGAACTGATTTAATCTCCCTAATAATCCAGTGAAATAGGTACTATTATTGTCCCCATTTTACAGGTAGGAAAATTGAGGCACAGAGAAGTGAAGTAACTTGCCCAAGGTCACACAGCTAGCAAGTGACACAGCTGCAAACACCACCACCACTCTACACTGCCGCGATGGCTTTTCCGTCTCTTTCTTTCCTGTCAACCTTTTCTGGACATTGTGCCCGGGTCAGTGAAGGGGCAGGCAAGGTAGGGCTGCCCAGACCCTCAGTCCACAGAGGTACGAATGCATCCTTGAAACTTAAGAAGGTGGAGAAAATCGTACTTTCAGGATGAGTGCTGGGTGCATTTTGGGAGGAGAGTGAGACCCCTAAGGGGCAGCCTGATGACAGTGAAGATGGTGAGGACCCTCACTCCTTCGGGGAGAGGCACTCCATTTATTCACTGGAAGGGAGAAATTTTATTTCTCTTTGCTAACAATGTTCTGGCCAATCACATAGGCAGTGATCCGCCTCTGCAGATGTCAGCTGGGTGTCCTACCATCCGATTCAGTCCTGAAACTCACCTGAGTTGGCATCAGGTCCTGCAGGTTGAGGGCTTAGTCCCCCAAGACTGTCTCCATGCAGAAGGCCAATCACAAGTCCAGGTTGTCACCTGTGCCTCTGACTGAACCTGTCTTCGAGCTTGGCAACTGGCAAGAACAGCTCACAGACCTCAGGAAAAACAGCTTACTACCTAGGCGGCCAGTTTTATTATAAAAGGCTGTAACTCAGGAACAGTCCAAGAGGCGAGGTGGCTAGAGCAGCATCTGTGGAAGGGGCACTGTAGCAATCAATCTAGGGTGGTGGCTCCCTTTCTGGAGCTGGTCCTTTCTCTTAAATAATCTGCTGATTGGCATAGCTTGGGGGGGCTTATCCTGAACCTTGCAGAATAGACAACATATGCTTTATCAAGTCTGGCTTGTTTTGCTCAGCAGAATGTTTCTGAAATTCATGCATCTTGTTACCTGTACCATTCGTTTATTTCTTTTCATTGTTAACTAAAATGCTACATTAAAAAAAAAAATGAAATGCCTCACGAATGTGCAAATGTGCATGTCATCTTTGCTCAGGGGCCACACTAACCTTCTCTGTGTCAGGCTGTTAGTGCGTGTGCTGCCAACGTGGGTCCTGCAATCTGTCCATTTCCCTGCTGACAATCGAATTGTTTCTAGTTTTCTTGGCTATTTTATTTTATTTTATTTTTTTTTTTTTTTCATTTTTCTGAAGCTGGAAACAGGGAGAGACAGTCAGACAGACTCCCGCATGCGCCCGACCGGGATCCACCCGGCACGCCCACCAGGGGCTACGCTCTGCCCACCAGGGGGCGATGCTCTGCCCATCCTGGGCGTCGCCATGTTGCGACCAGAGCCACTCTAGCGCCTGAGGCAGAGGCCACAGAGCCATCCCCAGCGCCCGGGCCATCTTTGCTCCAATGGAGCCTTGGCTGCAGGAGGGGAAGAGAGAGACAGAGAGGAAAGCGCGGCGGAGGGGTGGAGAAGCAAATGGGCGCTTCTCCTGTGTGCCCTGGTCAGGAATCGAACCCAGGTCCTCCGCACACTAGGCCGACGCTCTACCGCTGAGCCAACCGGCCAGGGCCCTTCTTGGCTATTTTAGACCGTTAGTAGTACAAATGTTCATGTACATCCTCATGCCTCCTGACCGTCCAGAGTACGATCGATTTATTTTTAAAATGTATAAGGCAGCCCTGGCCGGTTGGCTCAGCGGTAGAGCGTCGGCCTAGCGTGCAGAGGACCAGGGTTCGATTCCCGGCCAGGGCACACAGGAGAAGCGCCCATTTGTTTCTCCACCCCTCTGCCGCACCTTCCTCTCTGTCTCTCTCTTCCCCTCCCGCAGCCAAGGCTCCATTGGAGCAAATATGGCCCGGGCGCTGGGGATGGCTCTGTGGCCTCCGCCCCAGGCACTAGAGTGGCTCTGGTCGCAACATGGCGACGCCCAGGATGGGCAGAGCATCGCCCCCTGGTGGGCAGAGCGTCGCCCCATGGTGGGCGTGCCGGGTGGATCCCGGTCGGGCGCATGCGGGAGTCTGTCTGACTGTCTCTCCCTGTTTCCAGCTTCAGAAATATAAAAAAAATAAAAAATAAAATAAAATAAAATAAAATGTATAAGGCAATATTTAAAAAAGGCAAATGTATGTTCTTGTTTCCATAAATTGGTTATCAAACAAACATGAATTTAAGTTAATAAAACTGTAACTGGAACTAATTTCATTTTTTGAAAAAAAAACCACAAACCTCACTCTCAGGGGTCTGAGCATGAAAAACAGCTCACTACTCAAAGGGTTAAGGAACCCTAAAGGCTTCCATATGACATATGCTTTCGTTTCTCTGGAATGCTGTGGTAATTTTAGAAAGCAATTCGGTCACTTCCTGACACCCATCATCAGAGGAAATAGCACCGCATAAATTGCTATAGGCAATTATATCTCAATGAAGCTGGGAAAAAAATACAATGAAATGCCAGCGATATAAAGAAAGGACATGATTAAGTAAATTATAATCTAGGACCTTGAGTGTAAATTTATGTAAGCTTTCAAATTACAACCACAGGCTATACTGTAGCATGAAAAATTATTCAAAATATATCAAATGAATGAGAATACAAAATTGCAAGCATGCCATAAGAATACTTTCTGTAAGTATTTATTTGTATGGATAAAGAGTTGACCCTGGCCTGACCTGTGGTGGCGCAGTGGATAAAGTGTCAACCTGGAAACACTGAGGTTGCCGGTTCGAAACCCTGAGCTAGCCTGGTCAAGGCGCATATGGGAGTTGATGCTTCCTGCTCCTCCCCCCTTCTCTCTCTCTCTCTCTCTCTCCTCTCTATAATGAATAAATAAAATCTAAAAAAAAAAATTAAAAAAAAAGAGTTGACCCTGTCATGGAGAAATGCACATGGTCATAGAGTTAGTAATTCCACAGTATCTCTTGTGTGCCCACTAAGTGCTGGTCACTGTCCTAGGACTGGTGGGGGGGGGCGGGGCATGTTAGTGAAAAGAGAAGCAAGCTCCCTGGTTTTTTTTATTTATTTTTCAAGCTCCCTGTTTAAATAGCAGAGGGTAAAGGCAACACAGAAATAATTTCCTGCTTTAGATGTTGGGAGATTGTTCAAATAATACATTTACTGAAAACAGACACTCAACCTGAACGCCCCGACCTTTTGGTTTGGCAATGCCTCGCTTCCAGGACTGGGCTGGGGCCCCTTCTGGACTTCTAGCCCTTTCCTAGTTGTTACCACACTCAATTGGATCTGAAGCCGCGTTCGTCCTGCCCCCACTCCTCCGCCCTTCCCCCACCCCATCGCCCCCTGCGCCCCAGCTAGCTCCGAAACACTCTCGGTTGCCTCCAGCATTTGATTTCTGATGAGGTCCCTCTCAAGTCTTGGCGCTCAGTGGGACAGGAACTGGATAAAGGGGGGAAGGTTCTGTGCATGACATTTACCAAGAGCTCACCGGATTGTGTCACACCAGGTCCCCAGGGCTCCGCCCACAGCTCACTATAAAGGTTGCTGCACCATTCACAGCCAGTACCACCTGACTACGTGCATCTCTGTCTCGGCATGGCGCTGGCCTGGGCCCTCGCCGTCTTGAGCCTTCTCTCTCTGTCGGACGCCCAGAGCCTGACGTGTACCAATATCACGGAGACCATCACCAATGCCACCCTGGATCAGGTGGGTGCCTGCCTGGGCCCCTGAGCATCGTGGGCAGCCATCTTCTCCTTTCCCCTCTCCCCTGCTCGTTTGTGTCAACCCTTTCTCTTGATTCGGCCCTTTTCTCTCCCGGGTCCTGGGGTAAAAATTTGGCCAGCCTCCAGAGGCATTCCTTTGCCTCCAAACTCAGAAGCCTCATTGCAAAGTCCCTCAGCGGGGACAATATTGCACTGGGCAAGGAGGGACCTCCAGGGTGGGCTGATGCCCGACTCTCAGAGTGAGCTCCTGCACGCCCCACTCCTTCCTGGGGCCCTCAGCCTCTTCTTTGCAAAATGGGGAGATCTGCCCGAGTCTCCTCCCAGCTGACTATCAAGGATACGGCTCCCAGCCTCCATCACCTGCTCCTGGCTTCTCCCCAGCTCCAGGGCAAGTGGTTTTATATCGCCGCGGCTTACCGCAACCCCGAGTACAGGAAGATGGCTAGCGACATCCACGCAGCCTTCTTTTACTTTGACACCAACTACACGGAGAACATGTTACCGTTCAGAGAGTACACGACTGTGTAAGACCCCCACGTGCCCTCGGCCCCAGCTCTGACTTCCACTCCCTCTCACCCATGCATTGGGGGGGGGGGCCTGATTCTAATCACCACGTGACCCCTCAATGACCGTGACTGTCCACTTCTCATTGACCGTCATCCTGTTTCTCCCCCCTTTGGTGTGGCTTCAGCGGGGAGCGGTGCAACTATACTTCCGAGTCCCTGGGGCTCCATCGGGAAAATGGAACCTTGTCCAGATACGGTGAGCCCTTGGGGGAGGGCTGCCGTGGGGGATGAGGAGATGTGGAGTGGACCCGCCCCGAGGAGGGGACCTGGGGGCGTTGGGCATAGAGAGCACCGGAGCGGCCCACTTCTTATATTTCCGCGGGCCCAGCGCCTGCACACTGAAATAATCAGTAATGACTGCCAGCATTTTTGAGCTCTTACTATGTGCCAGGTACTCACTGTGTGAAATGCTTTACAGAAATTAACCCACTAAATACTCATAAACGACCCAAGGAGGACTTTCCCGAGGACTTTGGAGTGATCAGACAAAGACATGGAGAAACAGATGTCAGCTAGTTTCTCTGAGGTCACGCAGCTTGTAATTAGAACTCGGATTCAACCCCCAGGTCGGCTCCAGTGCTGCCTCTTGCTCTTTACCCTCTGGGTGCTAAGGGCGGCAGCCTGTTGGTTGGGCAGGCAGTGGCTCTGCCCATGTCCCCACCATCCCCGCAGAGAGGGCACATAGTAGGAACCCACAAATGCCAATGGAATTGAACCAACACCACCGAGGAGCCCCAGGCTCCCCTCTGAACCTCATTTTCCGCACCTGTAAAATGGGGACAAAAGGCCTGACAACCACAGCTCACACTGATTTCACACACGCAAGTGTTCAGCCCAGGGCCCAACGCACAGGAGGAGCTGGGGACACAGGGCCGCAGTGAACGCCTGGCCCTCACCCACGGGCTCTGTGGCCCCAGGCGCACCAGGTTTCCCCGCCTGTGAGGAGGGAACCATTGCGCTGTTCCCACAGTCTCACTCAGAGGCTCTCTTCCAGAGAACGGCAGAGAGCATTTTGGCTTCCTGATGTTACCCAAGGACCCGAAGACCTTCATGCTTGCTGCTTTTCCGGGAGACAAGCAGAACATGGGGCTGTCCTTCTTTGGTAAGCACCCCCCCAAACTCTCTCACCCCCCCCTGGGACTACCTGCTCCTGGGGTCAGGCCTCCAGACCCCTAGCCCTCTCTGGCCTCCTAGCAGGCCCCCCAAAATCCTCACCAGTTCCCTTGCTCCCTCCTGCAGCTGACAAGCCAGAGGTGACCCAGGAGCAGATGGAACAGTTCTATGAAGACCTCAGGTGCATGGGCATGGACAAGTCGGACGTCATGTACACCGATGAGAAAAAGGTGAGTGCAAGGAGAAGTGGGTGGGGCCCACCTGAGGGTGCTCCTGCCTTGGGCAGCCTCCGAGGCCCAGAGAGGGAAAGCTGGCAGCCAGGGCTGCACAGCAAGGCAGGAGATTGTGCTTTTACGTGCCCGCCTCACTGCAGGTGAGGTTCACAGAGGCCCGTGGGGGGTGGACGACAGCCCAGGAGGGAGGACCCATGGAGCAGGTGGGGAGGACTGGGAAGGCTAGCGGGAGGGGAACAGCATAACCAAGGTGTCGTGGGGGGACTTGGGGAAGACACACACATGGGGAATTCTTAGTCACAGCTGCCTGCCACACCCAGGTCCCTCAGATGGCACGATGGGGAGCAGGTGTCATGGTTCCCATTGTCACCCAAATGGCATCCAGTCCAGGACCACCACCCTGGTTTTTGCTTTATCAGAGAATGATCTGTGTCACAATTTCAACACTCTCCAAACCTGCGTTAAGTGAAAGGCTTTACTTGGTCTTGTCCTCTGCAACCATATTGAAAGCCACAAAGCTGATGAGCTGGTTACACTGTTTTGGATATACACGACATATTTTCATGATTATTTAAATAAAAATGCCCCCATCTGCTTGCTATCTGAGGTCCTCCCGTGACCACCAGGACCAGGGGCACAGATCATTTTCCATGCCCCCCAAACTCCTGGGAACCCCAGAAAAAGGCCTGTAACATAGGGGTTGAAGTCGGTTCCCTAGCCTGCAGTCCGACATGCCCATCTACTGGCCGGGCGACCTTGGATGTGGCCACTAGGAGCCTTTGTCACATCAGCTACAGAACAGTGGTGAGAAATCCAGATCAACACAAGGGCTGAACAGGTCGTAAGATCTCTGTGAACTCCAGTTGCTCTTAAGGGCTTCAGCCCCCACGTTAGAGGTAAAAAGCTGAGGCTCAGAGAGGGAAATGCCTTGCCCAAGGCCACCCAGCTTGACGTGGCAGAGACCACAGTCCAGAGTGCACCCCACCCTCCCCCAGGAGCCTCCTGCCTTCCCCATCATTGTGCTCGTCTCCCACTGCTTGTAGGACCGCTGTCAGCTGCTGGAGAAACAACACAACGAGGAAAGGAAGAAGGAAAGCGAGGCGTCCAAGCCGGACACAGCATCAGATTAGGACCTCGGGACCTTAGGGGGCCTATCCTGAGCCCCCCACCCACCTCCCTTTGAACCTCGGTTCTTTCCCTCAGTTACACCAATAAAGCTTCTGTGGCTGTCACTTACTCACTCACTCATTCATTCATTCATTCATTCGTGCTGAAGCCGGCCCTGAGGGGAGTCCTGCTTGACCACTGGATAAGACCCTGCCCCTGGTTGGAAAAGCTCTTGTGACATTGCCCAGCACACACCCCAGGATGGACGATGACACCTGGGAGTGGTGTGGGAGCCCAGTCCCGTGGCTCACAGGCTGACACCCTCCGAAGAGCCAGGCTCTGGCGTCCTTTGCTCAGAGCCGGAGCCGCCGCTGTGCCCAGAGCACTGAGGCTGGAGACGCTGCCCGGGGTCCCCACCTTGGGCTCCCCGCTCCCATCCTCACATCTGTGGGACAGCCTCTCACCAACCGGAAGGGTGTGGGCCCCGTGGCTCAGAACCTACAAGAAACTTCTCCCATCTCAGTGTTCTTTTCAACAAGATGACATTTTCAACTGAGGAGTAGCTGAAAGATGAAATAGAAATGGGTCCTGGTGATCGGGGAGAAAGCAGCCCGTGAGATGAGACAGGTGGGGACAACTGATGAAAAAGCCACGGGAATAGCCAGGGGATGCGGGGGAGGGGAATCATGGACATTTAGGGAGAAAATCAGTAGCAAAGTCTAATCTTTGCAGTTAGGCCATCATGAATGTGGACAGGGAACCCGCTGGGACCCCAGACTCCTCGTCAGTAAAGGGGGGACACAGTGGGCAGCTGGCGGGCTGGCCTGTGCCCTGCGGAATACCCATGCTGAGGAGAAGCTCAAGGACCAGTGTCCGCGAGGTGCTCAGGAAGGGGCGGCTGTCGTTGCTGTGTGCTACTGGAAGGAGCACTGGAAAGAGAGTCCAGCCCCAGGTTCTGCAGACACCAATATGCTCCGTCTCCGGCCTCAGTGAAAAGCAGCTTGCCCAGGTAGCTTCTCCGTGCAGGTCCCTCCAGCCCAGAGCGTCATGGCTCTGAGACAGGCAGAGGGGAAGAGCTGGAGAAAAAGCCACCGAGGGAGGTGGGAAGACTCTGGAAAGGTGCACCGACAGGCCCTCTGGCGCGGGCTCCGTGTCCACGCTCCGCTCTGCCACACTGACTCTAGAAACCACAAGTCAACGGCGCACACCACGAACACGGGCAACGCTGGAGTGCTTTTGGGTGTTGTTATTATTTTTTTTGGCTTTTCCTTTTTTTTAAGATCAACATTTATTCTTCTTCATTTGCCCTCATAACGAAAATAGAATTTTCAAATGCCTCAAATATACAAATATCACTGATGTGCACACATTCCAGAGAAGCTGAGGTATGAGCGGCTCTGGGGCGGGGGAGCAGGAGACGCCCGGCCGGGCGCAGACCGGGGCCTGGCAGGTGGCTGGCCGCTGGCCGGACTCCACAGGGGTCCCCGGGGCAGGGCGGGCTCTCAAAATGAGGTACTGAGAGGGGCCGGTGGGCGCCTTCCCGGGGCATCGCTATCCCAGCAGGCCTCATGGAGAAGCCGGGTGTGTGTGATCCTGGGGCCTATGATATCCCCACGGTCCCAAAGTGTCCCACCATCAGCCACCAGGGGAAGGTCCCCAGCAACGTCTTTCCAGAAATGCCTACTTCCAAATGGCTGGGGACAGGCAGGTTTGTGCCAGAGACCCTGGCCCCATGCCTTCTTATCTGGCTTCCTAAGGAGGATCCAAGCCCAGGTAAACTCAGCCTAAGCATTATCTGTCCATCTGTATATAAAATACATATTATTAGCTGGAGGTGGACAAGTGCAGGAGACTACCAGAGACTGCATCCGGACAGAAGAAGGTGGCTGTGGTCCCAGCACCAACTCCCGGGGCTGGTGCCCGGGGAAGGTACCTCCCTGACGACCAGGGACGTCCTGTGTTGAAAACACCGAGGTTGTGCAGGCAGGCCCTGTGCTGGAGGGAGAGCTCCTCGTGAGCGGTCCTCGGGGAAGCCAGCAGCAGGCTGCCTGCCCGCTGTCCGCCATCGTCTCTGAACCCTGTGCCGTCAGAAGAGGCAGGAGCCCCGCAGGCTGCGGGCCTGGCGCAGGTCGGCCGACAGGGAGCGGCTCATGTGCTTCGTGGTGGAGCGGATGCTCTCGGCCGCCCGGACGGCTTGGTTCAGGGCCCTGTTGAGCTCCTCCAGGTCCTCCAGATCCAGCTGGATGGAGTGCCGGTGTCGTCCGGCTGGACGAGAGGAGGCTGCCGGGGGCCGCTCAGCAGCTGGGCGGGCGGAGGGGGCTGAGGTAGGTCCTCCTGGAGGCGCTGGAGGTGCATAGAACCTGAGGAGACAGGTGTGTCGTTACCCACGGTCAGGCCTGGATGGAGCCGGGGGGGGGGGGCCCTACTCTCCAGGTCTTAGTGTTTCCCCTCTGAAATGGGAACAATGAACACCTGTTTTGAGGGATGTGTTGGAAGAATGAAGATGAACAGGAATGCCTGAACCAGAACAGGTACTCAAAAATGGCTGGTTCATCTACCCACTCATTTCACAAATATCTGTGGTTGGTATGCTGTGCGCCAGCCTGTGTGCTAGGCCCTGGGGTTACAATGGTGACTGAATAACCCAGACCCTGTCCCCTTCTTGGAGCTTCTAATCTGAGAGCCAGATCTGGGAGAGACCGGGATCACCCAGGCTCAGGGGCAAACAAACATCCTTCATCGGAGAGGTCACAGGAGAGCCCACTGCCAGTGTGAAACACGGACAGACAGGCACGGCAGTCAGGCTTCTGCGGGAGTGGCCGTCGGGAAAACAGCTGTGGTTAGGCTTGCTCCCTGCTGTCGGGCTGCAAGCACTTTGCACGATCAGTGCGTGAGCCCGTGGCAGAGAGCCAGGTGTCCTCTATAAACAGCTATGGGCGGTTCCTGCGTGGCGGTGGGCTTCCTAGGTCGCAGTCCCTCTGGCGCAAACGGCAGTTCCCCGATTCCCGCCGCTGCCACCGCGAGGGGCGCTGCTCCTGATCCCTCGCCCACCCCTCCGCTGTGAAAGGGGTTTTCCTTTGCTTATTCATTTGCCTGTCCCCGCGAGCAAAGGGGGGTGGAGGGCTCCGCAGTTCCTCTACTGTCTTCTGAAGCCAGTGTGCACCCGCCGGGCCTTGGCCACCGGCCTTACAGGCGCACAGTGTGGTTTTATCCGGGACAGCGGTGGGAAGGGGTCCTCCCAGCCTGGGCCCGCAGCGACACGGGGTGTTGTTTTAATGTTCTGGGGAGCCTGACCTGTCGTGGCTCAGAGGATAGAAGTATTGATCTGGAACGCTGAGTTCGCCCAGTCAAGGGGCAGAGACAAGACGCAACTACACCGGTTGATGCTTCCTGCTCCTCTCTCTCCCCTACTTTCTCTCTCTCTCCTTCCTCTAAAGTCAATTTAAAAGATTTTTTAAAAGCCTGACTAGGTGGGGTGCAGTGGGTAGAGCATCAACCTGGGACACTGAGGACCCGGGTTCAAAACCCTAAGGTGGCCGGCTTGAGTCCAAAGGTCGCTGGCTTAAAGCTTGAGGTCACTGACTTGAGCAAGGGGTCACCGGCTTGGCTGGAGCCCCCCAGTCAGGGCACATATGAGAAGGAATCGACAAACAACTAAAGTGCCAAAACTATGAGTTGATGCTTCTTCTCATCTCTCTGTCTCTTGTAAAAAACAAACACAAAAAATAAAAACGAGGAAAAGGGGCTGACGAGACAGGGGACAAAGCACAGTTTCCCTAAGAAGTGACTGCCCTCACCTAAAGCCACTGGGTTTATGGTTCAAAGAAACCCACCGTGGGCACGAGGAGGGTGCGGCCCTGTGCTGTGGGATAGTGTGTGGCCAGACGGGCTACAGCGGCGTGTCGCCCGATAAAGCAGGACTGAGCGCAGGCGGGCTCGGGCCAAGCCCTTCGCCGGCACACTGGAAGCGCTAGTCTCACTTCTGGTCCTCCACTTACTCACTTGCGTTATTTTTTTATTATTTTTTTATTTTTTTATTTTTATTCATCTTACAGAGGACAGGGAGAGACAGAGAGAGAGAGAGAGAGAAGAGAAGGGGGGGAGGAGCTGGAAGCATCAACTCCCATATGTGCCTTGACCAGGCAAGCCCAGGGTTTCAAACCGGCGACCTCAGCATTTCCAGGTCGACGCTTTATCCACTGCACCACCACAGGTCAGGCTCACTTGCGTTATTGTACCGTGTACAAAGAGCTCTGCTAGGGGCTGAATAGACGTCTCTCTGAAGGCCTCTAAGTGGCCAATCGGCACTGAAAAGATACTCAACATGATCAGTCATCGGGGAGATTCACACCGAAACCACACGAGATGCTGCCCCCCACACTTCACACGCCATGGGGGTGCCTCAAGTCGGGCAGTGATGACTTGGTGAGGGTGTGGGGAGATTAGAGCTCTCGTAAGCTGCTCTAAAATGCTGCAGGCACTTTGGAAACAGTCTGACAGCTCCCCAAACACTTAAAGAGTGTCTCGCCCGGGGCCTGGGTCCTCACCCTTGGAATGCATGCCCATCTCATTTATTGGTCAGTTCTGTTACGCTTATTTCACAGAGAAGCAAGCTGAAGTTCAGAGAAGCTAGGCGATGCAGGAGGCTTCCCCAAATACTGGTCGGTCCGCTTGTCTGGCTGCAGGACCCTGGTCAGGCCCCTTCACCTTTTATGGGCTCCGGGCTCTGTTTCCTCACCGAAACACCTCCCAGGATAGGGCCAGTGGGAAAAGGGCAAAAAGCTCTGTAAACAGCCTGACCACCCAACTCTGTAAATGTCAGCTGGGGAGGCCCCAAGTCAGAGAGCTGGCAGGGCCAGGGCTGAATTCACATTCAGAGCTAATTAGCACCTGCTAGATGCTGACACGTATCACCTGAATGAACCTAATGAACAATAAATGAATCCAATTCTTGAATCCAATTCCCCCTTCAGGGACTATTGGATGTAATTGCTGGGTTCCCACACACCCTTACCCTCCGATAATGGGATGACCAGCTCGTCCTGAGAGTCACCCAAAACTTCCCCAAGGGCAGAAGCTATAAAAACGAAACCTAACCAACCCCGCTGGCCAGAAAGCCTCTGGTGCAGGGGCTATAATGGCAGCAACCACCAGGTGGCAGCACAGCCCCCATTCAGCTTTCTAAGGAGTGCACAAGCCTCAGCCTCTGACCATTCTCAGTAACCCCAATTCCGGCAGCAGTAGAAGCAGTATGGTCTATGGTTACTGGCCACCCTCTATGTAGTATGAGCTGCCCGTGCATTAGTTCATCTAATCCTTACCACAATCCGCATCACAGAGGGACAAAGAAAGCTAGCTGTGGCTGCTGCTCACGGTGGCCACTGCTGGTCAGGTCTGCCGGGCACTAAAGCCCAGGGCCTTTCTCCTTCCCCATGGCCCGTCCAACCCTGGGGACAGCAACCTGCTTAGTTCTGGCCACATGTCTGAGCCTGGACGGCCATGGAGCAGCCACAGAAATAAGAGACCCTCTTGGTTACAGGGCCACTCAGTGTATCCGGGGCCACAGACTCCAGGTGCAACCTTCCCCGCCCAATGAGTGGGAGCAGCGGCAGCGCCTCCACCTCCACCCGAGGCCTGAGCACGCTGCAGGCCTCTCACAGCTGCCGAGCCAAGGTCCCTTAACGCCTTGGTCAGACAGCTGGAAAGGCCGGAAGCAGCCGCACAGCGAGTCGGAGCCTCCCGGGGGCTCGATGGCGCCTTGGGCCTCTGTCCCCACCAGGCGCCAGCCTCAAAGGGGCTCTGAACCCTCACTGCCCGCAGACACGGGCTTCTGGTGACAAGCCACTGAAGAAGAGTCCCAACCGACTCATTTTACCCTGGGGAAACTGAGGCATGGAGCTTGGTGACAAAGGTCAGGACAGAAAGACAAAAAGACGAATCTCCTAAGTGCAGGCTCCAGGCCTCTCCCCCTGAACGATCCTGTCAGGTTGAAGCCACTCCTTCTCATTGTCCTTCCTAAGGACGTGACACCTCAGTGACGATGAAGCTGCCGCTTATTCGGTGATAAGCACGTGAGGGCACTTAACTAGACTCCACAAACATCTTACGTGGTTCCTGCCACGGGCCTCATCCACCCTCACACATGTGCACAAGATGGAGGTGGTGATTGCTTCTAACAGATGGGGAGATCGAGGCTCCGAAAGGAAGTGGCTGTACCAAGGCCACAGGGTGGAGAAGTGGCTGTACCAAGGCCACAGGGTGGAGAAGTGGCTGTACCAAGGCCACAGGGCGGAGAAGTGGCTGTACCAAGGCCACAGGGCGGAGAAGTGGCTGTACCAAGGCCACAGGGTGGAGAAGCGGCAGACAGGATTCCCGTGCGGCTCGGGCTCACTTCTGCCTCGACCGCGAATGTCTTTTCTGTCGTGACTGATGTCACATCCGAGTCCATGTCCAGTCAGTGCCCACCCTCTCATCCGCCTGACCAGTCCTCCTCACAACCGACTGGGCCAGAAACAAGGCAGGTCTGCCACAGGCACGGGCAGCCACGTGACGGCGAAAGGGGCCGGTGTTCTGGGCGGGATACATGGGAACTTGACCTGCTCAATGTCTCTATCCATCTAAAACTGTTTGAGAAAAGTCTGTTTTCAAAGTGAGTGTGCAATGCTTGCTCACTGAGAAGGCTCCCAGGGAAATGGAAGTAGACTAGGGTGCTAGGCCCCCACGAGGCTAGAAGCTTCCAGAGAGCAGAATCGCTGTCCGGCTCCTTCACTGCTGGGTCACCAGGGTTAAGCACTCCCCCCCTTTGGTATGCAGGGAGCAACCGGGGTTCGCTGACTGATTCTAGGAGGGTCAGGCTTGTTCTGCATGCTATACACGAGGGAGAAAACAGAGTACAGGACGCCCAGGTTCTCAGCTGCCTGACACAGGTCTGAACGATAATTACTAAGCAGCTCAGACAGAGAGGCCGGGAGGGTCGGGACGGAGGGTTCTTACACAGTGGTGGGCGGATAAGGCACGACGGGAACCGAGGAGACGTAGGCAAAAGCCGGAGGGGCCGGGACCGGAGGCGCGGCAGCCAGATACCACAGCCCAGGGGGTGGCCGGGGCGGCGAGCCCACCCGGTTGCTCCTGTGCTTGGGGCTGGAGGTCGAAGGTGCGTCTCTCCTTGTGGTGGCCTTTTCTGCCCCTGTCGGGGAAGGACACCAGAGACACAGTCTGACCACTGGGGAGATCTAGCAGAGAACACAGGGTCTGCCCAGGCCCCGCCCTGTTAAGAGCTGCACACGGCTGGCCACACAGGGAGGGCCAAGATTGGGAAGCAAAGCTTCTGTCCAGCATACCCCAGCCCAGACCGGGGGGGGGGGGGCAGCCACCCTGCTGACCCGACCCGGGCCCCACACCCCCATCAAGGAGGCCTGAGGAAGGGACTGAGCATCTGTCCTTACCAGAGGGGGCTGTGTCGGGGCCATGCCCCTCGGGGGAGGCCCCAGCCCGACCACACAGAGGACACGGCAGGGCATCAGTGGGAGACGGCCCCAGTGGGTCCCCGGAGACAGCAGCACCTGGACGTGGGAAGGAGGTCAGGAGAGGACTGAGTCTGATCACCAGGCCTGGCGCCTCCCAGCTGCCCTCCTGAGGCACGGGGCTCCCTCAGGGACTGCGCAGAGGAGACAGACTGCCTTTCTGGGTGACAGCAGTACCGACGGCAACCATGACAATGAGTCCACATTTAATGAGCCAGGCCCTCTGCCCAGCGCCTTCACGTGTTATTTATCAAATCCAACAAGACACAGGACTGGCCACTATCGTCACTCCCCCGCTTGACGGAGGGGAAGGCTGAAGCTCTGAGAGGTTGAAAAATCGGCCGGCCAAGTTCTCAGGGCGGGGAAGTGGTCAGCGGTCCTCTGGCTGACCCCAAGCCCAGCTCTGCTGACTGCAGCCCTGCACCTCTGGTCCTTCCTCCACAGGGAGACAGGCCTGTCCACGTGGGAGTGGCCCACAGTGGTCCCGGGCGCCGGGTACCCAGGACCATGGGAGGCCTGACCTTGGCGAGTTGTAAGGAGGAGAGCAGGCAACCTTGTGCTCCCCACACAGATCCTCGATGCCACCCTGGGCAGTTCCAGAGCTGGTCCACTCGTCCTTCAGGCCTCGCCTCAGCCACCATCCCCCAGAAACCCTCCTACCCACCAGGCTGAGGTACATGCACCCCAACCCACCCTGGGCTCCCCCGTCCCAGCTCTGCCCACTCCGTCGTGACACTGTCTGCTTAGCTGAGTTTCCTAGGGATGGGGTTCAGGGCCTGGGATGGGAAGGTGCTGACTGAATGAATGAATAAACGAACGAACAAATGGCGAGGATTATTAGAATGCCCACAAAGGCAGAAGGACATAGTGAAGTGCCGGGGCTCTGAAGCCACAAAGACCTGGGTTCAAATCCTGACTCTACCACTTGTAAGCCATATGCCATTGGGCAAGTTACTTAACCTCTCTGAGCCTAGCTTCCTCACTCATAAAATGGGCATAATAATAAAGTGGGCAAAACCTACTTCATAGAATTGCGAGGATCAACGTTTAGAAAACCCTTAGCAAGATGCCCCCTATATCGTAGGGGCTTAACAGACAACAGCCCCAGCATTACTGGCATCACTGTTTGAAAGGGCCCCAGGGCCCATCTCCAACCCTTTCATTATGGATGTGGAACCTGAGGCTCAGAGAAGTTAAGGAACTTGCCTAAGATCACACAGCAGAACTGGGACTAGAAACAGGTGCCCATATTCTCGGGCTACTGCTCTCCCCATCACTCTTCCCTGCTGGGTTCGGGGGAAAGGAAGAGGAATGGAGGGAGGGTGAAGGGGAGAGAAGATGTGAACGCTGCTGCCTGGCACCCTCCTAGTAGACCCTTCAAGAACTCCTCAAATGATATCCATGGTTTCTCCATGTCAAGGACTGAAGGGGGGCTTTAGGCAGCAGCACCTGCAGCAACAAGGGTGAGGGCGGGACGCGCTGGGAGGCCTGAGAACCGCAGGAAAACCCTGTTCCCTTGTCTGTACCTTTACCTGCCTCCAAGCTCCGGGCAGGCCCACACCTGGCCCGACTGTACCCTCCCCAGAGAAGCTGCGGCCTCACTGCCCTGATCGCGTCCATCCTTACCTGTGTCCTGGGTCCTAATGGGCTGGCAGTGGGGACAGGAGATGGTGCTATTGCCTCTTGAAACAACCTTGGGGGTCAGAACATGATACTCCTGGCCTGGGAACAAACACAGCACGGTGTCAGCTGGGCACGGATGCAGAGCTCAGGGGACTTGGTAGAATGGCCTCTCTCCCCTCCCTCCAAATGGTTTCTGTCTCTGTTTCCCCTTTCTCTATTGTGCACACGCACACACGTGCTATATGCATCAATACGTACATACACACAGGTACAGAAAGACACCTTGACCTTCTGCGTATGGTAAGCCCTCTGACTCCTGGTTCATCCCAGACCCTGTGTACGGACCACCTGCTTAGTCTTTGACATATATGAGCAATCAACACGCCCAGGTGGTTAGGCTCTGAAAGCAAGCCGGGAAGACGTGATACACGGTGACAAAGAGCCCTGCCCCTCCCCCCCAGACCCATCGGCTGGTTGGGATGGGAGCTAGTGCACGGTGTCGGCGGTGTTTCCCCCTGTGCTCCGAAGGGTGTCTGCAGACAGTCCTAGTGCGGGGTTCCTAGGCTTGCTGCGAGGCTGACCGGGGCCGTGTCTGCGAGGCAGGCCGCCCGGCACCTGGCAGCGGTCGCTGGTATTGGAAAGCTGGGCAAACTCTCAGGCCCTCACCTGACCCCTGCCTCATCCATCCCTCAGTCTCAGATGAGATCTTCTGAACGCTGCCTCACTGCTGACCATTTTTATGACCTCTGCCGTGCGGGCTCCCACTTCACACTCTGCGTGTTGCACTGGGGTCCTCAGGCTCGCTGCTGCTCTCACTCTGACTCCTTGGCCTCTGTCCCCCCCCCCCCCTGTCCTGGGGCAGGATATGTGTCTCGTTTCCTGCCTTGTCCCCAGTGCTCAGCTGCACGGGTCCGGGGTTAGCCACACTCCTTCCCAGTGAGTGAGATGTGGGTGCCATATCTGTCATTTCTTCACTGTGATCATCTACCCACTGACTGGAAAGACTGGTTTGTTACGGTCTCTGCTGGGCAGTCAGGTTGGTGAAAGTAGGAGCCCTCTCCGTATTTGTTTTAAAGTTAAGCACTTTGAAATCCTACTAGGTGCCGGGTGCCGAGTTCCTAAGGCAGACGGGCCTGCTGGGAGGGGCCTGGAGCCAGGCAGGAGTGAATGACTCAGTGTGCGCCCTGCCCCCAGCTCCCACGAGCAGCGGGCGCTCCACAAACCCCTCTGTGGCTGACCAGGTGCACGGCTTCCCCAGAACCGGCGTGGGCGCTGGCGAAGGGGAAGGATCGGCGACCACGTGCTGAAGGAGCGAGAACAAACGCACCGAGACTCGGAGGAGCATCCCTGCAGTTTCTCATCTCGCAGAACTCGGAAATGAGACCAGGGAATGGCTAAACGGCAAGGGCTTCCCACGACAGAGGAGACCACCCTGGGACTGCGCCCCAGCCCTCCCTCCCGGCCCACCTGTGTACTGGCCGCAGAAGGTGACCCTGTCTGGCCGTCTGGTACTGCGCCCTCCTCGCACTTTGTCCCGGGCTGCCTGTGAGCTGTCCTCGGGGGTCTTGCCCTTCTCAGAGTACAGCCGGGGGGAGGTGGGCTCAGATTCGGAACCTAGGGTAGACAGAGCAGGGGCATGGGGGGCCAGGCGGTGGGGGGGTCACGCAGCTCTGGGAGTAGGTGTATCTAACTCCAGACCCACCCCTTCAGAGTAGCTGAAGGCAGCAGACACCCCCAGACCCCTGCCTGTGTGCTCAGCGCGGGTCCAGACACTTGGCACGCACTGAGTCCTGCACCCCCAGAGCAACTCGGGAGGCAGATGCTATCTTTCCTTGCATGGTCAGCTGTCCCTTTCACTGCACAGGACAGGGGGACGACCCGGCCAACGTCCCACAGCCAGGACGGAGTGAGCTGGGGCTGAACCCAGCTACTGATTCCAGAGCCGTGTTACTGTGGGCACGTCCCCTGCACTTCGGGGCTTGGGTGTCCTTATCTGCAGAATGTGGACAACAGGACCCGTCCTGCAGTGAAGATTAAGCGAGGGTGATGTATACTGCTCACAAAAATTAGAGGATATTTCAAAATGAATATGAAGTGATAAAATATCCCCTACTTTCTGTGAGTGGTATATATATATATATATATATATATGTACACACAAGGCCCTTACAGATGCAGAAGCTATTACTGAAGGTACACTGTGCTTCAAAGCACCACAACTGCCTGAAACAGATACACAGAGCCTTTTCCCAGCTTTGTCTCAGCCTGTTGCTGTGGTCCCCGATGCTGAACCCACACGCCTAGACTGTGGCCTCCAGAAACGAGCTCTGGCAGGTGGTCACTTACTCAAGGACAGTCGGGGCACCTCCCGAGGCACCGAGGAGGACCTGGCTCGCCGCCTTCCTGTGGGGACGGCTTGCTCTGCACCGCCAGGCTCACTGGACAATCTCTCTGTGGATTTACTAGCAAAAGAGAGAGAGCTGATGTCATGGGGTGAGGTTTCATGCAGCCTTTAAAGGTGATCAGCGAGAAGGCCAAGCCAGAGAAAGAAATACTGATAATGAGAGGAGGAGAGCACAGAGGTCCAAACCAAAGACCCTGGAGTGAGAATCACAGAAAATGCCTCTGGGCCTCTCTGACCCTCAGTGTCCTCATCTGTCAAATGGGGATAATAAGAGCAATGACTTCAGAGCGTTGTTGGAAAGATTAGTGGGACAATATCCATAAAACCCTTAACCCTGAAGCCCTCCCAGAGAACCATTCAAGATTGTAATGTTGTAAGTTATCATCGTGAATGAACGTCTACTGAGTGAGAGGGTGAGAGTCCTAAAAATATTCTAGCTCTTCAGTGGGGTGGTGAGTGCAGGGATAGTCATTGTATCAGACCTTATTATAAACACATGTTTACTATATTGTCATGCACCAACTATTACACAGTGAAAGAATGTGAGAATGAGTGAATGAGTGAGTAAAGGGGTGAGAGAGCGGTGTGGCTGTGTCCACGTTGTCTGCGGAGAGCCAGAGGCCAGCCAGGTCTGCCTTCTGCGGCTGCCTCCGGGACACAGGGGTGGGAGTTTTGGGGTCACCCACCTGCCACAGTGGGGGCCCCACGTGCCTGGGGAATCTGCTGCCCGGTCCCGGGACCGGGCGGGGCGGTCGAGGGTGGACGCTGGTCCTGTCAGGCTGCCCAGGGGAGGCTGGTGCAGGCTGTCCTCCAGTCGGAGCCGGAGCCGGGACACCTCCTCTTGCAGCTGGCGGATAGCCTGGCTGGGGTGGGGTGGGGACAGCAACAAAGAGCAGATGCACGTGAATGCAGCTGCAGCCACCCCCGCCGCGCCGGGAGCCAGATGGAGCAGCCTTTGTCACTTTCTAGGAGGCACAGGGTCAACTCCCCAGTGTCTCGGCTCTGGGACTTGCCCGTGTGTCTGCTTCTCTTGCTATGCATCTTGAACCTCTCTGAGTTCAGCACATTCAGTTAACAGAGCAGAAGTTTCTCTGAGGCTCACCTGTCCTAACATGCAGGGCCCCGAGTTGCTGTTCCAGATCACCGGCAACCAGTGCTCAAGTCAGAGACGAGGGTGCAGATACGGACGGCGGTGGCTAAAGGTTCCCTTTGGACCCTGGATTCTGACCGGCCCTGGCCCCTGGGCTGCCCTCCCTCTGTCTACCTCTGCCTATAGAAATCCCAACCATCCTTCCACCTGGCCTGGCCCCTCCCTGCCCTGACTCGGCCCCTCCCTCCTGGGTTCCCTCAACTGCTTCCTATGTTAAGTCCATCTCTTTGCTCCTAGCAGGAGATGCTTGTCTATCTGCCTCCCCGGCCAGTGAGCCGTTCGCAGACACGGAGCAGGCCTCCCTGTCTCACAGCCCGGGTCGCTTACACCTCACAGATGCTCTCGGAACATTACAGGACGGGGCTCCAGGCTCCAAGAGGGAGCAGAGTAAAGGGCTGTTGGAATCCCTGTGAACCCCCCAAAAGCACCACGTCCTGTTGGTAGGTATCTCAATGAGCCACAGGCATCTAGGGAGTAAATACTGTTTGTATTTCTCTCCAACCAGTCCCTGCATCTCTAGCCTCCTTCTGAGGGTGTCGCTGGCGTTGTGGCAACCCCCAGGCCCCACAGGAGTCTCGGAGTCCGGCTCATTCAGCACGGCCCTCCTCCAGGCTAATGTGGGCTCTCCACCTATTGCTCCGGTCCAGGGTCCAGGGTGGGGGCTCCCCTCACGGTTGACTCTTGCCTGGTGGCGTCCAGGCTCGTGGGTGAGTGTCCCATGGCGCCGCCTCTAGCAAACACCAGCTCTCGGACGAGTGGGCCAGGGGAGCGGGAGGTCTTGCTCCGGCTCTGCCCGTGCAGTGTGTGTCCCGGGGCCGCTCGGTTCCCCTGGCAATCCCCAGGGAGACGCTTGTTGGGGTTTCCAAGGCAAACTGGGAGGGGGTGGCTTCAGGAGAGACAGAGTCGGCCACCGGTTAACCCCTGGGAGGCAGGGCTGAGGCTCCGAGCTGGCGCAGGACCGAGGGCAGCTCTGGCTTCCTGTCCCAGGCCAAAGGCCACCGAGTGAGGGCCTGGGACTTGGAACACCCACTAAGTGCCAGTCTCTCTGGTTTCTTTCTGTTAGTGTCCATTTCCCTGGCTTCTTTAGTGACTGACCTGGCACTTAAAATTCATCTTTCCCTGCAAATTTTCTCCCAGTCTTGGGTTCCATCCACATCTCTGTGTCAGCATCCAACTATATGGCTGGCCAAACACCGGTCATTCTAGGCCCTTCCCTTCCCTGAACACCCCCTAAAGTGTTCCACTACCACGTCCTGTGGGCCCAACGCCTAATTCCCTCTTCTCAGATGCGTTTGCCCTTCCCTCCCCACTGGCCCCATCACCTCTCTCCCGGGTGAGGCCACCTTCTCAGCAGTCTGCCAGCCTCCACTGCCACCCTTGTAGCAGCCAGAGAACCCTTTCTAAAACACAAACTGACCACACCCCTCCCCTGCTTAAGATCCCTCTCCATGTGCTCAGGTGAGTCTTGATGCAGTCACAAATATTCAGTCAATACCTCTGAGCCGAGTCACCACCTGACCCTCTCACCACGGCATCTGAGGTCCTCAAAGATCTCTCCCAGGGCTCCGCAAAGCCTCGCTGTCTTCACTGCTCAACACGCTCACACTCAAGGGTCTGGCTAGAATGAATGATTGACTCCATGAAGGTGATGGTGTCATCTCACCTCGAGTCCTTTACACATGCTGTTCCCTCTGCTGGTGATACCCTTTCATGTGTCTTCTTCTGGTCTCATCTAAGATCCACTTCCTCCAGGAAGCCCTTCCTGAAGCCTCTGACTGAACTAAATGTCCTGTCTCTGTTTTCAACAATCCTTTGAGCCTCTGACATCACTGTACTTATCACACTTAGGGTATGACCACCTGTTTCTTGGTCCATCTTACAAGATGGTAAGTCTTATAAGGCTAAGGACAGTGTCTTCTCCACTATGGTATTCCCAGAGCCTGGCATATTGTTGGCAGTAAGCCTCTAATTCCTGTGCCGATGTCAGGAGGCTGCAGGAGTACACTTACTAAACTCAGGCCTGGAAGCCAAACGCCAGCAGCGGGACCTGCTTTTACACACAGACGACTTAACAGACGGCTCCCTGATTGCACAAGCTGCAGAGGCTTCAGAAGGTTACTGCAAAGCAGTCTCCCAGTGCATCCTGGGATTCTGGACACACTCCAGTTCAACAAAGGATGTGATTGACCAGTGGTCATTACTCAGAGGAGAGGTAAGAGGGCTGACCAACCTATTTCCCATTTCTTCTCAACCAAGCAGGGAACAATCTTCTGAGTAGAAACATTGTGCTTGGATAAAAAACAGAGGAAATTGAAAACAGTCTCTCCAGTCTCCTCAGTCATACAAGGAATGCTTAAACGGCAGAAACCGTACGCCTGGCTAGTGCAGACCCGTCTTGGAAATGGGAGGTGTTGGGGGCCAGGAGGACAGGGTTCAGCACCTGAAAGGTGAACCTCTCGGCCACTTCCCACTGACTGGAGACATGTCTTCAAAGTCGGGAGCAGTGAGGTCCCCCCGAGACAGCCTGGGGGGCGAGACACCTGCGTCTGCCTGGCCCCCGCACAGCCTCCACTGGGGCTGCAGGCTGAGCAACTCACTCTCTCCTCTCTACAGTGACCTGGAACCTGCCGTGCCCAAGCCTCGGACTTACTCTCGCGCTGCTCTGGTGAGGAGGGCTGCGGTGGTCTCCGTGCGTCCATGGGACAGAGCAGCCACGGCCGGGGCGGGGGTGGAGGGTGGGCTGACTCTCACGCTGGGGTGCAGCTGCTCAGATATCCGCTGTCGCCCCTCCAACTGCGAGCCGGGGACAGCTAGGGAGGCAGAACGAGACCGAAGTGGGTGACTTCACACGGAGAAGACTCTCAGTGTGCGAACCTGCATGGGTGGAGCCATGTGGGAGGGTGGAGCCATGTGGGAGGGAGGGGCAAAGAGTCGGTGCCCGGCTGACGTCACAAACGAAGCTCCTGATGGGGCCAAGGACCCACTGGCCTCAGAACCAGAAGATGTGGATTTTGCTGGAGTGTGGGCGTGCTAAGCTAGGCCGGCTGAGATACTTGTAATTAGGATACTCCTCACAGTCCACTATTCTGGCATCAGATCCGAGTCTCAGGACCTGCCCCCTGCAAAGAGCTCTGTTCCCCAGGTGGGTTCCCCAGACCTTGTCACGCATCTCCCCACGTTGTTCTGGAATGGCTCCGGAGCCTCCACCTCTCTCTGAAATCACAGCCACGCCTGAGCATGTTCGAGGGGAGAGTGTTCGTAACTTTCCCCTTCCAGAGGGATGGGTGAGCAGATAAGAACCACTAATCTGACCCATGCGCTAAAACAACGAGCCCGTGGAATACTACTCAGCAATGTGGAAGGGAACAAACCTCAAATACACGGGACAACTGACACAAACTCCAGAGAAGCATGCTAAGTGAGAAAGGCAATCCCATAGGTTATCTATTATATGGCTCCATTTATATAACATTCTGGGACTGACAAAATCATAGACACGGAGGGCAGATTAGGGGTTACTAGGAGCTAAGGAGAAGTGGAGGCAGGAGGGATGTGGGTGTGTCTATAAAGGGGTGGCGTGAGGGGTCCTCTGGTGTGGACGGACTCCTGACTGAGTCCGCCTCAATATCTGGTTGTGACACAGCATTGTAATTTTTTTGTTTGATTTTAGAGAGAGAAACAAACATTAATTTGCTCCACTTATTTATGTATTCATTGGTTGATTCTCGTGTGTGCCCTGACCGGGATCAAACCTCCAGCCTTGCTGTGTTGGGACGACTCTCTAATCAACACAGCTTCCTGGCCAGGGCTACACTGTAATTTTGCAAGATGGTATCACTGGAGGGAACTGGAGCGACTGGAAGGGGCTTGAGGGGTTCTGGGGCTCTGATCAAGTTGAGTTCTTTGGTCTGTGTTCACTTTGAGAAACACTTGATCTGTAATTTCAAATTTTCCTACAATGAACCCGTATGATATTTTGTATCCTAAAAGCTAATGCAAGTTATTGGGCAGATAAAATATATTATGCTCACTTTGTTAAAGATGGCGCTGCCCACGTGGAGGCCTGTCGCCCAGGTGATATTAATGTGTGTTGGGGGAGGGCTATAGGCAGGCAGGATCCTTGTAGCTTGGGGCTTGGTTTTAGGACTAAGCCTTTCCCACCCTATTTGATGTGGGGTGGTGCAATCCCATCATGCCTCAGGTAAGTGACTTTGTATTAGAGACTTCCCTATTTTGTATATTGGATTAAAGGTTTTGATTTCTGCACTATAAAGTGGGGCAGACCAGGACCTTGCTCTCTCTTGGTTCCTGAGATTAGCATTAGAGAGGAGAACAGAGAAAGGCCACGTGGAGGACACCAGGAGAAGCAGTCAAGATGGTGGACTGCTGAGGGAGAAGCCAGTTTATGCAGAGTTTGTGCAGGGAGAAGGAAGGAGATGGGGAACAGAGGTGAATAAGTCTGGTGAGCTAGAAACCTTTGATTCTAGGAAACTCAGATAAGTCAGTAGCTTTGTGAGCACTGAATGAGTGGGTTTTGGGGCCCAGTGTGTGTTTTTACTTGCCCGCCGAGTGCAAGCTAGGATTAAAGATGATGGCCCACCAGTTCGTGGCTGTTGTTTCTTTACCGTCTGTTTGAATCCAATGCGAACCTGCAAGGGCCAGGCGGCTGTGATGGTGGCCGTGAATACTGCCCACACACAGGTATTTTGTTTGTTTGATTTAATCCAGGCAATCGGCCAGCCCTGGGTCCCGGCCACCCCAGCACATCCACTCACCCATCTCGGCTTGCAGTGCCCGCTCCAGGCGGGAGCCAGGAACCCTCTGCCGGAGACGGCTGTCCCGGGTAGACGGGTGCTTCTGGGCTCGGGTCCTGGACGTACTGAGCAACGCAGCTCTTCTAGGGACTGGAAGACCCCCGGTCTGGGGGTGGGAGGCTGCATCCTGGGGCACAGAAGCAGTGAAGGGCTGGCCTAGTGTCCCTGGGGTACTGGAGGATCATGGAGGGAGAGACACGCTGAAGTCACACAGAGGGCACGCCCCCGAGCCCCTCCACACCCTGAACAGTGACCTGACTAGAGGACTGCACCCTGGATAGGAGCCATTCTGAGGACACCCCCATTACACACGCATTTCTTCATAAACTGCAAGCCTCACATGCCTGCCCACCTACGCACAATTATAAAGCTCAACTTTGCTTTTAGAAAATAGACAGAGAAACAGCATTTCTAATCCTTTCTTCCCGTGCAGCCCTGGGTTGCCACGTGGGCCTCCCGGAGGCCAACACCTGGCTTTGGAGGCTGTCCCTCGTGGTGGCTCCATCACTCTGCCCTTCACCCGTGTCCCCTCCACACTCTCTCTTCCCTTTGGGTTCCAGCGGTCTCTTCCCTCTCCAAGGAGCCACCCTGACCGCCTTCTGTCCTCGTCTTCTGCTCACCGTCACCCTCCCCGTTTTATTCATTCACCATTCACTCCGTTATCTCCCCGTCTGTCACTAATTGGCTGAGCAATGCTGGGCAAGTCACTTTCCCTCTCTGAGCCTCAGTTCCCTCTATCAGTCAGACGGGGCAGGGAACCATGGTTGGGGAGGCACTTCGATTCTGTGGCACTGATGGGACAGTGGTGGGGGTCCCCGGGGTACCTGAAGTGGGAGAGCCGATGCTCTGGGGTCTGGGTGAGGGGTGACACTCTGCTGGTTTCTGAGCCCACAAAGCCACTGTCGGTCTCGGGGGACGCCATCCAGGACTCCTGAAAAAGGCAGTGTCCCTTGAAAGTCTGAGCAATGTGCCTGAGGCGACTGGGAAGACCTTTCCGAGTCCGGGCCTGGGCCTCCCGTTCCAGAGGCACACAGACCGCACCAGGGAGGCTGGCCCAGCGCCGGAGAGCCAGGCCCAGGGAGTGAGAGTCCTCAGGCCCTCAGCACCCAGCACGAGCACCAGGCCAAGAACAGGGACTCCGCACCCTGGGAGGACCCTGAGCGCGCCCCCCTTCCCTGAGGCCTGGGAGCCAGGACCCTGGGGAGGGATTCCCGCAGAGTTCCTGAGCTGAGGAACAAAGAGGAGAAAGCAGTCCCGTTACAGGAAGGAGATGCTCCTTTCCACATGCCTTCTGCCCGGGGTCTGGGACCTGTCCTGCTGCAGAAATGCTCAATGAATCAGGAAAACGACATCCATCAAAATTCCTGCATACCAGGTCTCCAGTGTAAGGCACAGAGAGCAGAGACCCAGTGCCTGCCCCCAGGGAGCTCGGGGTCTAGCGCGGATTCCTTACTGTGGGCTCATGAGGACTACGCTGTGTGCGTGTACATGCACACAGGTGCTATTCTATGGGAATACATCACTTCCCATAGCACTCTGGGATCCCTGTAACAGTTTAAACATCACTGCTATAATGGTACAAACAGGACACGGAGTGGAGAACAAGCCCCCGAGCTGTGCTAAGCAGGCTTAGAGGGCTACAGTCTCTCAGGGGAGGGACGAGAGCCTCTGGCAGAGGGATGGGGCAGGGGGAAGCCGAGGCAAAGAGATGGCATTGGGCATAAGCCTTGTATGTTGGGCAGGATTATGACTGGCAGCGACAGAGGCAGGCATTCTGAGGAGGAGTGTTGTAAGCAAAGGTCCAGAGGCAGAAGGCTTCTTGAGGTCCTGAGCCTGCGTCCCATGGGCACCTACCTCCAGGGGGAGCCCAGCCGCTCGGCGTGGAGACTTCTGTGGAAGGTGCTCGGAGCTGCCGCTCCCCTCCAGGCTGCTCAGACTGCTCTGGTGGGAGGCCGTGGACTTGGTGCCCTGAGAGTGGGGTGGCCCACCAGGAACTGGAGGGGCTTCCCGGGCCTTGCCAGGGCCAGGCAGGTGCCCGTCTCTGGCCACGGACGCATGGAAGCCTGCTGGTCTCGTGGACACCATCTGCTGCACAGTCTCCCTGGCGGAGGAGAGGATGTCAGGCCCTGGCACAAGCTGAGCAGCCCTGTTCCGGAAGTCAAGTGGTCCAGGGTACAAGCTCCAGATGCCCACCCTGATTCTGTCCCCTTCTAGCTGTGTGATGTGGGCAAGGCACTTCCCCTCTCTGAACCTCACCTTTCTCAGCTGTAAAACAAAATGCCAATAAAACCCACCCAACACATCACAGGGGAAATAGTGCGGAAACTAATGAGTTCAAGCAGCATCTCCCAGGCTTCAGGAATTTGCATACCATCTTCTCTATCTCAGCCATTTCCCAGAACTTCAGTCTACCCAAGAAGGCTTTATGCACCATCATACATAGAAGACCAGTATTTCGTGTTGCAAAGAGACACTGACGTTGAAAACAAATAAAGGAACATGAAAACAGTATTACTGCAGTCCAGATAGGTCCTGTCGCCTGCTCAAGGCCCTGGGCCTCAGGCCCCTCTCTCTCTCTGAAGGAAGACCAAGAAAGGCACATCAGCCCTGACTGAGACTCTCCCTGATGAACTGAGATGGTCCGAGAGCAGCCAGCAGAACGCTGTTCTGAGCACCACCGCCTTCCTGAGAGCAGAGCCCACTCAGCTCCAAGTCAGCTCAAGGGCAGTGGGCGTTGCACGTTCCACACTCTGAGACGCTGAGCTCCAGGGCGGGGAGACCGTGTCTAAACTGGGAAGAGCTGTCACCACACTTGTCACTTCAGAGTTGGCATGGGACACGTGGAGGGGGCGGCTCACGGACATACTCGAAGGGGCTCCCGGGACTCCTCCCAGCCGGCACCGGGGGCCATCTGGAGGAAAGCCTGGGGGTCTGTGCTTTCCCGCGAGCTGGAGTGCGCCCATCCACTTCCAGGGTTCCGCCCTGTTCTTCCTCCTCCGCCTCCTCCGCCTCCTCCTCCTCCTCATCTTCTGCCCTCATGGCTTCTGGGAGGGACTTCACACTGAGGTACCTACAGATGGACACACAGACGGGGCGTGACCTTTGCCCAGCTGCGACAGCCAAGAAGATCCGGCCGTGGAGCGAGATACCCGGCTCCCTCCTGGTGGACACTCACCGCTCCAGGGGCCCGTGGAAGTCTCGCTCCGCCTGCAGCGCCCTGTGCCTGAGCGGGGCCGCAAGGCCCGGTGGTCCGTCCTCCACCTCACTGCCACCGGGGCTCACTCCCTCGTCCACGTGCAATGCGCGGGGCTCGGTGCCGGCAGAGTCGGGCTTGGGGCCAGAGAGGAAGGGGCAGAGACTCAGCAGATTCCTAAACATTACTTTATAAGGACCTACCTCATGCTGGGTGTTGAAAAGTAAAACATAGGTTAGACGTACCAACTCTACCACCCTTTACGTATGTGCAAATCGTAGGGACCGGATCATATGATTCTCAGCACTACCTTCAGCTGGGCTCCTCCTCCACGCCAGGCACTGTACAGACATCCTTCAACAATCCCGCTAGTCCACACAGTTATTAGAACCCATTTTACAGACACGTATCTGAGGCACAAATGATTTGCCCGAATTGACACAGAAGTGAGGGGCGGAGCTGAGACTTGAACCTAGATTTCCTGCCAGGTGCACCTCTCCTGACCCCTCTCCATTCCAGTATGGATATCAGTCCCCAAAACACCTTCACTGCAGGTGCAGGGAAGCCCCTCCCACACTCAGGCTTGCCCGGTGAGTATATACGATAGCACCTGTGAGTTTTCCTACCCTCTGGGGCAGAGCACAGTGCAAGAGAACGTCCCTGAAATCCCTGGGCCCTCGACGTCAGTGGTCGCGGACTTCCTATCGGTGCCCAGCTCTCTCCCAGCCCCGTCCCCTAACAGGCCGCCTGCTCTCCTACTCCAATCCCTGGCAGACATGTCTTTGCAGCCCAGAGACTCCGACTGTCACCCGAGTGACCACTGCAACACGCAGATGTGATCGTCTCTCTCATGGGCTGCGACATGGACTGGAGAAAATTCCACAGAGCCCCTTCCATGTACAGCCACTGTCCCGGGTCTCCCGTCTTGGGGAACAGTCCCCAAAGCCATCCACTACCAAAGCTAGAAGCCTGGAGGTTATCCTTGGCTCCCCCCGCTCCAGCATCCCCAGGCCAGTCAAATGTGCCTTCCAAACCTCTCAAGTTCATGCTCATCTCTCCATCTGCTCTGCCACCTCCCCGTCTCTCTGCAGTGTCCACACCTGTGAAAATCCTCGTACGCCATGTCCTGTGGGGAAACCTAGCAGTTTCGGACTAAATGTTTGATGTGACCCACCGGCCCTGCATCTTGGCCTCTGCCTGTGGCCTCCCACCACGGCTCTCAGGCCACTGTCCCTTCACTGCCACACTCGGGCCGCACGCTGGAGATTTCCCTGCTGGACCGCACTTCCTCTTCTGCACCCGGCAGTTCCTACTCACTCTCAGATCTCAGTCAGACAATACTTCCTCGAGGAAAGTGTGTCTGACCCCCCAAACTCATTTCGGTTACCCTGCTATCTACTGGCATAAACCCCATTATCCCCCTTCAGAGCGCTGATCTAATGATAACTGAGTAACTGGAGTTATTTCAGCTGGACAGAGGACCTCCATGAGGGTAGCAACCACCTCTCTTTTTGTTTCCTACTGAGTTCCCAGCATGCACAGGGTATACACTTCATAAATACGCAGTAGAGAAGTCAGTTAATGAAGAAGTGAAGGAAGGAAGACACCAACACGAAGAGGCCAGGAGTTACCTCAGGGCAGAGGGTCTGGGAGGCGGGCGCATGGGCTTGTCCCGAGGCAGAGAGCGGGCACCCCGGCTGGGGGGAGGGCGTGGCCAGCGGGCTGTCCAGCGGCAAGTCCGACCCAGCTCGCTCGGGCTCCTGACGGTTCTGCTCCATGTGGTCCTTCAGTTCTTCCAGGCGAAGGCCCAGCTGGAATATCTCTGCCTCCAGCTCCCTGGAAAGGGGAAGCAGCAGCACTGGGCACGAGGGGTGGCAGCCACAGCAGGCACCTCGGGGGCCGTGCTTCAGAACAGACGCACAGGGATGTCCCCGGAGGTCTACTCCCCTGGGGATCAGGAGGCCTCAGCCTGAGTGCCCCTCTGCCAGCAACAGGCCATGGGACCTGGAGAAAATTCCTCCCTCTCTGACCTCAGTTGCCCCATTCTGCAACAAGGGGTTTCAGCTCTTATCTCCAAGGTCCCTTTCTCATTGCAGTGAGTCTGGAAGGACACAAATCTCAGCCTTCAATATTCGCCCAGTTTTACATGTGGCTAATTAGGGTAGGGCGTCTCCCTGCTCCCCTAGTGTATAAACGACACTGCAGTGGGACCCTCCTGGGGGCCGAGGGGACGGACCTGCCCCCTCTGTCCTCCCTGGCCCCCCTCCCCAGCAGGTACCTGCCAGGATCAAATTTCCCAGGCATCCTCATGGAGTCGGCAAGCTGCCGAGCCGGGTGCTGCTCCCTGCAGGCCTTCAGGTATTCTTCCTCCAGGGCCGAGTGGACAGCCTTTAGCCGCTGGAAGCCCTGAAACCACACCAGGCGTGTTGAGGGAGCCCTGAGCGCCCAGCCCCTGTGAACTCTGCCCCTGTGAACTCCGCTCCTGCAGACACAGTGGGCAAGACAGCCCCGGAAAGGCCAAGGGCTTTACCCTGGGGCTGCGGAGGCCTCTGGGTCCCCGGGAGGCTGGGGCTGGGGGTCTCTGGTGCCTGCCTGCCCGGGTCGAGCTCTCTGCCATTAGACCAACAGGGCCTCGGCACGGCATGGGGCCTTGGCACCAGCTCCCGAGGGCACCGGCCCTTCCTGGGTAGATCTACAAGAACCCCAACGTTCTATGACAGTTACAATGTCAAATGTGCTTTCACTGTGTCCCCATAAGGACTAACTAGTACTTGAGAGACCATGGGTCTTCATTCTTAATTTTACAACACTGGGTTTAGGAATTTTAGTCAATCTTTTCCCAAATCCTTATAAACTATCACGACAGATGATGTTATCACCACACTACTGATAATGATAAATAACATTACTGAGCCCTGAGGCTGTGTTAAAACACTTCACATTATTCTTTGACCTTAAACATAACCCTAATGAGAGGGGTATATTATCATCTGCATTGAAAGAGGAGGCAACAGGCACAGAGAGGTTCAGTTGGTGATAGTCACAGTGAGTGAGCAGGATACAAAGCAGAATTTGAACTCAGGCTCCAGAGCTCATGGGCCTAACTATTATGCTCAGCCCGCAAAGTAAATGTGATAATAGCCAACACACAGCTAATCCTATGGAAGGGGGGACCATTATCCCTGGATCAATATCATCCCATCCCACTCACTCTGTGCTGACGATGGACTGAGGTCAAGGACAACCTAGAGGCTAGTCCCCAACTCCCTGAATATGAAGGAATTAGGACAGAGGGGAAGAAAATGAATGGTTTTAACTTCCAAGGTCCTTGATGATCCACTCAGTGAAATTATCACATGTTTGTAAATAGAAAATACACGTGACGTCTGTACAGTAACAGAGGGAGCTACTTGTGGTATAACAGCTCCTACAAACCAGGTGTTGCATCTGTCCCTCTGGCCCTCCCTCTCCCCATCCTGTTCTGTGCCTCGAGTAGCAGCGGGGCTCCCTACTCGCTGGCTTCCCATGAGGTCTGTCTAGCAAGAGGCACCTGCCAGAGGTCACAGGCAAGAGGAGAGAGGCCCGAGAGGGAAGGGCTCTAGGCAGCGGTTAGTCGCTGGGCTTCCCTGTTCCTCGTCAGGCCCCCAATGTTCCGAATGTTGCCCCATGCCTGCTAACTGCCTCTTCACTGACCCCCACACTCCCAGCTTTGAGAATTCCATCTGCTCCTCTGGGACCCTGATGCAGCAGAAACCTCAGTTTTAAATATGACAACAGTTACCTAGAAACACCAAAGTCCAAAAGGAAGTAAGCCAATAATGGTTAGATCATGGGGTCTTCCCCATCCACATCCTCCCCCCCCCCCCCGTTTTCAATTTTTTGGCAATTATATTATAATACAGAAAATAAAAGAGAAAAGGCCTCTTCTCTTTCTGGTTGCCCAGAGCAGGATAATTGGTGGGAAGCCATGCAGGGCAGTGATTATGACCCTGGACTTGGGAATCAAACAGAAGCGGGCCCAGGCTCAGATGCCTATTAGTTGTGTGGCCTTCAAGTCGCATCTCTGGGATTCACTTTCATCCCAGTTCAATGGAGGTGATGACCGTAACTGCCTTACTGGGTCTTTATGATGATAAAATGAAATAATGCACTGAAAGTGCTTGCTATAGTGCCTGGCACACCATCATCACTGAGTAATAAGTGGTAACTATGCTATATAATGATCGTTATCAGGGAAAGCTAAGCGGAAGCTGTTTCTCCTACAAGGAGACACTGTCTGGGATTCTCTGGCCTGTCTTGCAGCAAATGAGACTTCAGAGCCTTTGCGATAGGAGACAGAGCCGTTATCTGGCAGCTCTAAGGGCATCCCCCGAAGTTGGAGGTACCTTGAGTTGATCTTGGGGCGTCAGCTGTCCTCTCTGCATCAGGCCCGCAAAGAACTCCACCTGGACATTGGGAGGAGAAGGAAACCCGCTCCATTAATCCAGACCCTGGAAGACGCGACCTGCAGACTCCTGCACTCGGCCCCATTCACCCTTTGGCACGAGGAGCTGGGTCCCGCCCCAGCATGTGGCTTTCTGCCAAGCACAAAGAAGCATGTGCCAGAAATGGACTTCATCACTGACCTTGGCCATGGCAGCCTTGGGAAAATTAAAGGGGAACCTCCAAGAGCTTACTGACAGCAAAGCACGCTCACTCACATGCACGAAGACATGTGAGGCAGCGTATTGACTGCAGCACAGTCAGGGTGGGAGGGCGGTGGGGGCGGGGGAAACCAGGTTAAAGGTCCATCTGGGGAATAGTATGCAGACAGCAAGAAGAGGAAGGCACATGTGTATGTTCTGATGTGTCAGTGCCTCCAAGACCTACTTTTAAGCATCAAATAAAGGTACGGGGCAGTGTTTCTCATACGCTACCATCTGTATAAAATATGTGGAGAGAGAGAAAGGAAAAATATAAATACAGTTGCTTGTATATCATAAACTGTCTCTAGAAGGATGCAAGAAACTGAAACATTAGCTGCTCCTAGGGAGAACTGGGTGGTGGAAGGCTGGGATGGGAGGGAGGTTTTCTATTCTGTTTCTTTCGAACTTCGAGCAAAGTGAATTGATTGTCTACCTAGAAATAGATATTCAAATTTGGGACATTAAGTCAAGGTAGCGTATCCTTCTTTGACCCTTTCTATGAATGCATGTGTGTGTGCTGGACATTTCTGCAGGGGACAGGATGGCCAGGGAGGAGAAGACTTCTCACTGAGTGCACCTGTGTACAGTGTGAGCGTCTTCACAGTGCGCCCACAGTGTTACCTTTACGACAGATTTTAATTACCAGAAAAGGCAAAAGATGATTTGGGGTTCATTTCTGGAAAAGCTCTATCTAAATCAGTGTTGAAAAGTAACATAGAAATTTATATAATACAACTATACAATCTACATAACAAAATAAAACTGTAATAAACTATATAATCTTTACAACATAAAATAAAACTGTAATGAAAGCTACATATGTAATTTCAAATTTTCTAGTAGCCATATTAAAAATGTAGAAACAGGTGAATTAATTTGAACAATATATTTTATAAGCCAGGTAGCTCAGTTAGTTACCGTGTCGTCTTGACACGCCAAGGTTACCGGCTTGATCCCCAGTCAGGGCACAGACAAGAATCAACCAATGAAGGAATACATTACGTGGAACAACAAATCGGTATTTCTCTCTCTCTCTCTCTCTCTCTCTCTCTTCCTCTCTTTCTAAAATTAATTTTAAAAATTACCAATAAGATATTTTATATTCTTTTTGTCACACAGCATCCTCGAAATCCAGCGTGTGTTTTCCACTTAAAAAACACCTCAGTTTGCACTAGCCATAGGTCCAGCACGTAATATCCATGTGGTCAGTGGCTCCTGCATCAGACAGCACAGCCCTGGATCATTAGGGGTCAGCTGCTGCCCCAGCTCCGGCTCAGTGCGATGACCTTGGCTTTGCTTCGCTTTACAGCACGCAGGGTAAAGGGGAGCGTCTCTCCAGCTACAGGACCCAGACTGGGAGCAACACTCGTGCTATTACACCAGGGATGAGCCTGAAAACCTTCTGCTAAGTGAAAGAAGCAAAAGGACAGTTTTATAGAAAATGTCCAGGACAGGCAAACCCACAGAGACAGGAAGTAGATGAGCAACCAGCAGGGGCTAGAGGAAGGGGAGTGGAGAGTGATGGCTTACTGCAGGGGTCCCCAAACTTTTACACAGGGGGCCAGTTCACTGTCCCTCAGACCGTTGGAGGGCCGGACTATAAAAAAAACTATGAACAAATCCCTATGCACACTGCACATATCTTATTTTAAAGTAAAAATAAAAAAAACGGGAACAAATACAATATTTAAAATAAAGAACAAGTAAATTTAAATCAACAAACTGACCAGTATTTCAATGGGAACTATGGGCCTGCTTTTGGCTAATGAGATGGTCAATGTCCGGTTCCATATTTGTCACTGCTAGCCGTAACAAGTGATACGACGCGCTTCTGGAGCCGTGACGCGTGCGTCCCGCGTCACTGGAAGTAGTACTGTACGTGAGTGATGCCACCACATACAGGACTCCAGAAGCACAGGGTGCGGATGACCACTAATGAAAGAGGTGCCCATTCCGGAAGTGCGGCGGGGGCCAGATAAATGGCCTCAGGGGGCCGCATGCGGCCCGCGGGCCGTAGTTTGGGGACCCCTGGCTTAATGGATATGGAATTTCTTACTGGATGAGGGAGATGTTCTAATAAGAATGGTAGTGGGTGGTGCATGACTGTGGAGAATTAAAAATCACTGAAGCATTAATTTTAAATGAGTGAATTATATCTCAATAAAGCTGTTAGCAAAAAGAAGACAAAGAAGAGGAGGAGGAAGAAGAGGAAAAAGAAAGGAATGCTAGTGTTTCTCTGAAAAAAAAAGTTTTTCTGAACATGGTGATGTATATAACTATTCCATTTCCCCGTGTGTTTTTTTTTTTATAATTTTTAAAAATATTTTTCCATTGATTTGAGAGACAGGAGGAGAGAAGGGGGAAGGGAAAGAGCTGTTCCTCCTAGTTGTTCCATTTAGTTGAGCACTCATTGATTGCTTCTCGTATACATGCCCTGACTGGGGATCAAACTGGTGACCTCGGCACGCCGGAATGACGTTCTAGCCACTGAACCAGACAGCCAGGGCTACCCCATTTCTCTTCTTGCATTGACAACTAGAAAGATCAAAGCCAAATAAATACAAATCTGGTAGTGTTCAGGGTCCAACAGAACACTTGGTTTGCTCACTTTACCCTGTAAATTTAATGTTTTTTACCCTTACTTCCCCTTTGCCCCAGTTTCCTCACTTCCGTTTGTACAATGTGGTTATAAAGCATGTATTTTCTAAGCCATTTTTGAAATAAGGCCAAGTGCATAGTTATAAACAGACCTACAAACAATTCACCGTTATTTGGACTGTCTGATGAAAATATAAAGGCCCTTTGAGAGGTGATTGAGAACTGGTTTCTGTTATGAAATGAACTGAGAAAGTAGGGTGACTTATCCCAAAGAGGCAAGGCTAAGTGGCGGCTCTATCACCCTTCCAGAATCCTGAGAGCCGAGAGTGTCCCCCAGGGGTGAATCAGGAGACATGTGGCCTCTAAAACCAGGGAAAGGCTCATTTTTGACATGATCAAGTTGACTCTGGCAAGGTGGAGACAAGTGAACTTCACAGAGAGCCTCTCGTCTAAACAGGCAGAGGCTCTGCTTTCTCCAAGTGACTTACACCCACCTAGCAAAGCTGGGGTTCCACTCACCTTGGCCAGCAACTGGCTGGCCTGAGAAGCCAGCACCTGGGTCCGCTCTGCTGACGGCTGGTCCTGGGCAACGCCTGGGGTCTCTGACAGCCACCCTGGGCCCGGCGCCCTGGAGGGCGAGGAGGGGTTTGGGTCTCCTCTAGCTGATGACCACGCTGGAAAATGCAACCACTAAACATCAGAGCCAAGACAGTCCTTCCTGAGGCTGAGAGACTGACGCTGCCCTCCCAACCACGGCCTCTGTCACCACGTTGTATCTCCATCTCATGACTGCACCATCCTCACACAGGTCCACAGAAGTGGGCTGGGCAGTGCTGTGCCCGTTTACAGGAGAGCACAAGGTCTGCCTCTGCCCCGGTCTCACAGCTGGAGCCAAGCCAGGCCTCGGCGCTCCCAGCCAATACGGTGGGCTCTCACTCAGAAAGATGTAGCATGTGACCTTTACATGTGCTGGCCTTTCTGACCCTTGGTCTCTTTAACTGTCAGTGGGTAACACCAGCATGTACCCAGCCATGGGGATTAACTGGGACCACGTGTGGCAAGGCTGAGCACAGGCCCTGGTCCCAGGGTGGGCTCCACACTAACAGTGATCTTTGTCATGCAACTCGCCCAAGATCACCCGGCTGCTAAGGGGCAGAGTGAGGGCTTCCCCCAGGCTGCTCTGGCTTACAGTGGGATACCTTCCATATTTCCATTCGACCTCTTCACGTCAAAGGGCCCAGAGAGGGGCCTCACATCCCTCCCTTCCCTGAACTGGAGCCAGTGCCACCCCAGGGTGAACCAAGTGTCCCCAGAGCAGAATCATAGGCAGAAGGAGCCCTCCGGCCATGCCGCCTCTCCCGGACTCACCTGAGGTCTCAGAGGCCTGGGCTGAGGTCTCGGAGGCCTGGGGGGCCTCGGCGGGCCCCGGCCACCGCTCCACAGAATGGGGCTGTGGGATGGTGAAGGACAAGACCTTGGTCCCCTGCGGCACCGTCCCTGTATAGAGGCTGTGGCTGGGCTGGGGCGGGTCCGAGTACAGGTTCACCTGTCAGGGAGAGAGGCCCAGGCAGACCCAAGTCAGGACTGAGGTTCTAATCCCACCCAAAGTCCTCACCGTCATTCACACCACCACTCAGGCACTCGACAAATCTTCTGGGAATAATGAGCGGCACCTGTGAGAGGAGCCCTTGGGGAGGGAAGCCAAAGACTGGGCAAAGGGTTTCCAGTTCATTCTCTATGGCATTTCCACAAGGGAGGCTGGGCAGGGACCATCAGCCCCATTTTACAGAAGAGAAAACAGATTCAGAGAGGGTAAGTCACTAACTCAAAATCAGCTGATAAATGCTTGGCCTGGGATTATAACCTGGCTTTGACCCCAAAGTCTATGGCTTTTTAAATTAATAATTTTAAAATAATATTTGTAATAATAATTTATACTATAACCATAATAATATAATCAATATATTTAACAAAGCAAATATATATGATCATGATATAACATTTATTAATAAAAACTTGCTAATAATAATTATCACGTTGACAATATCAGCAGTTAATGGCTGTTTGAGTGAATGAGTAAACCAACAAGTAAATGAACTCCTCCCTGAGTTGTGGCACCTTACCATCGTTGAGGATGGACTTGACTTGGTAAATAGCCCAGCATGTGGGAAAGGAGTTTGCAGTCAGGCAACTGGCCAGGGAAGACCATTTGAAACTCAAAATTAGTGGAGACCCATGTACCGTACAGTGGTTTCGAGCAGGGTCGGCCAACACTGTTTTTGTGAATAAGGTTTTAGTGAACACAGACAAGCTCGTTTGTTTAGGTGTTGTGGATGGTTCTCTCATAATCCAACTGCAGAGTGGAGTTGTTACCATAGAGACTGTGTGGTCCACAAAAGGGAAAACAGTCACTATCTGGCCCTCGGCAGAGGAAGTTTGCTGACCCCTGGCTTAGCGTGGGAGCTCTGCAGAGCTGGGATTCACATCCACCTTCGGGTCCCAGACTTGATCTCTCTGTGCACAAAGTGAGTGCTCAGTAAACAGCAACTGCCACACTCACATTCATCATCTCCACTAATACCATGATGACCACCATGATCACATGATCACCATCATCATCATCATAACCACCATTGATCACCGTCATCATCACCATCACCACCACCATTGATCACCATCACCACCACCACCATCATTATCATCTCCATCACCATCACTATCACCAGCGTTAACAACATCATCATCACCACCATCACCATCATCATCACCATCATCATCACCATTGATCACCATCACCACCACCACCATTATCATCTCCATCACCATCACTATCACCAGCGTTAACAACATCATCACCACCATCACCATCATCATCACCATCACCATCATCATCACCATGATCACCATCACCACCACCATCATTATCATCTCCATCACCATCACTATCACCAGCGTTAACAACATCATCACCACCATCACCATCATCATCATCATCACCATCACCATCATCATCACCATGATCACCATCACCACCACCATCATTATCATCTCCATCACCATCACTATCACCAGCGTTAACAACATCATCATCACCACCATCATCATCATCATCTCCATCACCACCACCATTGATCACCCCCGCCCCCGGGAGGTCCCTGGAAAAGCCACTCCCTGTGGAGCCTCAGTGCCCCCTGCTCCTCAAGGTGTCAGGCCGCTTATCTCACTGCCTGGTGCTTCCCCACGGTCAGGAGTAGGCAGTTCAGGGTGGGCCACTGGAGGGAGCTCCCTGGCACCTAGGCAGGCAGTTCTCCCTGCTTAAGCTGCTCTTCACGTCCTGGAGGTGGCAGAAAAATCTGCTCCACAGTGAGGGACAATGGCCCTGCGTGGTCGTCATCACTTAGGCATACTCCCCCCAGCCCCCATCCTCCCCATCCCCCCAGTCCTGCCTCCAGCTGCCTCTTCCTTTCAGGCCCAGCCTCCAATGAGAACAAAGCTGGATTTTAATAATCCCCTCAGCCATCTGCTCAGACCCAAATGCGGGCCCTTGCCGGCCAGCGCCCTCTCCTTCCAGGGTGACCCAGATCTGGGGGAAGCCAAGCCCTCCGGGTCCCCCCTGTCCTACCTGTCCCTCTCCCAGCCTCAGTCCGGGCCCACGAAGGCCCCAGGAGTAACGGGACAGGCAGCTTCCAGCATGAGGCCCCGCTGATTTAGGGGGTCAGGGAGCTTGGAGCAGAGGGGCCTAAGGCTTGTGCAGGTGCCCTGGAGTGGGGGGCTGAGGGCGGCGGTGGGCAGCCACTGAGCTGTCTTCCATAACACAGCGGGCACCCACCCGGGGCCAGGGCATCCTACATTCTCCCTGAGCCTGGACTAGCTCCCTCAGCAGGGCTAATAGCAAAGGGGTGAATCAGTGAGTGTGGGAAACATTGGGTTAAAAAACTGACTACACTGGCACAGATGGGTTTCTCACAGCCTTTAAAATGCTAATGGGCTTTATAAATAGGGTGAGAGGAGGGAGTGGAGAGTATAGGAAACGTTTCCCAGTTCCTCTGAGCACTGAGACCTGGCTTGTCCCCACCCCACCCCCACCCCCACACATCCCACCTCTTCCAGGGCACACATCTCCAGAACACAGATTTTTAGGAAAGGCAGCCTTTCTGGAGTAGTTCCCCAGCAGCTGAGAGCGGCTGGGATGGGGGACAGAGGATGTGGCAGGTGGCAACGGCATCGGCATCGAGTGTGTGAGATCGCCAGAAGCTCTGGTGCTGAGCTGGCGAGAGAACAGAGCCCGACAGTGACTTTGGACCAGCCCTGGCTCCCTGCCTGACCCAGTCCGGATCCAGGGATGCTCCCAGGCCGTGCAGGGGACTTTCTGGCCAGCCTCCCCAGGAAGAACTTGCCAGGTGCCAGCTCAGTGCTTTCCCTGGACCGACTCACTCCCTTAATGAGTAAAGGAGGAATGAAGGAAAGGAGAGGAGGAGATGCCTCGAGCCTCTGCCCTGACACTGACCTCTGGCAGCCTCTGCCTCTCCTGGGGTTCCAATTCCCCAACCCCCCAAACCCTCAGCCGGCCAAGGAAGACCACTTGAAACTCAAATTAGCGGAGACCCATGTACCATACGGGTCAGCCAACACTGATTTTGTGAACAAAGTTTTAGTGAACACAGCTCGTTTGTCTAGGTGTTGTGGATGGTTCTCTCCTAGTCCAACTGCAGAGTGGAGCTGTTACCATAGAGACTGTGTGGTCCACAGAAGTGGACCTTGGAGCTTCCTTGGGAGCTGAGGGTTTGGACCCTCAGTACCCTTCCCCCAGGACCTACTAGGAGTCTGCAGTCATGAGAATATGGATTTCCGGGAGAGGACGCCTCACTCAGCCCCAACACCCCATCCCTTCCACCCCTGAGTCTGGCCCAGCAGTTTGGACCTGTAAAGCGGTGTAAGGTACTGGGCAGAGCCCATGGGCTTCCAGGAGGGAGGTCTGATGAGCCCCTTTCACAGATACGCTGGGGTGGGAAGGGGCCTGCCTGTGTGGGGACACAGAGCACTGCTCCTAGGACAGGGCCCCTTCCCTTTTCTCATCAGGACTGCCTCTGCAGAGAAGCACTGCGAGATGGTTGACTGCAGCCCGGTGGCAGGGGGAGGGTCCTGGAGCAGGACAGGGGCGGGCCCATGTGGGTGTCCGGACCGGGGAGTGGGGGGTGGGTCTGCATTTCTGAACCTCGGCCCCCCACCCCACCCCACCCCGTCCCCCACTGCAACCTGATGGGGCAAGGGGGGCAGGAAACCACAGGGGCTGCCACAGGTCTCACTTCCTGCCTCACCCCAGAAAGGGGAAGGTCCCACAGCCTCCTCCCAAGTTGGGGTGGGGGCTGGGCAGTTGGCCGCCAGCTCTGCTTGGGTGGCTGGCTCTCCCCCGCCATGTTCTCCCTGACACACGTGTGGTGCTCACTCAGCATTCATAGGAAACGAGGGGAGAGGCTGGGCTCCATGGTGGGGAAGAAGAAAGGCAAAGCTGTGATCCAGGAAGGATGAGACCCAAGAAACAAACACCAGGGGCTAAGAAGAAATTCTGTGCTACTTCCTTGAGGCTCAGAGAGTCCAAGTAACTTCTTTAAGGTCACACAGCTCACCAGTAATGGATTTAGGAATTAGGCCCAGGTGATCTTAACCCAGAGTTCACCTAGAAGGAAAAAGCTTCCTGTGAAATCCCTGGGGACCCTGGATTCTAGGATTCAAGGTCATCAATAGTAAAGGAGACTCAGCCTGACGATCTCTGGCCAAGGTCACAGAATGAGTGACCTTGTGGTAGCACAAGGAAGGACTGGGTTCCACTCCCAGGAGGCAGGTCTCAGGAGGCAGGAGGCGTGGCCCCTCTCCGTACAGGAAAGTGTTCTCTCTAGGGGCCCAGGGCCCACACCTCCCCCCACAGCCGGTACCTTGGCCCCCAGACGCAGCTGGTCGATGGTGTTCTCGGCCTCTGCATACTTGGTGAGGAGTTTGAGGTAGTCCTCCTGCAGGAGAGGGACAGCAAAGTGGTCACCTGCCCAGGCTCCTCGCTGGGAGGCCCCTCACAGGGAACCCACCCTCCCGCAGGGGCTGTGGTTTCCTCTAAGGGAAAGACCTCAGCAGTGGGGCCTGAGCAACCACCCCTCAGGCACACATGCAACGCGGACTCCACGGCCGAATTCGGAGTGTCAGAGGCGGCAGGACCACACCTCCAGTGGCCCTCCCACCATCCCCGACAATGAGTCAGGGAGGAGGGCCTCTGGGCTGCTTCACCTTGATGCAGGACCCCCGTCACAGAGGGCCAGAAGCACTGTGTCCAGATCCCCTGCCCGTCTGTGGGCTCTGTGGGCAAGGCCCTCTGGGCTGCTTCACCTTGATGCAGGACCCCCGTCACAGAGGGCCGGAAGCACTGTGTCCCGATCCCCTGCCCGTCTGAGGGCTCTGTGGGCAGGGGCCTCTGGGCTGCTTCACCTTGATGCATGACCCCCGTCACAGAGGGCTGGCAGCACTGTGTCCCGATCCCCTGCCCGTCTGTGGGCTCTGTGGGCAAGGGCCTCTAGGCTGCTTCACCTTGATGCATGACCCCCATCACAGAGGGCTGGAAGCACTGTGTCCCGATCCCCTGCCCGTCTGTGGGCTCTGTGGGCAGGGGCCTCTGGGCTGCTTCATCTTGATGCATGACCCCCATCACAGAGGGCCGGAAGCACTGTGTCCCGATCTCCTGCCCGTCTGTGGGCTCTGTGGGCAAGGGCCTCTGGGCTGCTTCACCTTGATGCATGACCCCCATCACAGAGGGCCGGAAGCACTGTGTCCCGATCTCCTGCCCGTCTGTGGGCTCTGTGGGCAAGGGCCTCTGGGCTGCTTCACCTTGATGCATGACCCCCGTCACAGAGGGCTGGAAGCACTGTGTCCCGATCCCCTGCCTGTCTGTGGGCTCTGTGGGCAAGGCCCACATCTGTCTTCCCACGGCCCTATGTGCAGCTTACACACTCTGTGCTTAACACGTATATTTTAATGGTTGAACGAATGAATGATCAAGGGTCCCCTTGGTAGAAAAAGTGAAGACTTGAAAATGACTGTTGTATCTACTCAGACTCATACATAACTCGCCTTAAATAAAACTGAAGAGCTTCATTAAAACAAGTCATTTCAGGAGGGGAAAGCAAAAACAAATGTCACTGGTCACCGTTGAAGGACGCTAGGAAAGTGATATATTGTTCTAAACACTGGTAATTAGGACAGAGCCAAGCCTTTCTCCTGTTCTTCCCATGTGCACAAGACCTTGGTAACCAAAGAGTTGATGAGGGGAAGTTGTGATTTTATAGCAGATTTCCATCAAATAAATGCAGAAGGGATGAAAGCGTGAGGATGCCATGTGTCACCGCAGCTGAGGGACTGGATCAAGGCCACGACCGTCAGTGGCCACTCACATTGCAGCTGAGAAGCCAGCAGGCAGCCCCTGCCTCCTGAGGGGACCGCCCATGATGTGCTCGTGCCCCAAACTCCCTGCCTGTGTGGTGTTCGTGGCCTGGAGGGGAAACAAACGGGTGATGACAACCCCGAAAGCCCTCTAGCTCTAAGCTGACAGAGTGCTGGACGAAGGGACACAGGAAGAGACGTCAGAGGTGCCTCCACAGGTCCAGACTGTGGGACACACTACAGGACAGAACCGGCTCCTTAAATAAGTTACAAGGAAGAAAGGAATTTGAAAAAGGACAAAAAAAAAAAAAAAAAAAAAGAAGCGAGGTGGGGAGACTGGCCTGTGGTGGCACAGTGGATAGAGCGTCGACCTGGCACGCTGAGGTCGCCGGTTCGAGGCCCTGGGCTTGTCCGGTCAAGGCACATACGACAAGCAGGCAATGAACAAATAAAGTGAAGCAACTATGAGTTGACATCCTCGTTCCCCTCTACCTCCCTTCTCGTAAAATCAATAAATAAAATCTTTTTTAAAAAAAGATACATTGGCCCAATGAAATATTCAAGCTCTGTTTGGATCCTAATTTGAACCAACTTAAAACAAACCAGCCATTGATGAGACACAAGGTGAGAGCGGAACACTGACTGGATGTTGGATGATATTAAGGGATTGGTGTTAACTTTAGGTATGAAAAGGGTGTTGTGGTTATGTTTAAGGTAGAATCCTTATCTTTTGGTGTACACACTAAAATACTTTTTAATAAAATGATCTGATGCCTGAAATTTGCTTCAAAATACTCCCATAGAGCGAGTGGGGGAGGGGAAAGCCAAGGACAGTAAGGTGGCCAGGGGGTCGGGGGAGGCAAATGGACAATGAGATGGGGGTTCACTAGACTAGTTATTCTCTTGCATATGTTTCAAATTTTTTCACAGCAGAACTTAAAAACAAACACTGACTGCTCTTGCAGCGTGAGTGGCCATCCCAGGTCTCTGAGCAAAGGGCTTGGGACTCTCTTCATGGCCCCGGGGTACAACCCTCTCCACCAGCAGGGGGCTCCTGGCCCAGCCAGAGGTGCCCCTCCCTCCCGCTTCTAACTCTCCCAAACCAGCAGGTGCCTGAGTGATATGCCTATAGGAATGAGTCCGCCTTACCTGGAGCTGATGGACCAGCTTGGTGGCTTGTTCAGGAGTCTGAAATGCTTGGGGCACCCCGGTGATAGGGTGGGTAGGAGGTGGGTCCTTTGCCAAGCTGGGTTCTTCACTGCTCAACAGCACGTCCTGCACAATCTCAGCGAGCGACTTGAAGATCAGTGGTCTGGCAGGGTCCTGAGACTTCTTGCTGTGGCTCCTGGCCTTGGGGGGCCGGTAAGTCTCATCTTTGGGGAACCTCACCCGGGGTCCCACCTTGGAGAAATCAGGGAGCGGGTAGTTCACCCGTCCCCGGCCGTACTTGGGGGCATCAGAAGAGGTGTGGCCAGCCACAGTGGCTCCCTGCCTGGGCTGCGGCCTGTCTTGCCCGGCTGGCCTAGGCAGAGGACTCCGGGGGCTGAGGGAGCCAGTGAATCGGGAAGGGAGCGCCTTAGGTGATATCCGTGTCCGCTTCCGGGCTTGGTCCCCCGGTGGAGGGCAGGAGAGGCTGGCCGTTTCCGTCCTCCATCTATCTGCAGGACACTGCAGGCCCCGGGCTGGGGGTGCTGAGGAGTCCTGGAATTCCACGGGCGTTGCCAGAGCAACGCCTCCTCCAGTTCTGCCGTCTGGATCTAGGAGGCGGGGGCTGGGGCTCTGGGGTGCAGTTTCTGCCAGGGCAGTGGGCTGGGGGACATCGGTCTCTCCTTCCCAGCTAGAATCAAGGCTGTCACTAGGGTGGTCGAGGCTCACGGTCCCACTGCTCCAGGACCTCGCGGAGCTCAGGTCAATGGTTGGGTTGACCTCAGAATGTTCTGGAAGTTTGTCTCCACTGGCTTGTTTGACAAAGGCTACCGAGCCTGTGGCCTGACCCCACCCAAGAGCCATGGGGCTGGTGTTTCCACTGTCCCCGGAGCAGAGACCAGTTTCATACTCCAGCCTTGGGGAGCTCTCCCCAGCGTTCTCAGCCTCCTGGTCTCCCAGGGCCTCGGCTGGCTCCCCCTCAGTCATGCCCGGCTGAGGATCCTGCGGTGGCAGCCAGTCGAGAAGCAAGCTGGAACTTTCTGGGCTGCTGTCCACATCCTCTGCTTCAAACTCTGGAAAGACAGGTCATTTCTTAGCACATGGGGGTCTGAACTCACCTTGGAATGCTACCTAAGTCATTCCACCACTCTGGGCCTTCATTTCCTGCTCATGTGGTGATGGCAAGACTCCCAGTAAGACCCCACCCACATGGCCAAGTACTTACTAACCTCCTCTAGTTGTCTCCAAGGTCCTCCGAACTCAAACCTCAAACCTGCTTATCCCCCCACTGTTTTCTGTCCCAGCAAATGGCAACACCATCCCATCCAGTTGCACAAGTCAGAAACCTGGGAGGGAACTTATGCTATCTGTCTCCCCCTCACCTCCATAATCCAATCTGTCACCATCACCTCCTACAGAGCTGTCAAACTCACCAACTGCTCCGAACTCCAGTGCCCCCACTTTGGCCCAATACAACATCCTCTCTCCCCTGAACCACTGCAGTGGCCATCTAATCGTCTCCTCAGTCATCACCTTTGCCCTTCACCGCATCTGAACACATCAAGCTCCTCCTGTTGTTCCAGCATAGAGCTGAACCTTTAACCTGGTCCTGAGGGCCCCCTGAGCTCTCCCGGCCCATCTCTCTCGGGTCCTCCTCAGTCTGTCCTGTCCCTGCTCTAGTCATGCCCACCCTCTCCCCCCACAGAGCCTCTGCACAGGCTGGTCCCTCTGCCAGGGTCCTTTTTCCCTCCCTTGACCTAGTTAACTTCTATTTCTCCTTCAGGCATTACCTCCACCTTAACCTCATCAAGGAAGTCTTCTCATAGAGGTCAAATTCTCACAAGACTAAAGACCTTAACTTTGAAATACTTTTTACAGCTGCAATTTTCCACTTCTTCATGTGATTGTATCATTAATACCCCCCCACACACTACACTGTATGATGCTGAAGGTAAGGACACCATCTATGTTTACCGTTTATGTTTATCTACTAATGTATTTGCAGAGTAGGTGCCCAATACTTGTTGACTGAACAGGGAGAAGGTGAGAAGGGAGGGAGGACAATAAGGTATGCAAAGCTCCCAAAAAACAGATAGTTGTAATTATCAAATAAGAGGTACTCAAGAAATATTAATCCATTCATCACCCCCTCACCCATTTATCAAGGCATCATCCATGCAGTCAATGTTTATTGAGCACCTACTCTGTCCTAGATCCTATGTCAACCTTTCAAATAGAGCCAAAGTTTCATGAAATAGTTTGCATACTGCCAAGCACAGACTCTCCGCTCTGGCCAGATGCACCTTTGTCATAACCCTTGTATCACTCTCTGCTCCCTCTGCTCTTTCCCTACCCTTGGAATCTCTGCATCCTTCAAATCCTTAAAACCTCCTTCAGCAAGTCTCTCTTGTTTACAGCAGCATTCTCGAAGTCCAAAGAGGTTAAGCATCTTGCCAAAGACGACACAGTGCTTCACAGAAGGCCTGGACCTAAAACCCAGGCCCCAGCTATGCAGGCAAGTTCATTTCTGCCACTGGGGTTCATGCAGTGAGATGGAGAGAGTGGGCTTTGGAGCCAGGGACTGTGGGTTTGATCCGGGCCCCTTTGATCCCTCAGTGGGGGCCAAGGGCAAAGAGCTGACCTCCCTGGCAGTCCTTACTCAGACTAGGGGCCAGCCCCTCCTACCTGGAGGAGGGTGTTGAGGAGGGAAGGAGATAAGTCCCCGGCTCTGCCCAGCCCTGCACCAGGCACACAGTGAGGGTCCAGGGCTTGGCAGCAGCTGTTACATCATAGCAGGGGGTTACCATGTGACCTCAGGAAGATGCCTCTGCCCTCTCCTTCCAGTGCACCCGAGTCTCCATTCCCTGAGGCAGAGTTCAAAGACAGCTCCTGATTGGAGAGCTCTGGGCTGATCTGGCATGAGGAATTTTGGGTCCTAACGCAAATTAACCGCACTAGCAGCTTAATGGCTCCTTGACCATTCATGGAGACCTGCCTGATTCAGAGAATCCTAAGATGAAGTGTTTCATTCAGACACCAAGTGCAATAGGCACCATGCACCAAGCTCTTACTGTTCTCAACGGTATTATTCCTCCCATTTCACCGATGAGGAAACCAAGATTCAGAGAGGAGAAGGGACTTGCCAAGCCAAACTAGAGAGTTCACTGAAGTTGGTCTCAATGCAAAGGGAACAGTTATTTTAGAAAACAAGGGATGACAACATTCCTACTGCTAAATGAGTTTTTACAATATCTTAAAAACAGGCATAACCCCTGGATCAGGCAATTTCAACGACCATGGTTATTATCCAATCAAGTGTGCAAGGATGTGCTAATGCTATCCATCTCTGCGTTATTTATAATAGCAAAACCCAGAAACTACCTAAGTGCCCAGCAGGAAGAGATTGGCCCAGCAAATTTCAGAATACCCACACCACGAATTCCTAACCAGGCATCGGGGATGACTTGTGGAAGAATATTTGATGAGCTGGAAAAACGCTCGTGTCTATTAAGTTTCAAAAAAGCAGGTTACAATATGGTTTGTAAAATATTGCTCCATAGTCATAGTACATCTGTATATCTACATATGGCAAAGGAGTTACACAGGTGTGTCGTTTTAGTTTTTCCTCCTTTTGCTTGTATTTTCTGATTTTTCTGCAATAAACGGTATTACTTACATAACTTAAATCTTTACAGTTTTTAAATTATAGACTTCATAGTCTTAATTAAAAATGTTTCTCTAACTCCCTCCCACTCCCCGCCTCTGGCCAGAAGGGGGGGTGTTTGAGGGGCACAGTGTGAGGTGGGAGAGTCAGCGTCACCTTCTTCCGCGGACCTTTCCGATCCGGAACCCCGGTGCCCGTCAGGCCGCAGCTCCAAGCTCCGCTCCAGTGGCTGCAGGTGCTGCTGGGCCAGGCGGAAGTCCTCGAGCAGCTCGGGGCTGGCGGCCTTGGGAAAGGGCCCCTCTGCGCCCCAGCTGTGCGGGCCGCTCCCAGCGGCATCCTTTTCCTCCTCCGCCCAGGCCCAGTGCTGTCGCCGGGGCCCCTTCCCCAGGCCTGGCTGGGTCCAGGGGGCTTCCGTCCCCGATCTGGCCATTGGCCTCGCCTGCGCTTCACCTGGGCCACTTCATCCTCAGGAGAGCCTGCTCCTCTCAGAACCAGCCATCCTGCCTGAGGCCTGTCGGGACACAATCAAGGGACAGCATTAACCCTTGAGTCCCCTCTTTTCTTCAGAACAAGAAGTTACCGGCAGGAACTCTGGAATCAGACAGCCCTGGGTTAGCTCCTGGCTCCATCTCCTTGAAGCTGTGTGACCCCGGGCAAGGCACCCTTCCTTCACTTTCTTCATCAGTAAAACTGGATAACAATTCCTCTCTCTCCCAAGAGTTGTGCAAAGTGACCTGAGATACGGGATACGGAGCCCAGCGGCCAGCCCACTGGCCGGTGTGAGGTGTGTGCTAGCTATTGTTACTGGTGCCAGGCCCCATGCATGGGCCCTGTGCATAGGCCTGAGCCTGGAGGGTGGGGGAGGGAGGGCAGGGGTCCCGTGCAGGCCTAGGAAGTCAGCGAAGGTCCGCTCAGAAGCCACTCCCGCTGGGTACCTTCTCTGACCCCCCCCCCCATTCAAGTAGGAACTCAAATCAGGAGTAGGGGGATGGTGAAAAAAGCATTCCAGTCACCAAAATAATTGAAAACAGGTACTGAAACAACAAATACATGTGCACACACGTTCAGGGCAGCACTACTCACAACAGCCCCAAGGTGGAAGCAAAGCTAACGTCCATCAACGACGGTGATAAACAATTTGTGGTATAAACATGCAACGTTCTAATAATCAGCCATAAAGAGGAATGCAGTGCTGATACATGCAACACGGGGGGCCCTCGACCACGACGCGCTGTGTGAAAGGAGCCAGACACTGAAGGTCCCAGGCAGTGTGACGGCATCGACATAAAGTATTCGGAAGAGGTCAGTGCGTGAGAGAGAAAGCCGACTGCTGGTTATCGGGGGCTGGGGGCAGGGGCTGGGCAGGGGCTGGGCAGTGAATGCCTGCCTGATATGCACAGGTTTCTTTTGGGGGTGGTAAGCGTGTTTTGGAACTAGATAGAGGTGTCGGTTACACAACACTGTGAATATACCACAAGCCACTGAATTGCTCACTTTAAAATGGTTAATTTTATGTTATGCATCACCTCAATTTAAGAAAGGCATTGCAGGCAGGGGCACCAGCGAGCACAAAGGCCTAGAGGCAGGAGGTGTGACTGGGTGGTCTCCTATAGGCTGTGGCATTGAGGGGAGGGCTGGGTGGCTGGATGGCAGGGCGTGTGGGCGAGCACAGGTGGTGGCCAGACCCAGGCCTCTCGGGTCCTGCTCAGGCCTTCGAAGGGCATTCCCTCCAGTGAGGCACATCAGGGCTCAGGGAGAGTGAACCGGGAGAGGGAAGCCTGGCTGCAGAGGGACCATGATGGTGGATGGTGGACTCAGGGCTCCTCCCCACCGGCCTCCTACCCTCTTCTTCTCTCCCTCTGGTCTCCTCTGCCTCCTCCTCTCCGGCCCTCCTGCGAAGGCCTGCCCCACACAGGCCTGGAAACACAGACCTGGCAGAGCAGCAGGCATGGTCCCACAGCAGGAGCCCGGCGCGGCCTCGGGCCTCACTCCACAGGTGGGCAAGCTGAGGCCCAGAGAGCAGAGGGGCTGAGCTTCCTTAGGACAAGGCTGGGGTGCAAGGTCACCACGTGGCCCAGGTCAGGGCTCCTCCCTCCATGCAGTGACAACTGAGTGTAAATAATTCCAAGCCCCCCAGGTCTGTTTGCCCCTGCAGCCTCGTGAGCACCTGGGTCTTGGCCAGAGTCTGGCTTGTATGGTTGAGGAAGGTTGGCAGGCAACTATTTCTGGACAGAAAGATCCCCGGGGAACATGCAGCCCAAGAAGGGCTGTAGCCTTCTCAGAGCTCGGGTGGGGACAGTGGCTCAGGGGCCTCATTCTCTCCCCGCCTCAACCTTCCTCTCTCCCCCGGCATGTCCTCAAGATCACCCCGCAAGCGTCTCCATGACCCTACTACATTTGCGGGACCTTCTCTTGCCAGCCTGGGCGAGAAGCTTTTCCTATATATTCTCAAACAAGTGAATGAGTCACAGGGAAGCTATTTTTCACACACAAAAAACTGAAGCTCAACATGGAAGAGTGACTTGGCCACGATCACCCAACCTTCGTGACAGAACAAGATTGGGAACTGTCCATTTTGGTCCGGTGGTCTCCAAAATATTTTTTCAATCACAAAACTCATCAGTGAAAATATATATCTGCTTGCACACCCTATATACCGGGTGGGGCAACACATCAGGTGGGGCAAAAGTAGGTTTACAGTCGTGAGTTTGTGAAACAGTTTATTCATGTATTATTTTCCCATATGAACCACTGCAGACCTATTGATACTTTTGCCCACCCTGTTTATGTCTTATAGCTTTGTAGACATGTATTCTCATGCTAATATATTATATTACATGTATTAAAGAATATATATCCAGAAATGATTTTTTTTTAAAGATGCAATAAAAATAAATATTTTAAAGGGACATTCCAATCCTTTTCTCCATACCCTCTGGGGGGCTTGTAGTCCTCTTAGAAATCCCTGCTAGTGGGCCTTAAACTTGAATGCTCTTAAGAACCCTCTTAAGAATGCAGATTCCTAGGTGGCCCAAAGAGAGCTGGACTGGGTCGCCCTGAGACAGGGCCATGGAACCTGCATTTTGACCGCGGCCCAGGCAAGGCCAGCCCCGTAGGTTGACTAGAACTTCTTCCAGCTGCTGTATGGCAGGTACTAAAAGCCGTTGCTTTGCTATTTCTGAAACCTCTGCCTGAGGAAGGGCTGGGGAGGCATGTGGTTTTTTGACTTTTAAAGGGCTTTTTTCTAGCCCTGCCAGAGAGCAGCCTGGCCAATCACAGAGGCCTCTGGGGTACAAAGAGGAACATCCTGTCCCCTGGGATGAGTCAGTCATCTCAGAAATCTCGCTGTGACCAGGGGAGGCCGCCCACCAGAAGCTGCTGCGGTCACTAGCTGAGTTTTGCACGGGCGCCCCAGGCCCCAAAACCTGTGAGCCTCTTCTGAGCAGGGACTCTGCCTTCCACACAAGTCCCCACCCTCGGTGCCACGGGGCTCAGGACAGGCCAGTCAGCTGGTCCGTCAGCAACACCCATGAGCGCCAACCACATGCCAACCTCAGGCTGGACGAGGACACGGGCTCCCTGGGGGGCTTAGGGAGAAGCTGAGGGGCGTCCAGGGACCGGGTTCCGGCCACGGGAGGCTGCACAGTGAGCCGCCAGCCGCTGTCCTCACCGCACCACGGGGAAAACGCTGCCTGCTCTCGCTGCAGCGGGCTGTGACGCCCTGCACAGGTGGCCTGGGTGTGACTAAGTGAACTTTGAGGTTCCTGGTTGTCTCATCGGCCTCTGAGGGCAACAGCCTCAGAACAGTGAATCCCCTTCTGGGGCCCCCCTTCATAGTAACAAAGATATATACTAAGCAAATTAACTTTTAAAAAACCTATGACAGGTGAGGAGGGTGGAGGGGTTGAGAGAAAAAAAAGGAAGAAAGAACTCATGGACACAGACAACAGTGTGGGGATTGCTGGGGGCAGGAGGGAGGGGCGGAGGGTCCGGGGTAAATGGTGAGGGACGAAGTCTTGATCTGGGGGCAGGAGGGGGGGCGGAGGGTCCGGGGTAAATGGTGAGGGACGAAGTCTTGATCTGGGGGCAGGAGGGGGGGGCGGAGGGTCCGGGGTAAATGGTGAGGGACAGAGTCTTGATCTGGGGGCAGGAGGGGGGGCGGAGGGTCCGGGGTAAATGGTGAGGGATGAAGTCTTGATCTGGGGGCAGGAGGGGGGGCGGAGGGTCCGGGGTAAATGGTGAGGGACAGAGTCTTGATCTGGGGGCAGGAGCGGGGGACGGAGGGTCCGGGGTAAATGGTGAGGGACAGAGTCTTGATCTGGGGGCAGGAGGGGGGGCGGAGGGTCCGGGGTAAATGGTGAGGGACGAAGTCTTGATCTGGGGGCATGAGGGGGGGGGGCAGAGGGTACGGGGTAAATGGTGAGGGACGAAGTCTTGATCTGGGGGCAGGAGGGGGGGGGCGGAGGGTACGGGGTAAATGGTGAGGGACAAAGTCTTGATCTGGGGGCAGGAGGGGGGGCGGAGGGTCCGGGGTAAATGGTGAGGGATGAAGTCTTGATCTGGGGGCAGGAGGAGGGGCGGAGGGTACGGGGTAAATGGTGAGGGACGAAGTCTTGATCTGGGGGCAGGAGGGGGGGCGGAGGGTCCGGGGTAAATGGTGAGGGACGAAGTCTTGATCTGGGGGCAGGAGGGGGGGGCGGAGGGTCCGGGGTAAATGGTGAGGGACAGAGTCTTGATCTGGGGGCAGGAGGGGGGGCGGAGGGTCCGGGGTAAATGGTGAGGGACAGAGTCTTGATCTGGGGGCAGGAGCGGGGGGCGGAGGGTCCGGGGTAAATGGTGAGGGACAGAGTATTGATCTGGGGGCAGGAGGGGGGGCGGAGGGTCCGGGGTAAATGGTGAGGGACAGAGTCTTGATCTGGGGGCAGGAGGGGGGGCGGAGGGTCCGGGGTAAATGGTGAGGGACGAAGTCTTGATCTGGGGGCATGAGGGGGGGGGCAGAGGGTACGGGGTAAATGGTGAGGGACGAAGTCTTGATCTGGGGGCAGGAGGGGGGGGGCGGAGGGTACGGGGTAAATGGTGAGGGACAAAGTCTTGATCTGGGGGCAGGAGGGGGGGCGGAGGGTCCGGGGTAAATGGTGAGGGATGAAGTCTTGATCTGGGGGCAGGAGGGGGGGGCGGAGGGTCCGGGGTAAATGGTGAGGGACGAAGTCTTGATCTGGGGGCAGGAGGGGGGGGCGGAGGGTCCGGGGTAAATGGTGAGGGACGAAGTCTTGATCTGGGGGCAGGAGGGGGGGCGGAGGGTCCGGGGTAAATGGTGAGGGACGAAGTCTTGATCTGGGGGCAGGAGGGGGGGCGGAGGGTCCGGGGTAAATGGTGAGGGACAGAGTCTTGATCTGGGGGCAGGAGGGAGGGGCAGAGGGTACGGGGTAAATGGTGAGGGACAGAGTCTTGATCTGGGGGCAGGAGGGGGGGCGGAGGGTCCGGGGTAAATGGTGAGGGATGAAGTCTTGATCTGGGGGCAGGAGGGGGGGGGGCGGAGGGTCCGGGGTAAATGGTGAGGGACGAAGTCTTGATCTGGGGGCAGGAGGGGGGGGGCGGAGGGTCTGGGGTAAATGGTGAGGGACGAAGTCTTGATCTGGGGGCAGGAGGGGGGGCGGAGGGTCCGGGGTAAATGGTGAGGGACAGAGTCTTGATCTGGGGGCAGGAGGGGGGGCGGAGGGTCCGGGGTAAATGGTGAGGGACAGAGTCTTGATCTGGGGGCAGGAGGGGGGGCGGAGGGTCCGGGGTAAATGGTGAGGGACAGAGTCTTGATCTGGGGGCAGGAGGGGGGGCGGAGGGTCCGGGGTAAATGGTGAGGGATGAAGTCTTGATCTGGGGGCAGGAGGGGGGGGGCGGAGGGTCCGGGGTAAATGGTGAGGGACGAAGTCTTGATCTGGGGGCAGGAGGGGGGGCGGAGGGTCTGGGGTAAATGGTGAGGGACGCAGTCTTGATCTGGGGGCAGGAGGGGGGGCGGAGGGTACGGGGTAAATGGTGAGGGACGCAGTCTTGATCTGGGGGCAGGAGGGGGGGGCGGAGGGTACGGGGTAAATGGTGAGGGACAGAGTCTTGATCTGGGGGCAGGAGGAGGGGCGGAGGGTCCGGGGTAAATGGTGAGGGACGAAGTTTTGATTTGGGGCGTTGAACACACAGTATGGTGTACAGAGATGTGTTGTAGAATTGGGCACCTGAAACCTGTATAATTAAGTTTAACCAGTGTCACCCCAATAAATTCAATAAAAAAATAAAACCTAAGACCTCCTACTGTGCCCGAAGCACTGCGCATGACACAGGATTACAGAAATGTGTAAAAGCGGCCTAACATTTCAGATGAAGGTGGGGTGGGGTGGGGGACAATACAGAAGAGCTCCTGAAGAGAGATGCATCAGGTTGACAAAGAGTATTGGGGGCAGGGGGAAGGGCATTCCAGGCAGAGGGAACAGCGTAGGCAAAGGCACAGAGGTCTGAAAGTATGAACGGAACTTGATGGATGGAGAGCTGTAGGCAGGGCCCCTTGAATGGCGGGCAAGGGCAGGGTTGTTCCAGTCAGCCTCGATGAGGGCAGCAGCGGGGGTTGTCAGAGGCCTCAGCCGTGTAAGCTGGGCGCTGAATCCAGGGAAGTCCCGTAAGCACAAAAGTCCCCTCAAGGGCTGGTCTTTTGGGCTCGGTCTCTGCCAGCCCTGGAGAAACTAACCCCACAAAGAAGCACCCACCAATCCAGACCCTTCCTCTCGTACATCTCCCCATCTCCTCCCAGCAGCCCTGCCCATGGCCCTCTCAGGGGTCTCTGGGCCCCCTGCGGTCTCTCTCTCCAGTTCCTGAGTGGTCAGCCACCCCCACTGGGCAGCTTCTCTGCCCCTCAGCTCTCTGGAAGGGAGACGCTTTCCGTCTCAGTCCCCCTGGTTCTCCTCTCCCCGCTGCAACCACGCAGCCCACCTCCGCCTCCCCATGCCTTCCGAAGCCCCTTCCCATCCAGCCAGTGCTGCCCCCACGCTGACCCTGACATCTCCCAGATGCAAAACAGAGCAAGAGAGAGGAGGCAGGCTCTCCTAAGACCTCGCAGCCAGGAAGTGCGGTCCAGGGATACAAACCCAGGGCCTGAGACTGTGAATCCCAGTCCATCACATTTGGTGGGGGGCAGGAGGAAGGGGAAAGAAGACCCCTAGAGCAAGTGGCTGGCTCTTCCAAAAAGGCTGGGCCGTTGCGGTCAGAGCCCCTATCTTGGCCTCCCTTTCTGACCAGCTGGCGGGCACAGACCCGCTGTTCTCCAGGGGATCCTGCCTACTGTGTAGAAACTAGACTGTGGGGAAGAACCAGCCCCTCCCCACTCCGGATGTCCCCACTCCTGGCCCCGGCTCTCTCCAGCAGCAGCAGAGGCCCTGGGGAAAGAGAAAGGAGCCCTGGCTGCTGCAGACCCTTCGTCCTGCCGGCCAGAACGGTTGGGCAGATCCTCTGGACCATCGCTGGCTCCTCTCTGTGCCCTTATGTGGCAGAAGGGACCGCTCTTCCATGGGGACGCTCTGTAGCCTCCTGGCCTGCTCCTCATCCATGCATCACGTCTGAGGCCCCTTAGCAGCCCCTGGGACTAACTCTGCCTGTGCTAAGATAAGGACACTCCCAGACGCAGAGTGGGACCAGCGCTTGTCCAAGTTCACAGAGATCAGAATCAGAGCTCGGACTGTAGTCCAGCATCCTGAGGCTTGAGGAAACCCCCTAAAATCCACTCTTGCTCGGAGGGTGGGGAGACAGGCTCCCCTCAGCCAGGAGAGAAGTCATACAGCTGTCGCAGCAGCTGCAACTTCCTGGCTGGGCTGGTCCAGCCTCCCTGGACTGTCCCAGAGAGTCTGTGACTGGCCTGTCCAGAGAGAAGGCGGCCTCCCCTGCCCTCCTCCGCTCCCTTACCTCTCTCAGGTTCCACCGTCCTGCTGGCCCACGCTCAGAGGACCAGCGTGTGCGGTCTTTGTTCCGAACCTGGGGAGCCCCCTGCCTCCATGGCGCCCTGGCCCGCCTCCAGGCCGCTCTGCCAGCCCAAGCTGCTGCTCACAGACAAGCATCGCTCCCCACCTCTCCCCGCCCCTGCTGCGGCTGAGGCCGCCTCGCCTAGGCAGGAAGCGCCCAGCCTGATTTCCTACAAGTGTTTGTCAGAAGGAGGGGGTTTGTCTGAGTGCCGAGTGAGAGTGAGCAGGAGGAACTTAACCCCTTGCAGGCCCTCTGTGGGTCTGCACGGCCCAGGAAAGGACTCACGGAAACTTCTGATGGCAGGGCTTCGGAACATCACAGCCAAAATACAGATTGAGGAGACTAAAGCCCAGGTCAGAGGATTGGCCAAAGTCATTCAGCATGCAGAGCCTGGCAGGCTTCTGACAGCTTCAACACTCTAGGAGCTTTTACCATAGCTCCTACCCTCTGGGACATGGCCTTGGCCAAGGTCCCTCTCTCACTAGGCCTCAGTGCCATCTATATAGTGGAAGTTCAGACTGGGTGTTTGCTTGGCACCTTTCCAGATCTAACTCTCTATCCTGTCTGCCAATATGCAACCCAACATCTCAGTAAGGCTGCAATGATTCCTGCCATCGCACCCACTGTCCTTGCCCCAAGCAGGGCCTCTAGCTATAGTAAGATTTTCCAAGCAGCATAGAGGTAGGGAACTGGCTGATAGGTAAATTTCCCCTGCTGTTCCCAGGGTTCATCAGAAGGCAAGCTGCCTTTCCCCAAGCCCCCTCATTCCATTCATTCATCTGATAGGTACTTACTGAGCATATATCATGTGCTGGGTGTTTTTCAAGGTGCTGGGAATATTGCAGGGCACAAGCCCTGGCTCCACTCTAGTAGAAATACAGACAACAAACAGAGAGAGGTGTGAATAGACGGAGAGGATAGGATGGACCAGTGATCCCTACGCCAGGCTGCTTTTGGTAATACTGACGCCTACGGCTCACCCAGACCAATAGAATCAGTCTCTGGGTAACAGAGATTTTAAAATGTCTCAGGTGACTTGGATGTGTGCCCTGGTAGAGAATCCATGGGTCAGAAAGTAACAGGTTGGGGAGAAGGGTACGGAGATGGCCAGAAAGGTCTCTATGAGAAGGTGACATCCAATCAAAGGACTGGAAGGGGAAAAGGGTCAGGAGCAAGCCACAAGAAGGGCTAGCGGCAGTATTCTGGACGGGCAAGCACAGTGGGTAAGGTGGGACCCGGTGGAGCTCTTGCTGAGAACAGCAAGGCTGAGTGCCCAGAACAAGGAGAATCACGGGAGGAGAGACAGGAGACGGGATATAGGGGCAGGCTCAGCATCCAGTCCCCGTGTGTGTGTCTCCAGCCCTGGCCCTGCTCAGGATGCAGGGATTCTGATTCAGGAACCAAAAAGAAAAAAAGAAAAAACTTGGTCTCTGTATTGTCCAACTCCCCTCCCCCCCCAGATGATGCTGATGAGGAGCCAGGTTTGGGAGCCACCTGAGAGGAGAGAAAAATGACTCTTACAGTCAGTACAGAACGTGGGTCAAATCTCTTGCTAGCTCTGTGACCTCTGAGCCTTCATCTCTCTAAGCCTCCAGCCTCCGTGTCTTCATCCATAAAACAAGGATATAAGAGGAGTAGCCACCCCACAAGGTTGCTGCCAAGATCTAATGAGGTAATGCCTGAAAAATGCGGAGCCAGGGGCCTAGAACATGAATGAATGAATGAATGAATGAATGAACTTTTTCAAGGTCAGCCTTTGAGTATCTGGCAAAGCCAGGCTAGAACCAGGTGCCCTCAGCCGTTACTACCCTCCCTCCTTCCCTGCCCTTTACTCACATCTGGGTGGGGAGGGCTCTACCCACAACCCCCAGCCTAGCATGGAGCACAGCCAAACCCTACTGAGGCCCCCTCCCCGCCAGCTCTGGTGACCATGTGGGCCATTGTGTGAGGGGTGGGCTCCCCTGACACCCTGTCACTCCCTCCCTCTCCCTCTCTGGTCATGAACCCAGGCAGCACCGCCATCAGTGCCAGGTGGCTGCCACTGCCAGGCACGCCCCGTGGCCCCTGGGTAACCCTAGGCTCATCCTAGGGCTATCCCATGCACTCTCCTGGCCAGCCCCAAGCCTTAATGACCCTCCTCTCTGCCTCTGCCCAGGTGTTATTTCATCCTCAACCAGGTGATGCCCCCTGCTGGCACCTCATCTCCACCCACAGGCCAAATCCTACTTAACCAAAGCAACATGTCCAAAACTGAGCTCATCCTAGCACCACCCTCCTGACCCAGCCCCCTCCCTGGTTTGGCCCATCTTCCACCCAGGTGCACAAGCCAGGACTGAGCGTCATCCTGGAACTGCCCCCTTCCTCACACTCATAACTAATCTCTCATCAACTCGAACGTTAATTCCTAACTCGCACCAGAATGTGCCCCATCTCTGCATCCCCTCCACCTCCGTGGCCTCCTGCAGCAGGCTCTCCTGGGAAGCTCTTGGTCCCTGCATCCATTCCCCACCCACCCTGCACCAGAGGGTTCTTACAGAACAGAAGCATCCAAACTCGGCCCCTCTGTGCTTCAAATAATCAGAGAAAGAAGATGAAACTCCATAACCTGGCCACTGCTCCTGCCTCCTCTCCCTGTCCACCCCTTCCCTCAGCGGCACCTGCTTACCACAACCCACTGAGGCAGGTGTGACACCCTCATTTTACTGGTGGGCAAACAGAGACACAGAGACTCCAAGCCACGCGCCCCTGGTCACAAAGCTGGTGCCAGTGGAGATGGAAACACACAGAGACCAAACTCATGATGCCTACACTTGGCGCTCACACTGCTGCAGCCTCCGGAGATAATTAATAACTTGGGCAGGATGAAATCGGGAGAGGAACTTATTGCCAACTAACTGCAACGTTCTGACTCTGGAAAGAGGCCCTGGTTCTGCACAGAGCCTGTTTTCTAATGTGAATTCTTGTCCTTCAATACACTGGATGCTGAAGAATAACAGCCTTGGGAAGTGGGCAAGACAGGAGTATAATTCCATTCTCTAGGTGAGGAAACTGAGGCCCAGCGATGGGGAAGAGACTGGTTCCTGGTCACCCAACAAAAACAAAACAACAACAAAAAATTAACAAAAAAATCACGTTGGCCCCCACTGCAGGGGCTGAGTACTTTCACCAGAAGCATGCCCATGTAAGGCTGCACCGCACGGCCCTATCAGTCCTTACCATGGGAGCCTGGCGTGGCGAGCCCCGGCCGTGTGTCCCCCACCCCTGGGTCCTGATGCTCTAGCAGCACAGTAGTCATTTCTCCCACAGTCCACCTGCTCAGCCTCCTCCTCCCTCTCTCAATTGTTCTTGAGCTCCACCTCAGTGCCTGGCACACTAACCAGACTGGAAGGTGAGTCTGTCCTTCTGCAAACCTTCCGGTGCAGCCCAGGACACAGCCCAGGACCGAGGTGGACATTACTTGCTGATGTGATGAGCCCTAGACAGTCTGTCACTTGGCCACACCATGTCCTAAGGCCCAGGGACTACGGCAGGGTCTCAGCCATTCCCCAGGAAAAGCCAGGCTTTGGCATTTCAGGAGCCCTGGGAGGCGCAGGCTGCGTTCTCTCATCCTCAACCCCTCCCTGAGCTCCCGACATTTCCCATTTCCTGAGAAAGAAATGAAAGCCCACCCCAAGGCCACCACTCATCCCCGCCCAGGTTGCTGCGTTTACCCCCGTAGTTAAAATCCAGGGAGTCTGGGGCTGAGAAGAGGCAGGTGAGACTTTCCGGAGTGAACCAAGAACCCATGGAAGCCCAGCTTGGAAAGTAGAGACCCAAGTCCCAGCCTCAGTGACACTGGACACATGCCTCTTCCCCTGTCTTAGCTTTGAACCTCTGGGCTTAATTAGATTATCCCTGAGGTTATCAGAAATGACCTTCTATCACTCAGTTTCCTGGTTTCTTTGGTTGCACTGCCCACCTAAGCAGAAATTTATATGGGAGGCTGCAGGGCACGGGGGTTTAGGGCATACGGAGTCTTTGGGTAGTCAGAGACCTCCAGGTTCTCTCTTGAAAGCTGTGTGGTCTTGGGCAAATTGCTTAACCTCTCTGAACCACAGGTTCCTTATGTGTAAAATGGGGATAATACTAACTTTACAGCATCCTTGGAATGATAAATGAGATTGGGTGCCTAAAGTCCTGGCCTCGGCCCCAGGTGACACAGAGCGCACACATAAGTGACTATGGTCATATCCATGAAACGTCCGGGGGGCCTGTGCCCTGCAAGGCTGCGTTTAATTTTTCTGGCTCTGGAGCTTCCCCAAGATCGGCCACAGTTTCAGTTTGGGGTCCTGTGCACAAAAAGGGAGAGCCGGCCCTCCCAAGTGAAAAGAAATGCTGCCATCCCCCTAGGGCCCTCTCTCTGTGGCCCCAAACCAGTTCTGGGGGGGGGGTCACTGAGAGCCGGCCCTCCCCAGTGAAAAGAAATGCTGCCATCCCCCTAGGGCCCTCTCTCTCTGTGGCCCCAAACCAGTTCTGGGGGGGTCACTGATCCAGCTAGAAACTGCGTCCCCACCCCCAGATACCTAAGGAAAGGAGGAAACAGGCCTTTCTCAGCCAACTGAAACATGGGCTATGAGGAGGGTGTGGCCATATCGTGAACACACACGTACATTCCCAAATTCATGCTCCATGAAGAGTAAAATAAAAAAAGTGTGCAATGCACCAATGGCAAAGCTTTATTGAGCACCTAATATGTGAAGGCCTTCCCACGGATTAGGATCTCATTATTTAATCCTCACACCAATCCAAGGGGGTAGGATTTACGATGCCCATTTCACAAGAGAGAAAGCTAGGTTTGGAGAGAGCTGTCTGAATCCAGATAATAAACCATAATCACTTTGCAACTGAACCTTGCAGTAGGTAAAAAGGTTGGAAACCACTGCAGTATCCAACAATAAGGGATCATTAAATTAAATTGTGGTGTTTCCACTCACAGAAATACTGTGCAGCTACTAACGGTCACATTGCAGAAAAATATGAAATGATGTAAAAAATGTGATATGTTAAGTGAACAAACCAGTTATAAAATAATAGAGTTTGAGTCCAGTAAAGAACAAAACAGTAAAATGTGGGGGAAGGAAAGGAAGGAGAGAGGAAGGGAGGGGAAAGGGAAAAAAAGAGAGAGGTGCTCCAAGATGTTTTTAATAACTATTCCTAGGTAGTAGAACTAAGGCACGTTTACTCTGTTCCCTTATGTGTAGTTTCTAAATGTAACAGTTAATTTAAAAATAAGAGTAAAACGAGCATTTATGATTCTTAAAAACAAAAGCCACCACCATACATCCGT